>NW_028289006.1:1242083-1863125 GCF_059628265.1 Tinamus guttatus | reverse complement strand
ATTTGATTCAATTTGGAGTCCGCCAAAAAGAAAACGTCAACCCACAGTGACTCAGAACATCACTTCTTCCTGTTTTGACCACAGTCAGCGTGTTACCTACATTGCTCATACGTAAAAAAAAAAAAAAAAAAAACAAACAACAACAACAAAAAAAACCCAAGATCAACCAGTTAATTATTTTGGTAGTCGATGCGTAGCACAAGAAAGATGAACATCAAGCTTGCGAAGCTTTAGATGAGCTCCAGGAGTGGCTCCTGAATTCAGGATCATAAGTCAATCTGGTAGACAAAGATTTATTTCCTTGCACATAAGAATATCAACAAAGGTTCTTTAGGCTTTCCCCTTGAGTATCCAACTGAAGATGCTGCATCTTCAGTTCATTCAGTTCATGTAGACTCTCCTTTATGTCTTCTAACCTTCCACTGCTCACCAAGATGCTTGGAAAGGCATTGATAGCACAGTGTGCACCCTTGCTGTTGCCGAAGTGATAAATCAGGATGAGGGTCAGTCAAGACAGCAACTGAGACAAAAGCAGACTATCCTGTAATAGATGAGCTTTATTATATATACAGTATATTGGACAAAACTATACAAAACTCATTAGTTTTGTAATACATAGAAATTAAATCACTAATTCTAGCAATACGACATCCTAGGAGACTTGGGGAGATGGCATATTGCAGAGACCCATGAAAACTCCACTCCTTTATATTCACAGTGGTCACAGGTCCTTTGTTGCTGTCACTTTTCACCAGTTCTTTTGAGTATTTTAATAACTCCTCCTACTTCAGCAGTTGCTTTTCTTGCCTTTTTTCTACTCCTTTACAAAGACACTTTCTTCAGCTCTTTATTACCTCCCATCCTGCTTATGTACTCTGAAATCACAGAACAGCATCTAATTTTCCTGGCTTTATTTTTCTGGTTCAGTTCTGGGTTACTTAAGCCAACTGCTCCACATGCCAACTAAAGGCTGCACTGGCTACATTATAACTGAATGTATAATGATTGCTAGACTTGATTACTCCAGCAGCAGACTTCAGGATACCACCACCACACTGAACATCATTGCAAAACACCAGTGCTTCACCTGTGGCCATGTTTGAAAATAATACGTGAAATAAAATAAGTGAAAGAATATGTGAATATGTGAAAGAAAATAACCATAGAAGTAAGTAAATCAACACAGCATTTTTTTTTGTCTGACTCATATAAAGCCCTTAATCTAATTCCCTGAAAAACAAGTTTAAGAGCTCAGATTTCATAGGAGCTTGACTGTGAACATTAAACAACACGCAAGCAAAAAAAGAAATGTTAAACATAGTGTTTTCATTAAACTCAAGAAAAAGCAGTCACGGACAAAGCCCATAAATAAACATAATTTTAAAGATAAAGAAATTATCAATTTTAGGATAAGGAAAATTACTTTCCAAAATCTTTAACAGAAAATTGTCATTATCTCCAGATTGAGACACTGTTTTTTTTTTCTGAAAGGAGAGTTAGGCTATAGTGTAGAAAAGTACAGGACAAACATAATCTCTGTGAAAGTGGCTGCACAGGATTGAGCTAGGAAGCACTCTCCTACTGCCAGAAACTAGCAAGTCTGTTCAGCTCATGGAAATAAAATCTATTGTCAGAGCTCTGCAGACTTTATCACTTGCAGAGATAAAATTTCAAAGTTTATTTTTCCAACTCCTTATCCCTTGCTCATTCCCTTTCCCTTCTCTCCTGCATCTCATCTATCCCCTGGCAACTCCTGGCTCCCTGGCAGATCACTTTGCAAGACCTGCTCAATCTAGTCTATTTGCACACTGCCCACAGCAGCAATGTGCCCTCGTGGCCAAGAAGGCCAAAGGGATCTTGGCCTGCATCAGGAGGAGCGTTGCCAGCAAGTTGAGGGAGGGGATCCTGCCTCTCTGTTCACATCTGGAGTACTGGGTGCAGTTCTGGGATCTCCAGTACAAGAGGGACATGGAACTTCTAGAGAGCGTCCAGTGTAGCGTGACAAAGAAGATTAAGGGACTGAAGCATCTACCATATGAGGAAAGACTAAGTGAGCTGGGTCTGTTTAGCCTGGAGAAGAGAAGACTGAGAGGGGATCTGACCAACATGAACCTGAGATGAGAATGTAAAGAGGATGAGGCCAAACTCTTCTCGGTGGTGGCCAATGACAGGACAAGGGTTAATGGGTACCTTGTAACTGAAACACAGCAAGTTCCATCTCCATGTGAGGAAGAACTTCTTTACTGTGAGGGTGACAGAGCCCTGGAACAGGCTGCCCTGGGAGGTTGTGGAGTCTCCTTCTCTACAGATCTTCAAAATCCGCCTGGATGCCACCTTGTGCCATGTGCTCTGGGTGTCCCTGCTGGAGCAGAAAGGTTGGACTAGATGATCTCTAGAGGTGCCTTCCAACCTCAGCCATCCTGTGATTCTGTGGTAGGGGTAAAGAACAAAGGAAAAATCACATATTTGTATATAAATAAAATCTGACACATATTTACATATATGAATTCTTAACTAAGTCTTTCTTACTGAAGCATTTATTAATTAGGTTATTTGTTAAGGTACTAAAAAATTTTGTACTTTGATATTTGTTTAATTATACATTTGTTGCACACAAACTAATTAAACCTTTAGAAAATGCAAAGAACAGTTTCAGCCCACAGAGGCAGAAGTGCAGATGGCAGCAAGAATCTCCTGTAAATTCTGATGAAACAATGTCTTGATTTGCTACTATGGGCAATTCTCTCAATCAGCAGTCAAAGCTTTACATTTCAGGGATCCCTAAGAGATGAAGACATATTTGAAGATTTGTCTTTGGAAGGCTGCAGGCACAGTCTACCTGGCTCTCTAGTAGATCCTTAGAGGCTTGCCAGGATTATATAACCTGCAGCTGTAATAATTACTCAACTTATCCAGACTGGAATAGTGTGGTTTGCAGACTAATGGTCTTTTGTTGAAAAGCAGAAGGGCGTGTGGGTTCAAGAAAAAAGCATACCAAGTGATTCTGTTGAAAATCAGTTTTCCATCAAGTTTGCAGTAGGTTGTACAAAACAGTAACAGCACCACCGGGGTGAGTACATAATAGCATTTGTAACCCCCTTTTAGATCAATTTGGCTATTAAATGAACACCAAAGGATAATCCTGGTCACCTCCAGATACTTATTGCTTTTGCTGCCCTTGGGCTGACATTACTGTTTGCACCATCGCAGCGTGGAAAACAAGGCTGGTGAAAACCATATTAGCTGAAGGGAGGACAAAGTGATTTCCTGATGCAACTCATCATATTACCATACACATACTAGTGGAACGAGGGAAATGGTGAAAAGAATCATCTGGAAACAGTGAAAGAAAGAACACAGACCTGCTCCTTTCAACTGCAGGCAGATACTTCTGATAGATCTAAAAAGCAGTAAAATGACAGTCCAAACTGGTCTGAACAAAGCACGGAGGCCACTTTCAGGGGCATTATTTTTCTCAGAGTTGCCATAGTAAAACATTTGGTTGCTGAAGGAAATATGAAATAATCCAGATGGCTACTGTTTTAGAACCCAAATTCTAGAATTCTTTATTCATGTCTACTGTTCTGCCCTTTTTTCTCCCTGACAGATCAACATTAATTGCGAAAATCTAATTAAAAAAAGCAAGGCATATTTGCAGTTGAAGAACAGATTCTTTTTCTGTGAGACAGAAGAATATTTTAATTTCACAAGAAGCAACTATGTATACAGCTTCTTTTTTTATTGGGGAAACTAGATTATAGGAATGGTAGCAGAAAGATGACATAGCCGCACAAGCAAATAGAGCTTAGTGATTTACTAGGATATATAACTGCTTTGAATCTCTTAGGATACAGGATACTCAGATTCTTCTGTAGCTCATAAATGAAATGAAATTGAAAGGTTTCTTTGTCCCAGTCCAACCCAGTAACTTTATCTACAAAAGTTAGAGAATTAGAATTAGCTCTACTATCCATGGAAAATCCCTCATTAGAATCTCAGGATGCTGAGGGTAGAGACTCCAGTGTTCAGGCAGAGGCCTGTGGATTTCAGACTTAAATGATAATTTCCACAGGCAAGGAAGAGATGGATTTCAATGCTGGAAAGGGAAGGGAAATACTGGAGGAAGCATCTGTTAGGAAGTTTTAAGGTTGAAGAAGAAACAGGCTTGGTAATGTATGGTAAATCAGGAATGCAACTGAGGTGAGTTGCCAAAACTAGGACAGCTCTTCAATAAACCTAAGGAATAAATGATATTGTCCAAATTATAGAACTTTAGAGCAAGAAGTTATATACTGCCTGTGTACCCCTCAGTCTATTCCCAGGCTCTTCATATACACAATAGTAAATTCAGTTTGCTTTTACTTTAACATACATTTCTTTTACATGGCTCATTAAAGCAAAAGGTAAAAACTGGCAGCTTGCAGTGTATTACATTAAGTACTGACGAGCCTGAAGAATTCAATTTACTGTATCAAAACTGTCAAATTTTCTTAAATTGACTGACTCCAGTTCATGTCCTTATCACCACCTTTTCAGAACTGTAGTCACCTCTCCTCTCCTCTCCACTATTCCTGGCATCATTCCAGTGTTTTGAACTTCACTAAAAGTGAACAGTCCAGTTAGCACATTTCCTCTAGCTCATTTACTGGAATATGACAAGATTTTTGCTTCCATTTCAGAGATTAATTTTAAATAGTTAAATATTTACTTAACCCTTCTATACACTGGGACAAGGATGTATGCATAAAAAGTATTTTGTTACTGCATGCATTCACTTGGAATTCTTTGGGCATGGACAAAAGCCAAACAATGACATCCCTACCCAAACGCCCACAAAATCCGGAAAAACATAACTGCCGTTGACCAGCAGAGGGAGACAAAAGAGAACAGCCCAAACCGACAAGAACTATGGGTTTTCATCCTAAAGGTGGCACAACATGCTGCAATGATTTTTACAAGCCCACTTTCAAAGAGGTCACATGAGAGTTGCTGGTTATGAAATAACCAATATTCAGTCGCAGTGTAAAATATTTTTCTAATTTCCTGAATTCCTTAAGTTTTGTTTTGCTTTGTTTTTCCATTCTGCTCCCTGCAATTAAAGGCAAAACTCCAAGCCCTTTCCCCAGATTATGTCACAGGTCTGACCTGCCTTTCCTATAGAAAGCAGGGAGAGGCAGAGCAAGGCAGCATCATGGCAGGCAGAGCAAAGGCTTCCTTTTATCAGAGTGGCCTCCCAGAATCAGAGCCGCATCTGCCAGCATTTGAAAGTGCAAAATGTGAGACTGCAAGTATCTTCTGTTGAGATGAGGGCTGGAGGCCACCAATGGGATGGGGGAAAACAGCAGTACTGTGATTTAAAGGGGCTGGTGCTTTCACAGACAGTTCTTTGCAAGCAGCCTCTTGTGAGATTAGTGACACTTTTTTTTCCTTTTCTTATAAAAGCCAGAAACTACTTAGTTTGAAAAGAAGCATTCCTCTGTAGTCCTGGAGTGGGAATCCTTAAAACAGATACCTAAAATGCCACTTAATTGCACACCTTAATTGCACACAACGTAATGTATTCCTCCAAATCCACGTTGCTCACATTTTACTAGTAAATGTGTGTGAATATGCGTGCAATTGCACTTGCATGGCATGTTTCAGTACACATACATCTATCCTTGAGGTCATTACTGCTCTTAGTTTAGTGGAAATTAGGAAGTACATGTTTTTCCTTTGATGGTCATAAGAGGTGAGAACAGCCTTCTTTTATGAAACACTTCTACAGCTGGCTAAGGAGTGGATACACTGTGATAGAAAACTGAGAGAAAAGTTTGATATGCTGGATGGCAGGGCTTCCACTCGGAAGGATCCCAACAGAATGGAAAAATACATCAACAGAAACCTCATAAAGTTCAACAAAGAAAAATGCCAAGTACTGCACCTTGGAACAAAACAACCCTATGAACCTGTCCAGTTTAATGGATCAGCTGGCTAGACAAGGACTTTTTTCTGCCGCTACAGAAAAGGACCTGGGGGTCCCTGTGGGATTTCTGAAGGCCAGTGGTCATGCTGTGAGCAAGCCAGACCTAGATAAAAGGGCAGAAGGACACCAGACCTAGATGAAAGGATGAAAGGACTGCTGACTAAGAGAGAAGGAGTTCACGAGAGTCAGATAAGGAGTCAAAGAGTTGAGACAAACAGAAGAAGGGGACAGTCCTTAAATGTAAGGACACATGGACACTGTTAGTTAGTCTATCACACTGTATAGTTAGATGCGTAGACACAGGGTCTTAACCAATCATTGTAAAGAAGCGCTCGCGTGTTCAGGGAAGCCTTGCATATAAGCGCGCTTGGAACCCTGAATAAACTGGCACTGCTTGATCACATTGATCGTGTCCGAAACCCCCGCGTCAACAGGTCCCAGTAGGCTAGAAGCTAAGTATGAGCAGTGCAGTTTTGCTGCAACCAAGACCAACAACATACTAAGCAGCATTAGCAAGAGGTGTATCCAGCACGTTCAAGGGACGTGATCAGTTCCCTCCAGTCAGTACCTGTGAGATTACCGTCCGGGGCTTTCCAGCAGCAGAAAGATACTTGCCAAGTAGAACAGGCGCAGCAGAGGGCCAGAGTCGGAAGCACACAAGCTCAGAGGAAGGACTGGGCATGCAGGAAATGTGCTGCAATGTTGCATCAACGGTGGGACACTTTGTGGAGGGGGAAGGTGATCTTACGTTACAGCAAAACTGGTTTAATTTGCTTTCTTACACTCACTTCCTACACTGACTTCCATACCCAGATATTCAGAACCACCAAGACATGTGTCCAAGTTATCTCTTAGACATGCAGGCACCAAAACATGCATGCCCTAATAGTCTTGTAAGGCTTCCTTGCAGAAATATTTAAAACAAGCGATGCCAGCTATTAAGTGCTGCTCAGGTTTCCTGGGATATATTACACCATCTTTTGTGTCCCGAGAAGCTGCCTGCAGGTGTTCTGGGAGCTCAATGACCGGCTAATCTGGTTCCAACAACATAAGCCATTTTATATCATTTTTTTTCTGCCATTCTTTCTGGTGCTTCCACACCCATTTCTATTCTTTCCTCATTAATAGCAATCTTAATGTTTCTGTTACAGTCCTCTGCAATACAACTGGGTTTGTTCAGACTGAAAAGAGGGCCAAAGTTATCTACTGATAGTTACAGAGTAAGAGAACTGGACTTTTTTTTCTTTTTTTTTTTTGACTTTTTGGGTTTTTTTTGTGGGTGCACCACAGTGGTGGGACAAGAGACAATTATCACAAGCCACGATAAAGGAAATTAATATATATATAAAAAATCTTCATGGTGACAATGGTCAAATACTAGGACAGTTTGTCTAGACAGATTGTGGAATCAGCATTCCTGGAGCCATAAAAAATTCAACAAGCAAAGGCCCTGAGCAACCTGATATAACTTCAAAAGTAGCTTTATAGGTGGAAGGAGAGGTGATGACAGGGTTGGACTCAGATGACCCCCAGAGGTCCCTTCCAACTTAATTGCGCTGTGATTCCATAGGTCCGTTTGAGTCTTCAAGGATTGCAAACTAGTTGTACATATATGAACTTTTCTTCACTCTTTCCTTGGAAACCTCTACATTTTACATGTTTTTGTCAATCAGACTGACCATTCTCAAAATCAGTAGAAATGATATATGTGCTTTTAAATGAACATGTGAATGGCACACAAGCATGGGCAAGTCTGTACAAAAGCACTGTCGATGGTGAATGTTGGGAATGACAAACTGCTGTTGCACCTCCTGAAGTCTGTGGAAATAGGGCACATACAATTTGGCCACCTTCCAGAGCGTCGGGTGGAGGTTTACATCATCATGTGTTTGCTTCCCTTCATAATGAGGTCAGTGGGAGTGTCTGCGTTCAGGAACAGTCCGACAACAGCAGTGAGACAACTCAACAGCTTGGTGCCACCAAAAGCGGTTGTATTACTCCTTTCTCACTGTTGTAGGGTTGTCTCCAGCGGTTTTTAGGTACTCTTTGTTGAGCCGATTTAATTCATGGATCTGGCAGAATACTTCTTTTGAGAAACAGTGTATGCCAAGTTAGTGAATTAAACTGGCTTGGTGAGGTGTCAGAGCTGGTGCCAGAGCTACCACAGGAGAGCAACAGTTACATATTAAGTAGAGGGAAGGATTCCTTGAGTAGCAAGTAGTTGGCAGATCTACCTAGCTGCAGCAGCAAACTGAAGCCAGGGAAGAAAGTGGCATACTTAACCATATTCCTCCCACTCAAGGCTATGGGAAATGTTCCCCTGAGATATACAAGGCCACGCTGTGTGAGTACCTTCTTCTGAATTAGGGAGGTCTGAAAGCAAAATTTTCACTCAAATTGCCAAAAGTACAGCAGAGCTGGATGCAGCCCAGGCACATATACTACTCCAGTTTGGCATAAAGCCACTCAGCCACAGTGAAGTTGTGCCAGCCACTTGCTCCAGACAGCAGTTGGGAATCCCATAGAGGCCAACAAGACTAGTCACACTGTCTCCTTTCTGCTCTGGATGCTGCTGGAGAAAAGTTGTTCCAGGGAGGGATGCTGATCTTTCAGACCTCATGGGCAGTATCCTCTTTAAACACCACAGGCCAGGTCTCCTTAATTCTGTAAGAATGGGAGATGAGTCAGGGAGGATAAAACATAAGTCTCTTTTCAGGGTATGGGGAGACTGGGAAAAGATGGGGTGTGCATATCTTCCTGGTGACTCTGAACAATGAGGCAGAATAGCAAACATTCAGATTTCCTTCTGTTTCCTGTCTTTATACATAGTTAATGACTGCCCCTGTGATGGGGGAAGATGGGCAGGCCTTTCTCTGCCTTAACCGCAGTAGATCACGGAGGGCAGCAGAGCTATCTGTGTTCCTTCTTGTTGGGCTGTGACAAGAGGGGATAGAGTAGCCCAGGGCCCCATGTATTGGGGGAGGGAGAGTGTATGTGTGTCGGGGTGCAAGCAGCAGTCCCACATACTGAAGCAAAAAGGGATGGGGGCCAAGGTATCTCTGAGCACAATATGGTGGCAGGCACCATGAGATACAACAGGTCTTCTGCAAAGGGTGAGGTGGCTTTAACAGCAAGGGGCAAAGCTTATGATGTACTGGGAAAAAAAAAAAAAAAAAAAAAAAAAAAGGTGCAAAATTCCCTGCACCGAAGGGAGGAGAACGTGGGTAGGAATCCAGGGCAGACATAGCTGTATCAAGGACAGTTCAGGGGGTGAGCAGAGGCACCCACACATGCAGGGCAGTAGCAGGAGGCAGTGCCCAGCACCCAGGCACAGAAGCCTTGGGGAGGGCCCCCGCGGGTCGGCTCAGGCAGCGCAGGGGTGCTGCAGGGCCGCAGTGCTGTGAAAGGGAGGAGGGGAAGGAGGCGGCACCGCTGCGGGCAGCAGATCCAGCCGGGGCCGGTTTGAGCCGGTCTGCACCAGTTGCGCTGCTGGAACGAGACCGCAGCTGCTGAGGCGGCCTCTTGCAGCGGGGCGGGCTGCAATCTCCGGCCTGGAGGTTCTCCCAGGGATGGGAGCCGGGCTCTCCGCGAGGCTGCGCGGCGGGACGGCCGCCAGGGGCAGCCAGGAGCCGGAGCCGCCTCGCGGCGCTGCTCCACTCCCCGCTTTGCGCGTCGCCCGCGCTGCCGCAGCGCGGCTGAGGGGCAAAGGGGCCTCCCGGTGTCGGGTTTCAGCGGGCGCAGCCGAGCGGCTGCCGTGGGGGGAGGGGAAGGGAGGAGAGCGGCCCGGGCCGGCCCCAGGGTTGCGTATGGCGGGGAGGGGGTGCCGTGCCCTGCCTTGCCCGTTCTGGGCACACGTGGCGTGGGAGGCCTCGCACTCACTGCCCCTCGCAGAGGCACCCTGGTCCCATGGGGCGTCACCAGCCAGCGCCAAGCGGCCTCCTGTGCGCTGCGGCGTTGTCCTGTGGACACCCGCCATGCGGCGAGGAGGTGCCCTGGGCACCCAGAGCACCTCAGTGAGCCTTGAGGCATGAGTGCGTGCCCCTGAGCCGCCCCGGGGCAGTAGTCTGCTGTGTTCCCAGTGGTGCGCCAAGAACAGGGCTTGTTTTTTTTTTGTCTCTAATCCCTTAAGGATAGATTTTTTGGACTTCCACTAGAATCTCATTTGAAATGCATTTCAAATGACATCTGTTTCCTATGTTGCTTTTGCCTTTGTTTGCAAATACAAAACACTACATTTGATCTACCATGGTAGCATGCAGAGTACAAAAAGGTGTGTAAATCCAATAAGAGAGATAGAAATGTTCCTTGGAGTTTGCCGCTTTTCTTTCACAGCCGATACAATCTCCTCATTAAAGTGTCCATCACTGGAGTACAGAGACATCCAGCTTCCTCTGACTTTTGAATGAAAACAAAATTTCAAACTTTTTTTTTACCTGCTAGAGGACATTTCTTTTTACTACACTCAGCTTATGTTATTGTCTGATTACAGTACGCTTTCTAGGTCAGTTTTGAATGCTTACTTCTAGCACAAGAAGCAAGTATGAAACAGGAGAAAAAGATTGGGAATTCATTAGCAGATGGTATGTTTTTCTTATCTGCATCATTCCTTGCATGGAGATCAGTAAAAGCTCTGAACAGTCACAGTTTCTTCTTTTCTCCATGACACACCAGGGTGGTAAAAGGAATGTAAACTTGCCAGGGGTGTTTAGCCTAAGGGTAACTCAATCACCTTACCATAATACTGAATAGGAACCTTTCCTTCCCCCCACCCCGCCCCCGCACTTTTTTAAAAAAATATTAGATTAGGTCTTTCTATGTGCCTTTAATCTTCTCATATGTTTGATCTGATTTTAGTTTTAGTCTGTAGTCTCTGTTTCCTTTACTGTGGTCTGTTGTTCTCCTGACAATTTTGATAAATGGAAGATGCTTCCCCCATCCCTGCTCAGGTGTGTGTTTGCCTTTTTTTTTTTTTTTTCTTTACCCCTCGGGGCATAAGGACTTTACATTTGACCATGGTCACAGCCTTGTGAGAGGTGACAATGATGGTATAGACAACAATGCTCCCTTGCTTTGTTATCATTCAAAGTGGAGTCCAAGGGCCTGCTGATAAAAATGCTTGTGGCTGCCCCAGTATTGCCTTCCAGCAATGTTATCTGAAGTGGAGTTGTTCTGATAACTTCAGAGTAACCCTGGAGGAACATCTAGCTTGGACAGAACCTAAAAAAAAAAAAATGTGTTGTTCTTCAGAAGACCAAAGGAGTTGATATGGACAAAGTCACTGAAGAGATGAGTTTGTGTTTCAGCCCAACATGCTCAGCATTGGGGTAAAGAGAGATGTATTGTCTCCTTTCAAAAGAGATCTCCATATAAATATAGCTATCAGCAGGTATTCTTTCCCATTGACAGGAAAGATGATGAAGCAAGTGAGTTACCTTATATTGGCTGGGACAGTGCAGTACTTGCTGCACTTTTCTGTGTGTTGCATAGACAAAGGATGAGGATGGATCCATCCTGTGCTGTGGGATTAAAATGCTATTGTAATCTGTGGGGCATTTTACCCTCCTAGCAGTAGTATTTCTGTAGCTATTCATATTTTTTTTCTGTTATAGCAACAACAACAACAAAGAAATTGCAGAAACCAAAACTGTTAGCAGGAAGTTGGTTGACCTGCTGGAAAGCAGATCCATGGAGAGGGATTTGGGAGTCCTGGCTGACAACAGCTTAACCATGAGACAGCAATGGGCCCTTGTGGCCAAGAAGGCCAATGGGATTGTGGCCTGCATCAGGAGGAGCGTTGCCAGCAGGTTGAGGGAGGGGATCCTGCCCCTCTACTCAGCTCTGGTGAGGCCGCACCTGGAGTGTTTGGTGCAGTTCTGGGCTCCCCAGTACAAGAGAGACCTGGGGCTTCTAGAGAGGCCGCAGTGTAGAGCCATGAAGATGATTAATGGACTGGAGCATCTATCATATGAGGAAAGTGCAAGTGAGCTGGGCCTCTTTATCCCAGAGAAGTTTGAGAGCAGATCTTAATCAACGTGTACAAATACCTGAGGAGAGGATAAGGATAGGGCCAAACACTTCTTGGTGGTGGCCAGCGACAGCGCAAGGGGTAATGGGTACAAATTGAAACACAGGAAACGTCATTTTCATATGAGAAAGAACTTCTTTCCTGTGAGGGCAACAGCCCAGGGACAGGCTGCCCGGAGAGGTTGTGGAGTCTCCTTCTCTGGAGATCTTCAAAACCCACCTGGATGCCGCCCTATGCCCCATGTTTTAGGTGTCCCTGCTGGAGCAGGGGGGTTGGACTAGATGGTCTGTAGAGGTCCTTTCCAGCTTCAACCATTGTGTGATTCCATGAAGCATTATTCTCTGCACTGTTGCAGGAGACACAAATTCCCCACATGCCTGTTTCTTCAGCAATATGGTTATTGTGTCTTGAGGAAATGTGTACTATAATTGAGAAAGTCAGATATGATTATCTATGACAGATGCAGGAACCGTAAATTTTCAGTAGAGAGATTTTTTTACCCATATTTACTTGAGAAGTGTTACCGTATGAATAGGCTTTTTTTTTTTTCTGGCTACATATTCATCTATTAACTATTGGTGAATGTTTGTTACTTAACTCATAGTTGCTGTGTCAATTTTGTCCCATGTGAAGGGTGTTGTATTTTTAATAAAAATAAAACTACAGCATCTTTCTCTTACTGTTTAACCCAAATGTCCCTCCAAGCGTGTTTATTTGTTACAGCATTCTGGAGTTCCTACAGGACTGCTCATAACTGCAAGAGTATGCATAAGATATTGCAAGAGAGTTAGTCATTAAGCAGATAATTTAAGCCATTTGCATATTTCAGATCTCTAGGCCGACACATTGCAAAATGAGATTATGTTCTTGCACTACTAAGAACATATCACTGCTGTGTCATATCTGTAATCCCTTTATATGGTAGTCATGAAGAAATTTGTTCGCAGTAGGATGGGACAAGGCTAAATGACTCGCTGAAGGTCACACTGCAAGTCCGCTCAGACTGAGTCATGCACCGAATGCTGATCATCTGATGGGCAGCCACTAGACTATGCTGCTCTTCTGCAATTCTTAAGAGTTTGCATTTCTATATTTAATAAAATAGCCGTTCATCTTTCAGCTACCTGCAAATACTCGAATTGCATGTCTTTGTAATGACTGTTGAGAATACTACAGCTATCTAAAATAGTGTGGGATATTTAGTGAAATATTCTGCTTTCACTACTTTTATCCACTGTTGCCTGGGTAACACTGAACTTTGAATATAGGTCCTGACAGATAAATAGAAGAGAAATATTTTTTTTTAACTATAGCACCAAATCTAAAACCAAACCACCTGTAAATGGTGGTCCAGAAGATCTAGGGACATCTTTCTTGCACCTGGAATGGGCATTTAAACCTAATGTCTTGACCAAACTCCAGTTTGTGTAATTAGGTTTGGTCTGCCTGAAAGTCCTCTTGCCTTACCTTAGCTGTTAAGCAGAGACTGTGGAAATGTGGCAATGTGGCTTCTGTGTGTGTGTGTGTGTGCAGCCCCTGATCTGGCTGAATTTTATCCATGCAGATCTCTCTGAGATAATCAGAGGTGACTGTTCCACATCCCTCTTCTCCTTTCTTATGGGAAGGGACCCAGTAGGTTTGGATGTCCATTCACTGCCTTCTCAGACAAGGTTCTCTCAGTTGTCTTCTATTTCCCCTCTTTGGTGACTGTCAAGAGAGATTACCTGAAAGCTCAAGAAACACTTTGCAATACAAAAGTAGGATGTATGCTGATGGTAGGACATTAAGATGTGCAAAGCTCTTTTTATCATTCAACCTGCCTAAGGCTAAGATGCCTACCATGAGCTGCATCTCGCTCTTTTTTTTAAAAATTTATTTTATAAGGTATATTTCTGCTGTTCTTCAGGGTAGAAATAGATGCTGGTCATAGTTTTCTCATTGATGAGCAGTCCTTTCTCTTTTGCCTCAAAATGTACCCTATTGATACAAAAAGTAAAAACTGTAATTCATATAAGGCCCTAATGTGTTGCCATGGCCTAGCAAGGCCTACTAAAAGGTATAATTAAGCTTGGTATAAAAATGATAAACTAACATTCTGAAGAAGGGTTGGTGCCCACACATTATACCGGATGCAAGTATTAGAAGGAAGAAACAAACAAAGTCACCAGAGGCAATGGAGATACATAGATTCTTATCACTATTTCAGCTAATAAACATTTCAATTTTAGAATTAATTCTGTGTCATTCTTTTCCGCACAGCTGTGTATCAGTATCAGCTCTCACCCCACCTCCCAGCTGAAAAGACAGCTATTAAATATGGGTGCTGTGGATAGTGCTGCACTGTGTTGAGGAAGACATTAGTTCAGCATTGCATGTGATAGGCTGCAGATTTAAGATCTTACTGTTAGGAAAGAGAATCCTTTGAGGCTGATGCAATGCAATGAAAGAATATAATGACGTGATGTAATGAAAGAATGTAAACTGAAAATGTCATCTTAAGGAATCCACTGAGACCTGAAATTTAGAACTGAATGTATTTGCCAACCAATCTGTGTATATAATGCAGGAGCTAATGAATACTAAAATCTTTCTTTCTTTTTTGTTTTCCTAGAGAATAGAAGAAAAGTATTATTTGTATGTAGAGGCATGCTATCTACATGATAGGCAGTATTTATAGGTGTCCGTATTATTAAAGTTGTTTGAACTTCTTAAGGTAATACCAATATCCCGTTGCAAAAATCTTTTCGAAATACTAGCTACTCAGGCTAAAACTCTCTGACCATTTCTCTGGCAAATGCAGTTTGTATTTTATTTGATTACATCTTAACTTAGTTGGAAAATGGCTGTCAAAAACTTAATTTCTAAGAATGGAATCAAGTAGGTTATTTTGCCCAATTAAGTAATTTTGATTACCTTTTTGATGACCTTTTGATGACCTTTTCTTTAGGCAGCTGCAGAGCAACATGACATTTTGGAGGTAAATGGCCTTTATGCTGAGGATGTGTTTTATACTGTTCCTGCAGAACTCTGTCCATACTTCACAAATTAAAGTCCTTCATTAAAACAGAGGCAGTTCATGCTCCCAGCAGGCACCCTAATTTATATTATCATCATCATCATCATAGACCCATTTAGCTCTCACTCTGAATAAAGATCCAGTTGTGCTGGACACCATACAGGCACAAAACTCGAGTCCTTACTGCAGTAGTCAGCTCATCAAATAGAAGATACAGGACAGCAGAGGGATATGGATAGATGGATCAACATAAGGAGTCCTTGAACCAATACTGGTCAGTGGGATGAGGAGAGGTCTCAGCACTCCCATATACAAATCACTGTCACATTTTTTGTATCCACATGGGCCATACTATGAATGAGCACATACATGAATGTGTATGGATTTCCTTCCTTGTAACTCTCAGCTGTTTGCAGGCTGGATTATGACCAAACAGCAGAACTAAAACCAAGGAACTGGCCTCTGTTGCTCTGTGCCCTTTCTGATTCCCACAAACTGTGACCTAATTTAGAGGCAAGGAGGGCAGAACTAGGTACAGAGGGTAGTAACTCATGGGAGAAAAGGGATGAATTAGGGATACAACCAAGATAGCAGGTGGAGATGAAGAAAATAGAATGAAGAGACTGCAGTTTCCTATGTAGGTAGGGGACTAGCTAATCAAGAAAACTGGGTTGGGAGTGGAGGTATAGGCAGAGCCTGGGGGCTGCTGAGCTGTTGGGCCTAGGCCTTGGAGATAAAATGTGTTAGGAGAGTAAAATGCCTATTAAATCACCTGTTTTGGATTTCAGAGGAGACTGAGCTGAAAAAAAACGCTTAGATTGTAAGCCTGGGAGAGAAATCGTAGAAATTTTCTTGAGCCAAACAAGTAGAGCTGGGAATAAAGAGGAAGCAAGGGGTCAGGAGTCAAGCTGGAAAGTCTGAAGCAAAAAAAAAGCCAAAGGGAAATGAGTAGAGGAGCTTATGACTGATATATCAGTTTTCTATTTCAAGTCTGAATCTCCCTGGTCCTCAGGTTTAAGCAAATAGTAGTGAAAGCCTCCAGCAAGGACATGCACTATGCATAGCAGATGAAAACATGCTACCTCGGTTAGTTACTTGGTTAGCACAAGGCACAGAGGTCTGACCTAAAAATGAGTAATTCCGTTGTGTCTGGGATCAAAGATTAAATTGACACCGTGTGATTGAATTGCTAGAGAATAAGAGGAAAATATGTTCAGTTTTGTTCATTTTCTGTTAAAAGATACTTACAGATTTCCATGCTAACACCAATTGTTAAGGCTGTGAAGTCAAGTATTCAGAAAATACTGGACCGAAGTTTTCCTGTGCAACTTCAATTTATTCTTTACGTAGAGTAAGCATTATAGTCAGTGTTAATGACATAATGACCCACAATTTTCACTCACAAGATCTTTGCCATGCTCAGCATGCAAGAAGGACCTGTTGTAGGAATGAATTAGGGTTATGCGATAGAGAAAACATCCACAGAACCCTCAAATCTGATGCTGAAGCTAGAAGTTGTTGTAGTTCATAATCCCCATCTGAACATTGTTCACTTTCTCTCAACACTTTACACTTCTGATAATTCCGTGGAGTTTTTCTGTTAAAATGAGCCTTGACTAATAGTTTTGTTGTTATTAATTGTAAACAAGTCTGAATCATGCCGTTGGTGCTTGGTCCGGCTTTTAATTTATTGGTAATGCAGAGAAGTGTGAGCTCTTTGATTCTTTTTTCTTTATGTCATTTACACAGCATATTCCCCTTTCTTTGGGACTTACTAATGCTGTCTGGTCAGCCCTGGTTTCACATTTCCTTTGGTTTCTCCATCTTAAGAATATGCAAAGGTTTCTCCATTTCTTATAGGCATACAAAGTGGAACCAGATTCTTTGTTGGTGTGGCATTTAGGAACTGCTGTGTGTGCGGTTAGTGTTGAGGCTTAAAGACAATAGACTCGAAAGGCTATTAATTAGTCACCTGTAATTGTTGTCTTCATTTGCTGTCACAGTTTATAGATAAAAAAGCTACATTAAAACTTAAGATATAATTCTGTGATTGTAATTGGGCTTCCTTTAAGAGCTATGATAGAAATCTGTTCATTCACTTATTGCTTTAGGGAATTTTAGTTCTCACTCATTGGAAAAGGGACTGTTATGTCCTACAGTAAAAGGGAGACCAGAAATGGTCTGGCTACAGAACAAGTTTATTCATGTTCTAAAATTCTCCAACCCCGAGAGAGCAAGAGAAATTTGGGTTCTTCACCACAGTAATGAGAATTTTGGCAAATAATAGATTCAGAGAAACAAAATGAGAATGAAAATTGTTTCTGTTCCCCTCCTGGTAAGTAAAACAGAAAAAAAAAAAAAAAAAAAGGCTAGAGGCATTTAAAAAGACTTTCCAGCCAAGATTAAGTATGGAAAATTCTTAATACAAGTAACCATAATTAATGAATACTGAGACTCACAAAAAATACATCTTAAAGATAAGTGTTTGGGAGTTTTCTTCAGAGATTCCAGTGTATTCCAGTGTTGTCCAACAGCTTAATGTTGTATGAGTTGCCATTATTGATAACAGGATAAGAGTTACTGGAAAATCTTGGGAGATCAGTGGCCTCCTCTTTAACGTTCCGACCTGCAGTCAGCATCACTTGGTTGTCACTTGTAGTAACCTGAGAAAAAAGAGATGGAATAGTTGTAGAAGGCACATCAGGAAAGGGGAAAGTCTTGTTTAATAAAGTAAGACAGAAAGTGATGAAAGAAAGCCTGGTAACTAGAGGAAGGGAATAAAACAGGGAAAAGCCAACAAATCTTAAATATTTGAGTTCTGTTAAATTCCACTGGTTTGCTCATACACCTAATGTTAAGCATATGCATAATTTTCACACACTTGGTGTCTTCTACACTGCTTTACAAGTTGTAAGGTGGTATAAAGTTAGAGGTATTAGGGCATAATACATGAATTCCATAATTTGCAATGATCTTTGCTTAGGAGGAACACAAACTTTTTAATAAAATATCTGTTGCATAATCTTGTCTTCCAAAAAATCTCTCAGAGATTAAAATATCCCTTTGGACCTCAGTATAAGATCTGTGTTTTTTTTCTCCCAGTTTTATCTGCTAAATGATACAAGGAAGATCTTACTTGGTATAGTGTAGCTTAGAGTTTATATGCAGCACAGACAATACTCTACCTTGGTATAGCAGTGCAGGCTGTGGCTACTAAAATTCCACATACACAGTTCTTTGAGGCATGTGATAACTGAATAACTGTGATTCATCTGGTCTTCAGAAGTTACTGGGCTTTGTCTTACAGCAAGGTTTAGGTTGTTGATGTGATCCTGGAAAATCATTGTTTCAAGATGATCACTGACTGAGAATAGCATTAGTCTTAAGTAGAGTTTTTATAAATCCTGTAGCATAGTTTACCCCTGGGTAGGAAGGTTTGTTCTAATTAATGTATGCAGTAATACATATTTTCCTGAATTGGATTAAGAAGCTTTCAGCATCTAATGTCCCAGTAGGTTGTTTTAACATAATCTTAAGGACTGGTTCTACACAGAGATGCCTAACATAGTATCCCAGTGTTATCTCCTTTCAGTTAAGTAGCACCTATGTCATTTCAACTCAAGTGAGAAAACCGTGTGCTGCTTTATCGTGATGCAGAACGGTATCCCCCACATCCATCCACCCAAAGCAAGCAAATATCAGACCTGTGTAGGAGGAAAATATTTTGCTGGTAGCTTTTCTTCAGGGCTTTATATAGTAAAAAGAAGATGCAGAAATCATCTGAAGCGTAAGGCAAGGAATTTTTGTCCTAGCCCTCAAGAAGAGTCCACAGAAGAGTGTTCCTGGGACAGAGCCCTGCCTGAAAGGAGCTTATAAGTGTGAGCAAAGGAAGTGTCTCTTCGTGTTACGTTCTGGCTGTGTTCGGGCAACATTAAATGTGTATGTTTTTGGTAGAAAGCATGGAATTGCTCCAACAGCCCCCTGCCTCCACTGTCATTTTTACCTACTGTAAGTAATTTATGGGACCTAGTTTGATCAATAACTTAGGTAATTACAAGAAAACCTACCAATTCTGGATCACACTTTCCCCAAATTTGTGTCATTGGCTGGAAAGTGATATATATGTCTTCAAACACCATGGATTTCACATGAGTGTCATTTAACAATGCTACTTCTCATAGTAATTCATTTGGAAACAGTAGTTATTTCATTATTTCCTATTGCTATGTGAGCTCTTTAATGCTGGAGTTTCAAAAAGTTTTCAGTGTTTGACAGTGAATGAGTGTCAGCAGAGCTGTGTAAAAATGCTTTTTTCTAGGATGAGAGTAAAAAATGCTGAAAATTAATGAGGCACTGCAGCAAAATTTGAAGCAGGATTTCTTAGTGTCTATCTTATCTTAGTGTCTAGTGTATATCATAGTTTCAGTGCATTCTTAATAACTTCAGCAGAATGTGTTTGCATTTTAAAGCAAACTGCGCATCCATATGTAAAATGAAAAGGAAGAAGCACTTTGAAGTCTTTCCATGAAATGCTCCATGCAATCAGGACCATGAAACTATTGAAATACTACAAAAGAACCATTTATCTTCCTTAGCATTTACATTATGATTTTTTTAAGAGATTTTTTTTTCTCACTGATATTTGAATAACTTGCACTTGAACAATAGTTTTCTAACCAGAAGTCTGTGTCTGGAATGGAAGTATGTGTCTCCCACACCCCTTCCAGACTGACCTTCCCCTCCCAACCACCACAGCTCGTATTTCAGACTGTAAGCTATCAGGAGGAATGCCTTATTTGACAAAAAGAAAAACAGGCACAACCACTAACTCCCATTCTCCAGGACTGGACCTGTTTCTGTCTTAAAAGAAATGTGAATTTGTTATCCCTCGTGGGTTCCATGAATCTAACAAAAACCATCACACATGCACCCACATCTGCAGGGGTTGAAAGTACTGAGGGGATCTGTCATAGTCGAGAAGCTTTGCCTCATCTCTCAGCTAAGTAGGTCATGGCAACCAACCTGGTGCTGCCTTCTCATGTGACCTAATCCTGGAGCCAAATCCAGATTGTTGCTCTCATGTGATTTAGGCAATCTGCTCGCATCTGGTAGGCAAAGAAGACTTGGATATAAATCTTGGAAGCAAGGTTTATAAAAACATACCAAGTTTACATGTTTGCCCTTGGGCATAGGACATTTAACACCAGTTCTTGTCTCTACTAAAAAGTGTTTATTCAGACAATTACATGTGTGTGCCAGCAAACTTTGTGCCAGCAAACTTAGTAAGTGGACATGAATTTTACATCAGTAATTGAATTGCTTTTGTCCATCCTCCCCAAAAAGCTGTCAGAGGAGTGCCACTCACTGTAACTGCATCCACATGCAGACTATCGACTCTGGCTGTCAATCATGGAAACTAGGAGGGCTGAATTTTCTTTAGCTGTGTCTGTAAAACTTTAAAGGGAACATCCCCAAAATTAGGATAGTGTTGAAAAAAAATCCTTTAGCCAAAATCTTGAATTAACAATGTTCCATTTTTACAAAAATTTTATGAAAGCCAATAGTGTTTTTTCTCTCTCTCTCTCTTTTTTTTTTTTTTTTTCCCCAATGAATGTTTTACTCAGAACTAATTGTCAGCTATAATTACAGCATCTGTGTTCTCACTGTGCTTGGAATATATTCTGATTCCTGAATGGGCTTTACTTTAACTGCAGGAGGATCTTTCCATGAAATTAGGTGTGGTAAGACAAGGAAAATTACACAGAAAAAAAAATGTCTGGAAATAGTCAGATGATGGCAACATAATAACATTATAAACATTAAACATTTATAAATAGAAGAAGTAATTAAGACAAGCCTTAAGAAAGTATATACTTGAAGATGAGAAAAATTGACAGTGAAAAGTTAGTTGTTTATTTGTTCCATTTAGAAGATATAAAGCTGGATCTGACGAGGCTTATGGATAGAAACTGTACGAGACCGTCGCTCTGTTCTGCTCAGTGCAGAGGAAAAGGTAGGCAAGGTACCCAAGCAGTCTGTGAGCTGCCCATCCTTTCCTCTGCTTCTAGTCCCTTCTTAAAGCCAGACTCATCCTTTCCCTGACCAAACAGGTATGAAGGCACAGGCAGCCTGGGAGCGGTGATCTTCCAGGGAGCACAGCCCCCGAGGTGCTGGAGCATGGCTTGGTCCTATTGGAGGGGCCTGGGTCATGCCAAGGATGTCTTTGGTTTGACTTACTGGCAGATCTTCTGTTTCAGTGTAGCCCTCCAAACTCAAGAGATCAAAACACTTCTACAGAAGACACAGCTGAGAGCATATATGCATGAGTTTTCCACTTCCTCCATCTGTTTTGAGTTAAAAGGAGGGTTGTTAGGGAGAGCCCTCAGGCAACCCCCTGCACAGGCCAGTGCGCTGGGAGGGATGCAGGGAAACCTCACTTGCCAGCTGGGGAAGCAGGCATTGTCAGTTCAGGATTGCCGGGAAGGGATAGCCAGTGCTGCCAGAAGCACTGACACCTCCAGGGGGGTTGTGCCTGGCCTGTTAAACCTGTTAAACAAGTGTAGCAACTCCACCAAACAGCTGCACTCCAGAGCTGCTCCAGAGACCTCAGCGCTTTGCTCTGCAGCAATACCTCTGCAGACAATATCTCAATACTACTCCCTGGGACCTGTCCCTCCAAAAGTGTGTGACAGAAGTCATTAAATTTTAGATTTGATTTAGAGCTGGATGAATGCCAGTGGATGTTTTTTAATATCTTTTATTATTATTAAAACGCCTCTAAGCACTATGTAGCTTAAGTTCTTACCATCCTATGGTGTAAAATAATCACAATATTACTACAGGTACCAATAAAAGAGTGGGCTGAATGCAAGAAAACTTACGCCCAGGTATCAGCACCCCACTAAACTGAATGTGAAAGCTCTTGAGACAGGCACTACCCTGTTAAAACTGCTCCTGACACAGATTGCTGCCCTTTCCCTCTCCTAGCCCCGGGAAAAAAATGGCTGACACAAAATGTTTGACTCACACACTATCTCTTCCAGCCAAGGTTGACTAATAATTTCTGCACAGCAGCACCATGGCAATGTGTGTTAGAGTAGAACTGCTGGTGACTACAGCCACGTGCGGGATAGTGTAACTGGGCAAAAAGCTCGAAAGACTGCAGAGATGTGCAGAAAGGAACCTCATGAAGTTCAGCAAAGGGAAGTGCAGAGTCTTTCATCTAGAAAGGAGCAGCCCCATATACCAGTACAGCCTGGGGGTTGACCTGCCGGAGAGCAGTTCTGCAGAGGACCTTGGGGTCCTGGTAAACACCAAATTAACTGTGAGTCACCAATGTGCCCTTGTGGGCAAAGAAGGCAAATGGTATCCTGGACTGCATTTGGAAGAGTACTGCCAGCAGGTGGAGGGAGGTGATCCTCCCGCTCTACTCAGCCCTAAGAAGACTGCATCGGGAGTACTCTGTCCAGCCCTGGGTACCATGGAGTTACTGGAACAAGTCCAGCGAATGACTGCTAAAATTATTAAGGGGTGGAGCATCTCATATGCAGAAAGGCTGAGGAAGCTGGAACTGTTTGGCCTGGTAAAGGTGTATTCCTAATGAGTATCTGGAGAGAAGGTGTAAAGAAGATGGGGCCAGACTCTTCTCAGTGGTGCCCAGTGGTAGGACAAGAGGCAGTGGGCACAAACTGAAGCACAGGAAGTTCCATCTGAACATGAGGAAAAACAACTTTACTGTGAGGGTGACTGAGCACTGGCACAGGTTGCCTAGAGTGGCTGTGGAGTCTCCTCACTTGAAGATACTCAAAAGCCATCTGGACATGGTCTAGGACAACGTGCTGTATGTAAGCTTGAGCAGGAGGGTTGGACTAGATGATCTCCAGGGGTACCTTCCAATTCCAACCATTCTGTCATGTTGTGCTACTGATTCTCCCCTCACTATCAGTTTACCGCTCCTCAGTTGAGATAGCACAAGTGTTTGCGGACTTGCATTGCAAACTGGTGCACTGAAGAAAAAATAAATAACCTCTGTGAGATTACATTTGACAAATTTCTGTCATCAGGTGTCGAGGACATTTCCATAAAGTATTTACCAATTCAAGGAAGTGGGTAGCAGACAGCTGTGCAAGGTGAAAGCAGCTGAAGATAAGAGGTTTTGAGAACCTGTGAAGCTGACTTGAGCCAACCTGCTGTGTGGTTTCACCCAGCATACAGCTGGTATTTTTCTCCTTTTCAGGTTGAGTATTAATAATAACTAAATTAAGCTTATTTTTTCTGCAGGTGTTTTTGAAAGAAAACCACCTGCCTTGGACAGATGACTGACAAAAGTCTTTGGTTTTCCCTGGAAGAGGTGAGGCACAGTAGAAACGTGAACTTTTACACTCACTCTGTACTTTCCCCTTGTGGTTCTTTTCTGAGCCCACAAGACCACTACTAAGGCAAAGAACAATTTTATTTCCATGTTCTTGCTGTAACAGGCCTTCTTACAGAGACTGCCAACAAAAGGACTGATTAGTACCCTGTGAAATTGAGGAACCTGAACATTACTTCCTCAGAAAATAACCATCAGATCATTTTGTACAGGCTGCCAGAAGCTACCAGTCAAATTTAAATAATTTTCTGTCTCAGGTACTCCTAGGTAGAGAACAGTTTGAAACATCTGGGTGACAGATCCTGTTATACTGATCCTTTTCATTTTTTTTTTTTAACACAAGCGTGAAATACTTACCTTGCCTTCTCACAGTAAAAGCACGAAAAAATCCCTCCTCTTCTCCTTTTACTTCTTGCTATAAGTATGCTATAGCACGTGCTTCATGCGCTATTTTATTTCTTAGCCAGCTGAGTCCCACCTCTTCCTTATATTATTTCTCACCTTTTCTTTCTTCCCTTTCCTCACATCCTAAATGCCATATATAATATTTTGTTTTTTTCCTTTTCTTTCCTGGCTAAAAAGGTAGTAAAACAAAATCTAACCAAATTTGACTAAGATGAAAAAGTACATAACTTCATTTGCAAACCCTTCATTCACAGGCAGGAAATGACCTTGTCTGTAAAATAGAAAAATGCTTTAACAAAAACTACACAGAATATCAGGAAAACTATCAAGATGTTTCTCTGGGACCTCTACAGAAACCTTGGTGATGCTTTCATAAATTAGAGTGAATTAGTCTAGTATCCTTTTACCTATAGTACTCACTACTTGTTGCTTTGGGGAAAGCCCAGGATGCAAAATAGCTCACCCAGAGGAAGCCTCTTTTATCCTAATACTTCCTCCCGCCAGAGCTTGTCTTCACATGTCTTTACCTCGAGTTACTGGCAGCTGAACTTGAGGCACTTGATATTTGTGAGGCTTAATGCGTACACTCCTCCCACAACTGATCTATGTTATAAACATTTGGTCTTTAAGCTAAGGCTTTTATTTATCAATATAAAGGGAGTGAGTTTTATCCATAAACTTTCTCACTTCCAAACCCTACTGTATACAACACATAGACAACTTCTACTTCATTATAAGTAGGAAATGTTCTAATATAGTATTTCCACGCAGTCTAGTTACAGCATAATAAAAACTTAAAGGCTCTGAGTTTCCTGGGATTTCCTAGCAAGATGGTTACTAAAAAGGAAAAAGAGTGTAATTCTGTTTGTAAAAGCCACAGGCTGCTACTTGCTCTTCCCAGATTTTTTTTTCTCCTTTCTATTTCTCCTACTTAAATACCATTCTTGAATGATGAGTCATGGCAGTAAAGAAAGCTGCCTTGTGCCCTTCCTGTAGTTGCCAGAAGGCATACATCGAATAGAAGAGCATGTACAGACTGTCCTGCAAACTTGAATGTAATGCATTCAGCTTCACAAGTGCTTACACTTGGAAGATTTCATCAGTGTTAAGTATCAGTGAACCACTGTGTCCTGTAAAAACGAAGGAAATCCAGAAGAATCATGTCCGACAGGAAAGATCTAGAGCAAATCTAGAGCCTTCTTTTTTTGGTGATGTTTCTAATTATTGTTTACCAAGTTGTCCAGAGGTGCAGAAACTAGAGAAGACCATGAAGTCTAGGTGAAGTGCAAATTCTGATTAAAAATAACTATAAAAACTGAGTCCTGTTGTAAATACAAAACTGTTATAAATAAGTATCACTGAATTAAGGAGGAAAGTAATTCACAGCAAGTTGCAATTAGAAAAAGAAGTCTGAAAAGCAGAGGATGTTAAAAGTTAGAATGAGTGAATACTGTATATTGGAGACCTCATGAATGCTGACACAAAGGACATTTTACATTGTCTAGCATTATCTGTTGTCTTGTACATCTTCTATGTGATGGATAATGTCCCTGTTGCATAGATGAGAACTCTTTTCCCAGAGTTAAATCTTGGGTCTTTTGAGAGGATCTGTCAGGACACTGTAGTCAGAAGCATCTTCCAGTTACCAGCTGTGATTCATGTGGAAAAGATCATGGGGCCTAACCAAGAGGGTAAAAAAAAAAAAAAAAAAAGATTTGTTTAAATCTATAGAGTCCTAACAATATAATCTGTTTTGCCAGTTCTCTTCAAAAAGACAGAACACCCACTTCCTTGACAGAGACCATGCATGGGAATTTAAGGAAGCATCTGAGAATTTTTAAAATAGCTGACACTGGACTAATGTAAAGCTGGACACTAATATATAACAGACAAATTGACATCTGTGCAGCTAATACAGAAGTAATTTTTCCAAGTACTTCTCTTTGGGGAAGAGCTCAGTAGCCCAGCTGAAGGGCATCTACACCAATGCATGCAGCATGAGCAACAATAAGGAGGAACTTGAGGCCATGGCACGTCAGGAAATGGCCATACATAATGGCCATCACTGAAACGCAGTGGAGACCACTGTCATGACTGGAGTGCTGCAATGGATGGCTACCAGTTTTTCAGAAGGGACAGGCAAGGAAAGAAGGTAGGTGAAGTATCACTATATCTTAGGGAGTCCTTCAAATGCATGGAGCTCCAAGTGGGCGATGGAAAAGTTGAGTGCTTATGGGTCAGGATCATCGGGAAGGCAAATAAGGCTGATACCCTGGCGGGAGTCTGCTTTAGACCACCCAACCAGGATGAAGAGACAGACAAGGCATTCTACAAGCAGCTGGCAGAAGTCTCACAATCAGCAGCCCTTGTTCTTGTGGGAGACTTTGACTTACCATATGTTTGTTGGAAATGCAGTAAGGCAGAGAGGAAACAGTCTAGGAAGTTTGTGGAGTACATGGAAGATAAATTCCTATCAGAGCTGGTAAGTGAGCCTACCAGGGGAGGAGTCCCACTGGACCTGTTCTTTGACAACAGAGAAGGACTGGTGGGAGATGTGGTGATTGGAGGCCATCTTGGACATAATGACCAGGAAATTGTAGCATTTTCAGTTCTCAGCGAAGTTGGGAGGGATGTCAGCAAAACAGCTATGTTGGATTTCTGGAGGGCAGACTTTGGACTGTTTCGGACATTATTCTGAGGAGTCCCTTGGGAGAGAGTCCTGAAGAGCAAAGGTGTTCATGAAGGCTGGACTTTTCTCAAGAAGGAAATCTTAAAGTCGCAGTGGGCCATCCCCATGTGCCGAAAGAGGAGCCGGAGGGGTAGATGCCCGGCCTGGCTGAATGTACAACTATTGCTGAGACTCTGGGAAAGAAGAAGGATTTATCACCTTTGGAAGAAGGGGCAAACGACTCAAAAAGAGTACAAGGACATCACTGGGATGTACGTAGGGAGGAAATGAGAAAAGCAAAAGCTTGGACGTAACTCAAACTGGCCACTGCAGTTTAAAGACAACAAAAAATGTTTCTACAAATACATTAACAAGAAAAGGAGGGCCAAGGAGAATCTTCATCCTCTTTTGGATGCAGCAGGGAACATTGCCCCAAGGATGAGGATAATGCTGAGGTACTTAATACCTTCTTTGCCTCAGTCTTTAACACTCAGAGCACTTATCCTTAATGGAATAGCCGTGCTAAGCTGGAAGACACCTATGGAGAACAGAAGAAACCCGTAATTCAGGAGGACGCAGTCAGTGACCCGCTTCTCCACTTGAACACCCACAAGGCTATGGGTCCAGGTGGGATCCATCCGAGGGTTCTGAGGGAGCTGGCAGAAGTGCTGACCAAGCTGCGATTCATCATCTATCAGCAGGCCTGGTCAACAGGGGAGGTGCCACATGACTGGAGACTTGCCAGTGTGACACCCACCTACAAGAAGGGACGGATGGAGGATCTGGGGAACTGCAGGCATATCAACATGACCTTGGCATCTGGGAAAGTTATGGAGCAGATCATCTTGAGGACGACCACATAGCATATACGTGACAACTAGGGGATGAAGCTCAGCCAATATGAGTTCATGAAAGGCAAGACCTGCCTGACCAATAAGATCTCCTTCTATGACTAAGTGACCTGCCTCAGTGAATGAAGGAAAGGCTGTGCACGTGCTCTACTTAGACTTCTGCAAGGCCTTTGATACACTGTCCCACCGCATCCTCCTGGAGAAGCCAGCAGCTCATGGCTTAGACAGGTGGACTCTTTGCTGGGTGAAAAACTGGCTGGATGGCTGAGTCCAGAGAGTGGTGGTGAATGGAGTTAAATCCAGCGGGTGGCCACTCACGAGCGGTGTTTCCCAGGGGTCAGTGTTGCAGCTGGGCCTCTTCATCAACGATCTGGATGAGGGGATTGAGTGCACCCTCAGCAAATTTTCAGATAATACCAAGCTGGCAGGAAGAGTTGATCTGTTTTGAAGGTAGGAGAGCTTTAGAGAGGGATCCAGATTTATGGCTGGATTGATGGGCTGAGCCCAAACGTATGAGGTTCAACAAGGCCAAGTGCTGGGTCTTGCACTTTAGTCACAACAACCCCATGCAGCGCTACAGGCTTGCGGCAGAGTAGCTGGAGAGCCACGTGGCAGAAAAGGATCTGGGGGTGCTGGTTGACAGCCAGCTCAACACGAGCCAACAGCGTGCCCAGTTGGCCAAGAAGGCCAGTGTCCTCCTGATTGGTATCAGGAACAGTGCAGCCAGCAGGACCAGGGAAGTGATCATCCCCCTGTACTCGGCGCTGGTGAGACCGCACCTCAAATACTGGGTTCAGTTTTGGGCCCCTCACTACAAGAAAGACATGGAGGTGTTGGAGCATGTCCAAAGAAGGGCAACGAAGCTGGTGAAGGGGCTGGAGCACAGACCTTATGAGTAGCAGCTCAGGGGCGTGGGGTTATTTAATCTGCAGAAGAGGAGGCTCAGGGCAGACCTTATTGCTCTCTGCAACTACCTTAAAGGAGGTTGTAGTGAGGTGAGGATCAATCTATGCTCCAGAATAACTACCTCTAGGACAAGAGGTAATGGCCTCAAGTTGCACCAACGAGGTTCATGTTACATAGTAGGAAAAAATTCTACATGGAAATAGTGGTGAAGCATTGGAATAGGCTGCCCAAGGAAGTGGTGGAGTCACTGTGGCTGACAGTGTTCAAGAACTATGTAGATGAGGCACGTGGGGACATGGTTTAGCAGCCATAGTGGTAATGAGCTTATGGTTGGACTTGATGATCTTGAAGGTCTTTTCCAACTACAATGATTCTGTAATTTTATGATTCTATGATTCTTGCATACGATTGTCCTGAATGAGTTACTGTGGCTTTTTTACAGTCAAATTTTAATGTTTCTCAACTTGTCATCAGTACAATAGTAGGAAAATGCAAATTAGAGATCCTGTGATTCTGCCTGCACATAAAATGATATATTTTTTAATTCAAAATTTAGAAATTTTGCTGCCTGTAATCTCTCTCAGTTGAGTTATGTATAATTCCATTTAATTATGGTCATTCTATGGCTTATTCTCACAGATCTTTCAGCTCTTCTGAAGTCAAGCCTCTCTATTATGGATTCAGTCCTGAAATGCCAGTAAAATTATCTTCTCTGGAACTATGAACATTAGTTGTGAGGTATCTTCGCTAATCATAGGAAAATATGTTTTTAAACAATCCTTATAGGGCAGAGAAACAAAATCTTACAATTCCTCTTTTCAACAAAACTACAAAATACTGTATGATAAATTTTGAAACTGGAATTTTTCCCTGGTGAGTCGAAGGTTAAAGCCATCCTGTAACCACAAACAGCTTATGTTGCTGTGTAACATACATGCATGTGCATTTATGGATGCATGCACATGTGAAGGTTATAAGGTGAACAGACTACAGTCAGATGGAGTTTCTTGTTTTCACCACAAAAATCAACTGTTTTGCAGCTATTGTGCTGTAGTCTAGAGAAGTAAAGGAAGTCAACTGGAAGCACTGGAAGGAGATGAAATCTGACTTGACTTCACTCTGTATTTCCGTCACAAAGGTATGACTGGATCAGAAAGGTCTGGATGAAACTAGCGAGTGATCCAGGTTTATTTGACATATTCTGTGCACTTTCCTTGCAGGAGCAGTGAAATTGTTAGAAAATGGTAGAATGGTAGACATGTTAAAAAATGTTAGTTAGCAAATCCACATGCAAATGTTATCAACTATGTCCCAGGGAAACATAAGTCATGTCCAAACATCAGGAGACCTCTACTTAGTCTGCAAATTTTACCTCTCTTGCCTGCGGGAACAGCAATGTTTGCTTTGGCCTGGAGAAAAGTCACACAGCACAGGGTTTGAAGAGGGTCAGATGAAGCAAAGGCTAAAATGAGCTGTGCACTACAGCAAAAAGGGTTCAGCTGGGGACTTCGCAGAAATGTATCCATCTCAGCTCTTTATGCAGCTGAGTGGGTGACAGTTAGGATTCTTTCTGTCCATCCACCCAGCCAACGAGAGGGTTGGCTCAGATGAGTAAATGTCTTCGATCTCTTACCCCTTATTGCTTTGCAATAGATTGCAATTGCTAAGCACATGCCTTTAGCTAGCCAGTGGAATTACATTAGAAGAGAATCTCAGACAAGGACGTGTTGAAATTGTTGCATAATACTTACATTGTGCTACAAAAATATGAGCTGCTCTAATTTGGTGCTGCCAGCTGAAGACCTGAGTATGATAGAAAATCACTGAATTTTGATTTGGGAAATGTAGTCCTTTGTCCTGACAGGAAATCTCTAGTCACTATTCTCCTGACTACCTTTGGGTACTGTTACCAATTTGGAAACAAATGTGTTACCCAGCATCCAGCTGCTATAGCATTAAATTTGTCCCCTTGTTATGTCTGCTGCTAGCACAGAAAGAAACAACTTCGGGTAAATGAAAGGTATGAAGTTTGAAACTTGGATGTTTGAGAGGGGATTAATTTTATTTTCCTTCTGCATAATTTTCTGCATAATTTTGTGGCCAGGCACATTGTAACACTTTTCAATAGAAAAAAAAATGGATAAAGCAAATTATTTAAACCTGTAAGCTAGTTTTCCAGATCCTGGGATTTTATTTATATATTTAAGATCACAAAAAATCCACAAAAAAGTGAACTTATACATGTTTACATGCATGAAAAAATGGCCAGAGTGTCTTTTAAAAGATTGTATATTTTGTAGACTCTATATAGTTTGTATTCTAAAATGTCAAAGGTAAATAAAATGTCTATAAGCAAATTTTTTTCCTATTGCCCATCTATGATATGATACGTGCAGGAAATGGGCCTCTTAAATATTGATCTTTTGATGTATGCAGCATTTCATGCCTGAAGAAGAGCAGACAGAACCTGAGGATGCAGTAAGAGACTAACTTCTGGTATGACAGTACTGGGATACTGGGAGGAATGAGGTGATTTAGCTGTTTTTCTAAAGCCACGTGATAACGCTGCATGAGCCCTGTGCAACAGTTTCAGGCAGGAGCACCCCTGAGTTTCCAAGAGTATCTGTATCACATGCATCTTTGCTGCTGGGCCACAAGGATTACATCACTTTTTGGATACTTTGTAAAGCCAACTTCAACTTTTGCCGCAAAAGTCCAGTTTGTTCCACATAGCATTGGTGCTCCCATCAACAGTGTTAACGTAAATGCTGGTGTTGGAGTCCATACTTTATTGTAGCCCTGGCAGCTGCTTGCTTCACAGATTGCTGAACCAAGTATAGGTACACCTCTCTCAGAAGAACAGGGATATATTCAGGGGATCCTGGCAGGATGACGCTGAAGCATAAAAAGGAGGGAAAAGCACATCCACTTGATGATGCCTATGCACTTTTCTACATTTACTTGCCATTTGTAATTGCACAGGTGTATGCGCAGTGCGCTTGCCATGCAGTGCACTTGCAATTAGAACAAAGGTGACATGAGATCAAAATGACTTCAGGACACGAGGAAGCTGAACACAAGAAAGCAGGGAGGCTGCTCCAGGTGTGAAGGAATGCCGATGGCATGGCAAGAGGCAGCAGATCAGCTCCTCTGAAAAGTGTACCGCTTCCTGCAGACTCCCATGTGTGCCATAGAGAAGCCAATGAGATGACTCCATGCAACCTCTTGGATTGTCAGTGCTACAGTGAAAAGCAAGAGAACAGGAGGAAGGTTTCCTGCGCTTTTCTGTGTTGGTCTTCACATGCTATGACATTGTTTCTTCTCCTCCTGAGATAATCCAGAAGCATGACCACTTCCTGAAGCCTTGTGAGTCATGCTCACTCATTAGCTTCTCTTTGGCTTTCTTCATTCACTGGGTTCTTTGTTTCTTCTTTCAGTGGGTTCTATCTGCACTCTTTGACCTGGTTTTCCAAGTCTTTTCCATGTTAGCCATATAAATATAAGATTTTTTTTTTTTTTTTTAACCTAGGAGGAATCCATGCAGATCCTGGACACTGTTGCCCCCACCACCTTACAGAGCTGTTTGTTCGTTTATTTTGTTTTCACAGAATGTACATCAGTCAATGACTTCAATGGCTTCAATCTTCTTTATTGTATGGGAAAAAGTTGAAGGAATTCTATATTGCATCTTTTTGGAAAGAGGTGGTCAAATTACATATGTAACATGCAACATGAAGAGGAAGCTGCTGTCTTGCAGGAAAAAAAAATAGGCATATATCTTTAAAGACATTTGGATAGTTATACATAAAAATAATGTGAAATACTTCTATTACTATCCTTGTAGATTTTTAAGCAGATCTTGCCTCCTAAGCGATTTTCTTTTCTTGTCCAGAAGTCTTGTATAGAAGTCTCAAAGGCAAAAAAATACCATGTCATCTATTTGCCTGTTCAAGATTAGAAGTTAAATATAGTATTCAGTTATTATATATCTACTGGTAGGGTACTCCAGGATTAACATGATGCATTTTATCTCTTCATTCCCATTTCTCTCTTCTCCTTTGCCCCTTTGTGGAAGAATACAAAAATTGGAAAAATACAAAAAATGGAAAAATACAAAATTGACCTGTTTACAGGAGCGCAATAAGCTTTTAAGGATCTTATCAGGTTGGGTTCCAAGTTAATCAATGCTCACAAGCTAAGTGCCTATACAGGAGACTCTGAGGAAAACCCATTTGTGTCTGTGCAGTCTGTGTATCTATACATGGATGAAAATACATATGATGGTACAACAGCCATAAATATTTCTAAACCTTCTTGTTTTTTATAGGCACTTCAAAGTTGCATGTTTTTATAGGTATATTAAGCTGAACCACCTTGCACATAGGTAATGTGAACACAATAGCACATGTTCTTAGTAGTTAATTGACTAAGCTCGGCAGCTTACGAAATGAGTCTTCTTGAGACAGTAAATTGTCATTAATGAGTGTGTTTAGAATTGCCTTGCCATACGGCTGTGGAGGCTTGCAGTTATGGGTGGGGTTTGAATATATAACCCTTCATTTAGAGAAGCAAGACCACACTGCAGAAGAGCATGCAGTGTGCAAGGTTGCAGCTGCTTTCTTGTACCTAGAGAAAGAGGAAGTTAGAAAAACCCACTGTTAAAATTGGACAGTCATGACAGGTGGGATTTCACAATCAGGATGCAAAGACATCCTTAATGGTAAATGCATACCTCTTGACTGACTTAGCAGAAAATTTCTACATTAATGACCAAAAAATGCAGATGTTTAATTGTAGGGACATTGGCAAATAAATACTTTTTGCGAGCATTTTATTTGCATTTATACTTTAGCATGTGTTTAGGACAAAAATATTTTTTTCACACCATGTAGTTCAGTGACAGTTTCCATGCGGCGGCATCTTCCTGCCCACCCCAACTCAGCGTTTACAGGAGCTAAGCGGAAGGATAAACAGGAAGGGATCAGCGCTCAGTGTTGACAGACACAGCTACGGAAGTTGGCTCACTGGTGACGTCTGCGCACTCTTTATCACATTCTTAACTTTCCTGCTTTTGTGATGACTGACTGCTTCCCTTGCTGCCCTCATTGCCGTGGCTCCTCAGCACTGCACTTCCTGCCCCTACTGCTCCCTCACAACCTTCCTTCCTTCACTCTCTTTGTGTTTCCTGCAACTAACCCCTTCCTCTTCTTTTTTTTCCTTTCTTTCTGGCCATGTGCTTTATAAAGCATATATAAAGATATATAAAGATGTCTGTCTCACAAACGCAGGCAGGACACAGCCACACCCCAAAACTGAAAAAACGGGAGACAAAACATTGAGCCTGAAGGACTGCCATTTTTATTTTGCTCTTCCATCTGACTCCCCTTCACATCTATTGCATTCTTTAATTATAGACATTTGGGGATAAATGTTTATCCTTACCATTACAGTGAAAGTGCGATTGCACTATAGCAACTCAAGTATTTTCAGAAATTTCTTTTGAAAGCTAACCTGAAACATGCAAATAAGAAGCTGGAATCTTCAAAATGTTAACCTGTTTAATAGTTTCACACTCCAGTGACTCTTTAGTATTTTTTAAAACTAGAATATTACAAACTAAAAAAATTACTTCTTACCCATTTCTGAATTATAGAAGCATCAAAACAATGAATTATTTGCTCATACTGAAATAATTCAGTAATTAAGTTTTGCAAAAAAATGTGGTACTTCAAAGCGTGACCATTTTTAACAGTTGGAAGTAGAAGATTAGAACGAAGTAATCACTTCAACGTTAAATATGATGTGCAATAAGGAGTTTTTTTTGTTGTTGTTTTAAGCATATGGGATGCCAACATCATCACACAGTGATTAATTGCAGTGTGATTTCAGTCCAGTTGATGCCTAAATACTATCAGGTCATGGTTTTTAATGATTAATTGACACCAATGCAAATATGAACTAGCTATTCAGGTATGCCAATTATTTCCATTCTAGAATATTTATTAATACATAACACATGTATTCTATGCCTCGTGTCTATGCATGTATTTTCAAACACACAGTCACATATCTGTGAATACATATAAATGTGTATGCACATTTGTAGTTCAGATATACTAACACCATTGTGTACACACTGTAATTATTCCCAGCCATGTTCTTTGTGGTTACATGAATCAGTAGTAATTGTAGGATAAAAAATTACTAGTGTAACTATGCTCTAATTTTAGTTTAATTACAGTCACTGTATTGTGAAGTTTAATCAAATATCGAGCCTGTAGTCCTTTTCAAAACAGAACATTTAAGTGTAGCCACTGAATATATAAGCTTGAAACTTTAACATATTTGGCTTTCTAAAAGTTTCCTCTTTCTCTCCCTTTTTGATTTTTTTATTTAATTTTTATTTAAAAGAAGAATCCATGAGGAACTGAAGAACTTAAATATACAATATACGCTTCGGGAAATAAAAAAGGGGAAAAAAAAAAACTTCAGTTGCAGACTCTAGAATGATTAAATCCCTGCTCTGTCATTTTTTAGAAGAGATGTACAGTAAAAACATCCCTTTTTTTATATTGTTGTATGATGTTATAATAGGATTATTTTCCTTTTGGTTTTCACTTTTAATTAGTATAATTCCAATAATTTATTATTCTCATCTGTCACTTCACTGAAAATGCATGGCTGTCGCATTTCTACTTAGAAATACCACAAAATTTCATGAAAGAACAGATCAAAAACATGCTGTAGGGAACTAAAAATAAAAGAAATGAAGAATTTAGTTTATCAATGTTGGCATTTAGCCACAAAAAATGCATCTAACATCCCCAAAATTGAAATGAAATCATTAGTAAGTGGAAGCAGAGAGCACTGCTGCCTTTCACATGAACGAAGGGTGATTCACCTTAGCTATACATCCCTAAAAAGGTCCCATTGATTTTGTAGAACAATAGTAAAAATAACCTTTAAGTCTAAATTACAGCAACCTAATCTAGGATGCCCAGAAACCAGAGCATCATTGATAATTGTCTTTGTACTGCTCTAGTTGAAATCCCGATAGCTGCCTGTTCTTCTCAAGCAGACTTCTCAACTTTCTAAAAACCAGATGCAATAGATCACATTCATCAAGCCCCATGAGTCAAAGGTTATCTCTGTGTACCATCGTGATCCAAAGTATGTGCATTCCCAAAATGTTTTATTGTTTGTGTTTTAGCTGAAGTGGAAAGATCTACAGGCTTGCTTTTGCATTACCTCAAGGTTTACAACATCCTTTACAAAATAGGGATTGTATGTTAACATCAGCATAGCCATACACATGCTAAAGTGTAGGGCAGAACACATTTCTATATTGCAGTTCTTCATTGTTAAGTAGCAAGAGACAGCACATGCAAAAGTTGCATATATTAAATAAAATATGGTGATTTTAATAACATGGTTGACTACGAAAATGTTACTGTTCTGTGCTTGATAATATTAAATGTGTTTTAGGTTGAAAGTCAAGGTGAGTGTAAAAGAGAATTATTGACTTACAGATAGAATTATTCTCTTCTATGTATTTTGTACAAAATAATATACACTCTTTCCTAACATAGTACACCATAATTTGACAAACTGGTGCTGGTGGTAGTAATAAATAGATAGAGAACCAAGAAATTTATTGCATCAACTAGAAACTGAGAATGTACTTCTGCAATCAAAAATGCTATTATATGTGCTTAAGCATCATGAAAGGCAGTTGTGTTCCTGTGATTTGTACTTTGCAGTACAATTCTGATGTCTGAAAAAAAATGGGAAAGTTTTGTTTTCTGCAACAAAGGAATTGGGAGGAGGAAGGGTCACTAAATCTTGGACTTGACAAATCTGTTCTTATTAGCACCACTGCAGTTAATCTTACTGCCTGGATATTTCTAGCATGACTCCTCATCGGCTACCAGTGCTCCTCTTATTGGACCTAATTTTCAGGTAGAAAGTTTGTAACTAAAATGGCAACTCTGAAATGCAAAACAAATGACCAGTAGACTAGGCCAACTGCCAGGAATGCATATTGCCCTGTGGGGATTTTAACAAAACAACCAGAAATTTCTTTCCCATTGCACAGCTCCACAATAATGGAAGAAGCTCACAATTGGTTTCTCTTGTAGATATAACCTCAGAGCCTCAAATTTAAAATCTGAAGTAGAGTTAAACTCAGGAAGATACAAAGTGGGTACATTTTGATCTGAGATGTCTTATGCCCTTGTAGAACTAATTCTATTTTGTTATACAGAAATTGCACATGCTTCATAGTGCAGGCCCAAGTGAAACTGCAGTGATGATGGAAGGCAGCCTCTAGGAGCAGCTTCTCACCTTTCACAATCCTATTAGCCTTCGTGAGTGCTGTGACCCAGTATATCTGCACTGTTTTCCTTGATTTCTTTCAAACTGAAAATCCTCAACTATTAATTGTCTCTTCTAGTCAATGTTTCAGGCATCTCTGAACTCAAATATCTGTAGTGGTGTATTTTTTTGGAAATGAAAGTATCACACCTGAAAAAGTATTTAATGTGAGGGCATATACTACAGCTACAGATGGACACTGGCTAATGCCCTATTATCAGTGTTGTTTTCCTTCCAACTTTGTGTGTATTCTCATATTCCCCGATTTTATCTTGGTTGGATTTATTTTTAAATAAATTTGTATGTTAGTCCATATTTGGTAAGCATTAACATTTATGTGCCCACCATAACCTCCAGATCTTTTTTTTTTTTTCTGAGTAATGAGTCAATGCAGAAGGCATCATTATGTGTTCCAGTTTCTCATTCTGAGCTCAGCTCCAGCAAAGAAAAAGTTCAGCTGTCACTGTACAGACATATGCTTGTCTCCATCAGCTCCCTCTGGACCTGTTTCACCTGTAGACCTCATTGAGATACTGAAGTCTAGGTCTAAAGAAGTCCCCATAACTTCAATATGTTCTAAGGAATTATGTTTTGCCTAGCCACATTACTAATACTACCTAAAAATGACAGTACTGTCATAGACACTGTTTTTTTTTTTTTTTTTAAAAAAAAAGGCTCTGATGCATGATGGTGATATGCCCAGTGACCTCTTTCTTTCTGATCTCAGTCTGCACTGGAGAACCCAAATGGTGGGAAGGGCTTTCTCCAGTCTTCTCTTACATCAGCCACATGCTGGTCTTGCACTGGCTGTACTCCTCCCTTCCAGGCTTCCCCCAAGGTTAGCATGGAGGCTAAGGCTGCCTGACAAAATGTTGGTGTGACTGGCACACTTATCCATTAGACCTTCATCGTGGAAGGTGGTGGGCCCCAGTTCTCCCAGCACTGTTGAAGAGCCTCTGTCCCTGGCAGCGGCCCCCCCAAGCCCCACTGCTCCTCTCCTACCTCTGCCAGCCTCCTGCCTTACTATTTTTTGCCTCCTTGGAATTCCTCTATTCTTTTTTCGACGGTTCCCTCCTCCTCCCCTCCCCCACACTTTCCCCTCCCCCACTCCAACTGCTGTTTTCCAAATTCCCAACCGACTCCTCTGCCTGCAGGCCCGGTTGCTACGCAACCTCCCCCCCCCGCCCCCGCGCTCACCTCAGGTGCGTTGCCATGGCAACGACACCCAGCTCTGCCGGCTGCCATAGCACCCCCTGTCAGGTCCACCGTGCGTGGCAGGCGGCGCAGGCCGGAGCCGCCCCAAAGCGCCTGGGGTCTCGGTCCCACACTGCCGCTGCGCATGCCCAAGGCAGCACTCTCAGGTTCACCCTTACGATTTCTGGAAAATTCCCTGCCCCACATCTCTAAAACAACAACAAAACCAAAGAAGCATCCCCAAAACCCAGTGTTCAGTAGAAACAGAGGATGGGAGTTCAGGCGGCTTGTGAACTTCACCAGGGTCATGGTCCAGCTAACAGGCGGAGATGCTATATTTTACTTGTGTGCAGAGTCCATATGTTGATGTAAATTGTTTTCTCTGGAAGTGCCAGAAGGAATTTGAGAAGGTGTGTGCGCAACCAGGAGAACTATGTTGAGTGGGAAAGAAAATCCTAAAATCGGTCAGTTTGCTCTTTTGGGGAAATAGTCTCATCCCTGGTGGTGAAATAGCAGGGAAACAAGGAAAGCAAAGTCAGGTGCTCTCCCTTAGTGCGAAGTTGAAGGATATGGTAGAAAGCCAAATGCTCTGGAGCAACGGGGGCTCATTTGCAGCCACAGTGTTTCTTTTTAGTTTTGCTGTGGGGTTATCTAAATAGTGAGCAATAGTGACCTCATTTTTTTGCTGAGGAGTTTCACATTTCAGGAAGAAGAAGAATCCATGAACAGGCTGGAAAAGGATAAAGCAAGAGTCGGCAAAGCCCGGAGCAGCTAAACTACAGTGCAATAAGGTAAAGTGAAAAAGGAGCAGGACATACTCCTTCCCCTTATCTGGGAGTAAATGTCCTTTATATTAACATGACACTAGCGCAAAAGACTGAACAACCCAGAAGAGTGGAGAGGAATCACTCCTAAAAACCTCAGGAACTGAAAAAGAAGCTGGTTTTTTATATCTTCTCACAAGATTACAGTGCAATTCTGAAACACCTTTTACCAGGAGCAGTTTTGGTACAGGCATGAAGAGGTGATTATGGAAAGGGACGTATGGCAAAAGAAGGTTTAGAAAAGTTTATGATACAAATAGCTGGGAGGCAGACATTTAAAAGGATATGAAATACAGAGAAAGAAAAAGAAATGGTAGGAGGACATAGGAGCAAAGCAAAGGTACAGAGTAGAGACATTACCAATTGCACAGACTTCAGACTGTTGGGGGAAAAGCTACAAGCCTGGGGCAGAGTGGCTTGAAAGCTGCGCAGCAGAAAATTATCTGGGGGTGGTGGTCGACAGCCGGCTGAACAAGGCTGGACTGGCTATTGGGGCGTGTGTAAGACACATGTACTGTGTTGTTTGCTTATAAATGAGGTTGCAACCCCAAAAAATTGCTGTTGGCCATGAGCTTTTAGCCCCTCTTCCTTGACACCAGACCCACAAATGGTGCCCCGAACAGGGGCCTGACAGAGACAAAATGATTTCGTAACTGGTGGGCCGACACCAGCGGAACGACAGAGGGGAAGGAAACGTCACGATAAGCGATCACCAAATACTGATGCTCTAGGGCATTTTCGGGTGAGAAAGACGTCTGAGCCTGGCCGCTGGGAATAATCATGGTGGGTACCATGACAATGGAACATGTGCTGCAGGTCATACAGCGTATCTTGGACAAGGCGGGTCGCGCCGGGGAAGTCCAAGAAGGGGACTTGGTCAGACTGTTGAAATGGAGACTAGAAAATACTGCCCTTAAGATGGAGGCTTGGGATAGCTTTGGGGTCATACTGTGGGATTTATCGACAAGGCAGGATCTGACAGCCTCATCCTTGCTGAGGCCATTACTTATGGAGGTGATATTACTTATGAGTCATTAAGAAAATACGTAGGGATGTCAGGGGTTGAGGTGGCTCCTGCCGCTCTGCAGGCCACGCCAGGAACGCAGCGATTGTACTAGATATTGTCAAAATGGCATCTGCTTATATCCGAGGTGTGAACTGGGCTTCCTGCCTGGCCTATCATAAGGAAGAAAACACTTGGTTTCACTTCGTAGACAAGAAGACTAAAAATAAAATATTTTAAAAACTTAAATAAGGACTTTGAAGACCTGCATGGAATCTTTATACCAGAGAAAGATGTGAAGACTGAACCTGAGTAAAACGACCACTTTGGATCCTGGCAAAATCGGTCCAACCAGCCGTAGCATCATGTTCCTCACGTGCTTTGGAGCAGCCAAAGACTTCCCATCAAGCCCATCAAGAGGAGCAACCAGGAACATCTGGGTGACCCTCGCGAACGCAATTGGACGAATTTTGTAACCCTGGTTGGCATATTGGATGGAATATACACAAATAAAACGATTTTGGGAATAAAACAAAAAAGGGGGGGATATAAGGGAAAGGGCAAAAGGTACCAATTGGCAAAAACAAGAACTGGCTGAACCCGGCTCAAGCCGGATGCGGCTTGCTGACTAGACAACAAGAACGAGTTAAAGCTGATCTTTTCTGTGATTGGATATCTCAAGTTATGCAAGCCTCGGACAAGGCTGGACTGGCTACTGGGACACGTGTAAGACACATGTACCGCGTTGTCTGCTTATAAATATGAGGTTGTAACCCAATAAAATTGCTATTGGCCATGAGCTTTTAACCCCTGTTCCTTGACACTGGACCCACAAGCTTTGGCATAAATCTATCGGGTTTTAAGTTGCTGTTCATTTTCACTACACATCATTATGGATAAAATTCAATCCAAGCAAGAATAATGATAACCATAATAATTAAACAAACCCAAACAAGAACATTTTTACATTTCACACGTTTTTCTATTCTAAAGAGTGTTTCCATTTTTAAATGTTGAGAAAGCTCTTTAAAAAAAATCTTTTAAGTTATTAACAACAATAATCACCAGGTGATGATTACACAAAAATCAACCCACACAGATTTATCTGCATATTTTTTTTTCCTGAAGATGTAAGATACTCATTACATTCCAGAGCTGTTCAGGTAATTTTCTTCCAACAGATCTGAACGTATTCCCTAGAGTATCTATAGGAGAAAACATCAGAAGCATTCTTTACATTTCTTTATCAATTTCTAAAAATATCTAGATAGATCAGATAAAAGTTAATGAGATACAAGGTCATAATAGTTTCTTTAACAATGTAATTTCGAGACCAGGCATAATCTCATCTTTAGTGTAAGAGTTAAAACTGAGATAGCAGTACTTATTTCTCAACCTTTACTACAATAACAATGCTACCACAATATTACTTCATATTTCAGGGAATCCTCTTCTAAAGCAAGGTAATTCCAGTGAAATCACCTTGGAAGTAAGGAATAGACCACTGCATTCAAGAATTAAGTCACTTAGTCAATATGCTTGATGAAAAGACATTATTCTGCTGTCACTAGATGAGTACTTCCAATTACTCAAAATAAACTCCAAGAAAAGTAGTTTAAACCAGAATAGTTCCCGTAGTTTTATGGCTCTCCCATATATCACCTACTTATCACCTTTTACTTACTTATCCTATACTTATCACCTTATAATTATTTATCACCATATATTACCCACATACATCACCAAGAACAACTAGGTTATGCAACTATTTCATGTCAAAGAATAAGTGGAACAATGGGAGATGAGCTTTTCTGTCCAGCAAATGGATTCTAATTGGTGTTTTTAAATGGCTTAATTTTAGACTCGTTGGAAACGGGATTTTATTTAATAGATTCCAGTTGCCCATCAGGCCACATTTTGTTGAAATTACTTTCTCTTTTGAAGTGTGACAGACTCTTTAGCTAGAGGTTTAACACGAGCATTCACACTGCAGATCGTGCCATCACATATCTCAAGATACTCGTAGGTTACTTTAGTGTAGTAGAAACAAATTTAACAAGCTATTTTTGTTACTTCCTTCTTCATCACTGAACTGTCCCTTAACCACTGAACTGTATCAATGTGGAGGCTACAGACACTTGCCACTTGCACAAATACAGTTTCCTTATTAATAACAGAGATGAAGTTGTCTAGCTTGTTCTATTATTAAATGAAGTGGAAGATAGTAAAGTAAGAGGACAATTTGTAGGGAAAAAAAAAAAAAAAAAAGACCAGAAAGTGCTTAACAAACCTAAAGACATCTGCCCAGCACATAGATGAATGGGATAATACCGCAAAATCATAAGAGAGTATGTTTTGATCAGAAAACATCTGGGCTACAGATTACTTACTTGAAAACTAGTAAATTTATTAATAAAACTATTAAGTTTAAGAAGAGAGTGGATTTATGCTTTTTCCCTAAATCCTCTATCTTATCCTCCTACTTATCCTAAAAGTAATAGAAAGATAATATTAACATATTTTACATAAGTCATGCAATTAGACAGCATGTACAGTGAAAAGTAACCAATATAAACATGGCTTAAATAATTTCAGTTCATTATAGGAAAAAAAATCAAGTATTTTGGTTACGTTTACCAGGATTGTGATCTTTATATGCTGTTAAATTTAATTTAAAAAGTTTTTTTGGCTGTACGAACAAAAAAAAAAGAGTGCACATATTAAAAAGGAATTAAAATATGTTCTCTTTGTTTTTCTCTATCAGAAAAGTATTATGAAATTCCTTTTTGAGCTACATTTTAAGTCTCCTTAATGAAATTCTTGAAGTTCCAATGAGTCATGGAGTCACCGGTTGCATTATCAGATACGTATGTGTTTTTTCTCACTATACACATTTCTGTTAATGAAAAACATAGAAACTTAGAAAGCTCTCTATTTTCTGAGATTACAGTATTTCTTTTGCCCTGCATAATACCTACTTATAATCAGAAAAGTCTTAATCATTGCATCCCATTAGGCTTTTACTGTGCAAGAAAATACTTATTAATCTACTCAATTACCAGGAAAATTAACATAAATGTATTGGCTTAAAAGTGCCAAATCTTTGTCAAGGTGACCTTGTGCAATTACGTATTTTCCAGTAATTATTTAAAACGTAAATTGCACACTTTTTGATTTTTTTTATAAGCCAACGGTTTTCTATACACAAAAAAAGTTCATTTTAATACTGAGACATTCATGCAACGTCACCAATAGAACTTATTAAATCATATGGAGAGCAGTAATATTTGGGAAATATTTAAGGTATCAAGGCTCTTTTTTTCTAGAAGAAAATGTATGGAAAGAAGGGTCATGTAATCGCCTCATTAGCAATCTGTGGTTCAGAGATTGAGAACTCCTGATAGCACTTATCTGGATATAAGAAAATTAAATGTTATATGGCTACCACAAAGCTTAAATTCACTGTCTGAATTCATGAAGATGAAATCCTCTGTTGCAAATAAAACAGTATTACTTTGCATTTTTTCAAGCACCTTACAATATATTGGTCATTTTTCTTGTGCTTATCCTTGCGATATATTTGCATATTACTCAGAAAGTGAACTATATGGACAATTTCTTCATAATGGTGCTAAAAGTTTAGTATTGTGTAAATTTAACTCCAGTAGAGTATTTCCATTACACACCATTATTCTCTCTTTCTCTCATAACAAGGAATTTTCAAATAATGCAACTGAATTCATAATTTCGCAAATAGTTTTGTCTTAACTTTCTTCTTACAAATATGCTGAGTAATATAAACTGATTCACAGCTGCTGTTTTGAATTTATGACCAGTCTGACTTCAGCAAGAGCAGTTAAAAGAAAACTGGACTTACTCAAATTACTGAGCTGATAATTCTGACATTGTTACTGCTCTTAAAATTTAAGCATGTTAACTCACTGCTTATACTACTATCTTAAAATGCCGTGGTAGGGCACTTATTATATCAACGACCTCATAAAATAATACAACTATGGAGTAAATGAATAAATAAAATACACTTTTGCTATTTTTGTTGTTGTTGCTTTTAAGACTCTACAGGAATATTGTCTGAGAAAGAACCTAAAAATCTCACATTCAATAAAATGAGTAGGAACATTTTTTTTCTATAAAACTAGCTTTGAAGAAATGACAGTATAACACATTTTAATTATAGAAAATGGATGTAATATCATGATGAACATATTTATTTTGTCCCAACAAAACTATAAATAAATATTTCTTTAAAAAAAGGAAAAGAAAAATGATGCTGATTTTAATCTTCATTGTCTGTGATGATCCACAGTAATATGCTCCGAAAGCAAAATTAACTGTTTTCTGGTTTAGTAGCTTGTCTTTCTGTAACTGTTACAGAGCAAAGGAAGATTTTAAAGCCCACTTCTGTCTTTGCCGTAACTCTTTGCTGAAATACAAGGTCATCTTCTATCTTTCCAAAAAGTATACATACAAGAAGTTATATTTCTAGTCAGTTCCATATAAAACTTCGAATGTATTTGTTTCTTGTCACCTTTAAAATGTGTTTAATTCATTAATAAATAGCTAACAAATGTTCCCTAAACAGTATTTGAAATACTAATGAGTAGTTCTTAAGAAAAAAAAATGTTAGCTCACTGGGCCTTGCACGAACATTTCTGTATTATTAAGTTTAAGATTTCAATGCAACTTTCATATTTCCTATTTCTGTGTTTGAATTCTATATTCAGCATTTCTTTCCAAGATTTCTCAGTGTATGTTTCCTGTGGACAAAATATAAACTTCGGACACCTGGAAGCTTTGGAATTTGAAAGAACAGTAGCATATTATTAGACTTACAAAAACTTCAGAGATTGCCAGCAATCTGGAGTCTGGGGATATTCAAAATCAACAGTATTCCATCTCTTCTTTTAGTAGTTAATTGATCCCCTCAGTTGCTGATTAAACTGTTACCAGTCACAAATCAAAACAAACACTAGGGTAAAAAAAAAAAGATTTATTTGAGGCAGTCGGATTTTCACTACTATCTTTTCCTCAGAGATCCAAGGCAGGTTTTTATAAACAATCATTTTATGTTGAATTTCTATGTTTTCTGATTATCTATGACAAAATAATAAGCTCAAAGAAGCAATTTCTCACCTAAATGCACATTGGATACATTTTATATTCTTCAGGGTGACAAACCCTCCTTCCTCATTCTTCTTTCAGATACTTCAAACGCAGTTCAGTGAAAAAAACCCTCAATGTTGATGTAAAGGCTTTCATACTAAATTAAGTTTGGAATACTACCAATTGTTATCCAAAGAGATGAGTATATTAATATCCAGTCTTCAGGAAATATGCATCTTTTAGCCACAAAGTTCACACTACCGATTCATTCTCAAAGGATGTTTGTCCATGGAGCCTGTAACTGTGCTGCACTGGAGCTCCAGAAACTCTGATAAAGCTAGTTGTGAAGGTTTTAGAAGTTTTTTGGTGTCTCAGTCATCTGCCACACTTTCTGCCAGAAACTGCCATGCCTGTTGCAGAGACAACAGAGCAAGATGGCCACTCACACTTGGGCTGTTCAAGTCCGCAAGCTAATACACCTGCTTAAAAGCACTGCTGCATATGTGCTTGTCTCAAATAATGGGACCCACATGCATGTTCCCTGCTGCCATCTTTGCTGTGGAAGTGGAAGCATTTAACAGAGAAATCAGACAATCCACTGGCAATGGCAGCATCTTAAAACCCTGCTAACCTGCTGGTCAATCTGTGAAGTGCTTCCAGCAGAACCCTTGCAATGGCCCTGCCACATAGGTACTGCTGCACTACGTACAAGAATACACAGTATGCTCTGTACGCGACTGACAAAAACTTTTGCTGTGTATTTAGTGCGCTCTTGAAGTAGAAAAGTCAGGATGCCATTTTTCATTTTGATAGGAAAAAAGAAAAAAGTGAGTTTGCCTGAAGTTAGAGAGAACAGCACTCTCATCACATAGTGGGCAAAACTAGATTGGTGTTGAGCTAATTGCCAGCCAGCCATCAACACTACTCATTTCTGCCTTTGGCCACAGCAGAGAGTGCCAAATTAAGCCTCAGGTTAAAGCAAACCCGTGGTTGTCTCCCCCTGCCCTCCTTTAGGTGGAAATTGAGGGTGAGCGGGAAATGGCTACTTCAGGTTCTAACCTGGCAAAGCTGCACACTCTGATCTACATGAAGTACTGGGTTCAAGCAGATTTCAAGAAGGTTTCTTGACACTCATCAAACCCAAAGCACGGATTTTTTTATGACTTTGGGTCATAAAAAAAGCTTGAGGTTCCCCCCAGGACAGCTTCAAAACATGAAAGAGGACAGGTAAGGGAGCTACAACTAGCAGTACTGTAAGCAGATGACACACACTGTTTTATAAGAGCCCCACAGGCGCTCAGCCAAACTTCCCGCATGTGTTAAGGAGGAGACACCCCCGCCACGCAGCCCCATCCGCTGTGGCATAAGATGAGGCAGCTATTGCCGCCGCCCCGTCCCCCTCAGCCCGCGAGGGCCGCACAGTGCCCCCTGGCAGCCAGAACGGCAGCAGCACCACACACCTCGCACCGCCCTCAAACGGCCTCGGGCCCGCGCGGTTATCACCAATAACCGCCTGCAACCGCCCGCCGAGGGGCGGAGCCAGCGCCTCATTTAAATAGCGCTCGGCTCATTTGCATGCCGCCAAGATGGCCGGCGCGGCGATTGGTCGGTGGCGCGGCAGCCCCCACCGCCGGCCCCCGTGCCCACGAAGGGGGCGGGGCCAGGCGGAAGAGGGGAGGGGACACGCGTCTGATTTGCATAACGGCCCGGCGCGTGCGACACGGGGAGGCGGCGTTGGCGCCCGGAGTGGTTCCCGATTTTGAATCTACGGCGGCAGCGAGAGCACAGGGGAGCGGCGGCGGCGGCCGCCGGAGCGCTGAGGCGGGAGAGGCCGCGGGACGCAGGTACCGCACGTCCCGGCGGGGCGCGGGCGGCGGAGCGCGCTCTCGCCGCGCCCGGCTAGGGGCAGCACTTTGCGCCGAAACGCTGCCGCGGGCTGAGCTGCGCTGGGCGCAGCGCGCATGCGCGGCAGCTGCAGCCGTGCACTCGCGCGCCACAGTGCTGCGCACGTACTGCATGGGAGCACGTGACGCTGCTCCAGTGCAGGCGGCGGCGCGCATGCGCTGTGCGGTTCCGCCACGGAGGTGTCGGCAGGTGGGGAGCGCGGTGCGGGGGCGCCACCTCCGCCACCACCCGCGTGCGCTGGGTCCCTGCGGCGCCCCACGCGGCACAGGTAGGTCCGGGGCAAAGTGGAGTTCTGCGCCGAGCCCTGGAAGGCACCTGGAAGCCTGGTAGTGCCAGGCAGTTCTTCCTGTTTCGTTTTCTTCTTGTGCGGATGTGCGCTGAGGTGGTGGCGCTCTCTTGCACCGCTCTAGAGGTCTGTTTGGGTGGGACAGGGGCGGACCTGGCGGCATAGCGCCTCGAAAGCGCTACTTTACGTGTGTCTGGATTGGGCTTAGTGTTATCTAATAGTGCTGTGTGTAGCTAGTGAATATGCTTGCAAATATAGGAGGTGTTGGAATTGAGTGTGGTGTTGGATGGGTGGTGGAAACAAAATGCAGAAAACAGCTCTTGTTACTGTGCTCAATAATGGCGATAAAATTTCAGCGGAAAGATTCTTGTGCTTGTGAATGTAGTAGAAAGGAGCGCATTTCAGTGGGAAATGGCCTAGTTTTTCATTATTTATGTGATGTCATCAGTCATTTATTATAAAACGAACTAAACAAGGACAAAATTGTTACTTGAGGTTGACATGGAGGCCTCCGTTGTACAAAACGGAAGAAGTTAACTGTGGCATATAGTAGCATATATAGCAGTATATGTAGTATATAAAGAATGTACAGTTGGTCTTTTCTATTTACTTATATACTTAAAAAAATGAAACTATAGCTTTAGTACCACATTTTAATTCTGACACAAGGGCATTTTAGAGGTGTAGCATATTATATTATATTACCTTGCTTTTTCTAATACTTGACAGATGTCCAGTGGAAATGCCTGTATTTTATATATATATATATATATATAAATTTATTTTATTACAGTTATTCTGAAATAACTCCTCATATTGTGATGTCAGTCTGAAGCTTAACACCGGGAGGCTTTTGATGGAAGAAATATCCATATAAAATGGAGAGGGAGAGATGAGCTCCCTGGCTCAACTCTGTTAGGCAATGATCACTGAGCTTAAAATTGTTGTCTTTGTGCTGTCACAGACAAATAATACTTGCCAATTTAGAGCCCTTATTTAACATGCCATCTGATTGTTAGAAACAGGACAATATTTACAAATTATTACATCTTTGGTAAGGTAAATACTGTTTTTATGAATGAGTTTATGGAATTTGCATCCAGAAGGTCAATATATTGTCGGAGCATGCTGTCTGCATTTCTTTTGCAACTTTAAATACATTTTGGGCTATATTTTGTTGTAACAGGTTGTACTGATTACAGATAAGACAGTTATTAATACTGAGCTTATATTTCGTTTTTGTTTATAAAGACTAGGGAATGTATTGACTGCTTAAACTGGGTGTAAAAGGTTAAGTATGAACTCAGTACACAAAGAACTAATAAGAATGTAAAAAATAAGCGTTTTTTTTTTTCTGATATGTTTTGGGTAGTCTCAAAGGAAAGGATGAAGAGGAGTATTATCTGGAATATTAAAAATTATTTCAATTGCCCTGTCATTGTCTTCAGCAGGTAATTTCTCAGTTTGTACAACTGTGCAATGGGGCTAATGGCAGCTGTCAGGTGCATCATTAAATGCATTCACTAATATTTGCTTGAGCACTGTTACAATTAAGAAATATTCACAAATAAATTTGTATTTTTTATGCATAACTTTTGTAGCTATTTTATATGCTCTTAAAATATCCAATTGAGTTTTTAGGTAAACATTATTGAGAAAAGAATGACACTACTCATTTTGAAAAGCAGCAAGTTTTTAGGCAGATGCCAAATAATTAAAATGCAGAAAATGTAGTTTTAGAAATGTTCTCAGATAATTGCTTATGTGAACTCATTTTCCGATAAGCTTAGGAGATCTTGGTGCTCCCATCATTGATTTTGGTTTGGTAGCTTTGTTACGTTGCTTCCAGTAACAGTTTTTTTTATGAGTTGCTACCTTGTTACAAAGCATAGCGGTGCTGAACTCATGCTTCCCTGAAATTTGTGGAACACTTTTGCATTTTGTAATAAGAATATATTTACTGAGATTAACTCAATTGTTCTATGGATTTGGAACAGGTTTTACATGATTGATTCATAGGAGAAAGGAATATTTTAAAACAGTTCATTTGATGCTGTTATTGTGGAACCTCTTAATATTTTATTTTCTATCTATTATGAAGATTGTTTTCAATAAGATGCAACTCCCTGTAGGCATGCATACGTGCAATACTCTTCAGTGTTTACCCAGCTTTCGTTTGTATGTCCATTTCCTATATTTAGGAGCTCAGCATGAACTGTAGTATGTTAATTTTCTTATAAGAGGTCATTTAAAAGTTTGGAGGTAGGGACAGGAAACTTGGTCTAATATGGAAACAGTTTCCTCCCAGTGTAAGGTGATTTTTGCTAGCCAAGAGTCTGAACTTCTTAAAGATGAAAATTGTGTTGAAATGTGTTCAACTCTTTATCTAGTTGGTAGAAGTTCTGTAAAATGCATGATCATAACGGGTGTGTTTTCCAGTATAAATAATTATTAATTAGACTTACCTGAGATCATTTTCAGGAATTATATTTATGCTAGAAATCTCAAGGATATATATGAAATATAGATAGGGTCAAAAAAATACTTTCAGTATGTCACTGTTACTTGTTTGCAGTCTTAAAATATTTTTCCATTTACTATTCACCTATGCTTTTGTATGTTCCGTGGTAGTCATATGTTTATATATTAGTATAGTAGTTATATGCTTAATATTTGGAAATTATTGCAGTTTCACAGATATACATCATATTTTTTCAATAGGAGATTAGATGAGAAAATAAACTGTGAGTTGTAAAATCATTATTTTTGTCTGAAAGTCATTTTTTCCCCACCTTTCTCCCCAATATATTTTGGTGAATCTTAAATGCAGTGGAATCTAAGATTACTAATGTTTTATGGTTAAAATTGCATCTATGCTGTTCATTTCTCTTTACATGTGATGTTATTTTGAGAGACTTGCCTATACTTAAGTAGTGATTGAAACACAACATAAATGACACTTTTATGATGTACAATGACCACAAATTAAGTTCCCGTTATAAATATACAATACGCTGTAATATATGAAAAAGTGGCTCTTCAGGTGTTTATGTTGTAACTTAATGCTGATCATTTGGTGCAGTTACTTACAACATATAGAATGGGAGAGTAAGCATGCTTTTGACCTTGCTTTTTGATAGGTCATCAGGAAGCAGAGGAAAAAGTGAGGGTGGCCAATGAAGTGACCCCTGTAAACTACTTTTTATTGTTGAATTAGACAATTGCGGAATGCCTTAATCTCCGAATAAATGTTTAGAAGAGAGTTTAGAGTTTAGGCAGGTGGGTTTGGAGCATGTATTTTGTTTGGCTTTTGTGTTGGTTTTAGTTGTCCTCTTCCTGCCTCACAGCAGGATTTTGTATGTTCTGAAATCTTAATTTTCATTTCCTTGAAAAAGTTTGTTGCCTTTGTAATGTATTTAAATATCTTCTTTATCTTTCTGTAATAACAAGAGTCAGAAAATTCCAGACTTTATATCTGGAATGTTAAAATATATGTTATTTGTTTGGTTGGTTTTTTTTTTGTTTTGTTTTGTTTTTGTTTTTTCCAATTTATTTGGACATCCCAAACTGAAAAGTGGAGTTTCAGCTATTTTCGAGTTTATGCATTTTACGTTTTCACTAGAGGTTGCTACACTTTTTTTTTTTTTAATGCAGAATGCTGTCAGTGAAAAGTGCATGTGCTAATGAGATTAAAGAGAAAAAAAAAAAAAAGGATAAGTAAGGTTATTAAATGGTGTTTGGGAGTGTGCGGCTACTGAGCAAAGAGATACATATGAGCCTGCCAAATATCAGTATTTTTACATTTAACTTTAGAGTTTTTTAAACTTAACAATGTGAAAGATGGAATGTGACAAAAATGCTTTTAATTGTGCTACAGCCATAAAAGTTTTAACAAAAACTTGCTTAATTCTCCTGTAATAACCAGCTTTATGCGACTACTCTGTCAAGTGATCTCTTCTCACTAATTGTTAAAATGGTTGTTCATTTTCACTTGTTCAAGTGAAGTAACCAAGCAAGTATCCAAAATATAAAATTCCTGCAAATTTTGTGAAATAGGCATCTGCAGTGAGGAAAGAGACTCCCTCTAATGAGAAGGAAGGCAGGGAGAAGTCTGCAGTTGTATACATTGCTTTTGTTGATAACCAGTTGGCCAGTCAACTCGTAGGTATTATCTGTGCAAGCAGCTGTCACAGCAACATGCAAATTCAGACAAGACATGTATGTGCACTCACTTGCCCAGTGTGGTAAGGCATTAATGATAACCTAAGGTTATTGTGATTAAAAAGTAGCAAGACAAACTTCACAAATTTGGAGGACATGTGGGTTCATTGGCTCCATTTCTTGCTGATTACCTTAAGACCATTGAGATACGCTGTGCATAAAAGGCTTTTAAAGTAACGATTCCTTGTTTTATAGCCAAACACCTAATAGCAAGATGTGTACATATTAAATCCCTGAGGGGAGAATGTAGGGAGGATGGGGCCAAACTCTTTTCAGTGGTGGCCAGTGATAGGACAAGGGGTATTGGGTACACGCTAAAACACAGGAAATTCCATCTCCATGTGAGTAAGAACTTCTTTCCTGTGAGGGTGACAAAGCCCTGGAAGAGGCTGCCCAGAGAGGCTGTGGAATCTCCTTCTCTGGAGATCTTCAAAACCTGCCTGGATGCCACCCTGTGCCACGTGCTCTGGGTGTCCCTGCTAGAACAGGGGTGTTGGACTAGATGATCTTTAGAGGTCCCTTCCAACCTCAACCATTCCGTGATTCTGTGTGCTCTTCCATTGTCCCTGAGTTTTCATCATATAGTTATGGAGGGATATGGAATCCTATTTTCTTTGTATGTATAATTGCCTTTAACACTTGTGATTTACGAGATAACTGTTAAAAACAACAGCAATGCCCTCTAAGATGTTTCATTAAAATCTGCACTGGTGAATTATCAGCTCTTGTTTCTTACAAGAACAAATATCAAATCAGGTGAGATATTGGTAAACTAGGTAGTGTATACCATTTTTTTAATAGGGTATATGTGTTTTTCTTCTAATAGTTTATATTTTCTAAAATGTTTAGGTAGACTAATACAGTTTACTTGCAGAGTATAACTTGGATATTTTTAGTACAGAATAATGTCTTTTTTCTTAAATTTCTAAAAAATGCTCTTTACTAAATTCATGCACTCAAAACACAGGTTTATGAGTGATATTACCACATAGTTCAGCTGGCTGTTAGAATAACCTGCATATTTGCAGTGCTCTGTCACTTTGTGCTCTTCTATGTGTTACTGTCCATTTCATAATACTGTAAAGAGAAGGTATGTTACAAAAACTTGACATGAAAGAAAGCTTCTGTATGCACTTGCCTCCAACTTAATACAGCTTCAAGAAATTCATTTGAAGCAGCAGTTGAATTTTAATACTTTCAACTAAGTATTTTATAGTGCTTTTTTTGTACTAAACTGACAGAAGTCATCATGCATTGTGCTAATATGTTGAAAAAATCCTTTGCGAATCCTAGTGAACTTGTTGATAGGTGTTTTGGGCTTAAGGAAATCTTTTCAAATACTGGGCTAACTTTAGTTTTCTGTTTCTTACAAACATCACTTTATTATATTTTTTTTTTATCTCATTGTTTTTTCTTCCTTTGCAATCCCATGTGAGAGTTTGTCTCTTAAATTTAGCTTATTGGCCTGTGTAAATACAGGAATGAAAGGGGTTTTCAGTAGATGTTTTATTGAACTTTAATTCGGACATATAGAAACAGATTAATACTTTCTCGTGAATTTCATCAGTACAAGAACTGATGAAATTCCAGTTTCCAGTTTTTGTCCACTTGGTTAATTAACATGAGGATAAATGAGAAAATTGGGTGGGGTATATGTTTTGTATGTAAGAAAGTATGGATAAAACAGCTTAAAGAAACTTTTGCAGGAGGGGGGGCTGTCTGTTTATTCATTGCCTCATCCTACTCTTACAATGTGAAATGATTTAAAACTAAAATTGGAGCATCCAAGATACTTTCTCTCCATAATTCCTTAAGGATGGTATAGAAGAATCTCTAGTATAAAATCTGACCTTTACCCATGATATTTAAAAATGGAGGTGGCAGCTTGAAATTACTTGCATAGAGAAAGAATTAGAGAAATGGCAGGGCACCATTCTCTGAGGGATTTTTTTTTGCATGAGAGAGGATGGAAAAGGGAAGTTATATTTTAAAGTTTATTAAGTTTATTTTAGTGCAGCCTGCTGAAATGATACTGCAGTGGGTTGGCATGTTACCAGAACTGGGCAGAGTTGAGGATGTGTGAAATTCTTAAATATACAAGAGAAATCTAAACATATCAGATGTGTACATATTTTGAGAACCTGTATAGGTGCTGCCTTAATTTCCTATTAACAGTTTCATTTTACTGTTTCCTGGATCAAAGCGTTCTCAGATGAGTTACTTCAAATCCCTTTTTTTCACTTAAACTATTTTTAAAAAAATCTATTTTATTTTAAAATGAGCTAATCTGTTTTATAGTTTTAAAATATTAACACACATATGCATTCTAACTTAAATATGTTAATTCTGAGTACATGCATTTCTAAGCATTTTTTTTAGAGACTGCCTGTGTTAATAAATCAAGACCTCATTCATGTTTATGAAGTTTTCTGACAAGATTTGAAAGGTCTTGGATTCTGTTCCTTCTGGCTCAGTGAAGATGTTTTATGAATTTATTTGCCAACTAGTTATGCCTGCTGAAACCTATTAAAGACATTGAATTTACATATGTAGAAATCTGGTCAGAATATTAAAGAATGTGACATTGCATGAGTACACTTTTATAATACAGATCCCTTAACAGGTTAATGTTAAATTTCTAAGACTAGAGATGATACTTTTTTTTTCTTAAATTCTTAATCTAGGAATCCTTAAATTCCTAGATTAAAAGCAAATTTCATAGAATCATTATGGTTAGAAAAGAAAGGGAATTTCATAGATGTATGAAGCATAGCATTTTTTTTTTCTTCTTAAAACATTGCTACTGTAAGTTAGTGTTACACTTACCATGTATTATGCTTGAATTCAGAAATCTTAAAGTTACTATAAATTCCTGTAAGCTGAAGGTTTGTTACGTATGAGGTTAAGTATAGGCAATTTGGCTTAGAAATATTTTGAATCAACAGTTATTTTAAACCTGTTGTAAGCCCAATTTTGACATGATAGCTGTTAGTGAGGAGAAAATCTTTTTGTGTAGTGAGTAATTGTAGACCATTTTGCATGAAATGAAAATTTTCTCCTGTCTTCACAAATTGATTTCCAAGAGACTTGTCTTTTGGCCATTTGAACTTCAACCATATTTTAGTTGTTACATGAATCCATTATCAAAGATACTTGTAAATGATTTAGCTGCTTAGGCATCTGTTGTATGCATTTCCCTTGAATTGCAAATCCTTTTGGTCTTGCCTTAGTCAGGTGGTGTATTCCAGCATTTTGTTCGAGTTTCAAATGCTAACTTTGGTGCGGATAAGTACTTCAGGTAACTGCCACTGGAATGATTAATCACTTCTGAAATAGCTAGTTACGTTTGCCAACAGGCATTCAGCAGTTATGTCACTTTACATATTTTCATTAAAAAGCAACATGAATATTTTTTTGTGAAGGGGAGTAGAAGATTGGCAGGAGATTAAATAATATAAATTTATATAAATAATATCAATTTAAATCAAGATAAACTCCAATTGCTCTTACAATTATTGTAATTTAAAATAAACCCATTAGGTATGCCCCTTCTAAAAATCTAATGTATTGAAGTAGATACAGAAGAACTCCTTTTAGGGCTGATCCACTGTAGCCTGAATAAGAGTAGATGATTTGCATGAATAGACATTAAAGGGAAACCTCTGCTGTCCTAACTTTGGCAAATGTTGAAACCATATATTCATTCTTCCTTCCCCCAATAGGTTCCAATATCAATTCTTTAGGAACAAATTAAACATTTAAAAGGGGGAAAAAAACCCAGCAAAATTGCTTAAGAGATTGTAGGTACATTTTTTTTTCTTTTAAATACTTACAAAATATAACACCCTATAATTTATAAAGACGTGGTGATTGAAGGTCTTCAATGTTCTAGGTTTTTTTTTCTTTTTTTTGATTTTGTTTGTTTTTGTTACCTTCTGTATTTATAGAGCAGACTTCCCTCTTTAAGAGAAACTGTTTTGTAGGGCAACTAGTATTACAAAATGCTTGGAAATACATAGTACTGATAAAATGTACAGATTATTTTCTTTAGCCTTTTTTCTTTTTTTTTCCTTTTTTTTTCTTTTTTTTTTCTTTTTTTAAGGACAGAAGTAAGACTAGTCTTGAGAAGTATTCCCTAATGTTTGTCAGTTCTATGCATCATTTGGGTCTGTTGCTGTTAATATGTGACATGGATTCTGAACAGCCTGGAGCCAGGAAAAAATTGAAGTATGTGATACAAATTCTGGATTGCAGACATACCAAGGCAGTCCCTCTGCATGGCTAGGGGTTCTTGGTTCATTTTTCTTCTTTCTTTCTTTACCAATTGTGTTCCGAGTAGCTGCAGTGTTGCAGCATGTGCGTTAACCATTTTCTGCCTGGCCAAGAAACCATTCCTCTGGCCCCCCTCTGACTGTGCAGTTTGTTGCAATGTGGTAAGGAGGGAGGTGCTTTGCTGTATAAATGTTTTATCCACTGAGTTGTCACCGAGTAGCTGGTCTTCAGTGCACATTGCAGCCATCTTACTCAGGCTTTCTGTGCAGCTGAGGCAGTGCAGTTCCAAAATGGCTGCCGAAGGGCTCCTCATTGCTGCAGTCTAGCTTAGCTGTATGCACGTGAGCAGAGCTGTTGGCATCACATGCTTCTGACCTTAGAGGTAAGCACCAGCTCTGCTTTGCTGAGAAACAATTTCCAACTTTTATTTAAGCAAAATTGTTTCTAACCCGCCTTTTTTTTTTTTTTTTTTTGGTCAGCAGGAGGGTTATTTTCTTCTGTCTGTATTTGTGTGTTTGCGTGTGTCTCGCTCAATTAATTCATAGCCGTTCGCCCTCTTCCATATACTGGGTAGACTGGGTGGGACAGGAAAGGTCAAAGGTCATACCCATATGTCTTGCTAATTGAGTAGTTAATTTTCAGCTCAATTCCTTACCAGGCCGGAAAACACTGACTTCTTACTGCCATTCCTCAAAAACCACTTTTTGTGTTTTTACTAAACATAAAATAAACTTTAGAGAAATGCAACAAAAATAATTAAGTAGCTAGATTCATATCGACCTGGGCTTTTTCCTCTCATGTTAAATGACAACTGCCTCACCTTTGTAAATACAATGCAGTAACAATGATTACATAAATGTTAACTAGCTTTCAAGTAGCAGTTGCTTGATATTCAATACTTGTTAATGTAAGTAGCAAAACAGCTACAAAATAGTAAATTATCTTTAAATTCATCCTTGGTTTCTTTTATATAACTTAATTAAAATCTGAATTTAAAAGTTTTGTGGCTTCATGTGACCTGATGTATGCTACTGTTTAAAGGTGGCCTAGCTATCTCTCATGTTGGATGCTTGTTTAAAAAAAAAAAAAAGATAGGTGACACATTCAGGGTCATGGAAGAAAAGTAGCGCTCATTTTTTTTTCTTTATTTCTTTCTTGACATATTGGGGAGGGAAAGAAAAGAAAAAGAGGAGGAAGGCAGCCAAGACATTTTCCCCCACCACTCTATTTTTTTCCTTTCAGGCTATTTCAAATAGCTAACTAATGTCACTAGGGGGGATTAAGCTAGATGTGAGTTAATTTTAGGGTAATGAAATCGGGAGTGTCTTGAAGTTCTCCAGAAACACATCAGGAACAACAGCAGAACTGGGTAATTCATTAAGACATAGATCAAAGCATTTCCCTGGTCTGAAATTGAACTTCAGTGCAAAGGATATGAAAGTCAATATGAAATACTTAAGCAATAAGGAAAATTTTTAAATTTTTTTTTGCATGTTAATTGGGTATGTTTAACTTATTCAAGAATACAGTGCCTTCTGGTTGCAAAGGTAGTTTAAAGAAGTAAAAATATCAATTAAGGCAGTCATTTAAGGCCAAGCTGATTACTGCCTTCAGTAAACTGTAAATTTGTAATTACTTGATCACAGGCATGACTGGCATATGACTATGACTGGCATAGCATAAATTCATGATTATAGGTGATAATGAAACATAAATAGGTAACTAACTAGTTTCATTCCGTGTTCTTCTGTTGCCTGGTGTTCATATAGTGATCTTGACTTGGCCAGTTTACAGCTTCTAATGACTTGTCCTGATCAGACAGAACAATTAAGATCCTGAAAACATTTTGGCACTGTCAAATGGCTAAAAGCTCAGACAACAAAGCCTAATGGCTTTATCTCTGTAATATGTACAGTTTTGCCATATAGTCACCTTACCGAATAAAAGTAGAGTAAGAATGTAGGTAAATTTCCATCTTTCCCATGCCCCAATCAATAATCTTTCTTTTTCATTCCTTTCCTTTTTTTTTTTTTTCTCAAGATACTGAGTCAAATTATCCTGACTCCAGGTTTATATAAAAGATTACTAAGGTGTTTGTATTTAACAGCAGTTGTTGCTGCTGATTAATTCCAGATGTTAATATCCCAAGAAAGGAGAAAGAAATCATTCTTCCTAATCAGATCACCCTTTATATTTTTCACATCAAAATTAAATTCTACTTCATAATTATTAAAAAGGGATCCAATTCCATGCCTAACTTTTGCCTAACCATATTTTACTGAACACATCATGTTTGGAACTAAAAACAGGAACGTACAAAAGACTTATGAAACAATAAATAAAACTTATCAAGCTGTATTGGTTCTGTCTATGCATTTGTTTTTGTTTTTTGTTTCCCCCCCCCCCCCCCCCGACCCTTTGCTACCGATGAGGCCTGGCAGATGAGGTGCATGCACAAGAGAGATTGCCAGAGTTGTCCAGAGAAGCTCTCTTTGTCTGTCTCGTCCTTTGTCTTTTTGTCTTTTCCTTTGTTTTTTGTTTACTTCTCTAGCAGGCCATTTTGGAAAGCAGTGGCCTCCTTGGAAGGACTAGAGGAAATGACTGGCCCAGCAGGGACCCTTAGAGTGTCTGTTGTGGGCCCGAGGATAAGGAGTGGGGTGTTTTGTAACCTTTGTGTTACATATGGAACACATCCCTATTTTCAGACATCTGAGTATATGATAATACCTCCTGGTATGACACTGGTAACTGACAGTATTACCTTCCTTTCCGCTCCTTCCCTACCATGCTTTTGTTATTAATAATTTGCTCTTGAGTTTTTGAAAAGGAATTGAAAAACAGTGATTTATTTGCATAGAAATACAGCACTTTAATAGGTGCAAAAACATGCTTTTATTGAATATTCTAATATGATGTCTGTGATTTGACTTAACTGTATCTTGTGTTAGACAACTATTTACACACTGTGTTACAGTGTGCTCAGGGTTCCTGTGTTTGCATTTTTCGTACTTCTGGTGATCTTCTGCGTTCTGAAACAGTTCAACCTAAATTTGAAAGACAGGCTTGCAGAGGCAAATACATTACTAATAGGCTAGCACTGTCAAATACATGCAAATTTCAACAGGAAATGCACAACAGTAATTTACTCTGAAGAAATGTATAAAATCAGATGTTTTCTAAATTATTTTTTCTACAAATGTGATTTTTTTTCCCCTTTGTGCCTCATGGAAGTATTTGCATAGCATAGGTGCTAATTAATAAAATTTATTTGCTTGGAACATTTTGAACGTGGCTTTTTTCAGGGGGTGAGGAGTGGTAATCTTTTTAAAGTCAGAATTGTCAGATTTGCCCAGCTGCATCTTCTTTTTCAGTAGATATTTTGGGAGCAAACAATATCAGGCAGGATTCGAACTGAACTGGAATAGACTCTGGATTAATGCTGTACTCTGCAATGCCTGAAAATCCCTTTGAAACAGACAGCTTGATTAGTTCTTTAAGTATTTGAAACAAATGGTTACTAAGCATTTAGAACTGTTTTGAATCTTAAATGCTTCATCACTTTATGACTCTGTTCTTAAACAGTTAAATAGGACTTCTTTTTTTCAGTTGTCAACTTTACTATTTTTCTCAAGAATGTCTTGTCTTCAAAGCAGATACGAGTCTGCGAATGTCAGTTTTTTCCATCATCTTGATTTGCAGACTTGCATCTTTCAGTTTAATGACAAAATTCCTCATATAAACTGAAGTGAGGAAAAAGTTTCTCTTAAGTTTATAATGAGGTTGTTTTCACTTTTGAAAATAATAAAAAGCACAATACTGCACTCTGACACAGCTAAGAATTACATCATTTTATTCATTTCTCACCCCTTTTCCACAGTAGGAAAAGGGAGTAAAATTGATACGGGTCATCCCTCCCACTCTTCCCTATCTTGCAATCTCTGCTTCTACCAGTGTAGTTGTCTGCTGTAAAGTATCACAAAATAAGCCATGCTGGATAAAATAAGCGTGTGCTGGGATAGACAACCTGGACCAAAGTGAGGAAATCTAGGGAAATTACAGACTTCTGTCTAACACTGTGAGTGAATAATTGTTTTAGCTTCATGCTTTGGAAAAGAGACTAAGTTGGGGGAGGGTAGGGGTGTATTACATGAAGCATCACCCAACTCCCAATTCAATGTTAGAGACAATTCTTTTGACTGACAAATGCTTTCAAATGCTTTCGTATCTAAAAGTGAATATAATTGAGAAATATCATTCCGTAGCAGATCTTTTCCTTTGCTTTCTATGCTGAGATGAATTTACCGTGACATTTGAAATTGCAGATATTGTATTTCTCCTCTACTACCTGAAACCATGAAGCCAATAATGCTGTTGAACACGGCTTGCTTTTTTAACTTTTCGGTGTAACAGCTGCTGTTTAAGGTCACTTCTGATTTTCAGAATAGAACATGCTGTGTGTCAATGTTTGAAGGCACTGTCCAAGTTTGCAAGACTGCAAAATAATAATTTTGTCTCATGTTTTTACTGAGTGTAAACTCCATGCAGGAGAATGCAGGCATTTCTATTTTTTTTGTAATAGCAATCACTGGAGAATACGCATGAGTAAGCTACTGTGTATTTTCTCAGGTGGTTAGGTTCTTCCCTGAACGGGGGTGGGGGGGAACACTTTGGAAGCAAACTATCCAAAATAGTCCGTTTTAATTTTCAAGATTTTGTCTGTTTGTACGTGATGCACAGACGTTGTTGCAATTGATTTGGGACTTAACAGTTATTTCATGTTACCTTTGTCATGGAGACAGCCCACTGTGCTCTTTATTACTTAGTTGGTGTGTTTCTGAATGCTAAACCAACTGCTTTCCCTCTCCATAAAAAATATTCTGTGTCTGAGATGCACTTTATCATCGCTGTCCGTGCACACAGCAAGATACAACAAGGAGTAGAAAAGGGCTTTAACCGAGGGAGTGCCCTTGCCTTTGCAGGGAATGTTCTGGAAGCAGGGTGGTGCTTTGCGGAGTGCGGCAGATGGGGAGCTAAGCTTCTGGGCTGCCAGCAAGCTCTGGCTTGGATTTCCCTTGGCGGACTGGAGCTGCGGCTTTACACAAGCTAGAAAACGTTAGGCGTAAACGATCTTTTTGTTGTTGTTGCATCTCTCTTATTGTGCATTTGAACCTTATTGTCATGTTGGTCTGTGTGCGCAAGAACACTTTTTTCTTTTCTTTCCTTTTTCTTTCTTTTTTTTTTCATGTGGGAGTTGCAGGGGCTTTTTTTGGTTTGTATTTTTAAAGCGGCATTGGTGCCCTTTATTTTCATGCATTAAGGCTACTATCTGATAACTCGTTCAGCAAATCCTAATAGCAATCACTGAAAAACGTATTTTACACAGTACTTAACATACAGTAATCTGTCTGAAAGTAATATAAATCCTAAGATTTCTATGAAGTATAAAAGCAGAGCAGCAGCAAACGGCTTGTGTAGTTCCTGTGATTTAACCTGAGATGGTCATTTTGGGAAGCAATTGATTTTTGTCCAACACATCAGTTCAGACTTTTGGGTGCAGCAGCCTGGTGGCACACATTGTAACAACCAGTGACTACTGACTTGGATCACTAAGTGTTTTCAGATAGGTTCTTGGCTTCTTTTGGATACTATAGATAAGCAAGCCGCATCATGCTGAAATAATTAGAACCATACAGCTAATTATACTCACAGGGAAACATAAGTGGCGTAGAGATAGCCCTAATAATGTAGGAAAGTTAAAGAGAAATAAAATCAGACCTGGAGGAGGCCAGTATTGCAGTGGAGGCTTTTCCGCCCCTGGGGTGACTGCTGGATTCAAGAAACAGTTTCTCTTGCTTCTCTTTTCATGTATGCTGCTAAATGGTGCCACATTGCAATTACAACAGTGTTGCTAGATGTGAAGCCCAACATAACTGTGGTTTAACTTCAATTTTATTTGGAGTTTCACAAATATAATTACCAATAAATAGTATGTTTATTTGCCTGAAGTTATTTTATGGCCCAAAGTTTCCCGTAAGACAACAAATGAACAAAAAAGGCATTGGTGAATGATTCATCCTTTTCATAAACATATTCAATAGTAAGCCAAATTTGGTTTATGCTTTTTCCAGAAAGTAAAGTGATCTTTAGAATAAGCATTTGTAAGTGTAAATCACAAATTTTAATTTGGCTTTGACTGGAAGAAAAGGTGCAGGAATTGAGCAGTTAACTATTTGAAGTCAGAGGCTGAAATCCAAGCTTCTCTTTCTACCTGTCAGTATATCCTTTGGGCACTTGAAAAGATAAAGCACACAGCTCCATCTATCTGATGGAAAGGAAATCAACAGGATGTTGAAAGAGTAAATGAATGTAATTGTCCTGACATGTTACTTGTCACCATTAAGTCAAAAATGGGTTTGTTTTTTTGCTATAGAGCTGATGTCTGGTTATTTGTAGTCTCTGAAATATTGTAAAAAAAATAGTTTAAAACATGATGATTAAGCATTAGGTGTATCAATTTATTCAAAGTTACTACAGACTGCTTACAGAAATCACTTTGAATGATGCAGTACTTAGTATTCTTCCTGGGAACATGCTTCAAAGTGGAACTTCTCTTGTGGAGGCTGTCAGTCATAGTTTATATAAACTATAAACTAGCACTGCTGAAATGCATCTGGATCATTAATAAATATATGACTATATATTCTAGAACCCATAGTTGTCTGATGGGGATGGGGGGAAGGAAGGCTTTACTCAGCAATATCCTGCTGCAATTTTGTCATGAAATGAGGCCCCCTTTATGTAAATTTTTTTACTGGCGCCAGCTAGCTGTAACTGCAGTCTGGCTCGGCTTCGGCAGCAGATAACATGTGTCATGGACTTCTCCTTTGCATGGAGTGTAGGAGCAGCCCAGTTCCTGGACCGTAAGACCATCTTGATAAGATGGACAAAGCAAGCTAGATGTATTTAGATTGCTCGTATGTGAAAATAGTGAGGGATTTTTGCCTTTTTTCCTTTTTCCCTTTTTTTTTTTTTTTTTTTTCCCCCATGTGCTGCCTTAAGCTCTGCTGGAATAAATTTAAGCTTGCTGGTACTGCACTGTGGTATGTGGGAGGTGCTTCACTGCACATAGTTGCTGCAGTGCTAACAGTTGGCAGCACAGAGAGCAGTACAAAGAGTTCTGCCTGTAGACACTTTCGGTTGCAACACTCACGTGGCGGCTGTGGTATGCTGGCTTAGTGAGCTGCAGTGATGTTCCTGGCACGCTTGCTCGCTTATGTGAATAAGTGGGAGTAGCTGCATGCTTTCACAAGCAGATGTAGGCTGCTACCTGAAGGGTACAGTTGCACAGCTCAGAGTGGCTGAAGTACAGTCCTCGTGCTGCTCTGTAGAGAGAACAAGGTCTTAGTGTCAAGATGGCCGACCTGAAAGTCGACTTGTAGCTCATGCTGCGTATGCAAATGAGCTGCATGCTTGCGGCTCGCTCGGAGGAGGAGGACGTTTCCTTTGCACTTGTCAAGTCCTCGACAGGTAAGAGAAGCAACTTCTGGCCTATTCAGAGGCCTTAGAAATTATTGCTTCACTAAGATGCCTACGCCCCCCCCCCCATGGCAAAATGCCAGTGATCTTTACTACATTAAATTCTAGAATTAAAGCTTGGAAGTCATTTGTTCTTGCCGTAATTATTTAAGCGTTGCTGTTGTTGAAGGGATATACCTAGCAATCATTAAAAAATGTTCATTTAAGTTGAACTGAAGACTTAAATAATTGTTTTTGATGTTACTGTTTTTTGTATTTGGTTCAAACCATTGCTGTTTTGCTGCTGTGTTATTTTTGTCTCTATAGTGACACCAGTTGATGTACATGGAGGCATAGCGCTGTTAAGAGCTTACCCCTAAAAAGGGTGCAGGATTTAGAGGGATGAATCTACCAATGGTAGATTGCTTGATTATGTGATATCATAAGTAGCTTATTCTGCTTGTGGTTTAAATTCTCTTCTTTTTGAAATGGCAAAAGTGTTTAAAGTATGAGGTACTGAAATGTTGTCCATACATGTGTTAGTAGGAATACACACTTACAAGTGTGTCTATATAATTTAAAAAAGGTATTTCTGTAAATTGGGAGGCAGATCAGAACACAATATTTATGATGGTATCTCAGAAGGCAGTGAGCTTGTCTTATCACTTTGTTAAGAACTTAACACTCTGAAGAAGCCAATTCAGCAATAAACTGTACTGTGGTTAAGCATATGATGTGTGAAAGGCCTGCACTGAGCAGATGTGCTACTTCTGCATGACTGTATTTGCATCGTTGCCGACTGTATTTGCATCGTTGCCATATGACAATTCAGGAAGTTGTGATAGGATAGGCAATTGGAAAAGGGTGACACTAAAAGAAAAGATTTTGAAAATCTGATCTGTGGAGAAGTAAGAATTCAAGAGGCATGAACAAGCCAGAGTAAACATTGGAAGACTCACTTAAAGATAGACAGCAGCTTCAGAAAGGGATGTGGAACTGGCAATACGTGGGACTAGCCCAGGTGAAGAAAGATTAATTGGAGAAAACAAAACTAAAAAGTTGAGGGGGAAATTAGGCAAATCTGAGCTTAAAGTGAGGTAGTGGTTAAAAAGCTAAAAATACCACAACAGTTATGAAATTGACTATGAATTTTATGAACTAAAAATTCTATCAACCAAGAAATATGCAAATATGCTAGGAAAATGAATTACAACTGGTTGATACAGAGGAGGGGGAATTTAGTGCTAATACAGAAAGGTTTACTAGAGCAGAGTTATGACAAAGAACACAATGCTGTGTGTCAACAATTTAGGCCAAGTGGTATTTTCTGCATCTCATTTACACTTTAATAGCTATTTTTAGCAATAACTCAAAATTTTGTGAGGTATAAGTTTGCTTTTCTTATTCTGAAGCCTTAGGTCAAGGCTAAAAATCTATGAAAATAGTGCATGTGAAAGTAAGTGAATACGTGTATATAGATATGGGGTCTCCCCTCCCCCATTACATTAGAAATCACAGCTTGGCAACTATAGAGATTGTCCATGAAGAACAAATACTGTTAAAGTCCATCTAGCTTTCATTGCATGGAGAAGGAAGCAATTCAGGGCCCATCCCTCCTTTTCTGCAAAGTGGGAGGCTGCAGAGGAGAAACAGGTGTTGAGTAGGACAAGACAAAATGTATAAAACAATGCTCCTGAGCAAGAACTTCAAAAAAAGCAAAAGATAATAAAGGTAAAGTTGTTAAAAATAAAGACTTTTAACAATAATGTACATGACAATGCATACTAAAACAGAAAAGGCAGAAGATTACAATAAATATTCCATTTATATATAGAAATGGACTAATATTTTGCAGATGATTGTAAGTACTTAAGAGCTGTAAATTGCAGAGAAGATACCAATGGTAGACATTTCTAAACAGAAATTATAAACTAGTCTGTGTGCTGTATCCAAGAATTAAAAAAAAAATTAAAAAAAAAATGGCAGAGAATATTTCTCTTCTCTTGAGTGTTCTTTTTTTGCCTCATGAAAAAGAACCCTCAACTCTCAGGATGCAGTGGAAAATCTAGCAGATTTGGAAGACTTGCTATTCAGAAAGGCAAGGCAGGATGACCTAAATAGCTATTTAGCTTAGCATCAGTTCTCGGAAAAATAATAAAGGAATGACCAAAGATTCAATAAACACGTAGAGAATTTTAACAGAGTCAATGCCGAGATTATTGGAGAAAAAAAAAAAAAGGCTATAAAATTTTAGAACACTTTTTTTTTTTTTTTTTTTGTAAATTTACAGTGTGTTTAGCACATCTGTGCCTTGATAGTTTTTCTTTCAACTGTAAGTAAAAATACTAAATTGGTTAACTTTGAAAGCTTATTAATGATGGGAACATTTACTACTGGAAGATGCATTTTTTCTTAAGTCAAATTTCTTCATAATTTGTCCTGTAAAGAAGTCACTTCTAGTAACTTGAAAGTGATAAAAGATATAGAAAAGGAGAAGCATTAATTATCTTGCACACTAATCTGGTTCGTTTGTTTAGTGGGATACTCACAGTAAACTGTTATAGCAAAATCTGAAATTGTACATCTAGAAACAGCCATTGCAGGATATATCTATATAACAGGGAATTTTATCCTGTACAGAGGCTTAAGCAACGTGGGCTTGTCTGTAGGGTTTTTTTCCTAATGTTGAAAAATTAGAAAGGATGTTCTGTAAAAATACATAGAAAAGATTTGGGCTGAAGAACATAAAATCATAGAACAATTTAAGATGCAAGAGACCTCTGAAGGTCGCATCGGCCTACCTCTTGCTCAGAAGAGAGTCCCTTCAAAATTAGATCAGGGTTCCTTCAGGGTTTGTCAAGTTAAGTTCTCAAAATCTTCAAGGGTGGAGATTCCACAAGCTCTCTGGATGACTTAATACAACTTTTGGCTGCCCTTATTATGGAGAATTTTTCTCTATATGTGTCTAGAATTTTTGTTTCTAAAAGTTGTATCTGTTCTCTGTTGTCAGTTTACTGTGCATCTCTGAAAAGAGTATGCTCTGTCGTCTTTACCAGATAAGTAGCTGAAGATAGCAATTATTTCTCTTCCTTTAGCCATTCTTTATTTATTTATTTATTTATTTATTTTCATGATGCACAAATTCAGCTCCCTAGTCTCACCTCAAGCATCGCACCTTCCAGCCCCTCATCATCTTGGCAGTCTTCCATTGGGCTCATTCCATTCATTATCTGTTGTACTATACAGCTGAAAAGGCTACATCAGATGTAGCCTTGCATATTTAATGTAAGATAAAGACGCATTTCATCTATTTAAGTTCCTTTAAGAAGTGAAAATGGCTAGTAAAATAGGTTTCCTACAAACCAAAAAAAAAAAAAAGGACGGGAAGCAGGAAGCAACCAACCAATATTTGGAAATGGTGCTGCTTCCTTATTTCTTTAAACTTTAAATTATGAGAATGTAAAGGAAGCACTATTTTCTTTGTTTTGTCACCTTCCAGAAAGACATCCAATCTTGATTTGAAGACTTTTCTTAGAAGAATGGACAGTCTATAGTGCTTAAGATTCATAAGGCTTTGGAACATCGTATGTGTGGCTGCATGACTTCAACTCTCCAACAGGGCTATGTGGGATAGTGCTGGCTTGAAGACTTCCATATAATTCAAATCAATCTTAATCTAAATTACCTGTTAACTTTATTGTTACAAAATCTAGTTATCTGTTAGGGACTGTTATGATTATTAGTGATAGTTTATTTCAGGGCCTGATTACATATTTAGCTAAACTTTGCCCTGCCTCACACTGAAATGGTGACCCACAGGAGTTGTCAACCCTTTTCAGACAACCTTGTCTAACAGGTATTAGTCAGCTAAGACACTTATCTGACAGGAAGGTCAAGAAAGCTAGCGCGTTTTGCATTAACTAAGTGCCTTTTTGGATTCAGCAAATGACTGGCTGAGGATATTTAATGCTCTGAGAACATGATAAGACTAGATGACATTGTGATTCCATCTGGTGTCATGCTCCCAAATAAGTCCTCCTTATTTCTAGTGATGTGATTATTTCTCACTAGTCATGCTGGAGTGATTCTGTGGATTGATGTGGATTTTTGTTTGTTTGTTTTGTTTTGTTTTTTCATTTTCCCCCTTTTATAACAAACAGTAGTCGAGCTTTAATCTCCTTGTGCCAAAATTTGTAACCGTTAGATGAAAAGGAAAATACTTGATAATATTCAGGCATCCTAGTGGCATGTAGTCCCTGAACTCTCTCTCCTTTTTTTTATTTTTTATTTTTTTTTCCCCCTCCCCATTGTGGTTAGACCAGCCCCAAAGTTGCACCTTATTTGAGGTTTCTTTCTTTTGCATTCAGTTGCTGTTTACCAAAAAAGAGTAATACTTAGAGCTGTGAAGAGTGTGAGCCTTGCAGTGCTTTGATTTATAGCTTCAAATAGCTTCAAGTGTAGCTAACGATTGCTCATGTGGCAGGGGAGAGAGAGGAGGTTCTTTTTACTCCCTATCAGCAACCTCATAGAGGAGAGGGTGAAATCTTGTTTATACTCCAGTTAGATTTGAACTTTGCTTAGGAGGGATAGCTAATAATGCTTTAAGGATCTGAATCTGGGTTGGAAACAATGAACTTACTTTCTTTACTGAAAAGAGTTAAATTTGTGTTTTTTCTAGCTTTCACTCTGTTTTATACAGATAGAGCATCAGCAGCTTCAGGTGCATGTGGTTGGTTTCTTCACTCCATGAGTGGTTTTAATTACGAAGCTCTATCATACCTGCTGGATTTGTTACCACACGATGTGATAGAAAGATGGTTTGTTCAAGGAGTTGCTTCTTGATTTGCAGTATAGTGCAAATTCGAAGACAAAGAAATGGAAAGGTTAGATGTAAAGCATTTGCAAGTGGAAGGTGATGTATAGCTGAATTTCTGTCTTCCTATTTAGGAATCAAGAGTAGACTGTGTTGTTTGTCAGAATGTGAAAACGTGATGTATTTTATAGAGGATGTAAAAAAGTAGTATGTTGTCTGCTACCTATCAAGCAGGCTTTTCACAAATCATCTTTATTGTGCATTAAATTATTTATCTGTTTGGGAGATTGATCATCGGGTAAAAAGTAAGTACAATATTTCAAATAGGTGGTTTCTCAAGGTCAGTCAACAGGTGGTAAAAACAAAGCAATAAGTCATTTTTCCAACACCATGAGGTTGCTTTAATTTAAATAAGTTTCCTTCAGGAAAGGTAGAGGATTTTGACACCTTCAAGATGATTTAATACAAAAAAAATATTGTTTCTCAGTCATAGAATATGAACCTTTTGTGAGAGACTCACATTTCAAATGTCATTGTCTTCTGTCAAAATTGGGCCAGACTAACTTGAGTCAAAGTCTGGAAATAGTGTTGATTTGTTGAGAAATCAATCCTTTCCCCTCCTTCCTTCCCTCTCCCCTTTTTTAAGAGGTTAAAGAAGCTTTCTCCTATGTACAATTTGAAATATTTGTGAACATGAGCATTAAGTATGATTTAGATCTTTAAGTATGTTCTAGATTCCATATTCATTGTGAACATAAAATACATCGGCTTACTTGAGAGCATAAACTAATTAAAAGCTGCCTTCTCTGTACAGGTTAGACTTTTTCACATTTATATTTATTTACTGTGTTACTGAATCCTTCATCTGTGTCTTCTGATTAGCTGGCATTGACATTGATGGTGGGTTTCTAAGGAAATGTATCTTGCTGGGAGGAAGAGGCACGACTCTTCTCATTGACTGTTATAATTCCTATCGGGGTAATTTTTGGCATTTAAATTTACAGAAAAATAAACATCTGACTCTTCAGACAAGAAAAACTGAGGTAGGAGATGTAGTTACCTGAAAGGGCTAAACTTGCTGGTTATTAGTAGAATTAAAATAGAATGCACATCATCTTCAGGATAACTATGACTCTAGGTCATAGTATCTTTTGGTAATGTGATGACAAATCACGAAGGAAGATAATCACTGCAACACTCCACACCTCCGTAGTGGGAAAGGAGGATTAGAGCAATTGCAAGTTTTGATTTTTGTCTCTCTTTGTGTGCTCCAGCCTCCCAAGCATACGTGATTGCGAGGAAGTCATTTGATGATCTTTTTGCCCAGCGCTGAATCCCCAGGAATATGTACATTGTCCTGCCAGCAAACAGATAGGACCTGCCCTGAAATCTCAGCTGTCCTACATGGTATAGAGAATCTGTTGCTGCTGCTTTCTTGTCCCAACATTGTCTTGTTCTGTTCACTCCTTCATTTGCTGTCAGTACTCCAATGCTGTTACAGCCTGGTGCATCTTTGCTAGTGATGTTTTGCTCTTGACATACAGAGGCTTTGGAATCTCTGGACCTTTGGTCTTCACTGCGCCAGGATTCAATATGTATACCTTCTGCTTCATCTCACCTTCACCCAAGTGCCTGGAGAATGCCAAAGATTATGTACGTAGCAATATTATGGATTTTTGAGAGAAAGCTCACGTGCCTCCCCTTGAAGAAGTATCTTTCTTCACCAGAGAAACTGAAAAAGGTAGAACTACAAAGCAGAAAAATATTTGCAGTTCAAGATGAAGCACATTGGTGGATCTTACTAGAATCTGAGCTTTGTGACTTTATTTTTTGTGAGAGTGCCTCTATGCCTGGTTTTGTTATTGATTATGTCTCTGAGAATAAAGACTCTTTGAATACAGGAAGCCTCAGAAACACGATACCTTTCCAGATTACTCCTTGGTGCAAAATGTTCTGTTATTTTTAGAATTCAGTTCTTGGAATTGGAGACCCTCATTACATCTCTGCAGAATGCTGACCATTCCCTTACGAGTTCAAAGCAGTTGAAGCAAACTAGATGAGCAAATTCATCTAGTTTCTTGACAGCTGTCACAGATCCACATCTTTCACATCTTCAGTATTAGGTTCAAGGATGTCTTCTAAGGTCATCAGACTAAGGACGTGTGTTTATTTCTTTACCATAAGTATTCGAAGTTTTAACTCACATTAGTTGTTGTACTTCATGTGCTTTTAGAAGTTTTCTCTTAAGTTTTCCTAAAGCATTGGTTTTTCAAGTGTTTCAGTGAAGCATCTGTAAATGTATTTGATAAGTCTTGAGTGTGCTTTTTGTGTTTTTTTTTTTTTTTAATCTGTGCAGAACCAAAACTTCTTGGAAAATCTCTCCGCTATTAATTTTCATTACCAAAAAAAAAAAAAAAAAAACCCACACCCAAAAATAGTGATTTAGCTGGATATTAGACTGCATGAAAGCATCTTGGAAGTTTGCAGAGATGACTCAGTCAAGGATGATGAGAGCTTCCCTATTGAGAAAGAGTTTAATCCATCCAGTAGAGCACAACTGTCTTTTAAGTGTTTCTCAGGGCAGCTCTTAGAATACCATGATGAGCAGAACTGTACTGTTCAGAATTTGCCCACATCAAGTTCCAAAAGTGGATCACAGGTGCAGTGAGGTGGGCATGATCATTTTCAAATGGAAATTTGCTACCGTTCAGGAAAGTTTTAACGGTAGTTGCAATTTCTTCAGCTGCATGTTACTCGTTTGGTTTATAATTAAACAGTTCATAACGTTAAGCAGCTCCGGTGTCTTTGAGGCAGTTAAATGAGTCAAAAGTGTGTGTTTTCCTTTCTGTGTTTACTGCTGAGCACTGGGAGAAGTGGGTGCATACGTATGTGAGTGCAGGGAGAAGGAACTTGAGCTTAAAATTTTTGTGCACCTGAGTCATAGTAAATGCGTATAAGCAGCGTAACTCAAGAAACTTCACGCATTGGTAGAGATTCACTGTTTGAGCAAACTGAGAATGAATTGGAAATAGTCTGCCAAGATTTGCTAAAGTTTTCGTGCTTTGGAACAGCATTGGTTTAGCAGCCCTTGTAACTTGCTGATTTTAGGTAAACCATGTTCCTAAACCTTGCTGTCCTGTCTCTTATGTTGCCACATCAAGAAGCTGGATTGGATAACTGATCTGAAAGGTTATTTGACGCTCTTCCTACCTTGCCCTTCTCTAAGGAAAAAAAAAAAAAATAACGTCCTGGTCTGTGTGTCATACAAACTGTTCCACCAACATAATAAAGATGGCATAAGGAGGGAATGACTCACTGAGGAACGGGATTGTAAGAACTGCCATTGCAGAAATGCTCGTGGATCAGTGACAAGAATTTTGTTAAAACGTGCAGTAATTGTAATACAAGTTTTGGTGGTTTTAGGAAAAGACTATTTTACAAAGGATATGAATAAGTGAAAGATTCTTTATTTTCAAGGGCATGACTTCTGGAGGAGGATTGTTTTTGTTTGTTTGGAGCGGGTTGGTGTCTAAGAATATTGCTGCTTTTGGTTTGGGAAACATTCTTTGTCTTCATGAATTTATAGAAGTCTATAACCATGTAGAATAATGGTGAGAAAGATCTATAAATATGTGGAAGTTGTGGTGTGCTGCGAGATGGTTCTTTCAGCGCTGTCATTTAGTCCGATTGAATATACAACCTTACACTATGAAGGCTAAGGGCAGTTGAAATGTTTCCTGCCTCTAGGACTGTCTTCCTTTTCATTGTCTCAGTACACTCAAATAGGATGCAGAATAAAATAAAGCCAGTAAAAGAGAAACAAACTTGATTTTGTATTTACTTAAATTTGAATGTGTATATTATCCTGCCGCCAGAGACATATCAAGTCCTCTAAAGCATTGAGACTGGAACAGAATTTTTTCAACATTTTCTTTCATAATAGTGATATAGAGAAATGTGGGCAGCCCTCGAGTTGGAAAACACCCTTCACTTGGAAGTGTTTCTTCCTTGCCTGGAAAGAAAGACCACAGGAATCCGAACTGACTTTTATGACTCTGATCTTCTGTGGCTATTGTGCCAATAAGGAGTTACTAACAGTATCCTAAGGAATAAGTTCTCGATCTCAGTGCTGCATGCTTGGCCTCTTTACTCTTTATCTTCCGTGCCTCCTTTCAAAGTGAACCAGAGCTGCTTCGTGCCAGCAGTGTCAGCCCTACTGCATGTCAATTGAGAAAGGAAGCTGATGGCAGTTCTTGGATCTCTACATCTAAAATCTTGTACATCGACTGTAGGCTGAACACATCTGCACACAACGAAGCATCTCCACTAATCAAAGCAAATGCATCTAAGTGCCCATCTTGAAGTCAATGCATAAAAAAAAAAAAGAATAAGCCCACAGTCTTGCCAGTCAAGAGAACAGTCAAATCAGTTTGACATCCGTTCCTTGCCCTTATGACATTTGGAAGATTTTATCAGTTGTGGGGAAGTGTTACTAGTATTTTAGGAAGTTGGTAATATTGCTGTTTAACATCTTCATGTTATCCTTTTAGATGGCTTCCTTAGTGGTTACTTGGTGTTCAGAAACAAAATATCATAGTTAGCTGAGTTGGCATGAACAAGTTAAGAATGCTTGTTCTTTCAAAACAAATACATTCTTTACTACTCCTCGTGGATCAGCACTTTCTTGTGCAGACAGTCCTCATTGGGGCTGTACAATTTTTTTCAAGATGTTAATGACAACTTTCGAATATTTAGGTTAGAAGGAACTTCAGGAGATTATCTAGTTCAATTACTTCTATTAACCTTTCTTCAATGTTTTATTTATTTAGAGAAATTCTTCTCTGAGAAGGTCTCTGAATAGCTCAAGTGACAAGTGAGTATGACTAGGTTAATACTGACCTTTATCAGTTTATCATTACAAATGCAAACTTGATGCAGAATCACAAGGGGAATCTGGAGTTACTGTCTGCACTGTGATCAGGGAACAGCTCGGCACATGGGGAGAGGAGATAGATTATATGTATTGATATCCGCACCTATTGAAAGAAATTCACACCTTGAGAGCTAGAGATAAGGTGAATTCATAGTCTTTTCCAGGAGAAAGCAAGCACTGGTGAACCAAACGCTTGCAGGTAGGCTCAGCAGGTAAAGGCCATAGGAACTTCATTCAGAATAAATCAGAAAATTTTAACTTCAGAAAGAGAGAAGTGGGGGGGGGGGGGGGGAACACTTCCATAGATGCATGATGTAACCGAAGACAGTGTGGCCTCCTGTTTTCAGCAGGATTTCAAAATCCTCCACTTTCCGTGGAGAGAGATTTGGGAGTTCTGGTAGACAAGAAGTTAACCATGAGTCAGCAATGTGGCCTTGTGGCCAAGAAGGCCAATGGGATCCTGGCCTGCATCAGGAGGAGCATTGCCAGCAGGTCGAGGGAGGGGATCCTGCCCCTCTACTCAGCTCTGGTGAGGCCTCACCTGGAGTACTGGGTGCAGTTCTGGGCTCCCAAGTGCAAGAGGGGACATGGAACTTCCAGAGAGGGTCCAGCATAGGACCCTCCAAAGGTGATTAAGGGACTGGAGCATCTATCCTATGAGGAAAGACTAAGTGAGCTGGGCCTATTTAGCCTAAAGAAGAGAAGATTGGCAGCTGATCTTATCAACAAGTATAAATACTCAGCGGGGAGAATGCGAAGAGGATGGGGGCCAAACTCTTCTTTGCAGCAGTCAGCAATAGGACAAGGAGGAATGGGTACAAATTGAAACACAGGAAGTCTCATTTCATTATGAGGAATGTCCCAGACAGGACTCCCTTTTTCCTTTTTTCTCCCCACTCTCCCCCCCCCCCCTTTTTTTTTTTTTTTTTTTTTTCCTTTTTCTCCTCATGATTCTGCATGAAGTCTGGACCTAAAAGCACAAGGCATTTGCATGGAGTCACTCAGGACTTTGCCACAGGTGATCTTTCTGTCCTAAGTGACTATGCAGATGCATTTTTTCCATATATAACTTTATATGGACTTTATGAAGATGAGTCTTGTAAGACATACAAAATAGATGCATAAATTCTCCTTGGCCTTTTGTTTATGATCATGTTGCTTCTGGATTGTTGCTTCAAATTGCTTTATCTTCCTGTAAAATTAGAGAGATATTTTTTAAAAATTATTTTAAGCTTTCCAGAAAAGAATTTGCAGAGTGTTTGTAGAACTCCAGTATGAACCACAGCGGAAAGTGCTGAAAGTATCTTCATTATAGCATGAATATAATTTTTAGGTCTATACTCAAAACATTTTATGGACCATTCTGGCAAAATCAATGCCAAATGATGGATCAGTCAGCCTCAACTAGCAGCTTCTCTTTCTGTGTTGTATACTACTATGAATATTTCTACCAGATTCACAGTACTTCATGAATTTGTAATGTCTTTTTTCTTTATTTTTAAAGATCTTCGGTAGCAACTAAAACAATAGCCCTATTGCTGAAAAAAAACTATTTTGTTTTTTTGTTGTTTACTTCCATCAGAGCTTGCTACGTCCTTTCCCTCTTGGATGCAAGCCTGGCAGTAAAGTGGGACTCTGGACCCATTTTCTGAGTGACATGGGTCTCGAAGTTTTATAGTTAGATATCTATTTCTTTAGTCTACCGGGTTAGCACCTGTCAGCCCAGCTAAACATTCTGGGGTCTATTGTCATTTGTCTGCAAGAATGTTCTTTGTCATCCTTCCTGTTTTTAACACACTTTGGCAGCAGCAAAAAGAGCTGGTAAATAAAGTTTTCCTCCTACCCATTCTTTTGCTCAGTGTTACCTCACAGGGAAGTGTTGCTTCTCACATTTTTTTGTCTTAAAATAGATTCTAGAGTGTTTAAAGATCTAGAATGTTGCTAAGCAGAAATGGCACGGAGTGGTTGAAAGCTGTGTGCCTTTGCTTGGCGAGTTTGCCATTTCTATTAATAGGGTCTACAGAGGTTTCCCTGTTGCTGCATCAGAAAAAAGATACTGACTTCCTCCTTTTGTCTGCAAGATCCTTGCCACCATCAGGCCTGGTGGACATTGTGACCTGCTGCATACAAGTACTGATGATCCTGTTTGGAAAGAATTTCACAAGGAAAGAATTAAAAATAATGATACTGAATGGGAAGTAAAAAGAGAAGTATACTTTTTCAGAGTATTCCTTGTGTATCTTGCATAATTGCAAACCTTGTTGGGGTCATGAGTGAAGATCCTCCCATGTCAACATATAAGATATACTTTGGGAAGTGTAAGTTGTTCTGGATCTCCTTTGAAGCCTGTGGTCCCTTCAGGTGAAAAGTAGAGGTCTTTGTTTATATGGTAGAATATCTTAGCACTGTTAGTTGTAAAGTTGCCAAGTTGACTTTAGAAGTCAACTACTTAGCAGTTTTAACAATTAATTTATAAAGACCAGGGATTGAAAGGTTAATCCATGTGAGAACATCCTTTGCCTGTAACCAACTTTCTTAAGAGTAATTTTAGAGCTCCTTTGTGGTTTACTGATCACAGAAATCCACACTCTTCAGCAGCAAGTCAATAAGAACTTCCAAGAATGACTAACTGAAGTGGAGCTTTTTATCAAAGGCATGTTGCCAAAAGTATTCTTCAGATTTTTGGAACTTACTTTTACAGTGGGATGATGCAAAACATTTTTTTAAAGTCAGACCATAGCTAAATGAGAGACAGTGTTTGCATATATCAGTGAAAAACATCCCAGTATACTCTCTCTTGTGAAATGGCTGGAAAGATCAGGCATAGAACATAGTCTCCATCTATTAGCCCTATGAAGGAATTTGGGCACCCTACTTGTAGCTGAGGCTGGGGATCCAGTTACATTATATTTTAAACTCATGGAATACTTTTCCTAGGAATTCTTCTCAAAGAAATGTTCTGGGTGTCTGGTGTGCCAGGTAATTTATTTTAGCATCAGAGTTCAGGTACTGACAGCACAACAGCAATGCATATGTTCATAGGAAGGGAAGAACCGTGTCCTCTTTTGAAGGAGCAATTTTATTTTCTGGGTTTTGCAGCAAGATAGTATTCTCAGACTCATACTTTTTAGTGATATTCAGAAGTGTTTCTAAATCTCTTTCTTAGAGATATAGTTGATGTATGCCTCTCTGATACAGAAGATTCTGAGACAAGAAGGAAGGTTGTAATAGACATAAAATAGGTTGTGCAGTTTCTTTACGAGTAAACTTCTCAATTCAGTCTTGATTTCTCTCTTGCTGTGTAGTCTGGCTGAAAATCCCCCAGAAGATTCTACTGTAGAGCAAGAAACTCATCCACTAGATTGATTTACATATGAAATAAGAAAATTATTTTACTGTGAACAGTTTCTCTGGACAATTTGATACAGCTTTGAAACCCTCTATGACTTTCTATTTCTGATAGTTCAGTATAAAGCTTTCTAGCCAAAACATCTTTATCAAGATTTATATTGCAAGATGAGAGATTGCAATAGTGAGGTTACTAGTGGGTCCTTATTTTGTTATTCTTTGCCATTGGGATGTGTGTGTAACACTACCCAAGAGGTTTATCATCTCCCCTTTTGAACAGTTAATTGAGCACTTGCTTTTTCTGCCTTCTCAATTTAAGGCTATGATTTGAAGAGTCGTAGCCTTAAGAGCATGCTTGATTTCATTTATTTAGTATTTCATAAAGCTATTGCTATATTTATACCTCTCATCTGAATAGCCCACCCCTAATTATTACAATTTCATCCTTTCATGCTTCCCCAATCCTTACTCAGTCCAAAGGGAAATGATACTGCATACAGCTCTGTAGTTCATATTACAAGACACTTGGGCATGCTTTTTAGTACTTAAATGCTGCTTAATAAGGTCAGGGGAGAGTTCAGAAGAATGCCTCTCTAAGTATGTGTGAACATTGTATAATCTATTTAAGATACAGTGGCATAGCTATGCTGGTGCTCGTGTTGCTAGAGCTCTGAAAGGCTCGTTTCTTCTTTTGAGGAATAGCTGTGTATCTGAAGTGGCAGAAAACCATGTGGGGAGGCACAGGCTTCTGCCCTGAAAAGCATCATTCCAGAGCAAGCATCTCTGGGTTAGATGATGGTTTGGCAAATGCAGCCCTTTGGGCCAGTAGGTGGATTCTCGGGTATAGGAGTTTTTTGTAGTTTTGAGGTGTTCCCCCATTTAATACCTTCTTTGTGGGCATGTGGTCCCATTGCACATGTGGATAATATGCCTCAAGGAGTACCAGGAACTGTGCTGTAGTTTGAAATTTTTGTTATTATTGTTACTATTAAAGTTTCCTCCTTTCTGTCCTTGCTACCTTGAAAGGAGAAAAGGCAGAACAGTGGTTGCATTTTCTGTGGGACTTCTGTGACACTCTCATAGGCCTTTCTTGGTGCATGGAAACACTTTAATATATATTTCATCCGTAGGGGAAACACAGGTGTTTAGAAATGTGGAGAGAACAATAGTATGGGATGCCTTGTTAGTAGGCAACCCATACTTCAAAGATGGCAGTGCAGATGCTCTTTCATTCTTTGTTTGCTGACAGAGCAACTGTACTGCTGCTTCTAGAAGCTGATGTAATGCTTTAGGCTATTGGGTGTGCTTCGCATGCCTGTAGACAAATAAGGTACTGTATCCGGGTGATTTGCTATGAGCATGTACGCTGATGCTCTAATAAATATCATAGAATCATGGAATGCTTAGGGTTGGAAGGGACCTCTAGAGATCATCTAGTCCAAACTCCCTGCACACGCAGGTTCACCTAGAGCACGTGGCACAGGACTGCATCCAAGCGGGTTTTGAAGATCTCCAGAGAAGGAGACTCCACAACCTCTCTGGGCAGCCTGTTCCAGTGCTCTGTCACCCTCACTGTCAAGAAATTTTTCCTTAAGTTCCTGTGGAACTTTTGGTGCTTCAGTTTGTGGCGATTACCTCTAGTCCTATCAGTGGCCACCACTGAAAAGAGACCAGCACCATCCTCTGCACTCCCCTGAGGTACTTGTAGACACTGCTCAGGTCCTCTCTCAGCCTTCTCTTCTCCAGGCTGAACAGGCCCAGCTCCCTCAGCCTGTCCTAATAGGGCAGATGTTCCAGGCCCCTGATCATCCTTGTGGCCCTGCGCTGGACTCTCTCCAGCAGCTCCACATCCCTCTTATACTGTGGGGCCCAGAACTGGACACAATACTCCAGATGTGGCCTCACCAGGGCTGAGCAGAGGGGCAGGATCACCTCCCTCGACCTGCTGGAGACGCTCTTCTTAATGCACCCCAGGATCCCATTGGCCTTCTTGGCCACAAGAGCACAGTGCTGCCTCATGATCAACTTATCATCCACCGTGACACCCAGGTCTTTCTCCGCAGAGCTGCTCTCCACAAGCTCGGTCCCCAGCCTGTACTGGTGTCTGGGGTTATTCCTCCCCAGGTGCAGGACCTTGCACTTGGCCTTGTTGAATTGCATGAGGTTTTTCACCGCCCAGTTGTCCAGTCTGTCCAGGTCCCTCTGGATGGCAGCGCAGCCCTCTGGGGTATCGGCTACTCCTCCCAGTTTGGTATCATCAGCAAACTTGCTGAGGGAGCACTCTGTGCCTTCAGCCAGGTCATTGATGAATAAATTGAACAGGACTGGACCAAGGACTGACCCCTGGGGGACACCGCTAGCTACAGGCCTCCAACTAGACTCTGCACCGCTGATCACCACTCTCTGGGCCCTGCCATCCAGCCAGTTCCTAATCCACCTCACTGTGCACTCATCTATCCCACACTTCTGGAGCTTGCCCAGGAGGATGTTGTGAGGGACGGTGTCAAAAGCCTTGGTGAAGTCGAGATAGACGACATCCACCACTCTTCCCTCATCTATCCAGCCGGTCATTCCATCATAGAAGGCTATCAGGTTAGTCAGGCAAGATTTCCCCTTGGTGAATCCATGCTGACTACTCTTGAGCACCTTCTTGTCCTCCATGTGCCCAGAGACAACGGCCAGTATGAGCCTTTTCATCACTTTTCTGGGGACGGAGGTGAGGCTCACTGGCCTGTAGTTGCCTGCGTTCTCCTCCTGACCTTTTCTGAAGACTGGCGTGATATTGGCCTTCTTCCAGTCTTCCGGCACCTCCCCTGTTCTCCAGGATCTTTCAAAGATGATGGAGAGCGGCTTTGCTATGACCTCTGCCAGCTCATGCAGCACTCTGTGGTGCATCCCATCAGGGCCCATGGATTTGTGGGTATTGAGGTTCCTTAGGTGCTCTCTGACCCAATCTTCCTCTAGCCAGGGCAGGTCTTCCTCTCCACCAGCTTCTTCTCTTGTCCTTAGGGCCTGGGGCTCTAATGGGCTACCCTTGGTAAACACCGAAGCAAAGAAGGCATTCAGCAACTCTGCTTTTTCTGTGTTATTTGTAACCAGGGTGCCCATCCCGTCTGCCAGAGGACCCACGTTTTCCCTGATTTTCCTTTTGCTGTTAATGTATTTGAAGAAATTTTTCTTGTTATTTTTAACGTCCCTTGCCAGATTGCGTTCCAACCGTGCCTTAGCTTTCCTTGTTGCATCTCTGCATTCCCTGACTACATTCCTGTATTGCTCGCAGGGGACCTGTCCTTTTTTCCACATTCTGTATACCGCTGCCTTCTGCTTGAGCATTGCCACAAGCTCCCTGCTCATCCACACAGGTCTCCTGCCCCCTCTGCCTGCCTTCTTACACACAAATATACACAAAATACACACAAATACACACACAAATATCTTCTGGTTCACTGCCTTGAGACCCTGCTTCTCAATATGCCCACACAGAAAAGTACAGGAGATGAAAATGACCCTTCCCACTTCTCAGTCCACCCACTTTTCTAGTATTTTGCTAGCTCTGACTTTTGACAGCATAATGTATGGACTTGGGAGACAGATCTTTTTGGTTCAAGATTATCAAAACAGAGTGATCTAACTTTTAGACAGACGAATTCTGTAGGCTGATTTTTGCTTTTAAAGGAAAACTGTTGACTGGTGCTTGAAAATTCTACTGCATCACGAAACAGTTGGGAGAAGCTTATTTTTTCACTTGACGTGATGCTATTTAATCAGTGCATTGCAGATCTTTAGAAAATGAGGAAAAAAGATGAAGTTATTAAGAGCCATAGGTTCCACTGAGTATTACCAAATGGTAAATGTCAAAACTGAGCTGAAGATGGGAGATGTTACTTAGCAACTGAGGGGATTCTGTCTTGGCCACAGATGCTATCGGCACTTGCTGCATTTGTTCGACAGTCAAGTGAGTCAGTCTGGGGAAGAGTGTTTAACTAAGGCAGCCAGTTTTCTTCAAATAATTTGTTAATCTCTTCCCCATTCAGACACTGGTAAATCTTCAAACTGCCTTTGATGCAAATTGATTCTTTGCTAGTGGTATCATCTTTTAATACTGAATATTTTGGTGTTACATTTTGTATTTGATTAATGATAAGCTCTACTTTTTCTGATCCTTGACATGTCTAAGGAATTTGATAAAGGATTATGCTGAATTAGTTACTGGATTAGTACATTAGGAGAAGTGGAAAATAAATATTTTGTGGTGTCTGAGAATAACTCCCCCCACCCCCAGTTGCATTAGTCCTAATTGTCTCCCATGATCCTTGCACCATGTTCCCTGCTGTATGTTTGTTCAGCTGTGTTGTGTGTTCTTAGGCTAGTTTTGGAAAGCCCTGCTGGTAGCAGTCTCATCTCTTCTTTTTCTGACTTTAAGATTTCACATTGCAAACATATTTTGAAATCCTGTTTCTTCTTGGTGTAGCGTTTGAACTCTTCTAAACACTCTTCTGAAGATTTTCAGGTTAAAAAAAAAAAGACGAGAAAATAGAAAGTGGCAGGTGAAATTTTTGTGTTTAAAAAGAAAAAAACAGTCTGGATTGGTGGAAACTTTAGCAGCACTTTTTAACAAAATCAATAAGCTTTGTAGCTGAGAGGAACTTAATAAAAAAAAATGTATTGCATTCTAGTTCCTCTGATTTCTCCCTTAAGTTACTCCATTTGATTTCTTGGCTGTAAAAGTGTTTCTTTTTTGACAGGAATCTTGAAGTTTTGTAGATGCTCAGTGCCTCCCAATTTAGGCTTCTGCAAACAAAGACCCCATGGTCATAGGGGAATGTTAAACTTTGCAATGTATCTTAAAACAGCATGATGCTCGAGTATGGTTTACTTGACATCAGATTTGCCTAGCTTATGTAGAGTACTGCTGAATAAAAACATAGATAGAAGTGCTGAAACATACCTTCACTTTTCATTAATCCTGCTTCACCCTAAGCTATTAAGGCTGCCAACTTTATCTGTTTACATCTAAACTACTTAATACAACTCGAGTTTTTTTTTTTTTTTTTTTTTTAAGATCATGTTAAGCTTAGCACTCCTTGCATCATCTTCAAGTGTATTTTTCAATATTTTTGTCCTTAGTGTTCACTGAATGAATGGTATGTATACCACAGCCATCATATCCATATATCATATCCATCTCAGAATGGTAAACAGTCAAAAAAAGGAACGCAGGAAGAAGACCAAAAATAAAACTTCAATATTGTTGGTTTACCAAAGCAGTGAAAGTCACATATGTTGAATTCACGTCTCAGATCTGATAGACATCTTTGCCTTTTGTATCACATAAACAAGAAATTACATTTTGGAAGCTGAGTTTCATTTAGGTTGCATCAGCTTTTTGCATACCTGATTGGAGGTGCCAAGCAAGGTGCTTTCTTTTTCCAAAAGATAGGTAGCTACATATAAGTTTGCTTCTGCGTATTTCAGACTGATCTAGTACTGTGTGTGTGTATTGTTCCACTCTTAAGTACAATAATTATAACTCTGTAAAATACAACTACATCCGTAAGTTAAGAGTCTAATTACAACCAGAAAATCGACAAGATGGAAAGCCACTTGATTGCCTTTCTCCAAGACGTGTTCGTTTTGTTGAACAGGTGCACCTTTTTGTTTGTTTGTTTGCCTTAATTTAGTAGTAGAAGATTGCCTGAAAGGATTTGTCTGAAAGGCACCTCCTCAGCTCTTCAATTGTTGCTCCCTTGCTGAAGATGTAAAATTCAGACAGGTGTCACGGTCATCTTCCATCATTAAAGGTCCTCTTTAGAGGGGAGTCTTTTTTTAAATACCTTGCAGGTAATGCACTCTATTTGGTCATGAAATCAGGCATATGGCTCTGTCAGCTATTCCTGTTCATAACTTATCACTTGCTAACTGATTTTAGCTAAACTTGGAAAAGGTACAGCAGTATCAAAGGAATTTCCTACCTTTTTTGAAAATTGCCACTTGGATCTCAAGTAAAAGGAATCTGAAATCTTCCCACTAAGGCAAATACAGGACTGTTGTACAGCAGCTTTTGCTTAGTAGCTGTCAGCTGGCCAATTGGCACACTTATAATTTTGGGCAAGCCAGAGGATACGTTTTTTGTCATGAGAGAGAATGACAAGATTAAGTTATACAGAAGTGGAAGAAAGTCCTATTTTCATTTCTCTATTTCTTGTTTGTTATTTTTAAGGTGAAAATACACAGATTTCCTGATTTTTTTTTTCTCTGTGTGTGTATACTTGTTTTTCTGTCTGCTTATTGTTTTTTCTTCCTCTCAGTCACATTGCTGTGCTGGCTTGAAATGGGTATGAACAGCAATAAACATTTTTCATTTTGCCTTTTTGTTCTGATCAGTACCAAAGAAGAGCAAGTTTAAGTGCTTATGTTGCATCTCTAGGAGTCATGCCCGTGTTCATATTGCTACTCCTTGCAATTCTTTTAGTATCCTGTGCCAGAGAAGATGCAATCCAGTAGCAAAAACGAAAACTGTTTATTCGCATCACTTGCACAAATTACTTTCTTTGAAGGACAGAAGATTCAGTCAACTTACCTGTAAATGCAGATCACAGTTCTTGTTATGTGGTTTCTACCACAGGTTCCATTCCTTGAAACCTTTTTTTAAAAGGTACTGGTGACTACACTGTGAACCGTTATGTAACTATGCACTTATATACTTCCCACCCCACTCTCGTAGCAGTCAACAGCTCAATGGTTTAGATATTGATGAAAGCAAAGATAAAAGCTTTGTTAATATTAACAATCGTTATGTAGTATAATGAGGAGCCCTCAGTCATTTTAAGATAAGCTTAGGAACTGGGCTCCAATTGATTTAAGCACTGTGGAAAGAGAGAGAGAGAGAAAAGCAGTCTCAACCTTGATGACCTGGGATTTAGGATTGCTCCTGCAGAAATTGCAGCTACAACCTTGTAAATCAACAGCTGTCACAAAACTGTTGTCAAATACAATCCTTTGTGTGTCTGTCCTTTCTTCATAACTGTATCGAGTATCAAGATGTTTTAATAGTTTCTTTATATTTGTCAAAATGAGTACTGGACAGATGAAAAATACATGTGTTAAGCTGGGCTACTAGTTTGCAAATCTAACTATATAGGCAAAAAAGGTATATGCCGCTCTGATTTTTCCAAAGCTGTGTTACTCAGATAACAGTCACTTTTCTTTAGAAGGATCTAATCTAGTGTGAGACCTGATCTTATAAACTGAGTGTCAGTTTGGAAGGTAACTTGCTTATTGGTATTTTATAATAACTTTTAACTAAGCCAAGACATAAATGAAATATAAGTGTAGTTAAGGGGAGGAAGGACAGAGTGGCTAATTGCCTTTTTTCATTTCTGCTTTATTTTGTTTTCCTGTTTCATCCAGCCATTTTGTCCAATTTTAGCTATATCTGTTAGCATTCGTCTCAGTGGCTCAGTTCTCCATCAGTAAAACAAGTGCCTCTAAACCTCACTGGTACGTTGCAAGGTTGGATACATTCAGTGGAGGGTCCGGCAGACCACAGTCTTAGTACAGGAGTGTTGCGGTTTGAATCAGGGGGACAAATTTGGTAAGGGATGAATCCCCTTGAGTTCCAGCTGATCCTCAAAGGTTAGGGGGACTGGGGATGGCTGGACTTATCTCTTAGTAGGGATACCAAATACTGTGATAACTATAGGGCCTGACTCTGGCGGTATCAGGTTCACAGTCTATCAACTGTAGGTCCGATCTCCTTCAAAACAAATAGTCAAGTTCATGAATAGCATGATTTATTCAAATGCATCATTTACAAAGCATGTTTTGAATGTCAGTACAGGAAATTCTCTATTACAGTGGGGTAGCTAGTGCCTAGTGTACAAATGCACAATCATCACTCACCCGAGAAGATGGGAGAGGGCTCTCAGTCTTGAGATGTCTCCTCAGGCGTTGTCCTGAATGGAGGAAAAGGGCTTCAGCCTGTCGACTGATCCAGAAGTTACCATGGAGTCTTCCCTCTCTCTTCCTCCTCCTTACTTCTTTTTTTTTCACCTCTTAAATGTATTTTCTTCTACGTTTAGGTGAAGCTTGAGTGACTCTACTCATGCTTACTTTTGTTATTGATCGTTTAAGTCAACTGAAAATCTAGAGAGCATGTTCGGTGAGGAGTGGTTGTTCCTGGGAAAAGGGTAACTTTTGGGATGATGTTGTGTATTGGTATCATAATGAGATTAGAATGAGGAAAAGTTTGAGCAAAGTCCATCGGAAGGGACTGATCTGCCACCATTGTTGGCCCAGCACCAGACATCTTACCCTACTATGCGGCTTATCAGCTGCATGGTATGACCAGGTTGCCACCTCTGCAGGGAATATAGCAGAGTTTGGCCGTGGTGTATTCACTCCACCCTCCGTTCACTCCTCAGCTACTTGGCACCATCAGGTTACCATATCCACAGGAAATCCAACAAAGTTTGGCCCTGGTGTCTCCATTCTGCTCCATTTGGTGTTTACTCTTACTAGCATGTGCTAGGAGGGCGGATTGTGTTGCCAAGGGAATCGTGGAGAAGTAGATTCTGTACATACCAACCATCCTGGAAGTGGTAACTGTTCCTTACTTCAAGCAAGCCTCTATAATGCCATAACCTCTGTTAGGCCCTAGTTTTTCTCTTAATTACCCCTTTCTTGAGGAATTTTCCCATAACGAGTCATAAAATACCAAGAATATTACAAGTAAATGTAATTGCATGTTCACTTTGGCCATTTTTTTTTTCCTAATGCAGATAGATTTCAGTTCCCTATCTTCCCTGTCTTTCTCCTTTGCTGTTTTTTTTTTTTTTTTTTTTTTTTTTTTTTGCCTCTTCACCTGCATGAACTGTGTGGGTTTCTTTTCCTTTGTTCCCCCCTCTCTCGTAGTCTTTCTGGGAGACTTTTTGATCTTTGTACTCAAAGTGTGTCCAAGGATGGAAAAGATCAGTGGGGTAAAAAGATTTTGTCTAAAATTGATGTTGGGCATTTGGAGCTTTGTATACATTAGTTTTTTTTTTCATATGCTTAACTGTTGTTTTAAATTGCTATTAAATTCATGCATAATTCATTACATCTGTACCTGGTTTACTACTTGATACTTCATAGTTAAAGTTCTTTAGGGATTCTATGGGATGGATGCAATCAGTTGAGATCAGAATGATCATATCTAAAATAACCTGGTTACAATATTATAACTTCATATAACTTATAAGAATAACATAATATTATTATAATGTTATAAAAAACATTTTCTGCATATTGTTAAATTTGATATCTGGATTGATGACTGGTTTAACTGTGCAGGGAACTGGCAAAAGGAGGCAGTTATCTTATGTAAGCTAATTCATCAATATGTATGTTAAATACTATACTGAAAATCTATCTTTACATGTTTGAAATATGCACCCTCAATGTCAAGTATGTCTTTCTAGGATAGAAAAAAACTGCATTAAAAGCCAATTACCTTGTGATTGCCTCCTGGCAAATTAGTGCAACCACATCATAGAACACTTAGGTTTTTGTCTGTTGTCCTGTATATTTCCAAATTATCTGGAAGTAGTGAGCCCTTGAAGTAATATTAAACCCTGAATCAAGATACTAACTGCACAGAAAGATTTTATATGTATCTGTGGTTACTGTGAAATAGTGTACTGCTTTATTTAAAAGCAGAAATGATTAGTTACAAGTTCTTTAATATTTTGTGAAGAGATTAAGATGAGCACAAGTTCCAACTTACTTGGTATGTGTACCAAACAAAGCTAATGCTTGGAGGCATTTTTCTGCTTCTGCTTTCCTAGCTCGTGTGAGTTTCCAATTAAAATTTCTATATTCAGGGAATAGGCCAGGGAAATCAGTTATTTGTCTTTATAGCAATGCTAATAAAGAGAGGGAACAGCACTTTAATGCCGTGAAGCCTCTTAAAAATTGAGTTTTGGGCCAATCTGTTACCCTGTAAGGGGTTACTTTTCCCTGTTGGTCCTTGTCATAAGTGACAGTTTTCTTTGATTATCATTATTATGAATTATGAATTTTGCAAATTGTGTTTATGTAATTAGCTTTAGGCTAAGTCATTTCAAGTTTCAGTAGTTATATTCTCTTCAGGATACTCTGGCAAACTAGACACTGATTTTTCTCAGCACTCTGACCTTTTTCATTGATGTACTACTACTCTTTGTGATGATCATTTTGATAGAAACTTGGCATTTTCTTCTAGCTAACTAATGATAGCTGCATATTAAGTAGAGCTATCCAAACTTGCTATTGGATCTAAATATATTCTTCCTTAATGCTTTTTTTCCTGGTTTATTTAAAATAGATATCGAGGTAACTAAAATCATGGATAATACAACTTTTCACAGCTTAATACACGTTTCTGTAGCTCATATATATTTAACTGGCTTCATGTGTGTAGGAAAACTTAAGAATTTACAGAACAAACTTAGAGTAATGATTGTCACCTAAACTAAAGTGAGGAAGTAATATTAGTAGAGAGAGACTTGGTTAACTTTCAGATAAGTTGGCAAAAAGCTTAGTATGCATTTACTCATGAGAATATAAGAAATCTTGTGGGTTTTTTTTCTTTAATACACAAGAAAATATTTATACTTACCACAGGATGCTTTGTTGAAATCTTTTCAAAGGAACTAGACAGTATGGATTTTCATGCTTTCTATAATGATAGGTACTCGTCGTACTCATAATATTAGGTATAATTAACTTTTGCTATCCACTACAAAAAAAAAAGAATAAAAATAATAATAATTTTTAAAAAAATCAAATACGATTTCACATTAGGATTTTGTCCATGAAAGAGGCAAAAATTGCTCTCCCTTTCTCTTTTATATTCTGCCTGGAAGCTTTGTGTGTTTAAGATCCTTTTACCACTGAGGAATCTGGTACAGTCCAAAACCAGTAGTTAAACTGGATCTTTTAATCTGCTATTTTATGACACTTATTTTTGAAATGTTCAAGAAATAACATATTTTTATATGTGAGGGAATTGGTATTGTTGCACATAGCTGCTCTTCTGACACAAAAGCAACGAATATTTAAAAATAAGTAGGAAGACTTCCCCTTAAAGACCTGCTCTCTTGTGCTGGCCCAAGTGTTAAGTGCAGCTTTATGGTGAATGGCATGATGCAACTGATCTAAGCCTTTTTATCCACTGACCAGGCTTTTCTACATTAGGTGGGCTAACCTAACATCAATAAGGTAGGTTTTAACTGTTCAGTTCCCTGAACTGAGTTAATATTCAGCCTCAAACTCTTGCATTATAATGCTTAATTTCTTGCATTAGTTGTGCAATGGCTGCATACAATGTAATATCAACACTATATGGAACAGATGCAAATTTTGTGACTATTTTGAGAACCATTTAAGAACCACTGGAATCATTAAAAAGTACTTTAAAGAGCCAAGTACAGAACTGAGTGATTACGTTCAAGACATTTCTTTGGTCCTCTATACTCCCTCCCCGCCCCCCCCGAGGATGACATTGCTTTGTAGAATGTGTAACTGAGTTGACATGACGCATTAGGATGAGGTATAAGCCAGTGCTTTGGAAATTAGTAGGGCATGTCATGATTTGTTGCATGCTGATATGCTTAACTTGCAACTAGCTTGACATTATTTCAGACCTTTGCATCTACTCTCTGATGAGAAATTCTTATATACAGTAACAAATTAGAGATGTTCTTGCAATCTGTGTATCTTCAGAGCTTCTATGAGCATGGTTAAGTTGAAGATTAATGTGTGTTGTGGTTGTTTACCTGTTTGATGAAGTGTTAAAGTGCAGTTTGGGTAACATCTTTGGTAGTATTTCTTACAGACAAATTTTTGTCTAGTAGCAAATACAGAAAAATGATTGGCTTCTTCTTGATGTAAGAGAATATTGCTGGTGTACACTCTTACTGGAATAAATAAATCTTGCTCTATTTTATACCTAATAGACAAGAAGAAATAGACTGCCAATGAAATCTCTGAGAGTGACTCCTTACCACTGTAAAAACATGCACTAGCTGCATTACAGTACTGTATGCTAGTATAGTGGGTTGGCAGCATTGAAAATGGTATTTTTTTTTTTCTTGCATCTATTAATAGAATATTAGGTAGCTAATATTCTGTTTTCTTTTGGAATATTTAGACACAGTTGATAAATGTTTAGTAGGCAAAGAACTGCAATTATTAATAAAGATTATTAACAATGGAGTGAGCTACCGGTGCTTAAACAATGTTTATGGCAAATAGCTCTAACAGTAGAGACGCTGTGCCTGTAAATTGTAGCTTTCACCAAAAAAAATTATTTCTTTTTCTGCTAATGCTATTTTAAAGACTTATGATTCTCAAAATTTGCATTCTTTTACTTAAATCTCTTTTGGTTTTTATATATATATATATTTTGAGGTTCTGGTTTCTAGAGTAATTCAAGAGCCACCAACTGTTGCTATTACTCTGACACTGACCGTATGTGTTGGCCACCTTTATTTCTCCCTACCAGTACAGCCTTGTAGCAAATACAGGTATTTGCATGTGTACATATAGAATATGGTCAAGCAGAACTTTCCAGGCTGTGGAAGATTGGATTGGGCAGCTGAAGGTGCCCCACATGAATGTGTTGCTGTTCTCAACAGTTTTCCTCGTTCCATGAAATAGCCTATGTTCAAAAAAAAAATAGTTACTGGAACAGTATAGTATGAGAGGGGTAGAAACCTAGGGAGTAGGACCGTTGGATCAAAAAGTGTGGACATCTCTTAACTTGATTCAGTTCCAGTCAGAACCCTGTACCTAGAGATCAGTGGTACTGAAATGTCAACTTGCAGATGAAGATACCTGTTTTGTCAGTTGAAGACATTAAAATGCTAAGTACATATAGATCGCTATCCCATTTTTGAGTAACATCACCAGTGCGTTTACATAAGCATTTTAGTCACATGCATTGTTTGACTTTTTTTTTTATTATTGAGATATCTAACAGCAAATTTTGTTTTCTTAGCTCAATCTGCAAACCTTTTCAAATTCCATATTGTCCTTTTGTGTAAATCTGAGAACTCTTGTCTATCCCTGGTGGCATACGACTTCCCCATAACAAGTTATAAGTTCCCTCCCTGAAAAAATCCATTAAGTCAAGCATAAATGTCCACATTTAGTCGAAGTTCAGGTCAGTAACTTACAATGAATAGGGTGACTTTTTTAATATCATCAAACTGATGTGGGATATAAAATAGACTAAGGTGTGTTCATGCTTGCTTAAAAATTCACATGCTTTCTCAGTAGCAAGAGGAGAAGGCAGTGCACAGGTTATATATCAGTTTGTTTGAAAAAGACAGTGAGGACTTCTGGCATTTAACACACTTGCTTTTAGCCTGGCATTTGAAGACTGCATCGCTCCAGCACCTGCGTTTGCGGAGGTTCGTCTGCATCTCCTCTATGGTAGCAGAGTTGCCGGCTTTGTCCGCGAACGCGCAGGTTGCGCTTCCCCACACGCGTCCCCGCCCAGGGCCGCGATGCCGCCGCCTGCTGAGCGGAAGGGCCGCTCCCATTTTCACGCCCGTTCTCCATGACGCGCCCTGGGAAGGTTTCTATTTTTAGCCGGTTGCCGGGCGGATTCGTACGGGCCTCCCGGCGGGGGCTCAGCCGCAAGTCGCGGATTGGCTTATGCAAAATAGCCTTCGCGGCCAATGGGAGCGAGGATGCAAAAGTGCCGCAGCGGCTGCCCCGAGGGGGTGCGGGTCCTGCCGCCGCGGGAGCTGCCTCACGAGGCTGCGGGCCCTTCCACCGCGAGGCCCTTCCTCCCCTCCACGTCTGCAATGAGAAAATTCATCATTTCAAATAAAAATAAGTGAATAGGCTTCTGCCCCCAAGCGCTAAAGATTTCAGGAAGTCCTTACCAAGGTTTAATTTAGAGAAGATTCCCAAAACATCTGGCTCTTTCAGGAACTGACGGCTCAGCTCCTTGCATCGGATTTGGTAGTGTAGCGTGACTCCTGTATGTGGGAAGTACTTGTTCCAAAGGTAGCAGGTGCTACTTAACCTCCAAAGAAAGGGCATCTTCCCTAGGGAAAGAACAAGTTCCAGGGTTGACTAATCAGCTGATATTTTAGTTGCATTTTAAATTGTTGGTTTTTTTGCTACATAGAAAATGTCATGTCTGCAGAAAAAAAGAAGTCTAAAATGTGTTTGTATGCATGAGAAATAGTAACTCTTCAGTGTAGTCTCACCCTTTGGGTTACCAAAAACTGGGACTAAACCTCTTAACACCAATGTGGTATTAAGGAGCAGTATTCACTTCATTGCAGTGCTGGATGCACGAGGGATAACTCTACCTGCATGCCCTAAGGTGCGTTTGCTAAAACTTTTATTTTTCTGTTATCTACATATGCATTAAATTCTTGGAATGATTATACATATTCATTCTATTTCCTGGAACTAATTACAATATATCTCACCCTCATGCACCCTTTGTCCCTTTGGTAATCTTTTGAGATCCTCGGTGGTTGTCTTTCCATGTCCACTTGATGACCTGTAGTACCTCATTTCCATATACAGCCTTATTTTGGCTCAGAAGGCCCTGTTTTGGTCCTACTGTTTCAGCCAGTTCCTTGTAGATACGGTAGTCCTTATCTTCATCTTCAACTAGTGTTTGCTGTTTTGTCCATATAACACCTGTTGTTTTGTCTGTACCTTCTCATAGTATCTCAGCAACAGCAGTGAAAATATGTCCTTGGGTGCATTCTCTTCTGGAGTTTCTCATAAAAATTGTCATTCCAGTTTTCTTTGCATTTCCTCTTTCAGCGCTTGACAAATGATCTCAGGGAGCCAGCCCCTGTTAGTGGCATCAGACTTGGAAATGAACTGTGGCATCAAGACTCAGAGATGAACTGTCTGATGCTAAATTATAAGCATTTGAAGCTCTGACATCACTACAATCAGGTGTCTATGTAGTACATGGAGTAACTTAGAAGAGACATTGCACAATGTTACAGGCAAATATATCATTTTTTTTTAATTTGAACTTTGTCATGCTGCATTTTATCCAAATGTAGATTTAGAGAGATCTAGCTTAAAAAATGATGTAATTCTGCATACATTAATGATGCTATATTACAGCTGGAGTGCTAATTATCACCTATAAGAGTGCTGTGTTTTTGTAGCCAATAGAAAAGCTTGAATGAATGAAACAACTTTTTTAACATAATTTGTCAGCCTTTTTCATCTGCACGTATATGAATCCCAGATTGTTTGGGCTCAGGTTTTAATTTGGGGGATATTAGAAGTTGGATAAGTTTTTAGTTGTGTTGTGGCAGTAAATGCCCTGGAATAATTATCTCCACCTGCTTGTTTTTTCCTGTGCTAGGGATGTAGTATATAATATTTAAGCTGTATGATAAAAAATATCCTACAGATATCTTAAAATGTACTATTTCAACTTTATAATAATGAATAACAATGAATTCAAATGTCTTTATATTTAAGAAACATGCTTAATGCTTTAGCTTCTAGTAAAAATCTTAAGAATATTCTGTTTTGCTGTTATAGAAACTTGGCACAGCAGTACTTCATGCTTGGGGATCTCACAGCTGAATTGAAAGCCGCAGTTTTCAGTTGTTGATAAAAGTTGAAATCAGTAATGCTTTTGGGAGGTCGGAAAGCACAGTATCTACCAGTATTGCACTGGCTGAGTTGTGCTCAAAACAATTTTGTTGGTTTAATGATGTAAACAGTGGTTAAAAATAGCTTCCAGAAAAAGACAAAGCTCTCTTCTGCTCTAGGACAACAAGCTTCAGAGCTTGTAAGTTCCTGTGTTAAACTGCTGATCATTTTAGGCACCTAAATGATCATTAGTTCAAGTATATATCTTAATTAAAAGTTCTTGAAAAGGTGTTCTCTTTTTCCTGCCTTTAAAAATAAGGTATATTTTATGTATAGTAGTTATCAAAGATTAGTTTTTTATACCTAATAGTTACCAAGTTATACATGATGGACCATCTAAGACTCAGTTCTTCAAAATATTAATGGGTGAAAGATCTCAGTTGGGTAAAGAGACCTAGCGTGAGTAGCTGCCAAGCCTTGTGGGAAAGAACATTAGTGTTCATATTAGTGTGTGAAACAGGTCTGTGAGTCAACATAGGGGGTGGTATCTTCCTCTTGGAGTTAGGGAGAGCACAGGACAACTGTGGCATCTGTTGTGGTGTCAAACCAATCAGAGCCCAATTCAAGTCTGTATGATTGCATGGTTGATCAAGTAAGTTACCAAAGCGTGTACAGCTAGTGTGAAACAAAATTTATAATTTATCATGGTTTACGAAGCTCGTATTCATGCTTTTAGGTGTTTTTAGTAGGCATGCACACAGAGGCCCATATCGGCTTAATGCTTTGTTGGGTGCTTGGGTGGTGGAGATTTCCCCCGGCTTTCAAGGCAGAAATTGTATTGCACTGGTTGAAGAGTCTGAGGCCTCTTTTGGAACACTGGAAAAATATAGGGACTGCTTAATATTTGAAGGGAAGAAAGGTTAACAACTGCAATACTTAACCCAGGTTGGCTTTCAGCAGGTTTGATTTTTGTTTGGTTGGTTTTTTTTTGTTTGTTTTTTGATTCGGCGTTTAACATCACAGAATTTGTAGCCCTGTAAATCCATGATTGATCCTTGAGATTGTAAACTTCCTGTTTGTTGCAGTCATGGGTTAATGTTTTTGTGAGCCTCTAAATATTAGTGCAAAATAGAGCATCTTGGTTTCTGGTAGTTTATCAGCTTTTTGGAAAAAAATGTTTAGTTTGATACAAACTTTGCTTCTTTTATACAGTAGGCCCCCTTGTTTGCTTTCTTACTCTGGCTGAATTCTCGACGATGGTCTCATGGGTTTTTGTTGCTGGGTAGGATTTAAGGAGCCGCGATCTGATTGGCTGTCGTACAGTAGCTCCTTGGAGCCAATCCGATAAGGTCTTTGAATTCTTTCCCAGCACGATAACAATGAAGGGGTTGCTGATTGTTTTTTCCTATGGGCAGATTGTATAAGCAAAAGGTATGGCTCTGGCAGGCTCCCTCTTGGGTGCATATGAAAAATTACAGGATTTTTCTGCAGAGGAAAATGCTGTTTGTTTTTTAAATTGCAAACTACCAAACCACTTTATTAGTTTCTAGATATTATTAAAAAAAAAAAACACTTTAAAGGTTTAATTAGTGGCGTCTGTTTTGTTGGGAGTATATTAGCTGAAATAGAATGCCGATTTTTTTTCTCAGAAAATGACAGTCTTCCTTCATTTTATTCAGCTGTTAACATGATTTTATCCCAAAAGAGAAGAAACAGACCAAAATTATGTGGTATGCTCAAAGAGATTTTATTTCCACTTACTATATATCATGGATTGTGTGTATTAAATCATGAAAATTAAAACAGTTACATGTGTTTTTAATAGGCTCCTGGTGTTTATCTTGCATTCAGTCAGGTGGAATAAGTCAACATAAATTGTTACTGATAGGGAAATAAGCTATTGGCGCAATATTTCAGCACAAAACTTTTGTGTGTGTGTGTGTATGTGTGTAAAAATAAATATAGGTTTATAAGTTGCTAACAATTAAAATTAACCTTGCTGTCAAGGGTTTTGCTGAGAACTGCTTTTTATGAACCACTTCCTAAAAGGCAGGTGCTATTCATCACTTTTTTCTCTGGGACTCTCCATCTAGAACACAATAATCTAGACCATTTGCGATCTTAAATTTCAAAATTTGGCTGTACTAAATTTTAACGAGACTTGCATATTTGAGCTCTGATTTTCCTGATCAAAGGGGAGAGTCTTGCTTTCCTTCCTTCATGTAGTTCTTGTGCTTTGGCAAGTGTTTTGTAGTTACAGTGTTTTTGGCTAGCGCTGTGTACACTTAGGAATCCTGTGCAAATGCTGTTCTAGATTGATTATATAATCCACAGCCCATTGTGCACTACAGTTGAGATTCCCGTTCCCCCTCTCTCCCCTCCCCGCCCCCGACGCATTTCCATGACCTTCTCTTTGTCTGCTGCCTGTTACCAGGCAGGATTCAGGAGGATGCCTGCTGATTGGCTAACTTTTTTGTGCAGCTCTTGGGCTGCTCCAGTGAGCATGTGATCATAGGCTAATCCGCAGCAGCTCTACTAATACCTTCCTTTGTTGCTTTAGATCTGCAATCTTGCTGCAGAATTAAAAAAATGCGTAAGGAAAGGGAAAACTCTCTAATAGGCTGAAAGAGGAGTCCTTTGTGTATTGCTGGCTACATTGGCACATTTTGGTTTTGCCGTATATATATTTGGTCATGAGAAAAAAAGCACAATTATGATTGGTGGAAGGTTCCTGAAGGTGTGTTTCTTTGTCATACTGAAGTATGTATTGTTTTCAAGCTTAAAATGAAAAAGGAGAAGGGAAATATACGCAATGTTTGTGTGTGTTGGTGTTTCAAAATTGATGATCATTTCAGTGAACGTCATTTAAAAAAAAAAAAAATCTGCCATCGTATTTATTGAGTATAACCCTTGTACACACTCTATACACAGGAATCATTTTGTACCACAACATAATCAGTGTTTTCTGTGAAATAAAAAATGCCCTTTCATTGGCCTGGCACCCCTGCTACCTGTTTCCTTTTTGCAACTTGGTCACTTAGTGCATAAAAGCTATGGGAAATGCCCAAACTTGATATGAGGGAAGCATATATAGCCAATGTAGGAAAACCCTGTGTTGATCCTCAAATATGTAAGGAGCCTTTTTAGGTGAATTACTTTAAAAACCAAAAGTGTTTTTTAAATGCTTAATTTGTGCAAGACTCAAATGAGCACAACCTGCTCTAGAATTGTGCTCTGCAAGGCTGCCTTCTCACCCCCTTTGCAGGGGTGGGAGGCAGGGATTGTAAGAAGGCTGCTGATTGGCTTGCACCGATATGACCAAACCTGCCTGAACTGGTTTGTGATTTATTTGTTTCTTATTTTCCTCAGCTCTTAAAATGAGATCTCTTACTTGGCTGCAGTGTGCTCCCTTGTGGGTATGGCTGGAAGTTAAATGGCTTAAGTCTTGTCTGCAGTGATACATGATATTTAACTTCTAACCAGTGTTTCATTTTATCTTTTTACTTCTTCTGTGCTTGTGATTTTTATCATTTGTAATAGGTTTTATTCGATGCTCTTTGGTTGCAAAAGAGGATTCGCGTGAATAGCCTGAAAATACGCATGTATGCTACTCGAAAAACCATTTAACAAGGGAATTTTATAAGGAACCTTTTCCTTTCCAGGTTTGTTGTAGCAACGTATTAGAGCTTTGTTTTTAAACTAGATCTTGGATGATACCAGATTAAAAAGTAAACATCACTTTGAAATACACTGGAAACGATTCATTTTTTTTCTGCTATAAGACAGTAAATATACATGAATATACAAAAGGTATTCTGATGTTTGATTGTAAAAAAAACTTACAAAGTTGAAAAGGAACAATCTTTCATTTACTATGCATTTGCTAGATTTTGTGTTATGTTAAAAATATGGAAGATTGAAATATTAAGGAAATTAGAGCATGTAAATATATTTTCAGTTTTATTTTGCTGTTAAGTTTCATTGTGTGATTGTGAAAGTGTGATTCATTTGAGCTTTAGTTGTGAATACGTTAATAATGTAATAATTTTCCGTCACAGCAAAAGCAGGATTTTGAATTTTGTAACATAAGGATTTTAAGATTTTGTTTATAAAAGAATACTGCAGTTGGGAGATAAAATACTCATCTCTAATTAGAATGCAAAGGCCCCCTATTCTAGCATTACTTTTAATGGAGGACTTTGTTGCTAGCTTATCACCTGTTACAATACTTTGAAGTTGTTAAAGGTTAGCCAAGCTTGGGATTTTCTAAATCTTTTCAAATTGGCTGTAAAAGAGATATTTCGGTGTGTGTTTTCTAGGGCATTTTATGTATGAAACTTAAATGTGCTGATCATGTTGCATTATGTGACAGTCTGATAAATACTTTTTCAGTGGTGTAAAACAAAAAGAAAAGAAAAAAATCATTTTAATCTCTTTGGAGGAGGGAGGAAAGATGCTTTCAAAAAGTGTGCGCACACTTCCGAAATATTTAAATGTTTTAATGCTAACTGCTAACTTCAGATCAGGGCTGAAGTTACTGTATTAAATGTATTCCTTTCTGAAGAAGTTTGAACATACTGCATTTAGCACGTAGACAGCTTTGGAAATATATTAAGTCATCTGGAGTTTTTGTGTCATCTCGCTTGAAATAATTATGCAACAAGAGAACCCTTTCTTTAAAAAGAAAAGTAAGATGATCTTGCAAATCAGTATTTTATAGGTGTTACATTTTTGCTCCCACTAGTGGCAATGCGACAGTGGACAGTCTTGTTTAGAAACTCTTGTTCAAACTCTTGCTGGTCCTACTGAGAATCTAGAGAGAGCTATATACAGTGTTTGTGAAGATTTGCACTATAAACTACTGAGGTGTGAACTGAAGTGCTATGAAAGCACCATTGACATTGACCATTGACTAGAGCATTTGTAGTATGAGAAAAGACTAAGCGAGCTGGGCCTGTTTAGTCTGGAGAAAAGAGGGCTGAGAGGAGATTTGATTAACGTGTTCAAGTACCTGAGGGGTGATTGTAGGGAGGATGGGGCCAGACTCTTCTCCTTGGTGGTCGGTGACAGGACAAGGGGTAACAGGTGTAAGCTGAAACACAGGAAGTTCCACCTCCAGATGAGGAAGAACTTCTTTGCTGTGAGGGTGACAAAGCCCTGAGAGAGGCTGTGGAGTCTCCTTCTCTGGAGATCTTCTAAACCTGCCTGGATGCCACCCTGTGCCACGTGCTCTGGGTGTGCCTGCTTGAACAGGGGGTGTTGGACTAGATGATCTCTAGAGGTCCCTTCCAACCTTAACCATTCTGTGATTCTGTGACTACTAAAATAAGAGTATTAAAGATTGTGCAGAAGTGAACTGAAATGTATAAGGGAATCTGAATATTGCCTTAATTGGAAATAGAAACCAAAGGTTTTTTTTTTAAAAAAAAGAAAACTTTCTTTTAATCATACCTCTTCTCGTTTTGCCCATTTATTTTGACAGGCACAGGTTGACTAGGTATAACAGAAGCCTACTTCTAAAGAACAGTAATTCATGATCATAAGGTTTAGCATTTATCCCGATCTTCCAATTTATATAACTGCCTGTAGTATCTTGGAATGATCTATTTAAGAATGCAGAAGTGCTGAATAATGTTGTGCAGAAAAGTTTGTTTATGAAGAAATCTGGAAGGATCCAGCAGAGGACCACCCAAACAATCAGCAGCTAGAGCGCATGTCTATGAATAGCAGTTTGAGGGTGCTTGCCTTCTTCAATTTGCCAAAGAAAAAGCAGTGGAGCAATCTACTAGCTGCTTAATGTAGGCCAAGTTGCTTGTAAAGAGATTAGAGGCAAACTGTTCTTACAGTGTTAGGTGGTAAAGGAATAGTGTCCATGAGTTCCATGTAGCATGGGAAGTTCAGATTGGGCATTAGGAAAAAAGATAACAAGAAGGATAAATGTAGGACTGAAACAGGTTACTTAAAGGTTGTGGAAACTGTTGCAAATTGTCTTTTTAAGACTTGTCTGAAAAAAAAATTACAGATGATGTGATCTAGTGTTGCTGATGGTCCTTTTTGAGTAGGAAGCTAGATTAGGTGACCTCCAGAGCTTTCTGCCAACCAGGATTTCTGTGGTTCTTCATTTCCTGTAGATAGGCAAATCTGAAATTCAGGGCAGCAGTACTCCACGGTGCATCCTGCAGTTGTCATTTTCTTACTGATTCACTGAGATCTGGCATAAAATGGCTTCCTCACAATGTGTGCATCTCTTTCCACTGGAAACTCCAGGAAGTGAGGAGCACGGTGATTGTTTTGCATTTCATTCTGGCATACGATCAAAGGGTGACCAAAGTGCATTCCCATACATAAGAGTGGGAAGTATTGCTTCCTCCGCTTTTAGAGTATGTTGTTTTATAGGTTTAGAGTGCAGCAGCAACCAAGTCATCAACTTTACAACTAACGGATTGAACGGCTTTAAAGCGAGGAGTGGTGAGGATTTGACATCAGCAATCAACAAAGGTTTGCCATTGTTGCTGTAGAGCATAGTTCAGGCTTCAAGGAATTCCTTTATGTTGATGGGACTTGATAGTGGGTTTACAGTGTTGCCTTTAAATCAGCTGCCATTTTGGACAGCCTACCATTCCACACAACTGCTCTTCAAAGTCACTGCCCAAAGTTAGGAACAGATGAATAGGTGATTAATCAGCTCATGAGCAACTAAAGTATTATCTAATGTGATGTATTAGCTTGAACTGGAATAGATGTTGGTACCTTCCACAGCTTAATCTTCCCCAAACCTTCCCCTTCCCCAAAACTTTGATTTCCACAACTAAAAATATGTATGACAAAACTTATATCCTGGATAAAAGTAATTTATGGTGATACAGCAACTTCAGTAAAGCTTAACTGATTAGCATCATCTGCCTCAAGAGCTTTCATTTAAGGTAAAGAAAGATTCTGAACTTCTTTAAGGTTAGAGTTAATTCTTTTTGTCTTAGCTAGATAATGTTATATGTATATGATCTATTAAAATTAAGTCTTGAAAGAAGATGAGTTGATATCCCCCAAAATAAAAATAAATTAACTTTGGAATTCCAATGCCATTTTATTTGTTGTATAAAGAGGAGTTGAATAAAAACAAATACAAAATGGCTTTGGCTTATTTCAGCAAAATTATAATAAATATTTCATGTTCCTAGGTAAAACTGGATTTAACTCAATTTCTTATTCTTTTCAGTAAGCTTTAAAAGTGATTTTTCAAGCATCTGCTTGTAGCTTACTATTTGCATGAGTAACTGGAATAAATAAAAGCCTATGGAGGACAAGAAATTCAGTTTTTGTTGAAAAAGGAAAATGTTAAACTTAGCCACAAAATTTCAGGGTTTATGAGCATATACTTATATATGCGAATCAGTTTATATATGAGTTGTCTTAGGAAAATACAAGTTTACGTATTGGAGAGAAGTACTCTTAAATTTAAAATTTGACTATTGTATCGATATGGAGGGAGAGGGATTTTTTTTTTAATATGTATAGCAGAAAAATGCATCTTAGCAATGACACAAATTTGGAAATTCTTTCAAGTTATTAAGACTTTCTCCATCTTGATATAAATATTTTGCCACTCATTTTAGGACTCTTAAACTATTTTAAAATTCAAACAAAGTATCAGCTGATAAGCAAGAACATTTCTTTCATGTTTTGGAAGAAGACAGGGTGCTGGAACTTAGCCTAGTACCTGTTTCCTGTTAGAAACCTCAGGAGAAGTGGCTCTGCCATAACAGTACCTAGAACATACTGGTCTAAAATGGTTTGTCGTAGTATTATTGCTTAATGTAGTTCAAAATAATAGTATGATCGTACTGATTTTTGTCTAAATGTGCTTGTTTGGCATGTTCAGACATTTTTTGCAGGGATCTGAGGTAAGGACAAAAATATTTTGTATGGTGCTTCACTTTTTTAAATAGAAGTTAATAGCTAAACAGTTTGCTTTAAATTGTGCTATTGCAATTTACAGCTACATTTCTTTTTTGGAACATTTGTAATAAACTGTCTTCACAATTCTTATTTTTAAAGGTCAAGATGGATACTACAGATGAACCTCAGAAAAAAGTCTTCAAAGCACGAAAAACAATGAGAGTAAGTGATCGACAACAACTTGAGGCTGTTTATAAGGTTAAAGAGGATCTTTGGAAGACAACTGAAGTTAAACTGCTAAATGGAAAGCATGAGAATGGAGATTCCGATTTAAATTCCCCTTTAAGCAATACAGATGGTGTGGAGGACAAAAGGGAAGTTAATGGCATAGTGGATTTGTGTGTTAATTCTGAAGAAGGAAGAACAGAATCTGAGGAAATTATGGATGTCAAAAGCCCTGAAAACAGGACAGAGAGCATAGTTAATGATCTAGGCTCTAAAGCCCAAACATTATCTCCAGAGAATGTTATTTCTGAGCAAGAGGGAGATATGAATAATACAGCTTTAGCCTGTGAGGCAGAAAACGGAGTGCTTGGTAGCAATAAAAACAACTTCCATGAAAAAAATAACTCAAAGAATCATTTGGACCAAAGAAGGAGTGACACCCCATCCAATTGTGAAAGTAAACTAAACTATAATATTAATGATTCTTCTGAAGGGAAAAGAGAAACAAATGACTTAATTATTGGTTCTGATTTACCCATTGAAGACAAGAAAGCTGAGGAAGTAACCGTTGAAGATGATGTTGGAGAAGAGGCTATCTCTAGCAGTATGGAAGCTGACCAGAAACCAAAGGATGAAGGGGGTGACGCTGCAGATCTTTCAGAAAGTATCATTGAAAAAAACATAGATGAGCCAAGCGAGAGTATCTTGGAGAATACAGATTCTATGGAAACAGACGAAATTATTCCAATTTTGGAAAAGCTAGCTCCTGCTGAAGAGGAACTGAGCTGTTTTTCGAAAAGTTCTCTGCTTCCAGTAGATGACACAGTCGCAGATTTAGAAGAGAAAATGGACAACTCCTTGGGTTCACCCTCCAAGCAGGAGAGCAATGAAAGTCTGCCTAAAGAGGCTTTCTTAGTATTGTCTGATGAAGAGGATCCTTGCGATGAGAAGGAGGAAGATGCTGAAGTGATACTAACAAACAAATCAAGCCTTCCAGGTAAGGCGTCTTTAATAGTTAACATTGAGGTCTTGGATTTTGTTCATTCCTCCCTTAAAACAGCACACTTTTGATATGTTTCTGAACTAATAGCTGATGATATAAGTCTTTGATGTCTGTTTTGGGTAGGATTATGTGGTCTTTTCCTTAAAAGAACTGCAGTGAAGCAATGAATTTTAAGAGGATGTGAAATTCATATGAATATCTTTATAATGGCTGGTGATAAGACATACTCTCTTTTTAACCTCACCAGTGTGAGCATTTATTGTTTAACTAGTTTTGCAAATATCAAATACACAACATGCAAAGCATTCTGAGTCTCCAGTTTTTAAATAAGTAATTGGTGAAAGGGATATAATCTTATGTCTCATCTTTACCTGTAAATTTATACTTGTTAGTTGGAGAAAAGGTAGGATCTTTAGTTTCGCTTGAGTAATTTGAGGCTCTCTTGCACGAATTTTGTTTAAGTGTTGAAGTCAATGTTCCACTGAGGTTGCTCAGTGATGATGCTGTGGTTGTGGAATTAAAATCTTCCAGAAACTTCCTGGGATGGTGGGGGAAGGACACAAGAAAAAAGTTGTGTGTGTCTGTGTATCTTAAAAATCCCTTTTATAAAATGGGAGATAAGTAAGTTGCTTCCTTGCCTCCGCTTGACTTTCACATCCTGGACTAGTTTTTCTTCATTTTCAAATAACACTCAGCAAAGCATCTTTCCTAGTTGAGTTATCCATCACCTGTGTCAATAAATTATTTTCAGTATCCTTAAGGAACCATGTGGCTTGCTTCTGCCTGACCTCATATAGCCTCCTCTTTATACTGACAGTCGGATTCAGCTGGCTCTCCCGCCTCTCTTGACAGAGCATGTTCCTTTTTCATGAGTTCCTTGGGCACTATATCTGTTAGTAATTACAGATTTACAGACAGAGAAGGCCTTATTCTGCTGCTAGAGGTCACAGGCCTTCTCTGGATTGCAGTATGACCTCTGTTTTGGGAGTCTCCATTCGCTGCTGCTTTTGAGCATAGTCTCTACCCGTCCTCCTTTCCTCGGTCTGTGGGTCTTGCACGTTCGTGGGCCTCTGCAGGGTCTCAGTTTATGCCATTAGCCCATCCTGATCTCACAAAGTCAGCTCACTACCTTCTACACACCAGATCAGAGAGAAAACTTCTGTACAAGGGTTGACTGTATACACTAGGATTTTTCTGCCTGAAAAAGATGGAGGACTGTGACAGAGATCTGCAAATTACAAGTGGCACAGATAAAATGAACGGAGAATAAATATTTGATGTCTGTTCCTCTACAGGAGTTAGGAGTATCAAATAGCATGAGGATCAGAGCATTCAAGAGGAGATGGTTTTCCAGGTGATATATGATTAACCATTGGAAATCTGTGCAATAGAACACTGTGGCTGCCAAGAGTCTACTGTGCTCTGCAATGAATTGGATTTCCATGGAAGAAAAATCTGTTGGGGGCAGTCCAATACATGAAGGCTTAATTCGAGAGCCTCTTAAGGAGTGTGGTTTTTTTGTTGTTTTTTTTTGTTTGTTTTTTGTTTGTTTGTTTGTTTTGTTATTTTTTCCCCAAATAAGTTTTAGGGATTTTCCTGTAACATTGTAACTTTTTTTCTCCCCCTTATGTTCTTCCTTGATTTCCTAGACATGTGCTGTCGTCATTTCAGTGTTGGAGACAGGATTCTAGACTGATGAACAGCTAGTTTTATCTAGTGAATCTGTGGCTATATCCCTCCCCACTCCCTTTTACACTCCCTCTAATTCTGCTAACACTTCGAGTGCATTTTAGACATCTTGGTTCTAGGCTTTTCTACGATGCTGATAATTCATCCCTTCCAGGCTGAGGTCTAATAGCTTAGCCAGCTGTGACAAGTGAAGAATAAAGAAACTGCTTACCATTTGAAGTGATATGGCTTGTTTTCTAGAAAGTGGTGTCTGAAGAGAAAGTCAGAACATGTGGATGGAAGCTAAAAAACTGAGCATGATGTTTTGTGGTTGTGTTATAAGGGAATTAGTACCTGCAATCCTTGAAAGCACAAACAGCAAATTAAGTTGCAATTAGATTACATTGATGAAACGACTAAGTTTTCCAATTTGGGTGTTTACTTCAAAATGGAGAGTGGAAGGCTTTCAAAGAGCTACTGCAAAAATACTTACGCATTTGGAAAATGTACTTTATACTGGAGATCATAAAAGATGGTAAATTTTGTTTATCCAAGAGGAGATTTAGGGAGGTCTACAGCATGTACAAATGGAGTTGAATATATTAGGAAGAAGCTCCTTTAATGTAGCAGACAGACACTGAACTGCTGCAGATTCAAGCCACTTCGCAAACCAGAAATCAGGCATGCTTTTGGCAGACAGACTTTTGGAGATTTGCTAAGGGATGCAGGATTCGCCAGTTACAATGTTAAATCCTATATGGATTTTTTTTTCTTTCAACTTAAAAATGTGGTAATAACTTAGTATCATTCTTTATGTTGAAATAATTTGATAGACATTTTTGTCCGGTAATAAGCCAAGAGGTCAGACCAAATCATAGAATAATTTACTTTGGAAGGGGCATCAAGAAGTCCCTGTTCAATCTCCTGCTGAAGTTAGGTCAGTTGGGTCAAACATGCTTAAAAATGTTTTTCTTTGTATTTACTTGAAATTTCTCTTCCACTTACACCTGATGTCTTCATCCTCTGCCATGCACCTTCATAAAGGTTGGGCTCCTTCTCAGTAACCTCCATAGTGTTATTGGAAAGGTATTGCTAAGTCGCCACCCTCTCTATGGGAGTTAAGGGTTTTTTTTCTCCGAAGGTTTTCTCTAGCTTCTCATCTCTGCATCCCCACCGTCTTGGCTGTCTCCTTCTCCAACATGGTTTTAGATTGGTATTCTAATTTGCTACTCAAAATAAGAATCTGTGAGACTTTTTGTATCTCTGTGTGAATGAATAGCATGTTTTTATTCCTCTTGTATTTGTAGAAGAGGAGGAGGAAGAGAGAAGGGAGAATGAGAAGGAGGATAAAGAAATAGAAAAGACTCAAAAAGAAGAGGAGAAACACACAGAAAAAAGTATGTAAAGTTAAAAATATTATGTTTCAGTGATGGCAGGTATTAAAATCACAGAATGGTTGAGGTAGGAAGGACCTCTGAAGATTGTCTAGGCCACCCATCTCATACAGATCTCAGCTCAAAGCTGCCTGGCATGTCTTATTTTTCCCCAAAACAATAATGTTGTTCTTTCTGAACTAAGAATGCCTAAAGTAGCAAAAAAAAAAAAAAAAAGAAAAAAAAAAAGAAAGAAAAGAAAAGAAACTTTATGATAATTTCTACAGATTTTTAAGATTTTTTTTATAAATAATATTCTCTAATTGTTGCAGATGAACTGTCAAGGAGAAAGCGCTCTAAATCAGAGGATATGGACAGCGTACATTCGAAACGCCGCCGGTACATGGGGGAGGACTATGAAGCAGAACTCCAAGTAAAAATTACAGCTAGAAGAGACGTTGACCAAAAATTAGAAAAGGTAGAGTGGAAATGCATGATGAAGATGGCAAAAGCAATTTTGTCCTTTTTCTTACCATCTCTGAATTGGTTCTAAATTAGTTATCTTTGCTTATGTATGCTCTACTTTCCCCCCTCCTTTATTTTTGACATAATTCAAATGCAGTTAACAATGATGGTTTAATATACAGACCTACTTAGAAGAAGGGACCAAACATCATCTACTAGGTGAAATAATTGCATGTAAAAGATATTAAGGGTGTTTAAACTCTTGTGTTTAATTTTGAATATAGATGCAGACCAAAACAATCTCAGCTAAGGAGCCATTTCTTTGTGGTAAAGGTTTATGTGTGGCAAATTTTATTGTATGCTCACATTTAAAGAAAATCTATGCTCAAAAAAGAATGTAATTGATGGGGTGTTTTGCAGGTTTTTATAAAGCTGTTAATTGTCTACCTGATTACATCAGTTGCAACTGAAGAAGCCCATGTTCTTAAAGAAAAAAGTTGTGTATTTATTCCATTACTTAGTTAATAGTTCATGTTGGATTCCATCAATACACAATTCAGAGAACGGAACTATGTCTATTATTTGCTTGTGTTTCCTGAGAAAACTTTGTCATTCAAGGTTGCTTTAGGTTAGGGGGGTTTAGGGAGATTTAGGGAGGTTTAGGAGGGAAAAAATGTGAATAATAAAAGTATAAATGTTGCATAAATTCAAGTAATCTCTTTCCTTTTTAGTTTCTGAAAGGAAAAAAAAGGCAACATGTCATTTATTTTTGGTTTGGGGAAAAATGTATATCAAAAAGAAAAGAAAAATATCACTGACTCTTAAAAGAGTAATAAGAAGGAAAAGTTAATTTGTGCAAATAAAAGACCTTAGGAAAATGCCTTACGAAAATGCCTGTGTTACGATTCTTTGCATCTGTAATAATGTTTCGTACTTTGATCATACTGCAGTGAAATGAATTAATGGCAAATAAGGATTGTTTATGCCATAGTTCAAGGTGCAGAAACTTCTCCCAGCTGTACAACCATGTGTTTGTTGGCGACTATAATATACTTGGTTAACAGAGCATAACTTCATAGTCTTCTCTGTAGCACAGTTATTTTCAAGAATTGAGAATATTCTGGTCTTCCAAATTAAGGAATCATGTTATCTTTTCTTCTTTTTGTTAAATATTTTTGCAGGTTATCCAGAGACTGTTAGAAGAAAAACTTGCTGCTTTACAGTGTGCTGTATTTGACAAGACTCTGGCAGACTTGAAAACACGAATAGAGAAAATAGAATGTAACAAAAGGCATAAAACTGTGCTTACTGAACTACAGGTAAGTGTTTGTGTATTACATTGCATAGTAGAGTCTTACTCAAAAATAAATTCATCAATGTTTAGTTGCAAGCCTCCTGTAGCTGTTGTTAGAAAAGCCATCTTGGCTTGACAAGGAGAAAAAATAAAATGATTCTTTTGAATTGTAAAATTCTCTCTCTAACTTGAAAAATGCCAGGATCCAATTAATTATTTAAAAAAAAAATAAAGCAAATCGTCATTCAACCAATCCTCAGTCAACCCAGTGGATTTTTTTAGCAAATCATCTTTCAACCCTTCTTTGCTGTTTAGATATTCCTCACATAAATGTAGAGTGTGAAAATAACTCTATTCTTTGGGGCCAGAAATCTAATTTAAAAATGGATGAGTATTAAAGGGAATGGGACAGCAGCACCAAACATTGCAGAACATTGAAACAAATAAATATCACTTGATAATCATCATTCACATGAACTTGTCTGCTAACTAAGCAGTTGTGATTCAATAAGGAAACAGATGGCTTGTATTGAAAGCAGTTTGCTTTCTTGCATTCTTTCATAGAGATTATGTGCTTATCAGTGAGATGAGGCGCCTCACAAAAAACTCAGAATATTGAATTGAAAAGACAATTAGACTTGTGCAATTACAAATTCAAAATTAAGGCCATTCCCCTTTAATGTAAGAAAAATACTGGGTTTGCTGCAACAGTTATTCGTAGATATCTCCTCTTTTTTATACTTTCAATATACGTTTCAGAATCTTCAGGCTTGAGCGTGATGTCGAATTAATAACTTCATGTAAGACTGAATCTGTTGATGCTAGTGTACTTCAACCTAAGGTTACTTGCTTTTATTGTGCCTGGTGCTACAAAAGATCTCTAAGCTGTACAGCATAGCCGAAATTGATTATTGCAGTACACGTCGTTAAAGGTAGACTGCAATTGTAGCCTGTCACATCACTTTCTAAAAATGTGAGAGTTGGAGTTTCAAAGTGGGATGGCTTCTCTTAGGTCAAGTGTTCCAGAACTATGGTATGTGAAACTCCCTGCTCTTAAAAAGCATTATAAGCGTTCAGTCTTTTACTGTTAATTCAAAAATTATACAGAAGTTAAAATGTAAGAAAAAACACTTTTTGTCTGCTCTGCCTTCTTAGAACAAGCTACTTACAAAGTAACTAGTGCCTCCAAAATAAGTCAGTCATAAGAACTTCAGTCTAGGGGGAGGGGGTTTGGAGTCATCTAATTACAGAAGGAACAGATTATCAATTAAAGAGAAATAAAAAAACAGATATAAATGAACCTGGCACTTGAGCATCAACAAGAGTGTAAAATAAGCTGCCAGTGAGGTGTATATGATATGCAGTGTATCAAACAGACTGAAACCTAGTGAAGAGGAGAGATGATACAAAGAACAAAAGGGGTGGGTTTTTTTCTAATAAGGATGCCTTATCAGACATTAAAATGATCAACTCCTTGCTCTGTAAGCAGTTTCATTAATTCATACCAAACGGGTTATGCTTGTATAATTGTGAATAGGACAAAAATGATTCAGGCTGTCTCTAAGATATGATTGTGATATACACATGATTTTTTTTTTACTGCTGCTACAGTGTTACAACTGTACTGCATTTTTCATTGAAATAGTATTTTCTCCTGATATGACAATGCTTTTTGACTTGATGTCCTAATTATGTATCTATTTAGTTTATATTACTACTGTAAGTGTTTATATTATTTGTTTTATATGTTCTCGTTTAGGCTAAAATCGCTAGATTAACAAAGCGGTTTGGAGTTGTCAGGGAGGACTTGAAGAAAAGACAAGAAGTAAGAACTGGACTCTTTTTTTTTTTTTTTCTTCCTATGCTTATGTGTTTATGTTTTCTTAGCCTATGCCATAAATTGAATTTAATTTTGGTAGTGTCAAGTCAACTTTATATTATTTTGAGGGTTTTTTTTTTTTCCATCGCATTTGATAAAGAAACTTTCTAAGCAGAAAAATGGTGATCCTGTTGTTAACAGTGTTCATAAAGTAAGTTTGGCTTGCTGGTTAAAAGACATTAATACATGAAGAATACATTCTTTAACATCTATATGTAGTTCTGGTTTGCGCGTAAATTCCTTTCTACATTAGCAGTATGAATTTATCTTTTAAGTTTATGCACATGAGTGTACTATTGCATGAATAGATTGCGCAGTAAATAGGAGGGAGTCCCTGTGTTCTTGTTTGTGTGATAGGAATAGAGATCAGAAAGGACACAGACAGAACTATTTATGTCTAGAATAAATATTGCTGTGAAGAAGTGGAAGGTAAAAGTCCATAAAAGTTAAAGAAGTTTTGATTATCTTACTATAAAAACCTTAAGACTCAAGATTCGTAAGAAAAGAGGAGGTGAAAAAGGGAAGCAGACAGTATGAGTAGGCTGCTGGGGTCTGTAAAACATTTCAAGTTGTTCTCCATTTTTGGCTCCAGAGAATGTGTACCTTAGGCAAAGATGAATGAACACAAAATACAATTGAAATATAAGTTTGCAATTTGACTTTTTTCTTTTTTTTTTTCCCCTGATATTTTATTTTCTGGTAGAATTCATCAAATCCACCTTTGTCTCCAGGGAAAGCAGGAGGTGACACTGCAAGCACAAACAATGCGACGTATCGGTAAGGGAGAAACATCAATTATCCCATGTTCAACCTTACAGTAGGAGATCTGTGGTACATAATATATGGTCTCTTCTTTATATATATATATATATATACACACACATATGTTTGTTTCATGAAAAGGCTCTTTTCCCATCCTTGGTCATCTGTAAAATTCCTTTTTCTTTTGCAGTGTTACAGAAGTCATATATGAGCAGTACTGAATGCATTCTGAACTAAGAAATGTTGTTTTTGCAGCTAGAAATAGTTGATGAAAATGGAAGAATAACTGAAAAAAATAAGGGAATATTCTTATAGCAAAAGGCAAAATTGGTGCAAAGCCTTGAAGACATAACAAATAAATAATATATTATTATGGTTGGAGAACATCCTAAATAAATTAACAATGAGTAAAAAAGGATAAACATGGAAATCCCGTTTCTAAAAAGCTTTCTAAGCTTGTTTTATGTAGAATTGACTTTAAATTATTTGTATTTGATTTTAAAAGTCAAACTGAATCAATATATTGCTAACTAGATTTTGTTTCCGTAACAGTACTGGCACAGTGAGACAGATGCTAGAATCCAAGAGGAATGTAGGCGAGAGCACACCAGCAACTTTTCAAGCCCCCATGACTGCAGGTAAGAAATGTCTTGTGAAATTCATGAATAACTTTTTTTAAATTATTACTTTACACTAAGTAACTGAACAAATTTTTTTTTGATTTGTTCACTAAACAAGGAATTGCATATGTGTATTTGACCAACCAGAATGTGTACAAAAATTAGTTGCTTCAGAGACTTGCTTGATAAGTCAGTTTAACCTGCTCTATCTCAACTGCTGAGAAGTGGAACACGTAGCTCAGTGGGCCGTTTATTACACAGGAACATTATAGGATGCTAATAATGTTCTCTTCAGTAATGGCTACAGAAGTTGAGTAGGGAGCTGATGCAAGTCAGAAGTCCCATTTCTTAAGGGAGTTAGGTTGAAAAACAGAGTTCCTGTTCTAGAATTTTATAGGGAAAGAAGTCCTGATAATGTTACATTTATATAACCATCCTATCATCCCTGTTTTTAAAAAATACTGTTTGCCTAATATTGAATAGCGAATCTTTTTCACAGAAGCATCTCATAATAGGAATACATGGCTGCATGTAGTATATTATATTCCTGATGTTTAAATACATTCCTGTTTTTTTTTCCTCCTTTTGCATGGCTTCTCTGATAAATTAGTCCTTTCTATCAGTAGAACCTTCTGGATAAAAGGTTCTACGTATGCAACCAAAGTTGGCCATAACTGACTTAGCTTTTTTTTTTTCTTTTTTCTTTCTAAGTCAGTCTTTTTGAAGAACCAGCTGTTCTGTCATCTCGCTGCATGTATGTGTTTTCATAAGTTAAACCATGAAGCTTTCTCATTAATATGAATTCAGATTTTTGTCATAGCTTATATATTTTATTTTTGCTCTGCCATTTGTATATAGTTCTTTCAAACAGAAGAAATTTTACCTTTCAGTAGGCCATCAAACATTGCTGCAGAAAAGCAAAAGTGTTATCTGATAGTCTTCCTTTAAAAATGGCAGTAATGTAACACGTTTTTCTGTTTTTTGTGTTGTGCCAAAAATTAATCCTTATTGTGTTTTTTTAGCACCAGCTCCCAGTCTTGCTGCTCCTCAGACAGTCATCAGTAGTGGACATCCTAAGCCTCAGACTCCAGTGACCTCCAGCTCTTTGACAACAACAGTTCTTCCTGCAGCTAACACAGCTACAGTTGTTGGCACTAGCCAGGTGCCCAGTGGCACCACACAGACAATGTCTGTGTCATTGCAGTCTTTACCAGTAATCTTGCATGTACCTGTTGCAGTGTCATCCCAACCTCAGCTCCTGCAAGGCCACACAGGGACTTTGGTCACCAACCAGCAGTCAGGCAGTGTTGAATTTATATCTGTACAGAGTCCAACCACTGTTGGTAGCCTTACCAAAACTCCTGTGTCTTTGGCATCAACTAACCCAACTAAACCAAATAACAGCCCATCTGTGCCCAGTCCCGGCATTCAGAGGAACTCTCCAGCCAGTGCTGGGACCATAGGGACAACTTTGGCAGTACAGGCTGTTTCAACTGCACATCCTGTTGCCCAGGCCACAAGGACTTCTTTGCCCACAGTGGGTACTTCAGGACTTTATAATCCTACCAGCAGTCGAGCTCCCCTGCAAATGAAGATTCCCCTCTCTGCATTTAGTAGTACAGCTCCTGTTGAACCACCCACCGTTACAGCACCCAGAGTTGGTAAGTTGTGCTTTAGTATTGACACTGGTAAAAGAAGAGAAAGGGAAGCAAGAAGCTCTACTCCTGTGGAAATCTTGTTTCTAAAAAGTTCTCTAAGCTGTGTTTTATTTAGAATTGACTTTAACAAATCAAAAACCAAATTCTTTTATTAATAACTTTAATAAAGCTTCTCAAAGTTACCTCTTTCCTAAGGAAAGACATACTGAAAGGAAGCATATTCATTAATTTTAACAATGTTTGAAAGTTTTAAAAAAATTAAATACTAAAGAATATAGAATGCTAACTTAGTTCCAAAGCATTACATCTGACTTTGAGAACAATGAATGTTTAAATATGATTTCTAAGTTAATTAAATAACTAGTTTAACTGTGATATTCAGGTTAACTTTCTGTCTTTGGCCATGTCATGATGCTTCTCTGCACTTCTGCTTTTATGTACCTCAAATGTTTTTATACGATCATCAAGTTTTCAGCATGAGTTGGAATCATAGCAAGAGTTTCTTATTATTGGCAAGATAACAACGTTAAAATTAACTCAAGCAGCATTTGACGTGAGATGTAGTTTTATTTTACTTCCCTATCTTAAGTCGGAAGCTACTTATGTCAAAATACATTATCTTTCATCAAAGTGACAGTCATACACTATGCATTTGGTTTTAACTTTACAGCTAAAGTAATCTAGATTTAGTATAGCATCAAAAGGGTTGGGATGATCAGGGACAGTGAGAAGAAAAGAACAGTCTACATGCGCAGAAACTCATCTAGTTTTCTACAGTTCACTTTACCTCAGGGTATGCACTCATCATTTTCTGACCAGAACTGACATACTGCTTGGGCTGATGCTTTTGCTGCTATAATTTTGAGCTATAATTAAAATGGAAAGGAGTGGAAAGGGAGAAATAGGATCTAAATGTTTTTATGAAATAACTTAGGTTGCTAGTGTAGATATATGCTCAGTAGAGCTAACAAATATATTTTTTCATGCACAGCTTGCCTCACTTTTTTGTTTTGCAGTCAGTTTAAGCATCCTTTGCTGAGTCAGTTTTTATAGACAAAATGTTGAGTAACTACTGTTTTTCAATTTCATGTCTTGTCGGGTTACATATAGAGGGAGGAGAGTTGTTTCGTCTTTCAGACAGTGAGGGAACTGTTCATTAAATATTTGGAATACTCTGCCAGACTTTCAAGGAAGGAAGTGTATAGTGCTTCTAGGCTAGTGAAAAGTACCATTTCAGTTTTTTATAACTGCTGCTCTCCCTGAAGTTTAAATTATTGTAATTGCAAATCAGGACTAGAAAAAGTGTAAAACACACAATGTATTAAATGTTTAATATCAAACAGTTTTGAAACATTTCCTGCAAATTCATATAGTAGATAACAATATTTAATACTGATTAGATACTACAAGTGAACAATTTCTTGACCCTTCAGAAAACCAGCCAAGCAGGCCATCAACAGATACTTCAGCAAACAAGCGAACAGCTGAGGGAACAACACAGGTAGGTTGTCAACTATGTTTCTATATAAAATTCTAAAGTTACAATCCACAGGGCAGCAGTTTTCTTCTTTTTTTGTGCATAAGGAATGAATTTTAATTTCTTTTGTGCCATCCTTTCTAGTTTCTGTCCATTTGTATTTTTCTTCTTTTTCTGATCCAGAGTGTTACTGGGAGTATAAACTTCAGATAAATCTTTTTTGAAATTTTTCGAATGGGTTTGTGTAAGTAGATGAGTTAGTAACTCAGGCAAACACTGAAAATGTGTCAGATAAACAGAGCAAACATACAAAGGAAAACAGCCCAGTTTTTTTTTTGTTTTAAAAGTCTGAACTAAAAGCTAGAAATATAATGCAAATTACTGAAACTCTGTCATTTTTCATATTATTGAAGAAGCCATTTAGAAGTCATTGGAATTCAAATATTACTGTATGTCATGAGGGAGGGTGGGAAGGAAGAGGGAAAAACACTTTTTTTCCAGAATAACTACTTAATGATCAAGGAGCATCTGTAGTACATCCTGATTCCTGAAGTCTAAGATACTTTGAACTTTTTTTTTTCAAATTTAAAGGTAGAAATCAAGCTATTTGAAATTATTTGTAATTAACTGTCCTTTTGCACAGAGATGTTTCACAAAGCACCTCATACTTTATATTGATGTTAACTGGAAGTCATTTGGCAGGGAAATAAGGTAAATTTCCTCAAGCCAAAATTTTTGTGTAATGGTGTTTCAAGACATATTTAAATTTGAATCGTATATTAAAGTAAAAAGAAAATATACTGGGCAAGATTTTGGTTTACATCTGTCATAAAAACAAAGATAACCTGTATTATAGATTTTCAGCTGTGCCTCACTCTACCCATGTTTTTAAAAGCATTTCATAAAAAATGGTTGTTTGAAACTTAATTTTTGTAGATACCTGTGGATTATAGCTACAAAAAAAATCAATACTTGATATGTAGGAAATACAGTACTGGAATGGCTGATATATATATATATAGTTTCAGTATTAATTTTTTATTGTAAGATACATATTTTAAAAACTTTCTTATTTGGTAGAGCCTGAAACCCAGAAAAGATTTCTCAAGAACAGGTTGTGTGCAATAGTGGTATTTAGCAATAGAAGATGAGCAAGGAGGAGGCAAATAGCCACATGGCGCTTTCCGGTTTTCAGTCCTCTGAGACAGTGTATGTTTTTAGGTTTACTTTCAGTCTAATGGGCTAAAGCATGGGTAATGCCATGGTTAATGAAGAAGGATCTGATGCATTTTAATTGGCTAGTGAGGTATGAATTGACATCCATACATATCATTTGAAAAATCCAGTTAATGCCACCTGCTTTTTGTTACGTAAAACCCAAAATATTATGTATTACTTCGCACTTCGCAGCTTTCAGAACTAAAAGTAGTTCGCTGTGTGCCGTATACCTGTGGCATATTTGATGGTACAACTTTGATCAATTGTTTCGAAAAGCAGTTGAAACAGGAAGAGACCTCATCAGAAAAAAAAGAAGCGGTAGAAGCTCCACAGACGAAATTTAACTTCCCTGAGGATGTCCTCTTTGGCTTGGAGGAAGAGGAAGAAGATGCTAAGAGCATCAAAAACACCCACAAGCAGACTGGCTGGGCAGCTAACCTATTAAAGCAGTGGCTGGCCAAAAATGGCAAGGATCCTAGCTTTGAATTGGTCCCAGTAAGTGAACTCAATGATATTTTGAGAGAATTTTATTACACAATAAGAAATCACGACGGAAATACCTACAGTGTGGCAAGCTACAAGTCAATGCGTGCTGGCTTAAACCGGCATCTCAAAATGCCACCTTATAATCGTCAGATTTGCTTAATGAAGGACAAAGAGTTTGCTAGTGCAAACACGGTGTTTGTAAGTGTGCTGAAGATGCTGCGCATGCAGGGAAAGGATGAGACTCACCACCATCCTCCTATAGCTGCTGAGGACTTGCATAAGATTAAGCAATCTGGTGTGCTGGGGTTGCACAGTCCCCTTGCACTCGTCAACAAGGTGTGGTTTGATTTGCAGCTGCATTTTGCCAAACGAGGGAGGGAAATCTTGAGAGATCTGGCTCCAGATGCTTTTGTTGTTGAGAAGGACAAGAATGGGCGTAGATATGCTATGTTTAGGTATCCTGGCAAAGGAAAAAATGGTGAAGATCCCCATAAAATGGGTAAAATGTATGATATGCCAGGGGACCCAAACTGTCCTGTTTTCTCTTTGGAGCTTTATTTGTCTAAGTTACCTCCAGAGCCCCCTGCCTTTTACCTACATCCTTTAAAGCTAACATCAGAGCAAATGCAAGAACAGCCTGTCTGGTACAAAAGAGAACCAATGGGGGTGAACTACCTGGGTACAATGATGCCCAGGATAAGCGTGGCAGCCAGGCTCTCTCAGCGATACACTAATCATTCTCTCCGAACTACCACCATCCAGTTACTGTGTGAAGCAGGCCTGGGGCCCAGAGAAATAATGGCCGTGACTGGCCACCGCTCCGAGTCTGCTATTAGACACTACTGGGGCGCAGCTGAAGTTCGCTACAGGGCTTGGTCAGATGTAACGGAGAATAATGCCCCCCGTTACCTATATAGCAAGGTTCCAAATGAAGTGATAACAGAATCATTATCTGGTGCCTCAACTTCTTCTATAAATCACACTGTCTTAGAACAAAACAAAATTTTATTTCCTCAGAAAGCTGTTGTGCCATCTGGCAATAATTCTGTGACTTTAGTCCCTGGAGGGCATGCAGTTCTGAATTCTGAAAGTCACATCCTGTTGAAGCATGCTTCTTCCAAGGTGTTTCTCCCCAAGAACGTAGCCAGTGGGAATCTAACTGCCAGTCCCCTTCCAGGCTCTTGTAACAGACCTGTCTTTATAAGTCATGTGATAAAGCAAGAACCAATGACTTGATGCTTCTGTGATAGAACTGATGTCAAATGAATTACTAAAGTAGAAAATCTAACAAAACTTTTTTTCACTTGGTCCATTAATAAAATTTCATACTGCATAGTTCACCAAGAAATAGTGTGTTTGGACTCCTGAAGTGAGTTATGGAACAGAAATGTAGAGAGAGCAGGGTTTGGAGTTTGTATGACTTTCTGTGGCAGCTGGCACCCTAAGTAGCTGAACAGAGCTATTTAAAAGAAAAAAAAAAGTGAAAGGGGGTATTGATTTCCACTTAGCTGAAGAGCTGCGCTTTCTTCACTAAGTGCATGGCTTTTGTTTTGTGAAAGAGAGTGTTTATTATACCACTTCGTGCCTGCTGGCACTAATGTAGCATTTTACAAATCAAATAATTACTGAAGGCAAAAGAGAAAATACAAGTTGAATGAAGTAGACATAAATCCACTACAAATGTATATGTATGCATGAGAACACCTAGAATTTTTTGCTGTCTGTCACCCTCTCTGCTCAAATTGTCATAAGACCTATCTGAGGATTGTGCTTGCTGTAATTCCTTTTAAATTGGCTTTCTTCTACGGGTTACAGATTTATGTTTTAGATCTTTCCTTTTCCTCTTCATATTTCTGGCTAAAATTCCAATCATTCTGGACTCCAAAAGCAGTATTTGATATAAGTAATGCTAAAGTTGGTACCTCTTCCATTACCTTCCATTACCTGCCTGAAATGGGGAAACCTGTTTTTAAAAGGGTTGACAATAAGCTTGTTACTTAAATATCATATAATTGGAGTTGAAGGACTGTATATATACTTATCTTGAGAGAGGTTCCTCTGTATATTCTCTTGCCTACCCCTTCCTTCCATTGCACTTCACATTGTATCAGTTCTGCAGAATAGTTTTCAGAATTTTTTCACAAGATGTCCTGTTCTTCCTTGCCAAAGTCTATTCAAAGTTTGGTTTTAGGTTTAATTTCTTTAGATTTAATTTCTTTAGTTCATCTGTCACTACCTGTAGTAAACTGATCTGTCATTATATTTTTCATAGGAGATTTTGATAGATTAGAAATCTTGCCTCAGGACAGTGAATGTGAATTTTGCTAGTGAAATGAAATTTTCCTTAGAACAGCTCTTTTCTGAAGAAGAGAAATTGGGAGGACTACTAGTTATAGTTCACTTTTAATGAACTATGCTGGATAATTTAACTCAACTCATAGTTTGTCTCTGCTCTTCTCTGCCACGAATTTTCATTAGAGCTTTTCTCAAATAACAAATCTTAAAGTCGATAAAAATGAAAAACCGGTCATCAGATCATAAAATGGGGCAGGTTCCACTACGGAAGAAGAAATAGCATAGCATTTGAAACGGTTTCCATTGTTTTAACTAAGTAAAGTAAAAATAACTGCACTTTTTAAGTATGTAGATTTTTTTTTTATAGGTAGGGATGTGCTTATATATATATATGCATAAATACATGCAAGCACATATTCAGTGTAACACAAAGAATTAATTGTAAAAATGTAGTTCACTGGGGAAATATTAGTTCCTGGGCAATGTAGAATAATCCCAGCTGAAACAAATTTACCCTTACAAGCTCTTAATTCTGTGGAAGACTGCCTTGCTCAGAAAGGCCTGAATTTGTTTTTTTATTTTTTTTTAATTGTGGCTAATAATTAATTATATGGCCTTGGATACTGTATTTTAATTACATTACAAACCACTTCATTTTTGCAAGATGGAACATCAGTGTAGAATGTTCCATTTTCTGGTGGATGTTTTGAAAGTCTTGTATTCATCTCAACACATCATGTTTACAGTTACTTTTGTTTGCTGTTTTTACAGTTAACATGGTAGTTAATCAAACATAATGGTTAAAAAGAATTTCTGCTGCACAATCCTATATTTGTTTAGTGGCAGCATTCATTTGTAATATGACTAGTGGAAGTAAATTATGGTTCCAGGATTATCATTTTATCCAAGATGAAGTAAGGCAACTGAAAATGGTAAGGATTTTTTCTGAAAAGGAGGATAAAAAATCCTGTTTTGAGCTTGAAGCAGCATTGGTTTGTAGGAAGTGGATTCATTATTACATGTTAGTGGAAAGCTTAGTAAAAAAGATAATTAAGTTAATTCTAAGTAATAGTATATGCTTCTAGAACTTTCCAGAGCTGAAGCCCCTTCCCCTGGTGTCCCCCATCCTGTGCCCAAAATATTCAGTGGATTCTCTCTGCTCAGATTTTCCTTCTAGAAAAGCTGAGCTAAGCAGACAGAATGACTGTATCACTGCTGTTGTGAGGTCAACTGTGGTCACATCTGTAGTAATACAAGGGACAAGGCAGTGCTGTTCTTTGCTGTTCAGCCGATTTTTTTTTTTTTTAACCTGCAGGATAAGACTTAGAAACAATCCTGTGCATTGTGGTACAGATTATATAGTATGAATGTCAAGACATCTATCAGAATTGGTATGAATTGGACTCCTCAGTGGCAATATCAGTAGAGAACCTAGAACAGCATGATGACTCTTTTGGTTTTTTTTTTTTGTTTTTCCCCTTTCTTCCCAGAACACTTCCCTCACAGGTAAAGCACACTGAACCAATGATTTATGTAGTTTGTTATGAGTTAGGCTGTCCTTTGTCTCTAAATTTGTTGATACAGTATTGTCAATTGGTGAATTTAAAATTCAGTCTGAATATAACAAATTACTTTGAAAGGAATTGTTATCTATTACTCTTGATTTTTTTTTTTTGGAAGAAGTGTGAAAGTTTCATTTCAGTTGCAAATAAACACCAGTTAACATATCCATAGCATATCCAAGTCAACTGAACTGTTTTTAAGCAACAGCTGACATTTTACTGGTTTCCTATTTCCCATGCTAGAGTTGATTCTGGAAAGGTCCTTGTCCATCTATTCAGCTATCGTGATTTATGTAGCTTCTCAAAAGGTGCCTACACCTTAGATTAGCTTAGTCACGGTGACCAGTAAGCAACTTGGGCAATCATTCTGCTGTAGAGCTGCTTCTCCCTTTTCCTGCCTTCCTCCACTTTTTACTCCAAAAGCAAGTTATGGCCGAGCTTGCTTGGGGCAAGGGGGCATCTTACTGTGTTTTAGTCTCTTAACTTTAATCACATTTACACAGAAATTTTAAATGGCTACTATTCAGTCAATGTCATTTGTCAGTGGCCATCACTGTGCCTCAAGACAGTCCTAGAATTGCATTTCTGAAGGCATGACAAGCACTTTTAATGTATTACAGTATATATTACTGTGATAGGGGGAAAGGCATTTTAAATGATATTGCAAATCTTTATAATGATTATTAGATATTATATTACAAGCCTCGGTTATAGAGAAAGGATTTAGATATATTAGATATAATATATAAAGTCAGAGCTATATTGAGATAATTTATGGATTTTTTTAAATTATTATTATATTGCGGCATAAAATAACAGTGAACAAACTAAATGGGGTTGGATATATTGAAAATGCCTGGTATAAAATCAAATCTATTCCAGAATAGTATAATGTATTTATTAAACCACCAGGTCAGATGAACGGTCTTCGCTTTTTCCCTGTTGTCCACTTCAGGTGCACCTTATCCTCTGTATGGGGCAAATTTTTTTTCCAATCTAAATTTTATCTGTGTGTTTTACCTTTTCAGCTAACACTAGTTTAAAAAAAAAGAAAAAAAAAAAGTGCCATACCTGCTCCCTGTTATTTCTGTTATGCCTTGATCTGTTTGATTATTTACTATAGTTTAGTTTGAGCCATCTGGGGAGTAGTCTAAATTCCTTTTCTAAAAAGTTAATAAAATCTATTTACTTTTATACTTTTACTTGCAATGTGTAACAAACTTTGTGAATGTAGCATCTGTTAGGAAAAATGTGAGCAAAATATCAGCTTAAGGTTTCTAAGCAGGTAATTCTATGTTGTTGAAATATATTGATGAAAATATTTCCTTGCATTTCATGGTCTTGTCATTGAAAATAAACATGCACAATAATATATGTAAATGGAAACTTGGTTTTTGTCTCTGACTTTGGGATTATGTTTGTGCTGCTAAAATGCAACTAGCTTTTATTGGTAAGGTGGAACCTCTACATGAGACTAATTCTAAATCAAGGATTTGGGCATGATGACAGTGTAAAAATCATAAGGGAATGAATCAACTTAAATTCTGTTACTTATGAATGCTGCTAAATTCAGCTACATATTGTCCTGCTGGAAAGTTTTCAGTTGGCTTTATTTTTTTATTTATTTTTAATTATTTCTTTCCTTGAGACCACTTAGGTGTTACCTAAGTGATCTCCAGTTGCTAAGAGCATTTTTCAATAATAAATAAACTTATGTTTCGCAGGCACTTGTTGGTCTGCTCGAGGCTGAAAAAAAACAGTATTAAAACTATGTAACTGATAATATCATTACAGCAAACACAGATAATAACTATAAAAAGATGCATTAGACTATTCTGAAATGTGCTATAAGTAAAACAGATTTACTGATAAAATCTTGTCGTTCAAGTTGACCTTCCTGCATGATACTGTTGGGGACTGTCAGTTGGCTTCAGGGAAACAAGGTAGATGTTTCACCTTAAAACAATAAAGAAACAGTAAAGACACATGTGTGTACATGCATGTGTATATGTTCTTTATATACCCTTTCAACTGTATGATTAAGAAAAAGCAAAATCACAGCTGTAGAGAAATATTTGAAGCATTGTGTCAAGTGTATTTTCCTTTCTGATTTTGGATCAGAGTTACAACTGTGGTTGTCCAAAGTGCTCTTTTTAGGCCCTAGCAATCTCTGAGGTGGACTCCTGGAATTTTTAACTAACAGGGTAGCCCAGCCAGTGTCTACTCTTTGCAATAAAGAACTGTAAGAGTATATATTACATGAGGTGTAATAAGACTTTTTTTTTCTTGTTTGTATTTTTCTTGTTCTGTAGAAAGTTTTGCACAGTGCAGGATAAATTTTAGGGGACAGAGCAGTTTTGCCTTAAATGTAATACATAAAATGTCTGTTGAGAGTTTTTTTGAATATTATACAGGTATGCAGCCACACACTGACAAAAAAGGTATTACGGCCCTGTGAATTTGTTCGTATGAAGTATGAACTCAGTGAACTGCTAGCTTTATTGCATTATGATAATTTTTATCTTGATAAGAGATGACAAATGCATTAGGTACATGGTCAAATAAATTTTCATGACATCCTCTGCAAGGCTGAAATACTTATTTCAATTTTGTGAGAGTTACTGCATTGGAATTAAGAAGTGCTAAGGAGTGATGAGCCTGACATTGAAGCAGTGCATGACTGAAGTGTACTGGAAAATTCTAAAAACATTTAATTTCCGAAGTTACTTATACTGTGCTAGCAATCTGTAGTTTTGTATATGGATGAGTAAAAACATCATGCGGGCTATATAGTTATCCAAAGTCAGGTTCTTTCTCCTCTCTTTTTCTTTCCTTCTTTCCTTCTTTCCTTCTTCTTTCCTTCTTCTTTCCTTCTTCTTTCCTTCTTCTTTCCTTCTTCTTTCCTTCTTCTTTCCTTCTTCTTTCCTTCTTCTTTCCTTCTTCTTTCCTTCTTCTTTCCTTCTTCTTTCCTTCTTCTTTCCTTCTTCTTTCCTTCTTCTTTCCTTCTTCTTTCCTTCTTCTTTCCTTCTTCTTTCCTTCTTCTTTCCTTCTTCTTTCCTTCTTCTTTCCTTCTTCTTTCCTTCTTCTTTCCTTCTTCTTTCCTTCTTCTTTCCTTCTTCTTTCCTTCTTCTTTCCTTCTTCTTTCCTTCTTCTTTCCTTCTTCTTTCCTTCTTCTTTCCTTCTTCTTTCCTTCTTCTTTCCTTCTTCTTTCCTTCTTCTTTCCTTCTTCTTTCCTTCTTCTTTCCTTCTTCTTTCCTTCTTCTTTCCTTCTTCTTTCCTTCTTCTTTCCTTCTTCTTTCCTTCTTCTTTCCTTCTTCTTTCCTTCTTCTTTCCTTCTTCTTTCCTTCTTCTTTCCTTCTTCTTTCCTTCTTCTTTCCTTCTTCTTTCCTTCTTCTTTCCTTCTTCTTTCCTTCTTCTTTCCTTCTTCTTTCCTTCTTCTTTCCTTCTTCTTTCCTTCTTCTTTCCTTCTTCTTTCCTTCTTCTTTCCTTCTTCTTTCCTTCTTCTTTCCTTCTTCTTTCCTTCTTCTTTCCTTCTTCTTTCCTTCTTCTTTCCTTCTTCTTTCCTTCTTCTTTCCTTCTTCTTTCCTTCTTCTTTCCTTCTTCTTTCCTTCTTCTTTCCTTCTTCTTTCCTTCTTCTTTCCTTCTTCTTTCCTTCTTCTTTCCTTCTTCTTTCCTTCTTCTTTCCTTCTCTCTCTCATACAGACGTACACAGAACATGTTTTTAACGTTGCTCCTCATAATTTAAGATTAATTTTTGCTATTATGTAACGCCTTGGTGCATCATACATGATTGTGTCACATGCTTCATGCTTTTGTCTGTCTTAAAATACTCAGATTCTTTCCTTGTTACTCTAGGAATTGTCAAAACAAAAGTATTTACACTATGTCAGTGCAACACAAAAGATGTTCAAAATTTGGATATTTACTATTCTGCATTAATTTTGATTTTGCACTGAGGTGAGGTTGGGGTTTGGGAATTTTTGTTTTGTTTTGTTTTTCCTTTTCCTCCACTGTTACTCAATATTTGTTTATGAAAAGCAGGTGGCATTACCTTAATAGCTGTGTTATTTCTATGTGATGAACTGAACCATGGCGTTATATAATACCAAAACATTTTTTAAATTATATATCTTATATGAATAGATAATTACATGTTGATAGTTTTCTTCCAGAAATCAACATTTACCTTTCTTTTGTGGTAAACAATATTGCATTTAGGTGTATTACATAAAAAGGTATATTATACAAAAATTTCTGTTCAATTTACATTTTAGAGGTTTTTGTTACCAATTTTCTTTAGTAGTACATTCCTACTATATATGCTGTGATGTTCTAGTCATTTTTGTGATAACTTTTTTCACAATTGTAGTTATGATGAAAATACCCCCTTCTTTTCTGAGCACCATCTCTACTACACCTGTGTTGTTTTTTTTTAAGTTCAGTCTCATTTCTTTGTTTGCTTTATTTCTGGAATTGGATTTTTTTTGTTGCTATTGTTTTCCCAAAATTACCAGTGATGCAGCCAACTCATCTGCAGCAATGATGATCTGAAAGAGTTGCTAGATGAAAAAGTTGAGGTGTTCTCTCTTCTTCTACAGTATACAGTACTGCAGTACTGTTCTACAGTATAAAAATAATATTAATCCAATAAAAAGTATGTGGAAAGCTGTGCATAGAACACAGACTATAAACCTCTCTGTGTCCTGGTTTCGTTGATATGTACTGGGTCTTAATTATAGAGTATTTACATTGATTTGACTGCAGATCTTAATTGTGGCTTCAGAGTGGGTCCCAAACTGGCAAATCTTGCAATTTTCACATTCAGTAAGTTCCCTTGTATGTAGGCATTTTTAACAAATTATAGGTATTTTAGGTCCTATATGAGCTCTTCTTCTCTGACACATTTTCCTTCATTTCTACATGAACATACAAGACAGTTCTGAACACCACACAATCAAAACTGCATGCAGTAATACCGAGTTGGAAGTTCATAGAACTTTCTCAACTCATATGGTTAAGTAGGGCTGCAAAGCTGCTGGTTCTTGTACAAAGTATTTTTCTAGGGATTTAGATTTTCTTATGGAGTAAGAATTGACAGGAAGTTACTTTCAGGATTAGTGTTACTCTTTCTTTCCACAATTGTTCATATATCTCATCATACACTCTTTATGTAATTTTCTAGTGGCAAAGAGAGTAACAGTTCAAAATACACACTGCTGACTGGAAAATTGCCTAGTTGGAATGAAATTCCTCTCAGCTTTGTGCTAATCAAGTAATCATTGATTATTTGAGTGTTCCTTTTATCTTAAGCTTCAAGTGCGTAAATCAGATCATCATACTCAGAAAACTGGAAAGTCTCTGAAATAGAAATGGCTCAGGAGAAGAACTCCATGATTAATAAATCCGTGAGATATTTGTGTATAGGTAGCAAAGGTAGAGCTTTAAAGAGATCTCTTCTATTGCTTTTAAACATAAGTAGTTTAGGTATTCCTGCCTGCAGTTTTGTATCTCAGGTTATCATCAAGATTTAAGCAGTGGCAGCAAGAGATTTTCAGGCAAATTGTGTTAATTTAACTGCACAGGGAAGAGGTTGTTCATGTCAGGCACTCCAGATGCAGACACTCTCACTTGGAGATGGCTTTCATTTGTGCTTGTGATCGTACTGTGGTTCTCCATCTCCCCAGAAGTTCGCTTATGTGAGAACTGTCTTCAGAATCTCTTCTAAGGCTTGCTTTAACCCAACAGAGAGTTATAGGGGAAACAGTCCCAATGCTTGAGCTGTTGCACCTGTCCCCATCTCACAGCACTTCCTAAGATTTGTAGTATTTGTTTGTACTGGCCACGTATGACTGTTAATTCTTGTATTTTTTCCATGGTAATTGCTCAGTAATTTTGAGAATTATGTCCCTCTCCTTGACTCTCTTTCTGTCCCAAGGGACCTGGTGGTTACTGTAGTTCATAAAGTAGCAGCAATTCAGTCCAGCAATAAGTGGTCACCTCTTCAACAAAACCACAATCCTGCAGCAAGCTTAAGGAATCATAAATTCACACTATTAGAGATCTTTTGTAGAAAACATATAGAAAAGATATCAGACTTTCCCCGTTTTTTTCCTGTTACCTAAGGGGAAAAATTACTGGTCCCTCCAGTTTGAACAGCCAAGGAACAGCCATTGATGCAGTGGATAAGTCTTGTCTGATGGTCTTCTGATTTTTTTTATAACTATTAGCCTTCACGAAAGCTTAGATGCTTTTATTCTCTTTAAAGAAATTATTTCAATTGACTTCATCTATAGAATAGTTGAACCAATGTTTTTTGATAAAAATACAGTAATAAAATGAAATTACTTGTTGTTGTGAAGCCAGTTTTGCTATAGGCATATTGGCTGACCTGTTTCAAGATAAGTAATACATTGTCCTGGTGACTGTTTTCAAAAAAATACACTATTATGGAGAAAAGCACAGGTTACAGTTGATTAAAAGTACTGAGAGTCATGTTTGAAAGATACTATGAAGTATCAAATTGTCATTTATTTACCTGTAAAAAGACAATTTTAACAGCTGGTTATTGGGTGTTTATTATTATTTCTTAAAAAGTTAAAAAAATATTTTAATACTTGATATTGCACTCCAGTCCTTCAGTTATTGCCTGTTTTTCAAGTCCTGGGAAATTTGTCTGAAACTTCCACCTCCTGCTCATGTCGTCTATTGTTTTTTAAAAAGTGCTTTAATTCTGAGACCTCTCCTACTCAGTGTTCGATTCATACCCTTTTCCTCATGCCTCCCCTGGGTTTGCTTTTGCAAAATGAAGGAGTTTTGTCTTTCAGAGTGGGAAGGTCACAGGAGGTGATTCAGGAGGTGTCATTGATCTTACACTGGATGATGAAGATGATGGCTCTTCTCAGGGTAAGCAAAAAAGATTCTGACAGCTGTAAGGGTAATTGAGCTGCAAATATTTTTTTCATTCTCTTGAATGATAAAAAAAGGAATGAAGCTTCTGTTTCTGCCTAGTGAAACAAGTATTTGGGAAACATGATATAATTTGGATAGCTGTTACTGTGTCACTTTTTAACAGGGGACATATGGTGGACACTGAGTCAAATATGAGCTAACAGCTTGTTCTCATTGAAATGTAAGTTAATACTCCCTCTTACTGGTGCTAATGAGACTATATCTGGAATATTGTGGCTGTCAGGATAGTTGACCTGGAATACATGACCTGTGAGAAGAGGTTGACAGATGTTGGCTTGTTTAGTCTACCAAAGAGCATGTTGAAGCATTGTAATAGCCTACAACAACTTGATGACCTGCAACAAGGTGATTATAAAGATGATGGAGCAAAACTGTCCTCAGAAGCGCCAGATGATGTATCAAGGCAGAATGGCCAAGAATTACATATTAGGAGGCTAAAGTCAAGCGGAAAAAAATCATTACAGGAAGATAGTGCAGGACAGGAGCAGATTATGTAGAGGAGATTGTAGAATCTCTACAATCGAATTTCAGCTACACAAAACCACAGCCCATCTGATCTTGTCATTAGTGGTAGTCCCACTGCCACAGGACATTGGGCTTCAGGGCCACCAGAGGTCCTTTCCGACCAGGATTTTAATGATTCTGTAAATTCCGTAGTTGAGTGCCAGGATACCTCAGCATGGGAATCATGCCTTTATTGCTGTCATCTATCTAAAGGTTGGTTCTCAAAGATTTTTTTTAAAGGATCGTTATACTCAGAATATGACACTGCCAATAAGGTTTAACTATCCAGTCCTATTTAACATACTATAAAATCTACCTATGGGTCTATGGTGTGTTTTAATTTAGCTTGTCATAGCACTGTGATGTATTTCAGCTGAAGCTCCATTTAGTAGAAAGTAAAACTATTTTGTAGATTTGTTGGTATCTCACTACTGTGGATTATCAATAGCAAGTATTTTAACTTCTTGAGATTTTGGGGGGAGGGGAGAATAGTGTTTTTGTTTGTTTGTTTTTTGGTTTTTTTTAAGGGCTTTCTGTTTTCAAGTTCTCGTGTTTCTTGTTAGAATAACAGTTCCTGCTAAAGTAGAAGAATGCTGTTTTGATTTTGGTGAAAAAAAAAAAAAGAATACAATAGTATTTAGGCTTCTCCTTTTTTTTTAAGGTCTTTAGCCCTTAATGCTTTTTAGTGGAAATGTTTAGCGGAAATGTGGAAACATTTAGCGGAAAAGTTTTTAAAAACTTTTAACGGTGTTTCATTATATTGAGGTATCCAAATTATGCTGAAATATTGCAAGACTTTTGCAAGAGAATAAAAAGTGGAATTTAGATTGGGATTATTAAAGTGAGGTAATTGAGTGATTTTTTTTTTTCTTAATTTGATTTACAGAGTGAAAAGATGAAAGAAAAATCATCCTAGGAAATCTTCTTTAGTGGTCTGTGCATGACAACAAGACTAAATAACTCTGTGATACTCTAATTTCTGTTCACTATTGTTTATACTCTTCTTTTTTTTTTTTTCTCAAGGAGATGCCAAGAAGCAGAACCAGACAGCAGTGACAGGGGTGAGCTTGTCTGCTCAGCCCCTGGCTCGCCCCTTACAGCCTTTGCAGCCAAACCCTCTGCAGCAGACAGGTGTGCCAACAAGTGGACCGTCTCAGACCACAATACATGTATTACCTACAGGTAACTTCATTCAACATCTACCAGAGTCCGGTACCCTCTGAGCAGGTTCTTTCTAATATTCCACACATACAGAGAGTGCAAGCTTTAACATAAACGTTTATGTTACAATATTTGATGTTGCACAGGATTTTTGATTTAGCAGCGTGGTTCAGCAGTGTACTGAATTCACAATACAGATGCCTATGTGCATACAGCTCAATCGCAGTACCGGTGTGGTTGTCTTTACCGGACTCTGTATGGTCTCTGTATACTCTCTGTTGTGACCTTGGGCATGCCCAAGCACAGAGAAGGAGGAGATGGGTTGGAAGACAGCTCAAGCCTGTGGCTGTCTTCAGTAGTCCTCTGTTAGTTGTTCAAGCTTTGTACCCTGTGTTAGGTAGAGCCACATGTGCACTTCCTTCATGCTGGTCTGGCTAATCTCAGAGAACCGTTTACACTTGTTTGATCAGCTTGGGAAGAAGAGTTCACATCAGTTAATCCATTCAACAGATGCATCTGCTTATCTAACACAAAGGTCATCTTCTAGTGATCAAAAGTAGACATAATTTCACGGAGATGGTTTTATTTTGTGTGGCTCAGCTGAGTCAGCTTTCTAAAGGATGTATGCAATCTGGAATAGGGCTATCTGGTCCGTGCCTTGCCTTTTTTATGTTATGGTCTTTCTTTTCCAGCTCCGACAACGGTGAATGTAACACATCGTCCAGTGACACAAGCTGCTGCAAGACTTCCTATTCCAAGAGCCCCTGCTAACCATCAAGTGGTCTATACCACTCTCTCTTCTACACCAACTCAGAATCCAGTAAGAGGAGCTGTCATGCCAAACCCAGGTTTAAGGCCAGTTAACCCACAGAGTGGAGGTAAGGGACTACTTCTATACACTTTTCAGCACAGCACAAGTTGCCTGAAGAATGGGTTTTCCTAAAGTACTATCCCAAAATTACAGAGATTAGGCGCTTTTTTTTTTTTTTTTTTTTTTTGTCCAGCTTGCAGACTTGAGAAAATGTTGAGCTATTAGGAAATCATTCTTCCTGTAGACACACGGATAACAAAAAACTGGAATGAAGTAATCTCAGGCACTGATTCTACCAGTTGTGCATTGCTGGATGATATGCCAAATACATTACAAAGTAGAAGTTAATGTGATGACCACCAGTATTTTGTAAAAGGGTAGTAAGGGACAGTGTTGATATTAAATAATAATTTTAGAGTATATACATAGGTACTCAATCACATCCAAATTCTGCCTAAAAGCTCAGTTTCAATCAGCCATCCTAATGTAATTCTGTAACAAACTTTGTCTTTTGTTTTGAAGTAGCAGCGAATTTTCTTTTTTTCTTAAGCCTAGACAGATGAAGTTTCCCACCAGATTTATCAGAAATTAATGTATGGTTGAGTCTCCTTGACTTTAGATGCCAGCAAATTCACCTTGACGTTGCAAACATAAGTGGTATCTTCCTGCAATGATAAACTCATTTTTTTTTAGATGAATTTTTTTCTCGAGTGATTGATTTAAACTTTTTTTTTTAGTTCCGCCACTAATCCTACCCTTTATGTGCCATGGTTATTTTTACATGGCTCTGCATATGTTTCCCTGTACTGATGCTCTAGAGGCTGTTTTTATGTGACCTCTGGATCCTGTATTTTTTAGACATACGTCTGTATAAACCAGACTCAAAACACTACAAGCTTAAATAATGTAAGACTGTGCCTATATAGGTTTGCGCAAAAAAAATATTTTTTGAAGTAATTTTTGGAAAACAGTACCAGTGTATTTTTATAGCAATTAAATTGAAATTATCTTAAATATATTAAATTCTAGGTATCTTGTATAATTACTGAGTTTGGCCACATTGCTTTGGGCTGTGAAAATATGGACTATGTTAGTTAAGTTGTCTTCTGACTTGGTCAGCTAGTTCTTGAAATATCTTTGCAATGCTGAAGTCTGGAGAAAATACTGTTCTTTTCAGGGGTCTTGTTCATATGAACTATCAGTTCAGCAGACTGTTTATCCTGCAGTAGTTTGCGCAGCTTCAGTAACTTGTTAGATAAATATGTCAAAAGGAAAATAATGTAAAAGAGCTGGCTGGAGTTCAGCACTTTCATTTAACTACTCTTACTCAATAATAAAAGCATTAGGATTTGACACTTCATTTGATTTCACTGCCTCAGGCTCACAGTTTGTGTAGACTTCTTAACACCCATCACCTCTGATACCTCAATGACTATCGACTGAAGAAATACAGTACACAGTAGCTGTGTAAAATCTGTCCTTCTGTGAGCTGCTCTTTTTCTGTTCTGGAATATTAGAACACCAGGATCTCTTACACTTGTGGAACATGAGAGTGGTGGAGGTTGCCCCAGGTCTTTTATTTTTGGATAGAAATACAGGAAATTCTGGATATTCTCTTCAAGGCAATTTACTCCTCTAATCTATTACTGCCAGCCAGGTCAGTTTGCTGTGGTTTTGAATGGAATGGTATCTTCTGTGAGGATTTTGGCATCCATAGTGGCCTCTCTCCTGAGAGGGAGGACAAACTTGTCATCAAGGACTCAATCTTTCATTTTCTGTGCTATACACAGTGCAGCATTGTGGCAATTGGATGTTGATAGCATTTTGCTATGGCAGCATTTATCTCTTTCTTTCTGAATTCCAAAGTGATTTAACTTTATTTTCATACTCAGGCTCCTTAAATCTCACCCAGCCCTTCCATCCATTTCTTTCTTGTGCTACCAATGATTAAAGTTTCAGTCAGTCCCCTTGCCGATATATACTCTTGCTTACTTTCAGTCTTACAGCTTTGGTGAAGAGGGAGATGGTTTTATTTTTTATAGTACTTAATCTCTCTGCTTGTGGGCTGTTCAAGAGAGGAGTGTCATTTTAAAATTTGCTTTCATGCAGCTGAACCAAGGAGTTGGTCTTCCAGTGTTCTGTCCAGCTGATCATGTGTTCTCTTATAGGTATGACAGTACGAATGCCTCCAACAACTGCGTATGTTGTGAACAACGGACTCACTCTCGGATCTGGAGCCCCTCAGCTCACGGTGCATCATCGACCACCACAAGTACACACTGTGAGTATTGTAAGTCTGAATCTATTTACCACAGTTACTGCATTAGTGTCTCAGATCATTTCTTAGGGTGAGTTGTGGAATGGTGAGATGTCTTGTAGGTAGGTCAGCTCTGCAGCCAATTTGTGTGTGTGCCACCACACTGTTACCTCCTGCGATCTATGCCAAGAACAGTGGAGGTGTGTGATCAGTTAGCTCACTCCAGAGCTCCGCAAATCACTTGTAACACATCTTGAAAAGTGGTGCGTGAACTGTCTGCCGGTGACTTGTGCAGTCAGGGTTAAAGAAAACCTCATGCAAAAAAAACTTCAGCAAGGATTGAAGAATCTAATTTGCGAGTTTGGCTGCAAAAGGGATAACCAGTTTCTCAGCACAGCTCTATGTAGATTTTAGGGTGAAGCCAAGATAGAGACAACAACCTCAAGTTTGCTGACTCTGAAATTTTAGATTTTTTTAAAAATTACTGTTTAGATTAATTCTTTCTGCCCTACCTGAAACGCCTTTTAGTAGTTATTCCAAAATTGACTTCAACTCAGTGAACTAGATCATATTACTGACTTAGGCCAGCAGCCCTAAAGTCACTGCTGTTATACCAAAGTGTGTTCATCCCACTGGATTTGTTATGGTTTTGTTATTGAAATTGAGCCCTATTGTTTGCTTGTTGTTGGGAAGTCGTGTTATTGCTGATCTCCTGAAATGATACATGTATTACTAAGAAGGTTGCTCACCATTCTTTGAATCTAGACACCATTCAGCTTTATGCACACCCTGCGGATAAATAATGAAAAGAAATCCTGCAACTTCTACACAGAAAACTCGGAGGGCACAAAAACTATCCCAACTTCCACCCTGAAAGGCCCCTGGCCTGAAGAACAACAAAATTTCATACTCATTCTAACCCCATTCCTAAATCCATGTTAATTAATGTAAGTGATAGTTAGGAATGTTTGTAACCTAAAAATTTTCATTGGAAAGCCTCATTTCTGCCCTTATTTGAAAACTTCTTGGAAACTTCTGAGGCTGAGCTTTGGTGATGAGTTTAGGTGAACAACATTCATGCAGCGTAGCCCATTCCCTCTCTTGCCTGAGAAGCAGCCTGTCAAGAGGTGAAAAGTTGTCAGCCCAGTCGACTACTGGTGGTGTTGGGGGCAGTGAGGAAACAGCAGCTTGGACATGGATTAGATCAAACTCGTTTTTAACCTGTCTTGGTAAAAGGCACTGTTCACCATCCCTCACGTCTTGGGTGGGGGAAGTAAAGAAGATACAGGGGAAATAACTGTGACAATGATATTCTGTCCAGCTAATGATTTAAATGGGAATAATAAGAACTTATTGCATCCTTGTTCTCCCCTTTCTCACCTGTTGCTGCTGTTCTCTTCTGCCTACACGGGATTTTGAGTTGCAGGGTTGGGTGGCTGCAGGCTGGTTTGTTTCCATTTGCCTCAGGAATTATGAAGTAGAGCCCCCTGCCACTGCAACAGACTCTAACCTTTACCTTTTTGCTGTTCTACTGCATAGGAGCCACCTCGCCCTGTACATCCTGCCCCACTCCCGGAGGCACCACAGCCACCTCGGCTGCCCCCCGAAGCTGCCAACACTTCCCTGCCTCAGAAGCCACAGCTGAAACTGGCCCGGGTCCAGAGCCAGAATGGCATTGTGCTGTCGTGGAGCGTCGTGGAAGTGGACCGGAGTTGTGCTAGTGTGGACAGTTACCACCTCTACGCCTACCACGAGGACCCAAGTGCCACCATGCCCTCCCAGTGGAAGAAGATAGGGGAAGTGAAGGCGCTCCCATTACCCATGGCATGCACTCTTACTCAGTTTGTGTCTGGCAGCAAATACTACTTTGCAGTGCGGGCTAAGGACATCTATGGACGTTTCGGACCCTTCTGTGACCCTCAGTCCACAGATGTGATCTCTTCCCAGAGCAGTTAGAGATCTTTAGAGCCTTTAAATGTGTCCCACTACCAAGAATCACCCCAGTTTGGGGGGTTCGATCCAATGCATGAAATTCACTGTCAAATCCACTCACTGCAGGATTACTTTAAACAGCTCTGTGATATACTACATGCATTGAGAACCGAAAGAAAAATAAAGTCTCGCCTGCAGCAAGAGAAACTGTTTTCCTGGGTAGCTCAAGTCATGGGCTGTTAGAAAATTTCATATTCCCTTCCATGACAGCTGGTTCCACCTAGTTACCTACTAGGTGCCCTTTATCCAAGGGTGCCCTGGACCTCTGGAGTTCTGCTTCAGAGCAGGAACAAAATAAATTGCACAGTTTGTCTGGAGCAGAACATACACATTGGTCATATCTACAACAGTGCTAACATGAGGGCAAGAACAGTTTTGCCTCTTGCATCCCTGCTCTGTGAGCAGGCTGTGATGTGAAAGGTGATTCAGGGTCTCACTTCCGTGCTGGAAAATGGAGTGGTCTGATCTCATTTTTCAAACTGTCATCAGTTCTCTGGGGGGAGAGAAGGAAATTTGAGTCTGGCCAAGGCAAGAATGTGTGTGTGAATTTGGAGGTGGTGCAAAGAAAAGAAAAAAAAAATACAAACACACAAAAAAACACTACCTCCTACTTCTTCCCCCATAAGAGCTTTTTTTATTTTCCTCATCTTCCCCCAACAGGTCTTGGGAGCATTTCCAGGTCAGATTTGAAACTGGATTGTAGAGACTGCATTCACATCTTAGCTCAGATGATTTCTCTGCCCCTCTCTTATACATCCAGCCCTATTTTTTAGATTTATTTTGTGCCTTAAAGAGTAATTTCAGAAATAAATGTAGCCAGATATATTGTGGTGTTCTTATTTGTTTGGAGTTATTTTTCCTTTATCCCTTTTGCCTTCCATAGCTGCTTTTCATTTTCCTGCCCCCAGTAATTAGGCATTTGTGTGAAGCCCAGGAAGTGTAACATCTGCTGATGCCGGATTTATCTTCATCTGTAGTACAACTCAGCACTCCTCCCTGCAATTTCCGAGTAGCTAATTTTGTCCTGTGAAGAAAATATTAAGTATACAAACAGTATTTTACACCAGAGCCTTTCCCTGTTCTCTTGGGAAAGGCCTATGCTGCCGTTCAGCCAAAGAAGACGCCCCTGTGGGTGGCACTGGGAAAGCCCCTGCCTGTTCACACCCAGGCTGCAGGCTGAGGTAATGTCACAAGGTACCACGTTGGCTTCCCAGTCACCTGTCTGCCTCTGCAGGAAGCCCACACACACCCAAAGCAGCTTTGAAATTGTTTTAGACACTGGCCCCAAAATTGGGAACAACTGCAAAAGTTAATGGAATCTTTCATCATGATTCTGAGCTGAGGGGGAAAAAAAAACTGCCCCCCTGTCCTGTTGTCAGGTTGTAGTTTATTTATGAGAAAAACAGGTTTAGCACCCTTGGACAAGAAAGGATATGAAAGATTTTCATTTCAGCACTTCTTAGGACCATTGTGTCATTTGTGCCCACCAGAACCAAACAAAGGATTTGGAAGGGAGACGATTTTTTGTTTTATTTTTCATTATGTGACAAAATTGCATAAAATAGATCTTTTTTTTTCAATTCTATTACTCTCTTTCCTAAAATTAAGAGGTTTTCAAATGTAAATCATAGTTGAAAAGGGCAGGAAAAAATAAACCCTGAAACATGCCTGGTAAAATACACTATGAGGCTATGGGTTCGTAGTTGTGTTTCCTTCAAGAACTTTTATCAGTTAAAGAAAGCGAGTTTTGTCCATACTATTTCACTGTGTTCCTTCATGTAGCTCCTTCCTGTAGGATTTTCACTTCTGTCAGGTGAGTAACAAATATTCTCTATATGGAAACTTGCATTTAAGCGGTAGCAGTTTTAGCGATTTGAGCGAACGAGGATTTTGTCCAAACTCAACTATCATGAGAGAAGGTTCACACTGAATCTCAAGTGTGAACGATGCATTACTCCTCCCTGGAGTAACAGTTGTCCCTGTATTACTGGTGCCAATAATCAATAATGCCTTGATTTTTTTTTCTATGTTTAACTAAATGTTTTGTCTGCCTCTTTCAAGGCTCAAAAATCACTTAAAAATGTGTTTCGCCTGCCTATGGCAAGTTGGATCCTTTACACAGCCTTTTCTGTAGCAGAGGCTTAGGACGGGGTTTCTTCTAGCTCATGGCTGTTCAATCCTTGGGCAATTTTTAATGTGTTTTTTGAGGTGGTACCAAAGGGCCTTTGAGAGGCCATATCAGTATGACGAGGTTTTATAATTTGAAAGTTAAAAATTAGAAAACAACCTAGAACTTACGCTGGTTATTTGTGATTCCAACCCAAACTATGCCTGAACTTTTCTAAAGTTTGTGCTGGCTTTTAGGCCATGGCTGCCCTGGCTCTGTCTTGCCTGGGTGGGGAAGAGGGGGACGGGGTGCTCACCGTTAACTTTCTGTTTTTCCTTCAGTGGAGGTTTTGTTCCTTGGGGTGCTGTGGGTTGTATTTAGCAGTTTGTAGGCTGTGTCTTTAGAGGAAGACACCTCTGTTATGAGGAAGGATGTGGTTGCAAGGCAGTGTAAAACCTGACTCATTTAACAGATCTGTATCCACTCTACATGGCAGAGAGCAGTTAATTTGTGTGGATGGACTAAGCCTGCCAAAGCCACCAAAACTGCAAAGGCGGAAGCTGCATTTTCTTCTGTTTCACCCTAGCAGCAGAGCTGTTAACACCCAATTTCAGGATCTTAAGCAAGTGCTGGTGACAAGGTACATGCTAAACTGTAACTTGACTTTGAGATGCCCATCTCAGTTTGGCCACCTTCCAGGTAGCAAGTCCTCAGCTCACTGATACGCAGAAAGCCTCACTGCTGTAACAGGTCTCTGCAAAGACCTTACTCTTTAGGTTAACCAGCTGGTGTGTTCCGGCAAAGTGTCCTTAGCCACAATGACACTTCCTGGTGGTGTACGGGACCTGGGGAGTTGCTTTGCTTTTAACATCACCCTTTGCTTCCAATAAATGCTGAAACTACTTTTAGGAACTGAAATTCTGCTAGTAACAAACATTTCATAACTGTTTTCATTTAATGGATTTATTTGAGAATATTACCACAACATCCTAGAATGTTCAATATGGAACTGTTAACACTCCATGCTTCTAGACTGGGCCCTTGGTGAAAGTTTGTTTCTGGAGGCTTCCTGTTTTTAAATATGCTAAAAAAATCTCCACATGGTTTCTTAAGGGACAAGAGTTTTAGTTTCAACTGGTTTTAGTCTCAACTCTGCACTTCATGCAAGTACTTCCCATCTAGTTTTTCAATATGTTGTAGAAACCTGTTCCTTGTTCAGAGTTTTGCTCTTGCTCTGGGTACATCACATGGTACAGAACCGAAGTTGATTCTACAGCTGTATTTTCCATCCTCATTTGCCTTCTGCTTTGTCTAGGGTTTGTTTTCTCTGTGTAATATGTGCAGATCTGGATGTCCAGCTAAAAACATTTTTGGTTGATTTGGTTTTTGCTTGAAGCCTAACTGTGGTGCGTTGATAGCAAAATGCTCTTCACTTCAACTGAGTTTGTCCTAGTTACAGCTTCACTGACCACCTTCATTTCAAAGTACATCTACAAAAACTTTATCAGATATTTTATTCAGGTAACTCCACCCTGAGGAAGCGGGCTGTAGGTGTGGTACGCGTTACTGCACCTATGGGGGCGACCTGAACAAATGTGAGCATGAAAAGACTCTTTCCCTCAAGCTTGTATTTAGTTCCATACTCCAACCAACTTCTCGAGGAGAGAATTAATACTGGAATTTCTGCGCCCTTTTACTCGCACTGCCCTTTGCTGTATTAGGCCATGGAGCACAACACAAGGCTGGCAGTGCCTGTGGTATCTTCCCTTTGAAAACATTGGCAAAGCTCTTGGTGCTTTCAGTGGGAGCAAGATTTGGCCTCATAGTGGGATCTGAGCAGTTTTGTACTGGAAGGAAATAGTCACGCCCTTTCCTTTATGCAGTTTGTCTTGGGTGTCCTGTTACCTAGAATCCATATTCTATGTAGGCACCGGTCAGATCTGTTCTTGGTCCCTAGCCCTTCCCCGGTGTTAGAGTATTGCGAACACTGTACAAAATGAAGCTGTGATTCTGCCTTCTTATAAACTAATTCGTATTTTCATTTAGTCGAATATCTATCCAGATTTTTTTAAATAAAAGCTTGATATATTAAATATATATTTTTTTAATTTGTTGTTTTGGGTACAGGTGGGCATTGTATGAAAATACTGGAAGGAAAGGAGGTCAAATAACACTGTCACCTGAGCCAGTACTGTCAGCAAAACCTATATTCCCTTTCAAACAGCTTGAGGAGGGAGTGAAAAATTAAGAATAATCAAGAGAATGTGAATAAATGGATCTTTTCGTCACTGCCAAGTACCCTTTAAAATGCATTTTTTATTTCTCATTGTCATTGTGCAGGCTGAGCATTTTTTTATTTTTCTATTTATATATATATATATACACACACACACACACACACGTGTATAAATTTATAATTTGAAGTGCTGTCTTAATTTAATGGAATAGAGCTGTAAATAAGATAGCTGAGTGGTAGTGTCTGGGGACTCCTGTTTGGCTTTAGTAGTTTATTGGCCATCAAAAGATTCAAATGTGCAAAATCCTTTATAGGCAACTGATGGTCTGATTTTTTTTTCTTTTGCTGCTGAACTTGTAAATACAAATAAAATAGGACTGATTAATGTCCAGTTTTCACTGGGCAGGTGCAAGCTTTCCCCATTTTTTGTATGTACTGTAGATTAGTGCGCGTACATGTTAACTGTAGTGAGGTTTTGTCTGATGAGCCTGAAATTTATACTTTGAAATAAACTACTGCGTTTTTAATGGTTCGAGTCATCTGTGCTTAGTTGCAGTCACCTCCTTCCGCAGAGCAACGTGCGGTTCCTCCTCCCGAGTGTGGCCGCTGGGCGCAGGCGGCAGAGCAGGCACTCTGGGGTCATGGGCTACCCCGCGCCATAAGGCCCGGCTCAGGGTTGTTTCTAGAAACCTGCCTGCACAGAGCTACTCTCCCAGCCGTCTTACAGGAGCAACTGAAAGCAACACTGGGAGCTTTTGTAAAATTGTGTCCCAAAGATTATTCACAGCCGCTCCTGAGTCTAGTAAGGCACACAGTGCTGTTGCGGCAGGGAAGAGGGCTGCTGCTGGTGCTCACCCTCTGAAAACTGCTTTTCACCTCTGAAGAAAAACTGAGCATGGGACATTCCTTTTGTTTTCCACTCCTCCCTTCACCCTTAGCCTGGTGATTCTGCAGTAGCTCCCCCAGCTTCTCGAGCTGAGCAGCTCTTGCCCAGCAGAGCCGTGTGAACTCCACTTTGTGCTGGTGTGAAAGGGTGGAAGGTGAACGCCGCTGTCTTCTCCCTTTCCTGTACACAGCAGAGTGTGTCTGTCTGAAAGACATGCCCCTACCTCAGAGCGTGACACCATGCCGCAAGCTGCACAGGTGGAGAGCAGAGGTGCCTCTACTCTGAGGTAGGGGGACGCTGTAGGACAATGGCAAGGGGATGAGAATGCAAGTGGTGCAGCAAACATCATTTGACCCTCCCTGCGAGCTCCGTGCAGGCCCTGCCACAGGCTCAGCACCCTCCTCTCTCAGCAGGGTGGCTCTGGGGTCAGGCCTCACGTAGGAGCCCTGGGGCTATTCGGGGCCTAACACGTAGGAGCAGGGAGGGATGGTGGCTGGCAGGGAAGATGTGACAATGTTGCTGTAAAGGTGGTGGTGGGGACAGAGGGGTGAAAAGGATAAACCACATCAAACACAGTAAGTAAGTCAGGGGTGGGGCAGGCTTACTCTGGTTATCATCACCTTTGTCAGCTGCTGGTCATTCAGGTAACAGACTTCACTGACTCACAGAATGAATCACAGAATGCTTAGGGTTGGAAGGGACCTCTAGAAATCATCAATCCCCCTGCTCCAGCAGGGACACCCAGAGCACGTGGCACAGGGTGGCATCCAGGCAGGTTTTACAGATCTCCAGAGAAGGAGACTCCACACCCTCTCTGGGCAGCCTGTTCCAGGGCTCTGTCACCCTCACAGTAAAGAAGTTCTTCCTCACATGGAGGTGGAACTGCCTGTGTTTCAACTTAATACACGTTACCCCTTTTCCTGGTGGATGTCGTCTATCTCGACTTCACCAAGGCTTTTGACACCGTCCCTCACAACATCCTCCTGGGCAAGCTCCGGAAGTGTGGGCTAGATGAGTGGACACTGAGGTGGATTAGGAACTGGCTGGATGGCAGAGCTCAGAAGGTGATGATCAGCGGTGCAGAGTCAAGTTGGAGGCCTGTAGCTAGCGGTGTCCCCCAGGGGTCAGTCCTTGGCCCAGTCCTGTTCAATTTATTCATCAATGACCTGGATGAAGGCACAGAGTGCTCCCTCAGCAAGTTTGCTGATGACACGAAACTGGGAGGAGTAGCTGATACCCCAGAGCACTGCGCTGCCATCCACAGGGACCTGGACAGACTGGACAACTGGGCGGTGAAAAACCTCATGCAATTCAACAAGGCCAAGTGCAAGGTCCTGCACTTGGGGAGGAATAACCCCAGACACCAGTACAGGCTGGGGACCGACCTTCTGGAGAGCAGCTCTGCGGAGAAAGACCTGGGTGTCATGGTGGACGACAAGTTGACCATGAGGCAGCACTGTGCTCTTGTGGCCAAGAAGGCCAATGGGATCCTGGGGTGCATTAAGAAGAGCGTCTCCAGCAGGTCGAGGGAGGGGATCCTGCCCCTCTACTCAGCCCTGGTGAGGCCGCATCTGGAGTATTGTGTCCAGTTCTGGGCTCCACAGTACAAGAGGGATGTGGAGCTGCTGGAGAGAGTCCAGCGCAGGGTTACAAGGATGATCAGGGGCCTGGAACATCTGCCCTATGAGGAGAGGCTGAGGGAGCTGGGCCTCCAGAAGAGAAGGCTGTGAGGGGATCTAATCAGTGTCTATAAGTACCTCAAGGGAGGCAGTGAGGAGGATGGTGCTGGCCTCTTTTCACTGGTGGCCACTGACAGAATGGCCGGAAACTGAAGCATCCAAAGTCCCACAGGAACTGAAGGAAAAAAATTCTTGACCTTGAGGGTGACAGAGCACTGGAACAGGCTGCCCAGAGAGATCCTTCTCTGGAGATCTTCAAAATTCGCTTGGACGCAGTCCTGTGCCACGTGCTCTAGGTGACCCTGCGTGTGCAGGGGGGTTGGACTAGATGACCTCTAGAGGTCCCTTCCAACCTTAAGCATTCTATGATTCCTGTCACTGGCCACTACGGAGAAGAGCCTGGCCCCATCTCCATACAATCACCCCTCAGGTACTTGACCATGTTGATCAAATCTCCTCTTAGCGAGACTAAACAGGCCCAGCTCACTTAGTCTTTCCTCATATGACAAGTGCTGCAGTCCTTTAATCATCTTCGTGGCTCTCTGCTGGACACACTCTAGAAGCTCAATGTCCTCCTTGTACTGGGAACTGCACAACCTGCACCTTTCATTATGGCAATGGAGAGGTAGGCGTTTTTCACAGTTACCTCTCCTCACCCTTGTGCAAAAAAAAAAAAAAAATGGAAGTCCTCTCCAACCCGGCCTCAAAACAGTAAAAGGCAGAAACCCCAGGGGAAACAACAAACCTGCAAGGGCAGGGTGTGAGAAGCAAGGGGAGCTCCTGCCACAAGCCTTCTGCTTCAATCACAACTTTCCATTTTTGTTACCCTTGGGCAACAACCCCTGCGGACAGACAGATGACAAAAGAGCCTTTTTAGCTACATGTCCCCTTCTGAGGGTGCAGTTTTTGGTTCCCTCGCCCCTGCCTCTAGGGCAGGGCTGCCCTGTCTCCATGTCCATGGGGCTGTGTGAGGCTGTGGTGCCCACAGCTGAACCCTGCACATCCCTGCACAGCACCCAGACATGCTCCCCTCCTCTCACACTTACCTCCTCTTGCGCCAGCAAACAGCTCCTCACACCGAGGCGAGGCTCAGCAACAGCTCTGCTGTAACCTCTGCTCTCTTTCCACCTCAGCAGAAACCAGCCCCACTGGGGCAGTCAGCACAGGGCCTCAGCCCTCCCGCAGGGAATCTCCCTTGCCCAGCACACAGGCTGAATGACAAGAGCTTGAGCAACAACCCACCCCCCAGATTGCTCGTTCTTCATCTACCTCCTACAGGGCAGTGCCGGGCACTGTTTAGATTGGCCTGTCAAGGCCAGGAGCAGAGCAGTTTGCTTTGCTTTCTTAATTACATGGAGCACATGCAGGACAAAGCAGCTCAGCAACTCCTTGATGTAAATATATTGCTAATAAAACACAACCCTCCCTCAGGCACAGGCCACTTCCCTGACTGAAGAAGCAGGCGCAGAAGCCACTCACCCAGGCAGTGGGGCAGGCAGGTCACAGACAGGCTCACATGCACCCTCACACTCAGCCTTTGGGGGACAAACTGCACAACTGTTTGGTCCCACTGCAGGCAAAATCTCTGCCAAAGAGTTCAAGATACTGAAAAGCTGAAAGGTCCGTTAAAAAAAGGAGCCTGTGTGCATACACACAAACCCCAATGGTGTTTCCAAAAGCACCAGGCTGCTTGCAGAAATCATCGGGCAGCCCTCGGGGCCCTTCACGGTAGTTCAAAGCCTGACCTCGACCTTGACACAACTCAAGGGAAGACAGAAACAGAAATTCTGCAAAAGCGACTGCAGCGCCCTGCAAACAAAGCGCTCACCCTTCTGCCATGGAGGAAGGAGAGACCTGGGAATTTCTTGAGAGATCAGGGTGCTGCTATACGTCATGGCCTGCTTGCTTTGCTAATAACACTCCTGGATGATACAGCGTTCACCGCTCTCATTCACACTGCTCAGGAGTTGAGCAGCAAGGCAAGTGCAAAGATAAAAAGCCACACAGGCCTGGCCCATGCCAGAAGGCAGGTCCTGCTCTCACAGATCACTTGGTGAAATCAGAGCAGTTCACTCACAGGAGTGACTGGTGATGGCTCCGATCACCAGAGGGCAGCGCCTTCCCAGTAGAGCTTTATGTGACCTTCCCATTGACCCTGATCAAACCAACGGCCACCCAAGCAGTTCAGAAGATCTGTTGTCACCAAAGACCCTGGGCTGGACTCAGGAGGCCAATCTCAGCATAACAGACCCAGCAAACAGGACAGGGAACGGCAGGTGAGGCCCAGGTACGTGGACATCCCGGTGGGTTTATACACAAGAAAATTAAAATTTCCATTAAAAAAAGCCATTTTGGAATATCAGTGCCGACACTAGAGGATCGGCCTCATGGTGACAAAATGGAAGTTGTACGACTCTGGCAGGCCCTGGTGTCGTGTGTGGTTAAAGCGCTTCCAGGTGAAGACAGGGAGCCCACCCTGCACGGGGGGGCCGTTGATGGCAGTAGCTGTGAAAGCTGAAGCCAGGCGGAAATCTGAGACCTGGAACAGAGAACAGGAGGTTAAGGTCAGGGTAAAAGGGCTCAGGGGATTCAACAGGCACCATCACAGGGAGCAGGAACAGCCCAGGGAGATTTGATAACAGTAAGAGGAAAAAAAAATGAGCAAGGGGAAGTGAACGCTGGTCAGGCAACATTGCTCCCCAACACCAGAGCATCTTCAGCCATGAACAGCCAGCACTGGGGGGCAGAGGGCAGCAGCGAGGTGGAAGTCTGCGCTGCCGCAGCCTTTGCGCCTCCCACACCGAGGGGCCTCACGTCTGCGCCCAGGACAATCCTCCTCGTGTTCAGGTGTCCCCACAAGGGCTGGAGCTGCAGCCCCGAGGGTCTGCACTGAACTCTGCTGCGTGTTGAGCACCTGGGTGGTCCCCCTGGAAACTGGCAGGTAACTCAGAAAAGGATAAAGGAAGCAGAAAATTACACTTGTCCAGTCCCTGACCTTCTCCTTCACCATCTCCCAAGAGGCCCCCAGCCCACTCCATCTTCACCAACTCAGCTAGTCTTCAGTGTTTACAACAGATCTGACTGGCTTTGCCTCTTCTCTGCACTCACTTGACTTCTTCAGCACCTGCTGTGAGTCCTCAGTTCTCCTCCAGGCCCCTGCCCTTTAACCACCCTGCCAAGGGCAACACAACCAGGGTGCTCTGCCCTTGGCAAACACCTCCGCAAGGCCATTCCCTGGGATCACCAGGCAATAACCAGCCCGGGGAGCTCCTGCTGGCCACCATGGCAGGTAGACAAGCTGCCCTGAGCTCGTGCAAGCCAAGCGAGACGCTCAGCACTGGCAATGCCAAAACAGTCTCCACAGGATCCATCCCAGCGGCCAAACAATTGAGAAAAGCAGCAGGCTGCTCCCAGTGGGATAAAGTGCTGTATGCATTACCAGCTCACCCCATCCAGGCAGCAGCCCATGTTAAGTATTGCCCCTCACAGTGAAAATATCAAACAAGCTGTGTAGAAATGTACGGAAGAGGACAGTATCTTCCCACAGGCTTTGGGGAGGCCACGACCCTGGACTGTGTAGCAATCGCTGTTGCTGTGAGTAATGTGAAGACTCATTTCGGCCTCCTCATGGGCTCCCCTGCGCAAGGCTTGGGGGTTTATCTTCCACATGCCAGGAGCTCCCCCATGAGCACCATGCTTCTGCACTTGCTCCCATGCACTCCTTGCCCAGCTCTAACCTTGTGCCACCTATCACTGCCAGGCTGTCTCTGTACACAGGAGATGGGACTCACTGCAGAGAAGGGCCCAGTCTGAGAAGGGGACACAGGCAGGAGCCACACAGCCCTGCCACCACCACTAACGCAGGGAGACGTGTTTTAAGCCTGACATTCACAAACAGGCTACAGCAAATACCTGGCACTGCAACAGACACTGCAATCGAAGGCACTTTACCTTGGAGTCATAGCAGCCTGCAGGCACTGGAAAAGAAGGATTCAAGTCTTCTCGGCAGCAAATCGTGTTGCAAGGATTGCGTTCAGCATAAGGATCACGCTGGTAGTCTGGGGAGAAATGCGAAATGGAAGAGAACAAATTAGTCTCTTTACACAAACGCTCCACTGATGGAGCAAAGTCCCCAAGCTACTAAACAGCTGTTTAGTACCTAACAGGTACACCAGTCTGTCACCAAATGGACCTGCCGTTTTCACACAAAATTGTCTGGTCCGGTCCAGTCTGACTGATGATTTGGATTTATGGCTTTGCAAGACACAGAGAGCTGCAGTTGTACTGAGGAACAGCAGTCCTCAGAGTCTCCTGGAAGGTGAGAAACCCTCTGGAAAGGTCAGACATCACACCCGAGAGTGTGCCCTGGAAGGAACCTCATCTTGTTTCTGTTGCACAAATTTTAGCTTTGTCTCCTACCTCAACAGTAAGCTTGCATTGTCCTTTGGCTCTGTGTGTGCGTGGGTAATGCTCTGCTCTATATGGCTTATCACTATAATCCAAGGACCAAATGTAACACTGCTTTATTAAGATCAGCTCCACAGTGCACGTTTCTTACTGTTGTATCTCATGATGTACTTCATGCTTTCCAAGTTGGTCACCTTGCCCTGGTCTCGCCGGAAGATTTTTGCTCTCGGAGCAAGCTCGTAAGAGAAATCCAGGCCATACTTCCGGACATATGCTGTGTACCCGCTGAGATTGTAAATCTTTTCATGGAAAGGAATATTGTACGAAGGCCAGTAACCTGCCAGAGACAAAACCCAAGCTGTGAGTTACTTAGAAAAGCTGAACCCTCTGCTTTTTTCTCTCTCTCTCTCTCTTTTTTTTTTTTTTTTTTTTTTTTTTTTTTTTTTTTTTTTAAGAAATTATCCTGCATTGCCTTAATCGAATGTCCACGAATAACAAATCATGCTGGTCTGAACACAGCAAAATGGGGCAAGAGTCAGCAGAAGGACCTCAGCTGACTCCCAGTACAGCACACTGGGACTGTACCCAGGCTGCCAGTTGCTCCCACCTGAGGGCTCATCCCACCCAGCAGCCGAGTCTCAGGTGAACACGCAGAACATCCCAGTGCTCTGGGGGACATCAAGATCCCCCAAGCTGGGCAGGAGGAGATCATCTCCTTCCACCAAACATTCCTGTAAAGGAATAGCAGGAACTGCAAAGGGACTCCCACCCTCCTTCCCAGCTCAGCAGAGCAAGAGAAACTGCTGAGATGCCAGGAGCAATCTGCAGACACAGCAGTGACAAGAGCAGAGTGAAATTCAAAAAATGAAACACCTAAGCAAACATGCATTTGTGCCATACTCGGGGCCCCAAAAGAGCACTTAGAAAGAAAAAAAGGAGGAAAAAGGAAAAAAAAAGGCAAATTGGAATTAAATAGATAAATAGGAATCACAGAGCTAATGGGGATGAACAAGAAGCAGGCAAGCGAAGCACCCATACAGGCTGCAGTAGTAGCAGACTATGCAAGGCAGAGGAAAGGTGGAAAGCTGCACATTTGCCACTGTCCTGAGGTTTTGGTACTTCTAAACAGCAGGATTAGAAGCCCAGAGCCAAAGGAGAGTTTCAGACAAGTGACATATGACTGTCTAGAACGAGATTAGCTTAGGAAGCAAATATGCTTGCAAAGAGCCACAGAGCCATCCAGATCAGGATCTGGGCACAAGAGTCCTGAGAGAACACAAAGAGACACCTATGTCCATGCTGAGTTTCTTTTGCAAGGCATGGCATCAAGGAGTGTTTAAACAGAGAGCATACACCATAAGCTGGTCCGAAGAGCACCTCATCTTCAGCTCCTCCCCAAAGCCCTGGCCTTTCTGCTGTGAGCAGGGACTGCTGCTTCTCAAGTCACATGTGCCAGGATTAGGCACTGATAAATGCATGTATTAACACCAGTCCAGCATGACGTGAGGAGTCTGACCGCAAGAGGCTCAAGTAACTGGGACTCACTGGGAGTCAGATACAAAAACACAACCCAAACTCCCCGAGACAGATACGCAGAGAGCAGCAGCACCATGACTCTGCCTAAGCAGAGGCCCTGCCAGCTCAGGGCTGTGCAGCAGCAGGGACAGGGCTACCACACCTGCTGGCATCTGCTTAAATGACCAGTCTGAAGGAAGGAGGGTCCCACGGGCACGCTGGGTTGTAACACAGCATCCTGCAGAAAGGAGCCCACTTGCCACCCCGTATCGAAGCAGGCAGGACGATGTGGGTGCATAAGCTTCCAAACCTAGAGGTTTGGGTTACGATCCAAAAGGAAGTACTCCTGTCTCACAGGAAGACAGCACATGCGGATGCCTCCCTTATCCACTTGGAGGGGGGGAAAAAAAAGTCCTTTTAAGTTCTCTTCAAGTAAGTGACTTCCCGTTTTCCAGGCAAAACCAGCAAATCCCATGGAGCATCTATGTGCAGCATCCAACCTCAGGCAGACTTCACCCTTGGACTAACACAAGCCAGTGAAACCTGCTTGTTAGGTCTGACCGGGTGAACGGGGAGGAGAACACAGCAGCGACCGTGCAGGGTTGGGGGAGAACACGCGAGCAGCAAAAATTCTCTGAAACAAGATCCTGCCTGCTCTGCCATCAGAGCAAGAGAGCTCAGCCATACTGAGGGGTGCAGCAATAAGGTGAGGCTTATGATGGGAAAGATGGAGATCCCAGCCTGGGATCTCCTTCTGATGGATTGGATTTGCAATTCACTCCTGACCAGGAAACATCCCAACTGTGGTCCGCTCCCATGCCCCACCTCTAGACTGGAGACAGTCCCATCCTCCCCCACCTCCTCTACAAGATTCCTGAGTTTTCTTCGCTTACATATAGAAAGCACCTGACATGACATGGAAGGTATATGAAACCTATGAGATTCATGTTTGGTTTTGTTTTGTTTTTAATTTACCCGCTCTCGACGAAGACACAAGCTGACAGAAGCCAGCTTTAAAGACATATAAGAAAATGCTTACTTTTTCCTCAGATACAGCCTTACTACAACATTACACACGTTTGTTCACCTGCTGTTCCTAGGTTTATTCCTGAAAGAGAGTTGCAAAGCTGAAGTTGGTTCAAAAGCAGCTAACTCACTTTGACCAGGCCAGAGTGGCAAAATCACCTTATCTTTGGATAGTGGCTGCCAAACATGGAAGGCACCAGGGTGAGCAACTCGACAAGCACTTTAAGCCACTGTTGCTCTTCAGAAAAGCAACTCACCTAAATCAGTCCTTTTTTGTTTTCCATCAGTTTGTTATTAGTCTTGCTGTGGGATTGAGGAGTCTGTTGAACAACAAACATTTACGAGAGAACACGGCTCCAGGAAAGGTCAGCAAAGGGACTGAATCTAATGGCAAACTTTTTATAAAGCTTGCAGAGTCATGTCCTCACAGAACAATTTCAGTAGCCCTCACCATTGCTCCAGAGACACCTCACCCCTGCCCCTGTAAGTCCCTAAAACAGGGAAAAATGGTATCAGAGAAAAACAAGGAAGGAAGACAGTAGTAGTCAATTTTTCCTTGCACCATTCCAATAAATACAGATGCTCACCATACTTCCACCACAGCAGACAGGAGAAATAAGTGCAAAGTTACGGACATCGCAGCAGAGCTATGTTCACATAAAGCTTTCTAACGACATCTTAGCATTAGTGCCCCAAAACACCTTCCAAGTGTGAAGTAGGGTTCTCTATCAGCTGGCACAAACATCTGGCTTTCCTAAACCATCAGCTACTACAGGAGCTATTACCTTTCCGGAGAACATTTGTTTGATCAGAATATTCCACCAGGGTTGGGATCTGCTCCACAATGTACAAGGCACCGTCATCAAGGCTCTTCTGCAGCTTGACCTTCTTCAGGTCCAGCACCATGTACTGGTTGTTGTAGGTCCCTGGGGAGGAGGGAATAAAGTTGTGCCCGTGCCATGCTCAGGCAGGATGTGCAAGGGGGAGAGGGAACATACCCTTTCTCCTATGGTTTATACTCACCAGAGTTGCACTTGGAGAAAATTTCTGCCCAAGTTTTGCCGTTGTCAGCCATCATGTTGGCAATACGGACCCTCTGCCAAGCAAACAGGGATTCGGGCACCACTTGCTTAAGGAGGGTTTGGTTGAACACACTGTTGGTAGTCTGCAACATTATCAAGCCACTGCCTAGTATGTAAAAGTCATCTAGGGACACCAAAAAGCCTTAAAAAAATACAAAAGTTTGTTATCCCTGTGAACCTCTGATATACTCACAGAATAAAACAGAGACCCAAACTATGAATGTATCAAACTGTGTGAGACAGGGTGAAAATCATACAAATACTAAAGTTGAGATGGCAACTTCTGCCAGTGGGCTAGGCCTCCTCCAGCGCACGGCATCTTACCCCTCATGGTTTTGACACCCAGCCCACTTCTGTCTAGAGCATTTGCTTCAGGTTTATGTCACACGCTTTCCCCCTTGGAAGGTTCCCCTTCACATGTAAAGCAATAATCTTATTCCTACACTGAGGATGACGAACAAATACTCACCAGACTTTTAGTCTATAACTAAAAGGTTTGGTTAAAAACAGAAAAAAAAAAAAAACAATAAAAAAATCCCACATACTTCACAGAATGAACAGATTTCTATCCAGCAGTTTCAGCTTGGGATTTTTATTCAGCAGTCCCTTCTGGACTAAATTAGCCAAGCAGAGCCTTCCTTCCAGTTTACTCTTTTGCAGTGTAACTACTCCAAAAAGAACGAAGCCCACGAACCAGGCACCTCAATCTAAAACATGCCCTGCACATTAAAGAGAGATAACATTCTACCTCCTCCTCTCTCACACATCATCCATGCCTTTTTTTTTTTTTTAAAAAAAAAAAAAAAAAAAAAACCTCCCAGCAGCCCCACCAAATCAACGAGGCCATGGATGACAGAGCAGGTCTCCTTTCCAGGTTGCATGCCAACAGAAGTGCTAGGTCCGTTTGCAGATCCCATGCCAAGAAGTGGCACACAGAGCGGCTAAGGTCAGCTGGGATGCCATGGGTGGCAGAGGATACTGCTAACTACCTGCAAAGCCGACTTCTACACACCCCTCAACCCCCTGAAGATCCCCCAGGCTCCCACAAAGCTGCAGTTGCCAACTTGGGGAAGAAAGGTCCCCAGTAAGGTCATATTAACAGAGCTCCTGAGGGGGATGTCCTCCAGAAACTGGACTCTTACCAAAGAGTTTCTAATGGCATCAGAAAGTTCAGATCTTCATGTCTAAACATCTGCACAGCATGCCTTACAAGGACAAAGCAGCTTACTCAAACAGTTACTTGGTGTAGCTGTTGTGCTCCTCTATAAAATCTTCTACAGCAAACCTCATTGCAAATAAACCAAAGTCAGTAACCTAGGAGAATCAGGGGTAAAAAAAACAAAACAAAACAAAAACACCCACCCACAAATCCCTGCCTCCTATTCCCAGGCTTTCATGAAAAGTTCGACCTCCTCCATGCAGAAGAGGCCTGTAGCGTTTGAGTGCTCCACTACAGCAGATTTCTTCCAAGTCCTCAAATCAGAACAGATCCATGAAAAGCTACTTTATGGTCTCCTGATTTCCAAGAACACTTCAGCACAGGACAGGCGCAGAGCGCTCTGCCAGCCCATGGTCTTGGAGAGACAAACAAGCAGGAAAAAACTGTAACTTTAAATAAAGCATATCAAAAACAGAGTTCTTCCTCAAACAGTAATGAAATGAAATTAAACACCTTAAACACGCCTGCTGCGATTGATCTTGCACAAGACATGGGGCACTCCACCAACAAGCAGCTGCTTCACAAGTCGAGTGCTGATACAGAGACCAGAAGTAAAAATCACCAAAAAACTGTAATTTGAAGCAAATGCCAATTCCATGCAAGTGTCACTGCCGAGTGCCCTATTTTAAAAAAAAAAGTTTTGTTTTGTGATTTTAAAATCAACTTAAGCTGAGTTAAAACAGAAAAAGTAAGTGTCAACACAATGACAGATGCTGAATTAACTGAAGTTTGAACTCTGCAATTCAAACAAATTGCACAGCTCAGCTAAACCAAAACAAGAGGATTTTCTTGCTTAGTACTCACCAACTTTTTTACCCGGCAGTACTTCTACAATACAATGTGCCCTCCAGCATAAATCTTTACTAGCCCAATTACCCAGAGACAATAAATGCCAGTATGACTTTGGACACAGCCATCCCTGAGACAAAGGGAAATTAAACATATACCACAGGTTTACCCAGAGGGAGGGAAAAAAAAAAAAAAAAACACAGTAATAAAATCTACGTGAAGCCTAGAGATATCAGAAATTATGTCCTCATGTTTCACTCTTGTCTTTTTAACTACGTAAACTGTTATCTCTCTGTACAGCTCACCTATTTACCTATTTGCTCTGTAAACCCATCTCCCACTCTTATGAGAAACTCTCTCTCTTATTTTTTTTTTCTCCTCTATGAGCCTTACTATTCCTACATAGAAACAAGCACAAACATTTCTGATTGCATCTTCCGGGTCTGAACTTTTTTGACTCCATTTCCAAACACTGCTGGAGAACTGTGAAGTTTTCATTCATCGTGACACTATACATCCATCAAGCAAAGCGAAATACTTTCCAAGATCCGAGCCACAGCTTCCTCCAGGGAGCCAGCACCCAGGACAGCACGTGAGGGGTGACATGCTCCCAGCAGCTATTGTTACTAAAGGCAGACTGCTGCTTTCTGAACCAAGCAGCATTTGTTTTTCTCGTATTTTGTCAGGTCGTTGTGCTCATTCAAGTACAGAAAGGGACAGTATTGTAGTCTACAAGCCAGAGTCGTGAGGTCCAGACATCTCCTCACTGGGATGGGAGTAGCTCCTGGTCGAGATGCTCAGTGCTTCGGTTGCAAACGCTCCAGGACAATGGGAAGGGAGTCTTTGGATCACCTTTCTTAAACCCATTATCAGTTAGTCAAGACCAATCTCCTGCCTTACCTGTACTCATGCATCTCTGATGGGCACTAACCGATAGCTCACCCCACACTGGATATGAAGAGACCACAGACTTAAGGCACTTCAGATACTCTTCTCTGTTTGCCCCCGAACTTCAGACAGAGGTTTGAAGGAGCAAGGAAACAACAAAGAGTCCAGCAAAAGCCCATGACCCAGCTGATGGCAGAGGACAAACTGCCAGTCTGCTGATCTGCCATGACTACTGGGGCAATGAGGAGCAGTGACTACAGAGCAAGGGCTTTGTTGTTGTTGTTGTTCTCTGCCCATTTTATCATGTGTATTCTGCAGAACCACAACATTCCTCTGGTCCCTGCCACCACATTTCTTATTCCTCTAAACAAAAAGCATACCTTCAGGCAACATCTATAAGCAACAGCCACATGCCCTACACAATTTCTCTCTGATACGTACAGATTCACCAACCACATGATTAAGCACTTGGGCCCAATGCTCGAGTGAGAGACAGCAATCAGGGGAGCACAGGCATTCACCTCGGATATTCTTCCTTTTCATTAAGTTCACAGAGCTGCTCTGAACAGTTGATTTCAATGGTAGAAAAGGCCAAGATCAGCAGCGACATTCAAGTTGAGAATTAGGATTAGTGTAGAAACAAGCAGCAAGAAGCTAAATCACTCTGCAGGAGCAGAGATTACCATTTCCTTTCATTTCCACTTATCTGCGATTCCATAGCACTATTGCTGCTCTAAAAGCAAGAAAGCAGCAGGGAAGACAACACACCATAACACTGGTGTTGGCACTTGCTAGCAGATCCCTGGGGAACTACTGGGGAGGCAGGAACAGAGTCTGCAGTTGCTGCCTGTCCTCCTACCTCTCAACTCAGCCTCAGGAACTCGGCAAGCAAACTCAAGGTCTTCTAGCTGTACCATAATGTGCTGACATACCCTGTGGTTAGATGATCTAAGACTATTTGCTAAACAGAGTCACAACAAACACTAATCTGGGCATATGAGCCTGTCTTTTGAAATTTGGTAAATAAGCAAACAATCTGGACAATTTGACTCTCTGACCCCAAGAGAAATCAAGGAGTTGGCACATTCCTTCTCAGAAGACAAATGCCTCCTCAAAGCTTTTCAAGCTTTTCTGACTCAACTTTGGACTACAGAAGAATATTACATCATATCCAGGCTATTGGATGACAAAAATCTATTAATTACTCATTTGAGTGTCATCATCAGCCTGGAGGAACAACTGCCTCCTTTAATGATCTCTGTTCCCAACCAAAAGTCAACATCTTCATGCACAGGCACATTAAGATCAGCTAGGCAATTTTTAAGGAAGCCTACTAGCTGCAACTTTCTTTCTAGTTCTTAGTACCTATGAAGGCGGAGATTAAGAGAGAGAGCTCACATGCAGGAAGAAATTAATTGTCAAGTTGACCCATGAAGAAGACTTGCGAGTTCCATGGTCAGACACCCTGAAAATATAATGCTTCATCCCAACACAGCATGGAGCAGAAGAATTTGCCAGTTCCCTCCTTCCTCCATAATGTTCCTAGATCATGACCAGGCCAGTGCTTTAGCGCCTGATCATCTTTTGGAAAACCTCAAGTTTGTGGGCTACGCCCACAGCTAATGCAGTTTGCTGGACTCAATGGGTCATGCTTGTCTAGTGCTTGTGATACTGCCCCGTAATTAGGGAGTCAGCGAGTGCACTTCGTGCCCTCACCTGTCTCACAGGTGTTTGAAATTTCACTGTGGACATGGGAACTGCATTTTCTAACAGTTCTCCCTGACCTTTCCTGGTAGAAGTAAAGCTTACCACATTATTGCCCGGGCTACCTGGCACAACCAAGTTTTTCAATAAGCCATTTCTTAGAAGCTCCCTGTAGCCCGCAAGTGTTTTTAAGAAATGCACTGGGATTTTGTATGCTTTGGAACTAACCCCGACCATTTCAACATGTCAACAGACAATTTTCAGGTACCCTTCCATGTAATGCTCTTGATCAGCATGGCCAAAACAGAAGATTTGTATTTCATTCTATGGGAAGAGTCCACAAATGGAGCAAAACAGCTTCAAGACATTGGCATTTATGCCCATTAAAAAGCTCTGTGTGGGTGATCCTGATTCCTAGTTTGAATCTGCGGCACGATACTAAATACAACATTTAGGAAACAGCCACATTCTCCTAAAGAATAATGTTATCCTCAATAGCTTTTTTTTTTTTTTTTTTTCAAATGAGATATCAGACCCAGACTGACTTTTTGTCCATGACAGACAAGTCAGACACAAGCCTTGGCTTTTTACCAGGTAACATGGGCTTGGCAAAATTCCTTGCAACAAGTGGAGCTCCTTTAGAGGAGGTAGAGATAACATGGTCTCCTGAAATGCTGTGTGCTTGACAGGCATTGACCAAAATACCTCTGCTCCTTTATCAAAATAAAAAGCCCAGTTCTCAGGAAAAGTTCCCTTCTTGAGAGTCACTGAGGAGGATTAGAACCCTACAGAAACATGCTTTTCAGCCAATCTCAGGAGCCCCTGCCATAAAGGAACCTCCTGGCTTTGTAGCAAGGGAACCACAGCAGTTCAGCAAAGTGCATTTTGCAATCCACAGTGCAAAGTTTCTTCAGAATCTGTTTCTCTTATGGCATATGCTTCACTTTAAAGATTTTTTAAATTTGACTGTCTGAGCATTTTTTTGAGTTTGAAATTTCACCTTCCAAACTCTGCAGCACTAACTCATTCTCAGATTTTGCTTTAGCTTTTCCTCATTCATAATTTGCTGTCCTACCCTACTTTTTTTTTTTTTTTTTTTTTTTTTTTAAAGCAATAGTCCATGTTTTACCACTAAAAAAAATAATTTGCCACTAAAAAATTGCTAACATTCTTCCAGGAAACTCGAGAATACTGTATGTTGGCAAATCTTCTCAAGGAAGATTATAAATAGTCTGACTGGCTATATTACAAACATCTGAAGTAAGGACATAAAGAATACTCCCCTCTGCTGCAACTCTGTAGAGAAGCTGGGGAAGAAGGGGAAATCAGCAACAGGTTGATAACCCAACACCAAAGAAATCTCTACAATTTCAAATGGCTAGTGTTGCATGCTCTCTACTAATGCTATTACAGCATTACAGCGTGAATCATACCAAAGTGGTAAGCAGCAGTGTTCAAAACTGAGTTATTACTATTAATCATTCACAGGCAAGGTGAGAGGAAGTTCAACAGTCAAGATGACTGCAGACAACACAAGCTGAATTCGAAGCAGCTTGTTTGTGCCAGAGATGGTAGAATATTTAACTAGTACTGTTCAGAGAACTGCAGTCTATTAATCAACAACAAAAAAAAGACAACAACATATTCAGGTCTAAAAAGTAAAGAAGAAATTTTCCCTTCTCAGTGTCTGAAAAAGAATTAAGGTAGATCAAACTCAATGCTTCTTGTGGTACTATCGTTTTTACAGGAAAGACATCTGAAAGACAGTAAAAAGGCCTAGTATATCCATATCCTTTTTTTGGGGAGGGGGCTTTCTTTTTCACCTTACTTGGGTAACTGCTGAATCCTCATTTTTTGACCTTACCTGGGTAACTACTGAATGAAACACGGATGGTTTTAGTGTCTGGATCAACTATATTGAAGTTCCAATGTTTATATATTCTCAGTGTGGCTGCATATGTAAACCAGCTGGAATGGGCAAAGTAGATATTCTCGTATCCAGGCAGAACCTAGAAAACAGAAGCAGGACAATGAACAATTTTCAGGCCCTACCACATTCTTCATGTTTCATACTCCAGAGAAACTGGGAAAACTTGCTGTAAGTGGCTTGATTAATTGTTTTGTTCAAGAATGAGCAGATTCTTGGGCTTTTAATTGTGTACCTAACAATGAATTTCTGAAACCTTTCGGAATAATTCTTGAGAATGTACTGTTCTCAAATAATTAGTTGCTATTTTTCAAAATCAAACAGCTTAGGGTTTCTGATTTGGACACCTGCGCCGCATGATACATTTTGTTTCCCTGGTTTCCTCCCGAATCCTTTTATTTGCACATTCAAATCAGCTCTCTATAAACATCTCCAACATTAACTTAGAACATGCTGTTTCTGTGAAAATTCTTCTGGGTGGGAAGTACAGAAGCAAAGATAAGCAAATTCATTTTGCAAAGTAAATACATATTGATAGGACATCTTATCCAAAACATTTCTCTGGTTCTGAGATTTGTTGTTAACTCAGAAGTCTGCTGTTTTAGGCAAATGCTTAAATCTTGTCTAGTTAAAGCAAATATTATTGTTCTGGGATACATGGGGTCTTCATATTCTACTAACTGGCAATTTCAACTCTGAAAAGAAGTGAGTTATGGCAATGATGTGTCAGATGCTTAAATACTATCTCAAAAGCGTTTGTTCCTGCCATTCCCATTAGAAAGCTCTTTCAGAGTAGCACTGCTACTGCTAGAAACCTTCTTCTGATTTCCAGACTATTCATTCATGAGCCAGTTACACCCACTTCTTCTTGTGACAGCACTGTCCTTCAGCTTAAGCAATTCTCAACCCTCTCTGACTTATTTGCAGGCATTCACACTATCCCTTTCAGCCTTCGCTCAGCTCAGTAAAGCAATTCACTTTCTTCTGCTCTCCTCTCCATGAGGTTTTCCATTCCTTAGTAATTCTAGTAGACTTTCATTGACAATTTGTTTTTCTTGACCTCAAGCGAGCACAAGCGAAAGGGCCTTGATCGATAACACGGTCCCTTTATGCGCATGGAACAAACAGCTCATACTACAGAAACACAGACTCATGACATTGCAAGTCGCTGGAAATGAAATTCTTGGCGCTCACCTTGATGAGAGCAGAGCAGTGACCCATATCCCACTGATACTTCCCATGGCCTCCTGGCTCCACGTTGCATTGTCCACTCCGTGCAGGATGCTCAAATAACGCAGGAATGAGGTCCAGCAGGTCTCCAACTGCATTTAGAAAATGGACATCAAAGATGCTCAGTGGCTGAGGAAAGAAAAAAGAGGGACCACGGGACCATTTTCAGACAGAGAAAAATCAATACAATCTTATCTGGCAGAATTTATTTTCTTTCGCTCTCAAAACAACTTCTTACATTTTCTCTTTTATGTAAATATCTGTTCACAAGGCCCAGGTACTAAAACAGAGTGTGCAACTGGGCACTTTGACTGTCTTTAAGAGTCTGGCCCTTGTTCCAGTGTAGTGACATTGTTAGTACCAACATTTCTAAGGAAAAAAAGACATGCTGACAGCAACTTTTAAGACCTTTGTGTGCCTTTGCAAACAGCACGTGGATCAGTCTGCTGCTGCTTTTACACTATGTTCAAACAAAAATATTTTTAATTATCTAAATGCCTTTGAGAAGCCTTACATTAAGAAACACTGAGGTGAGCTTTCAGATTTTTGTAAAGACTGAGATTAATGCATCCTCAGGGCTGAGAAGAAAACAAAAGTGGAAAATGAGGTATGTTAACAATACTAAACCACTATGCAACTAGCTGAACAGAGGAAGTCAGTCAAAAGGCACTCAGCTAAGAGCCTTCAAAATCCCCTTCTGGTTGGAGCTAGCCAGGGTTCTCTGTCATGCAGCTCACAGTACAACCCACTCTGCAGAACGGGTTTTTCTTCTTACTTTCTTCTTCACAAATAAATGATAAATGCTGATCTAGCCTCTTGTGTTAAGAGAATTTTTTGAATCTTTCCTATTTCTGCTTACACCATGCCTTTTGTTAGGGCAAGGCTTAAGGAAAAAAGACAGAACACATATCACTGTAGGCATATGATTAGTATTTTTAGAACAGGACATAATCATACAGCACATGCATACACTGCTTGCAGTATAAATCACTCTTCCTAAATCATAAAGCTGACATCCCAGAAGAGGGGAGTCAAATGACATGGAAGAGATGAAAGGTGACAAATCCAGAGAACATCTACTTTTTATTTGGAAGGCTGAATTCTGCATTACCATCTGCTGTTCTGGCAGAGAGGAGAACGAGCAAGAGAGAAAAAAAAAAAAAAAAAAGTAAATTCTAGTGCATATATCCCAGGGAAGGAATTAAACCTTCACAAAATATTCACCAATGCAAGGGAGAGAAATAAACCACTCACAACTAACATCATACACAGCAGAAGACCCTAGCAGCAGCTGTAGTTTAAAGAAGAAATGCATAGCACACTTTGACATATGTTATATTGCTTTAGCTCACCACATTTTTGCTATCAGAACACTAACAGGGAGCCACAGAGGCCTCAGCAAATAAAAATCAAGGCATATATATTTGGATAGTTTAAGCAAATAGGTGGTACGAATCATTTATTAAAATGCCCTCACAACTGTTAACTATTGGGAATCCATATAGAGAGCATGGTTTTTCCCCATGTGTGATTTAGCTGAATTTAAAGGACTGCAAGCCAAACGTACAATGAGGAGAAGCTGTTTCCCAACACCCCATTTACACAAACAAAGCTGCTAACTCTGAGCAGAAGTCAGGCAGAAAAGTGACCAGCAAACAGGACCGTCACAGAGGGACAAGCAGGACTGCGGATGAGAACGCCCAGCTCCGCCAGCCTCCAGGAATTTTAATTCTGTCCTCTTATTGGCTCTTACTCCATATTCTTCCTTGTAACACCTATCTTCACTGCAACATCCACGTGTAGCCACACTGGCCCTGCTATAGCACCACTTAGAATTACCTGTACATTTTTAAAAATGTTTCATTTTTATGCACTATCATACAGTCGCTGATAGGCAAAAATGCTCTAACTACTATGGCATTCATTCAAGCTGACAGGAATGTGCTAAACAAGGCAGCTCTCAGAACTGTAAGCACACAAATCTGGCCAGAAGGTGTGAGGAAAGACCCTCTTTAATACAGCAGCAAAGATTATGTATATTCCAAGTGTTCCCCTGGGCGAGATTAGCTTGTCAGCTCCCCAAACTCACCAAAATATTAGAGAAGTGAAAAAGGAACTAGCTTGTTAAGCACCCTTTAGAATTCTGTTTTCATTCCCCTTTTTCAGGAACAAGGAAATCTTCCTCCAGTTTATTTCTAAGAACTCATTCAATAACTCACTCAATAACCCCCTTCCTCTTTAGGACAGGCCATCCGATGTCCAACAAGCACGGCGCACAGAGCCTCTCTGAAGCATTGAATGCATTCAAAAAGAAGATTTGCGTGCCCGTAATACAGGCCAAATTTGGGAATCTCAGAGCAGCCTGAGGCATCCTTCACCAGCTTGAGAGTTCCAGCTTGAAAAGAGCTATTATTGAGGTCCAGCATATGGACCTCAGAGAGCCCTATTCTATGAGGTACTAAACAGGGTCCATATCAGGGCATATTATGACCTTTTCTAATCACCTTCTCCCATTTCACATGGCAATGACAGAAAAACTCTTTGTACACATGGTTTATATCCTGAGGAAGAGCAAATGGCAGAAGTTAAGCTGACGAACAATGAGGCTACGCAACCATGACGAGAGAAAAACTCCTTCTGCTGGAATGTGAGGCACCTTCTCTAGGCCATCCCCCCAGAGTAGCAAAGATCAAAGTGAGTCTCCCTACCCTGTTGAAAGCTTTCCATCAGCTCTAAGGACAAACAAAATTTGAGATGTTAAAAGATAACAGAACTAACCTTAAAAGCTGTTTTTTTAAGAACAGGCCCCTACATAGGATGATAGAATAGACTGTTTTCTAGTAACTTCCCCATGTGTGAGTATTCTCAATACAAAAGAAGGAAGTACAAATTGAGGACTGTCCTAGAATCTTTGTACTGTTTAAAACTTACACCTCCTTTTCAATAGTAATTTCCCTATGTAGACAAGCCCAAGATTAATCACAGCCTAGGAAGAGCATTAGGCAGATGAAAAGGCTTAATGCTCATTGAGTGCCCCTCCTTCAGAAATTGTCTTAACTGAAGGGTTGGGTTTGTTTACTGGATATAAAAATGTTGCTAAACCAGATGGAATAATTTCACACTTTAGCATGAAAATGTATTCAGATGTTGACATCAATTTTAATGACACCTGCAAACGTCAAACTCAAAATATAAAGGTTCAAAATACACCTTGTCACCAAGCAGGTCTACAGTGGAAGTATCTATCTAAAATAGCCCTGCAGGACATCAAGCTTTATGTGATTTAGAAAAGAATCTGCAACAGTACGCAGCAAAACATATGCTCCCTATTACAGGAATAAAAAAATACATACTAGCACTACTATCAAATACTTAAGAGACTAAATTAACTATTCTGTCTATAATAAGGCCTGGTTATTTGCGGCAGATATAGTGAATTCTATAATATTCATGCAAAACAGACTCAGGAGTGCAGTTTGTCCATGAATAAGCATTCATTAGAAGGAAAATTAAATCTTAAGAACTTTGAAATCCATCTCCTTCTCCTCTGGAGAAGCAATCTTCAAGCTCTTTATACACTGAAGGGGATATGAACAGCAGCAAATAGGTACACAAATAGCATACTGTGGTCTATTCCTCTGGAAATCTTTGAGAAGTGGAATGGTATCCAAGTAATGGAACCATATGTTCTTTTGCAAGGCTGTCATGCACCATTTTGGTGCCAAGGAAATGCAGAGGTCTAGGTGCACACCCCACTGTCCAAACCATGTTCAAGACATTAACATTAGCATATTGGCTGTAGCAAACAGAGGAAACCAAAGCACCATCTTGAGTGCCAAACACAGACAGGAAAGATGTTTTGCTTTGATTAAAAATACATACCACATTTCTGAACTTCTATTAAATGTACCATTTCTACAAAAGCATGCTATTGAGATGCAACAGGCCTTGACTGAAAGAAGGCCAGAATGACTTAGTCACTTCAAAGGTCACTTTTTGACATCAAAGAGTTAAACAAATGATTATCACAGAACAGACACTGCAGATAGGACATGTCTCCTCTAAGGCAATAGCTCAACACAAGCTAGCACTTTTCACCCTGTCTAAATCTAAAGGATTCTGAATTATCCAAAAAAATAAAAAGATGAGATTCACAGGGCTTTCCAGATACAGGTGTTATGGAACAGAATTTGAGTTCTTTTCTGGATTTTTTTCTACAATTCAGGTCCACCGGGAAGTATCTATAATAATATAATAATTTGTGAAGAGATGCTGTCCTTTTCCTCTGAGTTTGAGCTGACTGCCATTCCTGAAAGATCTAGATCAGGTTCTACACAGGAAAGAGGTGGGTATTTTACTGAAATTCACCTGTTACAATTCAGGACCCTCTGTCATCCTTGATAATGGTTAAATTAAGACAAACCGGTCAACCACACTTACTTGAATCCTCAGTTTCACCCTGAAGAACCTGCCAGACTATTGCAACAGCATTACAAACTACTATGCCTACGGTAGAGTTAATGAATCGCTGCTACTGCACAAAAGTTGATGATCTGGAATGTGGTAATTGCAATTTCAAGTACAACTTCTAATATGAACCCAAAAAAAAAATCATTTGTCCTGCCACAGCACTAACCATACATTTTGTTATGGGACACTTAAAGAGAAAACAAAAAAGAAGAGGACATTGAGCAATGCAAAGCACACTCCAAATTCTAATTTATACTTGGAAATAAGAACAAAAGCTGTAGCTCCCAACTGTGCCCTTCCAATACTTGCCCTTACATACGAAAACCATTCCCGATCTCATTGGCATGGGAGAGCCCCAGATTACAAGTCCAGTTCAGAGGAGGCCTCCTCACACACCACTGCAGACCAGTTATATTATCCAAGCTGAACTGCCACTGCAATTTTTGTAGAATGGTGTATTACCAGATTCTCTTCTACTCCACTCCCATCTATGACATCCCATTCCCAACTACTAAAAAACAGATACATCAGTCTTACTGTTTGCTTGTGTAGTTTAGCCCACTCGAGGGCTCCCATGTACAGACCATCCAACTGTGCAATAATATAGCCAGCATGCCTCCAAAAGGGGTCATCTTTATTATTTCTGATTTGCTGTCTTGTCCATTGATCTTGTCTCCTGCAGAGGAACAAACAGGTTGGGGTTTTCTTGTTTTTGTTTTAGAGTATAACTGATAATGTATGGGACAGACAAATGCAGGCCCTTATTTGACCCTTCCTAGTGTTTGAGGGAAATCCTGGTTTGGAGATCCAGCAGGCATGAAGGGGTTGTATCTTCTAGGTGTACATGTCCAGATCCATGCAGGCACCTAAAGCAGAACGCTTCCACTGGCACACATCTTTTATACATCAACCAGAGATGGACACTGCATCTTTGAGGGACTCGTCTATGTCAGACCAGCCTCCCCTCCTCAGTAACGGTAAGTCAACATTTGATAGGTCAGTTGAATAGCTCGCTTTAAATGCCTACTTTAGGATAAAACCTAAAGTCTGAAGTGCCAGTATTCCTCTCCTGGGTACAAGTGCAATGAAGGCTTTCTGCTGTGGTGCTCAAACGCCGCCTGGCAGCCATGACTATCCTCCTGTGAGGAAAACATGGGATGCGAAACTAAATCATCCCATGGGCCAAATCCAGTCAGGAAGCTACCTGCCAGAGAACCCTGGTTTACAGCATAAGGAAATACAAGCTGAAGAGACCCTGCAGCAAGAGCATTCAACAGTATGAGGATCTCCAAGAACTCTCTTTGGCTTGTAGTCACAGGGCCATAAAAGAACCACAGTTTATTAGAGTAAGTCAGGAGCAGATTCTGGCCTCTGGTTCTGTATCTATCCAGCATTACACATGGCAGCAAAAAAGAATGCATCAATTTGGCAAGGATGCAAACTCTTCCAGCAGTCAGCAGTGTATGAGTGACAGAAGTCAGCCTGACTTTACTTTCTCAAAATAACGAGAGGAAGAAGTATGTCAGAAGAAACAGGCACATGGTTCCAGCACTCAGGGCTACAGGCTTTCAGTATGAAGCAGCATATAACAAGACTTCTATAAAATAAAGCAGTTCTGCAGGTGTCTATGATACAGGCAACAGGAAAATGACACAAGGCCATGGAGCATTGCTCCCGCCACCCTAACAATGCATCGCTGGGGATACGGTTGCAATGCCAAATCGCTGTAAAAAAAAAAAAAAAAAATCTGCCTAGACATGGCAGCTACTGCATTTTTTCTTACAAGAATGGCAGCAAGGCTGAAAGACAGACGGACAGCTAGAGCACACAAAGGTGTTCTTTTCTGCTTCTATCCGAATAGGCTACCATAGAGTAGACTTCATATGCATACAACAACAGAATTAATCAGATATATATCCTAATGTGAGAAGCATAAAATGAGGGGAAAATAGGAAAAGCTACAGAAGTGACCAAAGTTTTACAGGAGGGTTTGAAATGGAAGGAAACTTAAGCCTAAGGAGATTATTATTTAAAAAAAAAAAAAAAAGTTGGTAGTCACAGCTGAATCTCCAAGTACCTGGCATGGTTCCTTTCCCACTTGTAATTTCCCACCAGTGTAACTGCATTATTTGAGTAGAATTACTTTTGATTTATATAGCTGAAGAGAAAAGGTAACCAGGACTTTTGTGATTAGCAAAGAATTCACTTCAGTAGTAGAGCAAACAAAACACAAACCTAACAGAGGAAGGAAAGGATACACAGTGCTAAAAAGATTAAGGTGCCAAGAGACCACACTGTTCCATATAACATTCAAAACCCCAGCTTTTCAGAAAAGACTATTAACTAGAATAAGCTTCAGATTTCATTAGCCTTATCCCTTCATAAGGACAGTTTTAAAAAACTTTTGAGTGAACAGAATTAAAGACTCTGCTTTAGTACGTTTAGATTTTTTTTTATACTAATGGCATACAGTCAGATGAAGAGTAAGCACATATTTTCTATAGCCCATACAAAAAAGGATTCAAAACAGTGAAAAACTGACAATCTCAAAACCCAGATTTTAAATAATTTATTTTCTAATAACTTAATACATACGCCATAAAACTCTGAACTCCACTTCGAACGGTGGGATTCTTAATTAATTGTGGATACATATTTACAGCATGGTCGTACATCTGCCTGAAAGAACAAGAGCAGCAAAAGTTACTGTTTTGCATCTTTCCTCCCTTTCCCTCTCCACCCCATTGGTAAACAAGCATTGATACATAAGCAGCACAGCCCACAATGTCATATCTTCCAAATCATGGAAATGGCTTTCCATTTTTAATGCATAACAAACAGCAAAAGTAATAAATGGTTGTAATTAAAATAAAAGGCCTTGCTCATATCCATCTAAACTCTTGTTCAATGGAAAAGATGCAAGAATAAGATTAAACTACTTTGCAACAAAAATTCAAGTTCAGGGAAGGTTTGCAGGCCAGCAACATCTTGAAAGTCCTAGCATGCTAATTTAAAGCATAAAAGAAATGATTTATTGAATAACTATTCCATTTCGAACTAAGAAAGCATTGGTGTAGAGGGGATATAATTCACTGATTAATATCTAACAATTTTACATACCATTAACGAAGCGTTCTCTCCTTACTGATTAGGCTAAATATCTACCTTTTAAAGTGTATATTTAAAAATGAAAAGTTGATCCTGCTTGTTCCAAAAGAATACAGATTGATTCAATTCAGCATTGTAGAGAACAAAATTATTGTGAATTTCATGTTGAGTTCAGTTGTTGTTTTGTTCCCATTAATAAAGAGGAAAAAAAAAATCGAAATGAAAAACTGAACAATTCAAGATGAAATTAACCTTCAAAGAGCTCAAGTGCCTCAAAATTAAAAATATCCTTCCATTTTAGGTAAAATGAAATTGTCCTGATCAAGGCAAAATAGAACTTTTGTATTTTCATTATGTTATTTTTCCTCCCATCAGACTTCTTAATCTGGTTTAAAGGTAAGCAGGAAGCTATTTTTGCTGAGGTCTGAAGCTAGTAGACCTACATCAGTCGTCAGTAAAAGCAGCTCCTACCAAGTGCTGAGAGAGCAAAAGCAGAACTGAGAAACAGACATCAGCCTTGAGGAAAGTGCAGGCCAGTAAGTCAGAATTCCTTGTGTTAAAACCCAGGAGGGCAACTTCTTCTGGGAGGGGCAGAGGCAGCAGCTATTACTTATAATTTGTCTTGGAGCATAATCGAAGACCAGAGCAGAGACGATTGAGCAGCTTGCCGGGAATTAAAGATACCGAACTGCTGCTCTCCCCCTTTCTCTCAGTGCTTTCCAGCTGTTTAGGTACCGCTTGGTTGTGTGAAACCTTTGCTTCATGTGTCAACTCTGGCACCCTCTGACTACAAAATCTAAATAGCCTGCACGACCTTCAGGCAAAACATTGAATCATCAAGGAAGTGAAGTATTTTTCTGGCACGTTTGCCAGAATATTGGAATTAGTTAGAATTTGATTATCATGCAGCAGAAAAGCAGCAGAGCTGGTGCAAGAAGGCAGTTTTTTTGCTAGGTTAGGAGGTAGGACTTGTGGAAGGGGGGCTAGGATGTGCAGGAGAATAAGCAAAATCTCCAGCAGCTGCATGCTATTGCACCTGCCATGAAGCTGCAGCCACACTATCAGTTGTCGTTTCCAAGTTTCCCATTGAAGAAAAGACTATGTGCCCCAACCATATCACACTTCTTAAAGAGGGTAAGAAGCTTGAAGAGGTTGATCAATATCCCACACCCTCACGGTCCCAGGAAATTCAACAGGTAAAATTCCCAAGTAATTTTAGAGGTAAATTTTCTTGCAACATGCTCCATACAACAAGTCAGAGTTCTGATGGGACTAGAAAAAGGTAGAAAGATGTGCAGGCTTCTAAGTTTAACCACCACCTAGAGCATCTTCATTTGGGCATTCCAAGGGCTTGCAACTGAAATTACCTTCTTCAATGGCCTTCCTTTTTGCATCACACTGGCAGAGGAAGGAATGTCAAAAATGATTCATCTTAAGAGCTTCTTACTGAACTTTTTCTCCTAACTGCTCTGTGTTTTTCTTTTCTTTTTTTTTTTTTTATTTTATTTAACAAAGCCTCTATGTGTATGGCTTGCATGTTTCAAGCATATTATCCTCTGAAATAAAGGGAACCATTATAGTAAGGCAGAGCTTTGTAACTTTGAGAACAAATGCAAGGCTATTACAAAGCTGGGGATGAAAAGTACAAAATCAGTAAAGCAGAGCTCTACTTCTTAAAATTAGAGAGGATCATGATAGGACTCAGGTCAGCTAAGGTCACATTAAGAAATAAAATAATTCAATTAATGATGCTTCAAAGTTAAAGCCTGCTCTTAGGTATCTTATATGTCCCTGTTGGAACTGATTAAAAGTATGTGTTTAATGCCACAGATGTTCATGTGCTCTGCCATTGACCCAATGAAGTGAGGCCTCAGTAGCACTTCCATTTGTAGCTGGGGAGGGGAATTCAAATCCAAGAAAACCAGGACAAGCAACTCTGGCTGGATAACAGGACTGCTCCTTTAGAGAGGTGAGAGACTGGAGTCAGAACACTGATATCTGACACTCCAGGCACTAGGAAAGGGATCACCAATACATGCTTTTGCAAAATACATAGTTACTATCTGAATCAGGTGCCTACACTGTAAAGAAATGAATTTATCATTTAGAAATGCCTGCCTTCCTATCTTGACTCATAGGATGGACTGATTAACTCAGCTATAAAGCTAGAGTGAAATGAATTCTTTCCAGAAATCCAAGGCAAAACAGTCCTTTGCATGATTGTTTATTTGTAATTCATTTGTCTTGCATTGGGCTTGGTTTCCTACCAAGAACAAAGCTTATCCTTTAAGGGTACTATTTTGTCACTCTTATGCTTACATCAAGAGGTCCAGCTGTGCCTAGAAACCTTTCCTCATGCCCTAAGTGTAATGCAAGGACTGAGATGGCTGAACATTCCTGGAAGTCTCTGAATTGGGAGTGCTCTTGACCTACAGCCCCTGCAGGAACCTGCATTTCAACCTCAGCTCAGGCTTCCAAAATATCTGTGTCAGTACAGTACTTGAAATCAGAGCTCTCCTGACAAGATTCTAGGATTTCTCCAAGAAAGTACCTTGGGTCATTTCTCCGTCATGAAGTCATTGCCACAAATGGAAGCAAGACAGCTGGAGATTGCAGTTGTCCAGGCTGTAGGAAATTATGCATTAATGGGGACTTTTACCAAGCTTAATGTCATTCTTTTGGGGGCTATGGCAGAGCCAGCTCTGGTGGTGCTTGTACAGTGGAGGCCCCTAATATCAAGCATTTATCTTCACTCCCAACCCACCACTGAAGCCACATTGCAGGGCAGTGCAGCCACAGATGTGCCCCAGGGGAGAACTGGGCAATCCCATCTCAGCACGGATGTGCAGGCTAGCAGCTTGAGGGGGAATTCAAGAGTTCAAAGACAACAAATACACTCATGGCAGAGCGTTGGTTTTAGCTGCCCAAACAAGGAGATAGATACCTTAAGTTCTTTCACTTCTGAAAACTTGGAGCACTTCTACCTCCTCTTCCCCCTGCTTCCTTCAAAATAACTTGTAAAGCAAGAATTCACAGCTTGGGCCAAAAAATGGTTCTGGAATCCCCCAATGAAGAAATGCTATATACCTATTTTATTCAGATGCACTACAGCGTATATATTTATTAATAGCAGGGACTGCTCATGGCATCTGAGATTTTGGGAATCCAAAAGAAGTCATAGAAATATACAACTTTACTCCCCTCTCAACTTGTTCTCCCTTGTTGTCTCATCTTCCTCCCTCTTCGCTTGGACTTGGGCCACTAAGCTACATGAGTTCTGGATGCAATTCTTTAAAATAAAAGGGGTACGAGTATTTGGGTTTTGTTCTGTCCAATCAGCAGAGTTTTGAACATACTGATGCACAATTAGGCAGAAATAAATTAATGCATTTTCAAGGGAAAGGGAAGTACTAATTTCACTTCATGGAATATTTTGTTTCATAAAAGTTAATGCAGTTAAAGGATAGCAGGATACCTCCTTTTCTCCGCCTACGCAATAAAAGGGTACAAGGTAGCAAAACAGTTCCTTAATTTGACGGTTTAAAGAAATTCTGTGAGGAAAACTAGCTAGGAGCTACATGTTCCTTAGTGTAATGGAGCATGACAGTTAAGTTAGAGAATATTCCTGTAGCTCAATGTTTGAAAGGGAGCGGTTGTTGATGCAAGCAAAGCTTTCAGGAACAGATTGTTATACTCTTCCCTGCTGTTACCAGGACAGGATAGCCCTCTAAAAGGGACACTGAGCTCTGTGCAGCTGCTGTGGGCACTGACGTGCACCGAAGGAGAATGAAGGCACTCGAAGCCCTCTTCTCACAAGGGAAGTATCAACAGTGCTGAGGAGCTTCCCTGCATACAGGCTGAGCGTGTCAGGCAGATTGACAGAAGCGGTAACTACAAGCTGAGAGAGACCATTTCCAGCTTGATACAGAGGCCGTCGGTAACTGTCCTCTAGGAAAGTCTGCCTCAGCATTAATTTGGATTCTGAAACTTTGGGCAAGAGAAAGAAGGAGAAAACAGGATTTTGAGAGGAAACAAAGTATTCAATTTTTAGCAGGTTCTCACTACTCCTGCAGTTTAGGCAACTGCAAACCCACTGTGAAAGCAACAGCCAGTAATCTCTACATTGAGCAAGTGGAGACACACCAAGGTCTTGCAGGCAAATACTGAGGTAATAAATTCTGCCTTTGCAAGGGTCAGTGAAGCATAGCACAATTCATCTCTGCTCATTAGCCCATTTGGATAGGTATTCTTAACTTCAAGATAACCTCTTATCTGAAATAGCTTTACAAGATCTGACGATAAAGGTTAACATTCATAACCCTCAGTGAGGAATATGCTCCCAGTACAGTCACAGACATACTAAGGGACAAAGACAGAACCCAAAACTAAATTCAAATGGGATGTATAACACTTGACAGTCATTTTAGTGATGAGGATCATCGACAATTATTACACTGTCAGAGAATTTCTCAGTGGATTTCCTCATAAAGTTTCCTCAAGTTAAGAAAGGCTTTGGTTATTTCTATTTGCATCTTAACCCATTCTTAAACTGCTTTAAACCAGCAAAATGCACACAGGTCTCACACCTGCTTTCCTAACCTCTTCATTAAACCAAACCCTCAACTTCATTTCCAATTTTTTTCCATCTCTTTTCATTGTTATTTCTGCTAGATCCACCTCTAGGCAAAGGCTGCTCAGTGGTGGCACTAGCAGCACTGCAATAACAAATCGGGTTGAAAAGTAGCCCTGGTAAGCACTTTGTCTGGAGCAGGAGAAAACCCTGAACTGTCACTTGGGAACACCATCATTGAGCAACTTCAATTAATACCTATGGAAAAACAACACAGAAAAAACTCCCTCCCTGAACTTGCACATAGACTACGACATACAACAAAATACTTGCAAATACTTTTCCACATTCACTTCAAGTCTAAAGGAATGGAAGCTAAGAAGACTTAAATTCTAGTATGGAAGCAGTGAGAACAGATAGAGCTTTATTTGCCATCTGACTGGGCTTGCTACTTAGAGTTCTGTAGATGTCATGACAGCCCTTGCATTAATCACTTGGAGATGAAAGCTTCTAGATAGAGCCTTAGTGAAACTCTGTTGCACAACAAACAATTATAACTAAATATTTTGATGTAATACTAATATTCACAGATCCAAAACACAGTTTACATAAGCTGCCTGCATAGTACATAATACTGCCATCTCATGCCACAATCTACTGAGTTTATTTTTTAATCTCTTATATGCACTTCCTTTCCCTTCATGTACAGGGTACATGCTAGGCACTCAGAACTCTTTCCTTGACCTGGCAAAGTGTTTTGTTGTTGACAAATATTCCTACATACCTTCATTCCTTCAAACATTCTTGTCCAGAGACCTAACTCCAGAAAAGTCTACTGGAGTCACTTTAACACATTATATGATCAAAGAATAATCTGCAAATCTTAAAATGTCTTATTACTCATTAAATAAAAATCTTGTCCAGCATTTATATTTGATGTAACTGTTGCACAAACAACTCTGCACTGCTGGCCTGTTCAGTGCAGCCTGTGAATGTGTATTCCAGTATTCTAGAAGCAAAACTGGTAAAGCCAAATTCATGTCACAGCACTCATCACAAACATCTATTTCCCAGACATGCATCAGAACTTCGGAATTCTTCTTTTGCTGTGACTAAATCACTACAGGAAGAGGTGGAGCCTGTTCAGCTCAGCTGAACTTACTTAGCTGTGGCACTGTGATTTCCATCAGTTAGCACCTTAAAGTCCCGTGCTGCCTTCCCACTTAGCCAAGAAATGAATGGTTGGAATAAACAAACAAATAACCACCCATATCTAACACACACTGCTGGATAATCATAACAAGTACAAAAATGCTGTCAGTGTTCACACAGATCTGTGTGGTGAGATTCAGTCCCCCACCTCTCCAAAGGTCTTTCAGGAACACACTGAACCTCCTAGACGAAGGCCAGTCTGCCTCCTAGCCTATCAGTGCAATTTTTACCTTTGTCCGAGAGAGACTAAACTTCTCACCATGCTGAGAGTTTTCAGCATGTTCCCTAGCAGTTTCTGGACAGCATTTCCTCAGAAAGCTCCTCCGGAAAGTCCTGCAGCCTTTGCTAGAGACACCTCTTCCTGCATGGCCTGTCCAAGTGTCTCATCTGTTACTGGTCAATCACCTAACTACAGGCTGGGGAAATAAACTTCTGCTACCCTTTTGCAACTATTTACGATGCAGGGTTTATGCACGCCATTCTGTGATTACATTGCTTACTCAGTAACACAGATGCAGCGCTCATCTATCTCACCAAGGTGAGAAGGAACTTCTAAAGGATGAAGAGTGCACAGAGTAGAAACCGCATCTTCACCCTGTAATAAATATGATATGCTTCATACTTACTGCTAATTAAAAGAACAGCACACAGCTGCTAAATGTATAGTTAGTTTAAGCAGATAGGAGTTAGGGAGAGAAAAAAAAAAAAAAGAAAGATACAGAAACCCACTGGAAGTGTCATGAGTTGCTTCCTGAGCTACTTACGGAGCTGTGAGATAGCCTTCCAAAAAGCCAGATGCATACATGATATCTTCATTGCTTAGAGTCTGATGGCCATAGCCTGATCTGATCTCCAGAACTCCCCAACCTGTTGTCTGTATAGAGTTGTTGTAGAAACCATAGGCATCTCCACTTCTGTCCAGTATATTCTTGACCTGAAGTGTCTTCTCAGCTTTATTCCAGTATACAGTTGCATAGCGCATTTCTGTAGATAAAAGGGGGAAGAAAACAAACAAAAATGGAAAGTTAGTCTTGCAATACACCTGACAGGTATTATAGGAACTTCATTTTGCTTGCTCAGTGCTGTGTCTCAGAAGACCAAAGCGATCAGAGAATTAGTTGTGACATGTATAAAATGTTTCAATTTTCCGTTTGGTAGCTCCAGCTAAGGTTTCCAGTCACAGGCATCATTAATTAGCTATATGAAGAAAGCTGTATGCAGATTTATGCAAGAGTTGAGATTTCAAAAAATGTGATAGGCCAAGTTACTCATCTACAGACTTTTCAAAGACTGAGAACTAAGAAAGTTGTTGCTGCAAAACAAGTACATCTTACTACAGGGAAGTGTGAGTAGGTATTTCCTATCCAATAATAAATGCCAAAATACTCTACTCAAATAAGTTTAAAAAATTAATATGATTGCTTTCCACAATGTTCAGTTCCACCATGTATAGGAACACTGATGTTAACATTATGCAGAGCAGTATGAGAACTAATTGGAGTACTACCAGGACAGCAGCTAAGTATTCTCTTGTTAGTCTTTAGGAAATTAGTTACAACTCCTACAGTAGACAGCATCTGACACAGCTGAGTCTTAACATAAAAATTAGGAGGAAAGTGTTCTATTAACTGGTCAAAAAGAAAATCTTACTGAAAGTAATTTTAAAAGACAGTACGTCTTCGCAACTGGAAAGGATTATGGCTCCTGTCAAATTTGCCTACCACCTAAAGATTCAAAAGACTGCAAAGGTTTTCCAAATTATCTCCCTGGGCAAGTAATCCTGAAGGTGCCATTATCCAACAGGATGATTAGAACTTAATGGGTTGGAGATTCAAGAGCAAAAGCACCAAAAAACTGCAATCCTTTAAAAGGCACAGAGCCAATCACCCTAATAGGAATAGATCACAAGAGTTTTAAATGAAGAGGAAATAAGGGAAGTTGGGCATTAGACTGACCCAGAATTCTTCTTAGATTGTTGTTTAAAATGTATACTCCAAGTTAGTCAAATTTTGTTTGTTTCAAGTTCAGTAACAAAGAGATAAAGAAATTACTTCCAAAATCTCAAGTCATTCGGCCTTCTCTAAGGTTGGACCTGGTTACATCAGATCTCCCAATTTACAACTCACAGGACTACTATGGTATTGCAAGAGAGAAGAGTTCAAAAAAAAAAAAAAAAAAAAAAAAAAACACATGAGTCACAGCTCCCAGAATTATGAGCTTATCCTTAACTTCTCAAAAGAATCACAGTATGACTATTGAGAAACCTGTGATGTTCTATTCCCTTGGCCCTTTTCCAGTGTGTGGTGATGGGTGTTGTTGCCAGCTTACAGCAAGAAAATATCATTTGGTTACTATTCCTTATAATCATTAATCTTATGTGCCATGCTCGTATCAGCTGCAAAGTAGATAATTAGCTATTTTATGAGTAGCTACGTATTCTATGATCATCCAGAATATTCAATGACTTTAGTAGGTATTCTGCAATACCTGGAATTAGAAGAAAAAAAAAATCAGCACAAGGTCAGCATGATATCTGTTTCTCTTTAAAAGAAACTGCAATGTTTGTCTAGCATCTAGTTTCACTTTGAATTAAGTGCACCTATTTAAGTCAGTACTCTGAAACATAACATTAAAAAAAGACTTATCAAGAACCAAAGTATTTGAATAAAATCACAGAGTAGCTGAGGTTGGAAGGGAACTCGGCTCAGTCAAGGTCACCTAGAGCACGTTGCCCAGCACGCCGTTCAGATGGCTTTTGAGTACCTCCAAGGATGGAGAATCTACCACCTCCCTGAGCAACCTGTTTCAGTGCTCAGTCACTCCCACAGTAAAGAAGACCCTATTCCTTGTGTTCAGACACAACTTCCTGAGTTTCAGTTTTTGCCCACTGCCTCTTGTCCTGTTGCTGGACACCACTGAGACGAGTCTGGCTCTATCCTCTTTACACCTTCTCTTCAGGTATTTATACATATTAGTAAGATCTTCTCAGTCTTCTCCAGGTACAACAGGCCCAGTTCTTTCAATTTTCCCACACATTAGAGGTAAGAGCAAAAGTATTTTCTAACAGCTAAGCTTTCTCCAAATAAGCACCTTTTTTTGCATTCAACCACACAGTTGTTTCTTCCTAGCATTCCAGCAAGGATAGCAATAACTGTTTCCTACTAAGTCAATCTTCATAATGCTTTAGAGAAACTTATCTTGTTAACAAGTGAACAGTGATAGCTAGGACAATTTTAATACTCAAGGAAAACTTTATTTTTCCTAGTTCTATGGACAATACTAGAAGTATTAACTGCCTCTATATTTAGAAAGGAAATTCCAGGAACTTGGAAGCCCATGTTTAAAAACAGGTTTCTTGCCTGCCAGATGCTGAGGTTATTTAAAGAACTGAGATATGACGGCCTCTTGGATCCCTCTTCAAAAGGCATAATTCTACTTTTCTGTTATGATCCCCTAACTATCCTTTAGTAACACATATGGTAATCTAGTTACTTTAAGGCAAGGGTTAACATGGGACTCAGAGTGAACATTTAGAGAACGAAGAGCAGGACGATATGGGACAAATACCACTTTACAACACTAAAGCTCACAAACACAAAGCAGATAGGGATGCTGACTACATGGAAAGGAAGATCCTTTGAAGCAGCACAAGGGTCCAGCGCAGAGCAGAACCAGCCTGCCCAGCACTAAAGTGGAGGCAGATCCTGACTGCGGAGCCCATAGCAGGGGCAGAGGAAAGGCAGGCTGTGTGCTCTGCTCACTGAAACTGCCAAGGAAAGGGGATGCAAAGTGACACACTTTCACCTCCAGCCTAATGAAGAGTTGGGAAGCTGCCCATAGGAAGTAGGGTAGCAGGTTACTATTACTAGTGCCCACAGATCAAATAGGTGCAACAAGGAAACTTTTTTCCACCTAAAACAAAGGAGTTGTTGCTGTCTTCTTAAATAAGGCTACTCCCAGGGCCATTTACACCAAAATAAGAACAAGTACCCTGAACACAGGTAGTCTAAAATGACTTCTTGTGGGGTTTTTATTTTTTTACATCTTTTTCTCCTCCCACTGCCATGTCATAAACACACAGAGATGTTTCTATAAGTCAGAACAAACTTCAAAACTTTAAAGTTTACCCTGTCCCTAACTTCACTGTATGGTAGATTTAAAGTGGGGAAGACCTGGGGAAGAAAAGGATGGGAGAGAGGAAGAAGTATGAAATGATTTGCCACAAAGCTAGAGAGGCGTTTAAGGAAAAAGCAGAGAGTTAAATGCCATATATGTGTATATGTGTGTGTATACATGTATATAAGTATATACTCTCCAAGCACTCCAACTGTCTTCAATGCTGCTAACAGCATTTTTTATGGCCCTGTCAACTGTGTCCACACATGAAGAACAACCCTTCCTCTCTCCCCTCCAACTTCACTGCCTTATCTCTACTGGCAATATGAAGATCCGCTTATTTTCCTTCAAGAGCTGTATAAGAAATGCTTTCTTACTTCACCTCCACAACCACAAGAGGTGTTTGTGAATCACAGTGACATAATATTTTGTTCTTTTCTTGTAAATATAAAAGTACGTTTTTCATAGCAGTTCTCAACAGAAATCCTCGGATCAGGTGTATTTCACCCGAGTTCAAATGAACTCTCAAGAGCAACTACTTCTTCCCTTCCCCAAATATATTCTTATTATTCAGAAAAGACTATTTCCCTTTTATGAAGTTCCTTGTAACTCTGCCACTCACCAGTCAGTTTCCCCTGCTTCCAAGATTCAGGCCTACAGCTTCCTCAGATCTGACAAAGTGTCAGAATACCCAGGCATCATGAAACTCTGTTTATTTCGGCATATACACATTCATGCTTATATATAGTATTTATAAAAATATAAGTACTGTTAGTATTTATACGTAAAGTGAGTATCTTGGTACAGTTGAAGTTAAAGCTACAAACTTCAAAGTCTATATACACCTAAGCAAGCTTATGCTACAATAAAATTCAAGCATTTCTCACCACCTAGTTTGTTTTAAACTCATTTTAAACTAACAGGACTAACTTCAGGAAAAATAAAAACCAAGAAAAAAATCCAGAACTAAAATGCACAGTGAAATATAGATGAATATCTAAGAAGCAACCACATATTACTGAAAACTCCATACACGCCCTGCAAGAACAGGAACCTTTCCCTGGAAAGGTAATGCTGGTATTTTTATACTTGTTCTTGGAGGGCAGGGCAGAGACCCCAGCAATTCTCCCAGTGGTTGCAATGGTAGCTTCTTACACACGAATCAAATGCAACACCTCCACGATCACAGATCATCCTGGTTCCACTGCTAAGCTAGACTTCACAAGGTGTAGCAGAGCAAATACTGACAAACATCTTAGCCTATTACCAGCTCCCAGGAGTCTAAAATGCATCAAAGGCAGCAAAGGTTTTCTCTGGAGTTTCCTACCAGTATTGCTTGGAATGACCCAGCTAACGAACAGAAGCAGATATGAGCTACTTACTGCAATGCAAGCAATGACTGAACCCCCTTGGGACAGGATAGGTCAGGGGATTCACCCTTCCACCTCACTGCAACCAGCAGCTCGGGAGACCCACACCGGACCAAGGACACAGTTCCACCAAGGCCACCAGCACGTGCAATGTGGGAGACAGAAACAGAGCAGACGTGCAATGACGAGACAGCGTGCAAATAAACACATGCTGCTTCTTCCCAGCAGTTAGCAGGGACTCACAAGAGCCTGTCCTTAAATTGCCTGATGCTAGTGAAGATAGTACAATGCATCTTCCAAATAAAAATCCACTAACAGGACAACAGCAGGAAGAGTGCTGGAATTCCTTTGGCAACTGAGCAGAACTCTGCCTTTTGCCAAGATTATACCCTTAATAACAGAAAAATGGAGATATTTCAGATGTTGCCAAGAGGTGGTGGTGGTCCCTTGGATTTTCAGGCCAAAATGCCAAATCTTCTTTGTCATTTTTGTCCAAGTCCAGGAGTTGCCAGGCTGTGTTAGAAACAGGGCTTGTCTTCGACTTGGTGGCAGTTAGGAGAATAGAAATACACACATTTGTCAGAAGGTAGAGAAAACAATTAAAGGAATTATCAAGTGGGACTGAGAGGTGGTAAAAAAAGAAGATGCTGAAAAAGGCATCAAAAATAGCAGCAATTTGTAGTGAGAAGACAGAATGGACAGAGAAGACAAGGGGAAAAAAAAGAGAAGAAATATGGAGAAGGGGCTCAATAGCATTGAACAAACATAACTTAATATATGTACTACCTACATTTAGTATATAAGTTACAACTGCAAAAGTAACACCTGACATGCCTTAAGATTAGTAAAATTCCATTTAGAAATTATCAGAACTCTTTTTTTTTTCTTGAAATGAAAGGGCCTACAAGTTTTGGGGATGGGAACTAATATTTGTACTTTTTCTTAGTCTGAAAAATAAGACTACTGATGTGCAAGGCAGCACTGGGAAAGTTTTCAATCATTTTTGCAGGTTTCACAGTGATATAAATCAGAGTGACAAGCTGAATTAGAATGAAGAACATTTAAGAATAGAAAACCCACTGGATTCCTTACCTTGCAATTTTAACTATATTTTAAATGTTTATTTTTATCTATAGCTTTTTAAAGGTGAAGGGTTTTTTTCTGTAGAGATATTAAGATCTACTTAGCAGATTCTACCCAAACACTTTCCATTAATTTTCCTTTTCCGTTTCACCAAGGACTATTTTGGAAAACTTACAAACCACAAAAAATAGCACAAAGTAGCACATCTCTCATATCCTGCATGCCCGCTCCCACAGCTAATGTTCAGTAGTTAATTTATATTAGCAGAACTTATCCATTAAATATTTCATGTCAGTCAAAACAAGCAGCATCTGGCATTTCTGTTCAGTTTTGTAGCTTCATATGACTTGTCCTATTTCCTCCAACAAAATGTTAACCTCATCCCTCTAACTTCTCAGAAAGCTTGTGAAGTACAAAATATAGCTATATTTTGAAGTTTCAGTTGAAATTTATTACAAAATAAATACTAATTACTTCAGGACTTCTTTAGAAATTGACTTAAACCATACAAAAACTTAACATGAAGCTCAGTAATTTTCAATTAAATTAGTCCGTGCTTAAATATAAGCAATTTGAGCTCTCTATTCTCTTGGCCTTACTTCATCCTATTTACTCATACAGTTAGGTTTAAGTAATTTTTCAATTTGTCTCTAACAGGCCTGTCATTATTTGAAGCCTAATCCCCTGATTTGTGCTTTCAAGAGAGGGAAGCAACATTCAACCATGCAAACTATGAACTGAAAACTGTAAAGACTCAAATTCTTATGTTTACATGGAAAGCTTAGCTGACACAGAAAACTTATCAAAACAATTGTAGGTCCCCAGTATAAGTCACAAAAAGAACAGCTTTACAAGGAGCTTCACTAATCTTCTACTCCTAAATTTAAGTGATTTTTACCACAGGACATTCCCTACCGTTTCCAAACTGTAAAATGAAGTACCTTCAAGGCATTTGAAATTCTATAGAACAGAGCTATATAACAATGAACTAATTTGAAAAATATGTGTATATATATATATATATATAAAATTGTATTTTGTGGCAATTCACTAGATGGAGGAATAAACTTACTCCATTAAATAGCCTAAAGGTATTTCTGTTTGTTACTTAATGTCTTTCTACCAAAACTTTGATTGTCATGTGAGAAATCAGGCAGGTATTAGCTGAAACTACTTAATATCCCAAAATTCTTTTCACTTTCCATGCATGCTTCTTGGGTGACCCTTCCTCCAGTGCTGCTGATGTTAAAATATGTGTGTGTGTGTGTGTGTGTATATATATATATACACAAATATAAACATATATATACACACACACACAAATATATATATATACATATATATATATATACACATATATATATATACACACACACATATATATATATATATATATACACATATATATATATACACACACATATATATATATATATATATATACACATATATATATATACACACATATATATATATATATATATATATAAATAAATGCCTTCACTTGGGAGTTTCCTAAAAAACGAGCAAACGAGCAGCAGAAACAGCCCTTAAGATCTTCAGAGTTAATGGAAAGCAGCAGCAGAGTGTGAAGTTTTCCTGGTGGATTTGCTCCTCCGTTTGCAGAGCCCATTAGTCAACACCATCAACACAAACAGCATCTGCCCTCCTTGCCTCCTCTCTATTCCTAAACTTTACCAGTTTTACACAAAGGTGGCTTCGCTTTCACGTACTCCACACCATTCAGAATCTCTTAAATTCTCTCCTTCAGTGACGCTTTTCCCCATCCTTCCTATTGCTGTGTAAGCTATTTTAGACTTGTAAATGAGGAAAGAAACATAGTGTTCACACCTTGCTGGCATGTCTTCTAGCCCATGGTTAGACACCACAGTATTTGCTCACATCTGCAAGGTTTCCTCAAACAAATCATGTGAAAACTTAAACAGAAGGCTGAGATCCTACAGTAAGTTGTGAAGGCTACCGAAAAAATGTGCCATTTGCAAAAGTTTGTTCACACTCAAACCCTGTCTCTGAAGTCGTGGCGATTACAGTAGCATTAAAGCAGAAATCAAAAACAAACAAAAAAAATCAAAGATATAGAAAAAAAAATCTACCAAAAAAGCTTGAATGTGTTTCAGAAGTTTTGGTTATTGAATTAGCTTAATTGCAGCCTTACAGCTTCAGCTGAAAATATAGCATTATGCAAACAGAAGATGAAAAGGAACTCTGAGCAGGAAATCAGCATGAAGTGCTGCTTGCACCACATAAAATAATCTCATCTTCTGGAAATTAATTTGCCAATAGGTGCTTAATTACTCCAACAGCAACATAAGTTTATCTAATCAGAAAACAACATATGGGATTCACATCCGTGCACAGGTACAAACTCTGAAGACAAACAAACAAAAAAAATCAATTATTCGTATCCACCAGCTAGCATGAAAACTTTTTTAACAAGCTGCAGCACGCTGCAGGCCATGGCATCAAAAAAAGCATTCACTCCTGCACACACATGCTACATTTAGTTCTATACAGCACGTGCAAAAGTAATAAATAAATAAGTATCACTAGGCGCCAGCAGCTGCTTCCCCACTTGCTTATGTCGAAGTTTGTTCCTCCCGGCCCGCTCGGGGAGCTGGAAAGACGACGTTTGGGAAACGCGTTAACTCGACGCGGCGCCTCCCGCCACAGCCCGCGGGGCGCCAGGGGCGCTGGGGCAGCTCCGCGGGGCCGGCCCGGGGTGCGGATCCCCCGGCCCCACTCCCAGGGGACCCAAGAGGCTGGGGGAGCAGCAAGGCGGTGCTCGGAGCCCGCACCGCTTCCTCGGGAGCCGCAGGCAGCCCCGCGCCAGGCTCCAGAGCCGGGACAGCCCCGAGACTGCGGCCCGCCCGGCCCGGGATCCCCGAGCCCCCAAACGCCGCTGCCGCCTCACCTGCCCGGCCGCCCGCCGCCGCGCAGAGCAGGACGAGCGCCCAGCAGCAGCAACCGCCGCCGAGCCGGGCCATGCTGCTCTCCTGCGGGCGCCGGGAGGCGGCGGGACTTTAACAAGTTCCCTTCGCTCGCTCAGGGCAGGTCTCGCCGCTGCTCCCGCCTCCTCTGGCGCCCGCCCCACAGCCCGGCGCCAGGGACGCCCCTGCCCCGCGCCGCCCGCCCCATCTCCCGCCCGCCGGGCCGAGGGACGCAGAGCGCGCCCGCCCCGCCGACCCCTGCTGCCGGGCGGCCGTTGGCCTCGGCGGCCTCGGCCTCGGCCTCGGCCCCGTCCCGCCGTGTCTCTCCTCGCCCCGGCGGCGTCGCCCGCACGTTGCCCGGCAGCTCCCGCGCAGCCGCCACGAGGCGGGAGGGCCCCACGCTGCTTTGAGCCCTTCCAGGGCTGCTGAGGGGTCGGGGCTGGAGCCTGGCCCCGTCTCGGTGATGCCTGAGCACGGCAGGAGGAAAATAAAAATAACAGCATCCCTCCGTCCTGCCTCTGCCGGAACTGCTGCGCTGATAGGAAGAGTCGGCATGAAAGATGCCGGCAGAGCAGCTCAAGAATTGGATGGAGGCTGGTCAAGCAGCACCAGCCCAAGAGCAGCTTCTGGCCCTGTTGAGAAGAATGACCACTGAACATGTCTCAGGAAAAAAGAATCCAAGGGCAGGCCTTTTTTTCTGGTGTTTTCAGGAAGGTATTATTTCCCATTTGCTCTTTCCTCATCCCAGTGAGACTCAGGCTATCTCAAGATGTAGCCTGTTTGTTTGTTTGTTTGTTTTTCATTTCCCATCATGGGATATTCCAGCGGTGTCCCCAGACGGCCACGATTAGGCCTTTGTATTTTGCTGCTTGCTTAGCGTTGTTCAAATGTGATACAGGTTCCTGCAGTAGCCTCGCGTAACAAGGTCACGCACCTACCAGTTCGTGCGAAACAGCAAGGCTTGGCCCCGTGCCTGGGAGAGCAGCCCTGTATCGCTGCATCGGTACTGCCGCCTCCAAGAATCATGTCCTTGCTATTGCTGTTTTTTTCTTCCTGGTCTAGTTTTACTAAGAGATAAGGATAAAACCAGTGCAGTTACTTTCCTTCTTTCATTTTTACCTCTCCAATAAAGAGTAAGTCTTCACATCAGTGTTGCATTTGCCTGAGGAGTATTTTCCTGATACTTCCTTTACAAAAAATATGTTTCCAAATGAAAAATCCTACTCTGTGACATGCAGCTTTCAATTTGCTCATACTGGTGAATTGAAATATCAAAGGATACTTTGTATAGACTATTAAAATAAATAAATAAATAAGATTCTGTGTGTACAAGTGATGAACATGGTCAGGAATTACAGGCACCTGTAACCTTGGGTAGAAAGTGCAGATAAGCAATGCTACACCAGGAATGCTGTGCAGATGCATGAGGAAACTAAGAGGGAGAAAAGGAATATGCGTGTGACCATGGCTACAAAGGCCCTGTGTGTTTGGAAGGATTTCCCAACCCAGGGATTCACAGATTTTTGGGGGTATGTGTGAGGTAAGTTTAAGTGAACAGGTGAAGGTACAGCCAAAATCCTCTCCATTTGGAGAGAAAAATTACATCTCGTGTTAGGTTTTTAATTTAATGGCACACTGTTCAAAAAGGAAACTCTCCTGATTTGTGGTTGCAACTTCGGTGACAGACTTCTAATTGTAGAGGGCTCTTTGATCAACTGCATAATAATAAGATGCAGTGGTAGGACATTGAAGCTGGGCAGATTCAGGCCAGAAAGCAGGTACAAATTATTTTTACGAAAGATAAATGAATTCGTTGGGATGCATGGGCCATAGAAATGCAACAGCACAGTATCATGTTGCAAGCAGACAGAGATTGATAGATCAATCAATTCATTCCTAAGGTAACTATTTATCTTCAGGAATTACCCCAAAACCATGGTCTGAAGAGTGCAAGAAGGACAAGGACCACTGAAAACCCAACAAAGTCTAAATTAGTTGTCTCAATCACTTTCAGCAGATGCTTCTTTTAAAACAAATCATATCTCAGAGATGTCACAAATGCAGCCCATAGAACTCCTCTTTAATATGGTCTTAAGTGACTTCAAGCAGAGCAACTCTGCTTAAAGTAGGAGGCTTCTTCAGGCAGGCGTCGTCGAACGCTTGTCACGGCAGCGGGGTGGTGCCTGGGAGCACCGCAGTGCAGCACTTGCAGCAGAAAAACGTAGATACAGCGATGAAGATTGTTGATAAATTCCTTGAGGCAGGAAATGGCAGTCATGCTGACTTCATACTTTTTTACTGTACTAGGATTGTTTTTAATCCAAATCAGTGTTAGAATACAAGTTTGTTTGCTTGTTTGTTTTTCTATCCTCTTGCCCATTAACATATCCATTAGGGTGGTCTAGCACAAACAGAATACATACATATATATTTTTTAATTCTTGTTTAGGCTAACAAAGAAAAAATGCAGGAGATAGGCTTGAGTTTTGGTTTTTGGTGTTTTTTTTTGTCATTTTTAGGGTGTTTTTACTTGGACAAAAACACTGTTCAAAACTATAAAAGAATGATTTAGAGATAACTTATGCACCAAGTTTAAAGGTTTGAATACTAACCCGTATTTGACATTTGTGTAAGAAGCAGGCTCTAAGAACTACCTAAAAGTTGCAGTCCACTGGCAGGGTTTGAAAACCACCAATGTACAAAAAGCATTTCAGTAGTTCTTACCGTTTAAGGTAAAAGGTGGTTTTCTTTTATAGGCACCCCCTCCTCCTGTGCTTTGGTTGATTAAAAAAGATAATAATAATAAATGTTGTGGTGTCAGTTAACGGGTGAGTCAACTCAGTTAAATCTGAGTTCTGCCTAGAAGTGAAACTTCCTTCAGAAACTGAACTGAAAGTTTCTGAGGTTTAAGAAATTCAAGTAAGTTCGTCTTCATTTCTGTTGCACTTCTGGTCTGGGGACAGAAGTAGGAGTGGAGAAAGGATATGAAAGGGTCTGGTTTTGCAAGATTTTCTTTTTCATTTTGCAGGTCTAGGAGATTCATATAAGCTTTAGACCCTACACAAGCTTTGGAGTCATCTTAAAAGATAAATAATGGAAGCACAAACTCTTGAGCAAAGTCAATTTGATTAAACAAAGCACTGAGGAAAACTACAGAAGAAGCAAAATGCCAAAATATCCTGGACTTATCAATGATATGTTTAATATTATTTTCAAATATATTATAACAAATCTTTTTTGAAATAAAAATTACAAATTAAGCACAACATTTAAAAATCATGAAAATAAAGGCTTTACAATGAATATTTTCAGAAGCAGATTATTGAACAGCCTATCAATTTAGAACAAAACAAACAAAGCTATTTTCTGGTCTCAACTGGTAGGTATTTTCATTTCCTTCAAATCAGGCTGCATGTGTCCTTCTGAAGTCATCAGAAAATTTGGACATTGTGGTGAACAGAGGTTGGGTTTACAGCTAACAAGCCAGATGTTACCGAGGATGCCCAAAAGGGTAATTTCTTTCCCCTTTACCTGAGAATATAAAACTCCAGCCTTTACCTAAAATACTTGAGAGAGCATGCATAGGTTTGCTGCAGCTTTCTGAGTCAGAGTTTTAAAGATACGTGGTAGATTTATCTGTGCTGGCCAGTTGCAAGTATTCTAGGGTACCTGTTCGGTAGCTGGGTACCCGTGAAAGCTCCCGCTGCTTGAACCCTTCAGCTTCCCGTTTCTGAAGAGTCTTAGTTATCATCTCTGCTAGATCAGCTTGTAACCGCTGCTGATTCTCTCTGAAAGCAACAGGACAGAAAAACTGCAGTGATTCACACAGCGTTTATAATGATACCCTGATTCCCACCCTTGTTTAAACATTTCTATCCTAGGTTTATCTCCACAACATTCATACACGTCTGAAACAAAGCATGGGAAGAACAAAATTCAAGGTCTTCCACAATTCCTATGTTTTAGTCAGTACAAATGCAAAACAATAGCTCAGGTCCAGGACATCAACCTCATTTTTTTTCCCAGTAGCTCCTCTCTTACATGTTAGAAAGTAGCCTTTGTTCACTTTTTAACAAGTATGCCTGTGCAATACTGCAATAGCTTTGCCCAATTCTCCTAGCAGAATATCGTTCAACATGCTGCAGGTCCCATTCCTCCTGCAGATTCCCACACAAGATACACAGCTACACACATTTCACTGGTCTGCCCTCACACAGAATCATAGAATCATAGAATCGTTACATATGATTTTGAAATTCAGCCTTCCCTATCCCCAGTCAAGCAAAAAAAAAAAAAAAAAAACAAATTGCTGTGCAGTTTCTGTGCACTGCAAGCCGCAGACAACATGCTGTACAGATTTAAATGCTAATGCTGCTTCACTGCTAAAAATCCACTGGTAAAAATCCACAAAAAGGCATAACTGTACATCCTGCTATGCCTTCTGTTGCAATTATGCTTTTGCCGCAGTCACACACAGCTGGAATGAGGACTAAAGTTTTGGGGAATATTAATATTTTCTTTTTTTTCTACATGCTCTGTGTATAATAGATCAACAGCTTGTCCTCTAACTCTTATTTCTTTTCCTAGGAAATGAACCTATTAAATGCTTATACATACAAATAACCTTCAGCTTATGCACAGTCCTATAGCTAATGCTGTCATGAACATTTACAGATGTTTGTATGCACATGCCGTGTTAAACCCTTTGGGTTTAGCTAATAAAAGCAAGTCAGGTGTTACTAAAAAAAAAAAAAAACCTGGGGAGGAACAGTGAAGGCTGAAGTGCAAAGATTGGGAATTTCTCTTCTCTTTTCACATATAAAGACCAACTTACACAGAAGGAGGTGTTGGGAGATTATATTCCTTGTCCTCAGAGCCTGTTAACCAGTAAGTAACCTCAGTTCCTCTGCCCTAAATATATATGACAAAGAAGAGAAAGCACAATTTAGGATTTATAGTATAGTTTTCCATAATCAGCATAATTAATTTACTTAAATGATAATGTATTGCACATCGTTGTGTTTGACTTTTGTTTTCAGTAACTGCCGCTTACAGCAAAGGGTTAAAAATAAGACATAGGAAAAAAGAATAGGGGAAGTGCAACTGCCCACTCACTTCCTTGTTCCATGACCTGGAAAACACACCATGGAAAAGGTGAGCTGTGGTACCTGTCTTCAGCAACCAAGTACAGACATCTGCCAAGTTTAACAGACCAAAATAAATATATACCTAAGTAGACAGATAGGCGAGCAAGAACATATTAGCAATAGAGTCAACTTCCCATCCGTCAGAGCCATTTACCATCACTACCCAATTTCCTGTTATTATTGGTATGTTCATTATTTATTCTCTACATCTTTATGTTGCCTTCATTTATGTCTTTGACAGTTCTTCATTGACCATGTCACCTTCACAGAATTATAGTGATCACTTTAAGATTGTGAATCCAATTGATCCATGACTGTTGTATCCCAGCTATTAATTATGTTACAGTGTTCTGCCACTGATATATTCCTTCTAAAGCAGTCTCTCTTCTCTGTGTAAATGCTTGTACATGGTACAGGTTACCTTCAAGTATGTTTCTCCTCTCGTTTCATACTGGAACCGGCAGCCTGTTCTTTTCAGGATGGAGATAGTGGAACCATTTACATGTATCCTTAAAGCTAAAAATAAAAATACAAATAATGCAACATCAAGTTGGAAATACTAGCTCAGAAATACTAAGTATACAGTCATACTAAGTATATGTGAAAACTGCCATGGTAGACGCTCTTCCAACTAGTGCCAGCATAGATTCTGAGAGAAATTAAAGGAGAATGAATTATACTGTTGTATCAAAAATCCTACTCCATTACATGGGATTGTATCTACAAAAAGGTGACATCATCTTTTCTAGTGTTTAGATGCCAAAAAGGAGAAGAAGAGAGAGGTATTTATAAAGAGGACAGTAATGCAAAGATACCAGGCAGAAAGAAGACAAACTGGCCTTTGGCATAGTTCCCTAATGGTGAAGTTGAAGTAACTGCTTCCATTTAAAATATATGGTCAGCATATTTACACAGTAAAGCTGCAATACAACTTTACATTGAAATAAAATATATATTTCATTCAATGTAACTAAACGCAAGACAGGTACATATCGTATCTTCCAGAGAAATTCAGTCAGTCAACCAGCCTGTTTCCTCCCTCTTAGCAGCACTGAGGCAGGAACAAGGAACATTTCTTCATTGCCTAACACGGAGGTAGACAACGGGTAGTCAAAATGAGCAGGGCTTCTTCATCCTTAAAACTTCGGCGATCTGATAATAAATTGTTCTCAGCTGAAAATAAACCCTTTGATCAGAGAAACAGATAGTCTTCCATCCTGCAACACTGACAGATAGAATTAAATTCTTACGCAAGCCTGTGGATTCCATCCGTGAGGCTGTGTTCACTGTATCTCCAAATAAACAGTAACGAGGCATTTTTATTCCAACCACACCAGCTGCACATGGACCTAGAAATGGGATACAGGGAGTGAAAACGGTGGATTCAGAGAGCTTATTTGGAAGGTACTTGCAGTACAGTACACCTACAAGGATTGCGGGTTCCTCACTCATGGCGTTACTCTCTACCTCATGTGTCTGGCAGTTTCCCATTCCACTCCAGACAAGGCCTGGTTCTGTTCATTCAATAGGAGCATAAAGAGGACACAGCTACACGCTATTTGAACACAATTTTTGTGTGGAAAAAAATAGTTATTGACTCATTTTTGGAAGTGGGAGGAAAAAAGAACAAGCTTCATTCTGGAGGGAAATCACAGCAGTGTCTTGAGGGGTCTCCTCGTACCTCCGGTGCTTTCACTTGTGTGTTTCTGATAGTGGGTATTGAGGTGATTTTTGAAACAAGGAAAGATTTTATATATATATATATATATATATTTCCTAAATACTTGTGGAATTAACTGTAGTTCCCCATTGTGAAAAAATCTTCAGTTTTTGGATGGAAACTGATTTAAAACATCAATTTCTATATAGGCATGATCAGAACTTTTGTTGCAAAAAGCATATAACACAGGCCTGCTTTATATGGCCAGATAGACATATCTGGTATAGCTGATCTCCACTTTGGTACAGGAAGAGTGATCTGTGAAGGTTATAGCTGGCTTAACCCAGGAACTGTGGCAGTTGCTCTCCATAGTTGCCAGCTTAAGCTATGAATGAATGGATGCTGGCTATGCCACCATAAGGGAGCAAGCCTGTGCCTTATTGACTTCTGTAGCAATACCCCCAGGAACATTGGTCCCAACCTGATTCTTCATGAGAAGAGCAGTTGTGTGTCATGTGCTACATTTTGCATGGATGTCTGTTCTGCTAAGTTCAGGAACACTGTCATTGCTCATTCAGCACCACAGTATACCAGAGTGAATCCCAATGCGAATCCAGACAGGCAGGCCTGGCAGATGTCGCAGTTCAAAGGATCCCATGAAGCTGAGGATGTCCAGAGCCATCATAGAGATGTCCACTGCATGGCGATTGCCATTCCTCTTTGGTAAACCGCTCACCACCATGTAGGCATCACCAATGGTCTCAACCTGTGGTGGAAACACAATTAAAAGTTGCCAACTCTATACACCGCAAAATATAAAGGTTAAAAGGTTATCAGATCTTCTTGTCTATGACTAAGTGTGTCCTCCCTAACCAGCAAGACTGCTTCCTTTAAGATAGCTGACATGTTTTTCAGTATGTGAGTATTCATAACTGTACACAGCATTCCAAGTAATGAATCTGTGACAACCTGATATAGAAAATTAGCTATAAGCAAGCACACAAGTATTGATATGAGGTAATCTTGGACTTGTCCTTGCTAACGCTGAGACAGTCTTCCCAAACCCACACATTATCTGATTTTGATTTCTGTATCCCTTATTCTTAATTAAGCAAAAGTGAGAAGTTAATCACCTTGTAAACATCATGATGGTCAAGAATGTGGTCGAAATTCTTGTAGATATCGTTGAGCATATCTACCACCTCCATTGGCGTGCTGTATTTGCAGAGTGTAGTGAAGCCAACAATGTCACTAAAGTAGATAGTGACTTCCTCAAATAGCTCTGGTTCTACCAGGCCAGTTTCCTTCAAAGATTTTACTACTGGCCTGCAGGTATAGAGAAGGCAGACAGATGGATGAATAGTCTGTGATTTACATTAAAGAAATTTTCTCACATAACCCAATTATATCATCGTTTCCTGGATAGGAAACATCAAATAGTTTGCTGAATGCTACCACTGTAATAGCATTTTAGATGTCCATAAGTCCATAATGCCTTTCAGCCAGGGACCTCAAAGTACTTAGTAATGTTAATTAATGCACAAGAGCTTTTCAAAATTCAAGTGTGTTAAATAAAAGCCATGAGGAAACTGAGGTGCAGGACAACTGAGCTTCTTAGCTAAGGTCAGAAATAGAGAAACTGCCAAGCTAAAATTAAAATTCTGGAACTTCTGACTTATAGCCCTATATTCTACTTCCACTTTTGTTGCCAGAAAGTGAGAACAGACACTTCTTTTTTTTTTTTTTTTTTTTTCCTAGTGTAGAAATAACTGCATCCTGATAATTATATCACCTCATCCTTGTTTTAGATGAGATAGTCTGATAATTTTATGGAAAAAAAATCAGTATCATGACACTGAGTATCCATTTAGGTGGAATTTCATTTTCTTGCATGTCTACATCCAGGAAAAAAATGTTTCTCATGGGAAAATTAGAAGGGAATAACTGAAAGAAACCTAGAAAAATGTAGGTGTTGCACAGTGCGATGTTTCCTCTGCATGAGATAGCTATAGAGTCCTGGGAACAAAGGCTAGAAGAAAAAGGGATTTCTTGTCCTGTTGCCTAACCACCTGGAAAATGTCAGATTTTCCCCTAAGTTGGATGGGACTGAACAAACACTTAACTTTTTTTTTTTTGCTTGTTTGTTTGATTTTTTAATGAGTCATAAAGTCAACACCTTGACTATTTCAATGCCCTTGAAACTGGTGACAAAGTGCCATGACAGTGTTCTGCTCTGAATGTATGCAATACCAAAATTACTAGCATCATCAGTATTACAATTTCAATAATACTTGTCCTGTGCCTTACTCTAAAGCGTGCATCTAGTCTGGTCTGGTCCAATATGTCCCAACCCTCCTCAATCTCTCTGTTGCATGCAAATCCACAGCCTGAACTTGGGAAGTTGGGCTGCATTCCTCCTGCTCTCCAGCTGGAGACACTCCTTCTCCCTAGCAAAGTACTGTAGGACAACAAAGTTCTGTGTAAACGAGCTCAATATAGATCTCTAGGTTCTGACAGGAAGACAGTGAAAGAGAGGTTTTGTGCTGGAGGAGAGAATCCTGTACATGAGGGGAGACTGTGTGAGATAAAGGGTCCCTATACCACCTTGGCATGAAAGTCCACTGGAGTCTCTGGTCTCACAAGGTATGGTAGAGATTTCAGGGACAGTTTCTTATTTTCTCCCTAAGATCACTTTGGAAGTTAGAAGGAACTTGGTGAGAAAGAAGGACAGATACATGTCTTTAGAATTTTTTCTGCCTTCTTGTCCCAAAGACTTCATAGTTCTTGGTATGGGATAGGATTGCAATATTTTGTTTTTGCATCCGTATCAGAAAAGATTCAAGTAAGACTGCCATTGCTATACGATGGTCTACGTGGTTATCATACCAGCTTTTCAGACTACATCCTTCTAACTTTGCAGAGCCTCACTTGACTGTAAACAGTCTAGGAGAATAAGCTTAAAGCATTAGGATCCCTACTGTGTCCTACATATAACTGGCGACATTAAGGGCCAACACTAGGGTCAGGCAACCAGCCTCTAACACCGACTTGCACTGTCTGAAAATGTACATACTATTTTGATGAGAACACACATTTTCCTCAGCTTCATTTTGGACTGTTTGGTTATGGTTTGGTAGGTTTGGATATTAAACACAATGCCATTTTGTACATACGTATGCTTGCTCTTATGAAGAATACATCTGCTGAGGATGCTATTTTGGTCAGATTTCACTTGGATTAAGCATCCTGCCTGCCTAACTTGACCCCTCTGGTCTCAGCTAAGCATGTCACTCTGTGTCCTTCACTTCTAATGTTAATGCCTGCTGTTGGAACTGCTGTCTGCACCAGTTCTGCGGGGGGCTGATTCTCATTTATGTAGTTTCTAAAAAACACCAGGGTACTTGAGGTATACAGAGCTTTCCTGCTGGGTCTTCTGAGTAACTGAAAAAATGTGTAAGTAGGTAATAAGTAATATATCAGTTTGTGAGGTGTTTGGGCCAGGTATTTCAAAAGATCTCATCTCAGGAAGCTAGTTTTAAAATCAGTCTATCTGTCTCTCTATTAGAATTTATAATGATTATGTAAAATTAAGAATCTTCAAAATTCAAATTACTGCCAACTTTTTGAACGGATCTATACTGCATCAAGAGATGCCGATAAAATGATTTGGCCAGTCCTGGCCAAAAAAAAAAAAAATCTTCAGTGTCAGTAACATTCAGGTAGGCTATGTAATTTTATGGCTTATAGTGGTACACACAGGTATGAAAATGCTTGTCTGTTGTGATACAAATGTTACTAAGACACATCTGTCATTAGCGACTTTAACTATAGGCAAATGAGGATGTCCTTACTGCAGGCAAATATATTTGGATGCATGGATGAATCAAGATTCTTTACAGTGGCTCCCTAATTGAGACATTTTACTTCCCTTGGCTTAAATTGTTCTACTGTAATTGTAGATCACATCTGGTTCACTTGAGCTTCAGCTTGTTCATAATTAAGGTTCCAGTTCAGTAAATCTTTTTAATTCTAAACATATGTTTAAATGTTGAGCTGAACTGGAGCCTCAGACAGGGACTCAGTGGCCTAGATGGGAAATCACACCAGGCTACAAAGCCTACAGAAAGTATGTGATTCTTCTGGGCAAAGTCAGTCATGCTTTCTCTATCTGCTACCCATTTTGCTCAAGTGGTCCAAGGGAGGCAGAGGAGGTACAGAGGAAATTGGTGGTAGTGCCTCCTACATTTGCCCTTTGCCCATAAGGTTGGGAGAATTAAGACAGAGGAAGTAGCTTTTCATTATCTCATTTGAAGAAATACAAGACGAATATTAATTCCAATCCCACTCTTCAAGAATCAAATGACACATGTAAATAAAATTCAAGTGAAAATCCTGTTGGACAGTACTAACCTTGGAAGTAACATGAAATTAAGTCTGTCTGCTCTGTCTCTCTCTGCTTTGTATAGCTCTGTCCTTTCCTCCACCAAGTGCTCCAAATTACGAGAATACAGCTGTAGACGCCGAATCAAGGTATCCATGTAGCTTTCATTGGTCTGGCCGTGGTAGTTACTGGGAATAACATAAACAGATGGAAGCCAACATGGAAGGATGATAGAAACACATTTTCGAGAAAGAGGCAAAAATGAGACCAGAAAACTTTTGCAGTGTTTGACTTCCATATAGTTGGAATGCAAATTGTTTAAACTACATTGTTCTTAGAGGTCTATGCTTATGATTTGCAATCCTGTGGCCCACAAATGTCACTTAGAGTTGCTAATTCTTAAAGCATTTTCAAATCTCTCAGCCCTGCTAATATTGTGAACTACGAGTTACTTTGGGTAATCCATGAACACACATTTGAGAAAAAAAAAAAAAAAAAAGGAACTGACAAGCTCAAATTCTGAGAGGAAACTAAAGAAGGCAGGCAGAAAATTTGGCTTAGATTGAGCTGTGGATTAGACTCAGAAGGACTGAGGAAATTTGGGGCTGTTCCTGTGGAAGACAGAACAATTCAACAAAAGAATTACCAGGCCCTGAGTTAGTTTTCTTCACAAGATCCTGCAGGCAGCAGGCAGTGAACTCTTGCTGGAAGCAGACATACAGTAGCATGAACCACTCATAATCCCTGTTTGCCTTGTCAGCCTGGGCTCACCAAAGCAGTCTGAAAATAGATGGGGCCAGTCTGACAGTGAGCATCAGATTCATACTGTGCATGAATGAACTTCGAAACTTCTCTGACTCTAAGTAAATCTTTATGTCAGTAATATACCACCTCAGACCTCCTCATGAGGAGAACGCCTTGCTACAAGTGGCAACCTCCTCCCTCTGGATGGAGACTTAGGAGCTGAAGCAAGACTTCTTTCTACTCTGCTGCAGTACAATATGTTCGGTTATGGATAGTGCAGTTGTCCTTTTGCCCATGTAAAGTGTAAAATGATGTGAGTGCTGTTGGGGTTGGTTCATGAAGGCAGCTTTAAAAAATAGGGAGCATGTCCCCATGAGAAGTGACACATTGTTTGGATGTCTGAATAATTAATTCAGGCCAAGCACCGTAGGAACAATGCAGCAGTGGCCAGGTGAAAGGCCTTTATAACCTCACAGGGTTTTTTTTCCCAACTCTAGCCTTTATTATCCCACAACTTTGCACCAACATAACCCTCTAATTAACTTTTCTGATGAGGTACAACCCAGCACTTTTAGTCAGCTTAATTTGGGACCATCCAAACTCATTTATGGCACAACCCAATCCAAACTTTCTAATCATCCTCTAAACATTTGCATGCATTCATTTCCTGAAACTTAGACAACGTGACTCACTGCCCAACTCTTGACTTGAGACAGGTGGTGAATTACTTGAACGGCTCCAATCTCTAATTATCCAGCTTGCTACTTCACAGTGTACCAATCTGAGGTATGACGATCATCTTGTCCCTCATCTAATACATGCAGAGATGCACATACACACACATACACATATACATATGCACGTGCTCACCTCCTTTTCTATCAAAGGATAAGGAATGATCTAAGTGAAGACAGTTTTTTCGCTGACTGAACCATATACATCAGCTAATAAACACATCAGCTGAGAGGGGGTAGGAGTATCTTAACAAACAGCACTGCTGCTCACCTGCATATTTTAGCCAGAGTATTCTCAATTTTCTTAAAGTCAGGCCTTTTTTCTGGATCCTCCTCCCAGCAGCTTTTCACTAGTGTATACACCTTCAAACAAACAAACAAAAATAAGGAAAGTCTGCTCAAGCAATTGCCATGGAAGGATAATGGTGCTAAACAGCACTAGTTCATTAGGGAATTTCCAGTTACTCTTGACCAGCAACTTATTAAAATGCATGACTAACTGTTACGAATCTATGGTTAGGACATTCCTTGCAAGCATCTTAAACTTAACTCTGTGGTGACTAGTGACACGAGCTTAACTTGAATTTGCAATAAATAAAAGAAAGGCAATTAAACTGATCCAGTTCTGCAGCTCATGCCAGATGACGCTATTGACATGGAGGTCAATGCTCTGGTAATCATATCCCTTTATATGCTACAGTGGGGATCTTTCAGAAACTAGTGATTCAGTAAAAAAGAATGGAGATCATCTGTCCTCTGGTTAGATGTCCACAACACAGACATCAGCACCTGAGCAAGAAGCCTTAGGAGCTATAATCAGTGGAGAGAATAGGAACATTTGCAGTATGATTCATTCCATCTTAGAGATATCCAAAATACATCAGAAGAATGGCACCATGTAATTTCCATTTCTTTCCAGTGACTATGAGGTGGTCAGTTCAAATACAGATATGTACACTGCATATATCTAAAGTTACCTGAGCTGAATCTTGCTTCTCATTCAGTCACTTAAAAGCTAGATGCCTATGTTTGGCAAAGTCACTTTATGTTCTCTTAGGAATCAATAGGAAAAGCACTTTGATCTAAGATAGGACTAGCAGTAGTCCTCTGCAAGTCCCTCTTTGATCAGAATAGCCCTCTGGATGAATGTTCTCTCCTCTGCATCCTCTTAGCTGCAGAGGGTGCAGGTCCTTCTGCATCTGAGAAGGGACTAGGTCAGACTGAGATAACCAGCTCATAAATGTCTAAAGATAGTTTATATGAATCCACTACGAAATGTGTTGTACTGCTTGGTGTTCCTGTGAGATATCATCTTTTGCCATCCTCATGCATTATTTAAAGACAAAATATCAATCCAGCACACTGGATTATTACCAAATTTCAAAAGAGACACCATTGTAACATAAGGAGAAGAAAACAAAGTTCCATTTGAAAGCACGTTCAAAAGATAATGATAATCCTTCTTTAATTCTTGCAACACAATGTGCTTGTGAGTATATTGTACATCGGATTAGAAGACTAATCTATCCTTTCACATGCAGGTCAAGCCGCTGCTTTCCCATACTGAATTATACAACCCTCACAATTTGATAATATTTCGTATGTTGGTGAAAGATCCTCTTTATGGTATAGCTGCTCACAACCCTGAGACAGCATTAAACTAAATAAGCATATGTTCCTAATTTATTTTAAGATCTCCTTTGGTTCATCCAAACTGGATGTAGTTTTTAGGGAATTCCAATGGAGGCAGGTGAGAACACTGACATGTTTGCTTTTTTCAAGATAACCCAGGGCCTCTCCTCTGAAATGTGCAAATCCACACTAGATCTGCTTTTAATACATGCATTAGTTGTTGAAATGTCACTGGGAGAAAAGTAAATGGATCACAGGACACACTGTTGAGGGAAGAAATAATTTTTGTATGCTGTATTTCACTAGTAACAACGATAGAACCCCTTCTCTTCTAATGAGTTTCAAGTGTTTAGCACAAATGTGTACGGCCTTCACTCTCCCAATAACATCAATTCTAGTCTGGCCAGGAGTTCTGCATTTAACCCAGAAAATGTTTTAGTTAATTATTAACTTACTTCCATCTCTCTTTCTCCCACCATTTCCAGTGGCAAATCTGGTCGGAAGGGCTTCTCTCCGTTGCCTCTCTCTACTCTGTAAAGTTTCTCTAATAAAGGAGAAAAGGTTCAAACTTTTAACCAATAATAATACTAATAATAACTAGAACATTTGTGGTGAATATTGTGCCATGGTGATGTTAAAAGTACTGCTCAGACAGAGCCTGAAAGTCAGCTCCATCGATCTTTTACGTGGTTTCCTACTTTGGAACTTTTCTAAACATAAGGCACAAGATCAAAACAGATTATCTTGAAGGTCTCTGAAAAGAAAAACTAATAAACATGTACATGAGTATTTATTGTTCACAGTAGACATGGTTATGGCATCTTCCCAAGTGAATGTTAGGCATTAATAGTGTGCCTTTCAGCATGAAGTATAGCTATGGCAAAAAACAATACAAGAAATCCATTATGATACTGAAACTTGATCAAATGTGTGGAGACCTAAAACTGTCATTTGATCAGTTCAAATTGTCCTGCAAATGGACAAAAATGGCCTATTTTTAAAAATAGGCTATTAATATATGTAATTCTAAAATATTGTGTTTGGTAGCTCATTTGTACTCTTTCCATGAAATCCATCCTCTAAAAGGTATCTGGCCTCAGAACACATCAGAATGCAGCTTGATTTGCGGGACTCAATTTAAGTAAAGTGACTGAGAGCTAAAGAAAAAATATGTCTCTCCCCCTTCCCAGACTCCAAGAGTTTCAGAGAGGGATCCAGAGAAACACTTTTTGACATCCAGGGAAGAGAAAGAGAGAAATAGGAAGGGACCAGTGAACAAACCTGAGACATTTACTGTTGATGTCTCATTATGTTTAGGAGACAATTTTGTTAATGGAAGCATATGATGAGATGAGGAAAGTATGTCATCATGATGGTATGTACAAGTCTAGAGCAACTAGGGATGCCCAGGTACATGATAATTTAAAAAAGACACTGGTAGTTATGTGCCAGCATTGTTGTGCAGAAGTTACAGGCTAGATAAAGAGCAAGACACTTTGTTTAAGGGTCTCCAAGTACCATGGAGATGAGAAACTGCTTAGGAGTTGCCTGTGAACTAAGAGATGTAACAATGTCAGATTTCCATGCTGCGCATACACCTGAGAGCAGAAATACCTGCAACTATTAACAACACTGCAATTAGCCAGCAGCAGAAAACAGTGGCACAAAGAGGCAAGTTGAATTTATTGTTGGTACGTGACAAGATTTTGTAGTCTTGAGCTGTGAATTAGGTACATCTGCAGGAAAGTGGAGAAACCAGCTGGCCTAACAGCTGTCTTACAGAGAAGTCAGTGGAGAAGACTATGTCCTAGTTATTGCTATGAATTAAAAATCAAGTCCTGTATGTCTATATTCTTTGTTGGTCTTTTCTCTCACTAATAACAATATTTTGTGTTAAATCAATCAATTCATATTTGTAGTTTGAGAACATTAACTCATTAACTCACTCATTTTACCACAAAAATTGTACCTGAAACTGCCTGAAAGCTGAGTTTAATTTTCTCAAGATTATAGATGGAAGTTAGATACAGGCTTTTTAAAATAACTCTTCTAAAGTTTGAATGCGGTCTTTGTTGCTGCCAATGAAGTCCTGGCCAAATTGCTTCATTTGTGCTGAGAAATCAGTATGATGCCTTCTAACTTATGGAGGTTAACTTCTGGTATCCTAAACATTAAAAGACTTCCTGTGAGAGACTTAACAAATGAATCTATGCATGCAACGGGGATATCTTTTTGCCCTTTACTGTTGATTCTATTTTGACATCCCTTTCCCCCTTTTTATCTGAGATATTTGCAAAATAATGGTCAATCCAAAGGTCAATTCTGAAGTTAGAAGATGCCACACGAAGTCATCTGTGCGTCTACTAAACATCTACTAATGCTTTTAAGAAAAGGATTAGTTCCAATTTGTTTAAGAAAAGCATGATTTCACCATTTGATTCACTATGGGGAAGTCGTGTCTGATGAACTTGATAGCCTTCTATGATGAGGTGATGGATGGTGGCTGGATGGACGATGGGAGAGCTGTGAATGTTGTCTACCTTGACTTCAGGAAAGCTTTCGACACAGTCTCCCATAACATCCTCATAGGAAAACTTAGTAAGTGTGGACTGGATGAGTGGACAGTGAGGTGGATTGAGGAATGGCTGGATGGCATAGCCCAGAGGGTGGTGATAAATGGGGCCAAGTCTAGCTGGAGGCCTGTGGTCAGTGGTGTCCCGCAAGAGTCAGTAGTGGGCCCAGTGCTCTTCAACTTATTCATCAGTGACTTGGACGAGAGCACAGAGTGCACCCTCAGCAATTTTGCAGATGACACCAAACTGGGAGGAGTGGCCGACACTCCCAAGGGCTGCACTGCCATTCAGAGGGACCTAGACAGGATGGCGAGTTGGGCAGAGAGGAACCTTATGAGGTTCAAAAAGGACAAGTGCAGGGTCCTGCACCTGGGGAGGAATAACCCCAGGCACCAGTACAGATTAGGGTTTGACCTGCTAGAAAACAGCTCCGCAGAGAGATATTGGCTGACAACAAGTTAACCATGAGTCAGCAATGTGCCCTTGTGGCCAAGGAGGTCAATGGGATCGTGGTCTGCATCAGGAGGAGCGTTGCCAGCAGGTGGAGGGAGGGGATCCTCCCCTCTACTCAGCTCTGGTGAGGCTGCACCTGGAGTACTGGGTGCAGTTCTGGGCTCCCCACTACAAGAAGGACATTGAGCTTCTAGAGCCTGGAGCATTTGTCATATGAGGAAAGACTAAGCAAGCTGGGCCTGTTTAGTCTGGAAAAAAGAAGGCTGAGAGAAGATTTGATCAATATGTTCAAGTATCTGAGGGGTGATTGTAGGGAGGATGGGGCCAGGCTCTTCTCCATGGTGGTTGGTGACAGTACGAGGGGTAACGGGTATAAATTGAAACACAGGAAGTTCTACCTCTAGATGAGGAAGAACTTACTTGCTGTGAGGGTGACAGAGCCCTGGAACAAGGTGCCTAGAGAGGTTGTGGAGTCTCCTTCTCTGGAGATCTTCCTAACCCACCTGGATGCCACCATGTGCCATGTGCTCTGGGTGTCCCTGCTGGAGCATGGGGGTTGGACTAGATGATCTCTAGAGGTCCCTTCCAACCATAAGCATTTTGTGATTCTGTGAAAAGGTTTCATGAAGTATATGATATCCTCATTCAATGAAAAAAAAATAATGGAAAATTGGAAAGCAGGATGGTGCCTTTTTTTTTTTTAAGGTAGACTGAATTCAGACTTACCAAATAGGTTTTGGGCTCAATATGTTTGGGCTCATTGAGCCCCAAAATGTGGGCTCATTGCTGTTTTACTAAACATTCTGATATGTATGGCTATCTCCAGCAACAGACAGCCTGCACCAAGACATGCTAAAATCCTTTCAGCTTGATGGATTGACCTCATAAAATTTGAAAGGGACAGTTTTTCTGAAATGCCAAAAGGCGGTGGTGAGACACATGCTAAACTTAAAACTAGGAACCCAATTGTGACTGTGACAGTTACAGTCAAAGAAAGAGTGAGGATATCACTACATCTTAGAAAAGCCCAGAAACACCATGTCTAACTGAATAACAATTAACACAACACAGAAGGACTGTAACTGTATTTGCTTTCCCAGGCAAAATAAGAAAGGAAGATAATTGTTCCTTTGCTTCTGCATCTGTTTTGGTGGTATTTGTAAAAAACCCACATTCATGAGGCTTGTTTCTGTTTCTCCCACGGAAAAAGAATAGAAGAACTTTCATTTTCTGAACTTTATCTTATTCACATGCAGCTCCGGGAACTACCTGTCATACAGTCCTGTCTCTCAAACCATGTGTCCTGAAGAGTTTGGTTGAAGAGGCACCTCTAATCTCTCTTAGATCCACACTTGTATAACAGAATTAGTGACATAAAATACTATATTACCCTGAGCGTGAATATAGACTTGTGATAATGCAAGATGTTGAGCTTACCCCAGAAGTTTTTCTAAACATTACTTAGGAGAAGAGCTATTAGGCAGGCCGGGTGCTGCTCTAGATATTTTAACAAATGCAAGGCAAATATATCAGAATGACTCAGAGCTGAAGGTAATATCTAGACCTGTTTTTGGTAACTGTTACTAGGACAATCCCAAACCCACACACCTTTATGGTAACAATGTATGGGATCAACACTGTTGTTAGCCACTCATTTAATGAATGCTGTACAGGAGGAGGTGGATTTTCTGACAAAAGTTAAAATACTTAATTTTGCCAGAATTTCTTTTTTTTTTTTTTTAAATGCCAGCTTTTCTCCTGTGCCATGCGACTGAGTTTTTTTTTTTTTTCTGTGTTGACACTGACTTTTGATGCCAAATATGAATTGTGCACAACTCGCAGTCAGAAAAAAACCTTTTCTGCAACCTTTAAATGCTAAAATAGGTCTAGGCAGCTTTGGGTAATGTTATCTTCTGTAATGCTGTGGCAGAGGGGGAGTGGGAGGAAGAAGGACAAGAAAAATAAATGCAAATTTCATTTTCAGAAAGAACAGTGACAATTGTCCCCACAGAGAGGTCTTCAAACGGACTCTTCGTTCATCACAAAGTGAAAGAAGCAGCAGTTCAAGCACCTATCTGAGACAGCACCTTTCACAAAAAGCTGTGGAGAATGGGCTAGTTAAAGCTCCACCAAGCTTGGTAGCTGCAGTGGAGGAGAAAATTGTGGATTTACCTTTAGTGTCCTTGCAGTCTTCAGTGTAGAAGGTCTCTCTGCGCAGGATGATTTCTTGTGCGATGATCCCGTAGCTGTACACATCTCCCTTCTGAGACACATCAGCATGACGAAGGTGCTCAGGAGCCGTCCACAGGTCTGAGGTTGAGGTGACAAAAGGGGAGCAGGTGAAGAAAAAAAAAAAGAAGTTGAAAAGGGTGGCACTTTTCAGAGCATGTTTTGCCATAGTAACTGTTCCTTTTTACTCTTTCCATGTCAAATTCCAAGCACACTGGAATTTCTCTCATAAGCAGTTCTTTTGAGAGGCTGATATCAGTACAGGCTAGGTAACACTCTGATCTGGTAGTTTTCAATCTTTTAGGGTTTGTTGACCCTATTGTAGATGCAGATCCTCACACATCCAGTACAATTAAGGTTATTAATAATAAGCTTTTTTGTCTTAGGAACCTTTCTTAGGATTCCATCACCAAGGAATGACAGTGCTCTAAAAAAATGACTAAGATGTAAATTCTTGTGCCAGACGCAAACAGTGTTAATGCAAGATGCCAGATGAGAAGACTCTACTAATTTCCCACTGGCCTTAGTGTCATGACCCCATTGAAGTAATTCCAAAATGCTCCTGAGACAGACATAATATTACTTGCTCATAATCTCTTTCTTTCTCCAGAAATTATTAATCTGTTTTTCTAGCACCACTGTACCTCAAAAGCAGGGTATTGTCATGGTATGGCAGTTTGTTATGACATGCTGCAGCCAGAAAGCAACACTGAAGCAATATCTAGCCACAATGAATCTATAGATCTGGGGAAACAGTAAGTTTTCTTCAAGGAAGGAAGTCTAGGAGCTAGAAATTTTGAGGCTATTTCTCAATGCATTTATTTTATGTGCAACTAAAAAAAAGATAAAAATATAAAAATAATATGAATTTAAATATGCAATTTTTAAATGAGAAATGAAGTTTTGCATTCTGTGCACTTTTACTTTGCTTTTTTTTTATCTTCTCATTGCTGCTCAAAGGCACATTTGTGTTTGAATATATATATATTTTTAATCCTAATGACCCCAGGTTCTTCTCAGGTCATATATTACAGTTATGGTGCAATGCTGTATTTTTTATTTCTCATACAGACTACATGGATTGAGATTATATAATTGAAGATAGGCTTCTCTTTTCACTCCAGATCAAGTAGGAAAGAGAACAGGAGTAGAAAAGAGTGCTCAGCTTTATAGCAATGTCCCAAGAATAGTAGATGAAATAGAAAAATTAAGGAAAAGCCACAAAAATTATTCCCATCTGACTGAACAGAAATGCCTGGACTCCTGTCTAAGGAAGGGTAAACATTAGGGATATCACTATCAACTTTTAAAGACGTTCAAAGTGACAAGTGTTAACATTTATATTAAATTACCAAGCACTGTCAGACCACGTAAAGTAACACATGCAAATTGCACTATCTGATCAATGACAGTATCATGTGGTACTTGACTCCTTTTCGATTCTTCACACAAATTTAACATTATTGCTGTTTGCCTAAGGCCATTCAATGCTGCAAATGGCTCTTACAGTCCAGCTACCTGTGAGATACCTATGTCTTTTCAAACATAAATTGAAAATTCATCTTTTTTTTCCCCTCACCTACACTCCCTAATTTCTTTCTCCACCTGCTAATACTTCTCACTGATGGTGTTATTTAAGTTAAAAAAAAAGGTTTAGATGTAATTTATATAACAGATGCTACATGAAAAATGGATTATGTCCTGTCCATTGTAAAAGATATAAATGGGTCAAATTGTATTACGAATATAAGAAAATACCATGACAGAGAATCCAGATGAATACTCTTTTTACCTTTCTTTGGCGGCAGAATTGAATGACAGCCAAAATCAGTGATCTTCACCACCATGCGATTGTCAACTACACAGTTTGTGGATTTAAGTCGACCATGGACTTCAGTTTTGCTTGAGTGCAGGTAAGACATTCCCTGAGGTTGATAATAAACCACGGAGAAAGCAAGACTTGTGTGAGACACTCAGCTCTTACTACATCAACAATATCTATCCACGTAATTAAATGGCCTTTATCAGGAAAGCATATGCAGAAATCACAATTCCCTCTCACAGAGAAAGAGAAGTATTATTTTACAGAAGATACTTTCCAAGATCAAAGGAGAAGTCAATAAGGATGGATCATTAGATGGACTGTGTCTTAACCAAAGACCATGGTACTTCTCAGCAAGGTGTGACATTTTTTGAAAAGATTAAATTGACATTGGGTAATTAGGGATATTTATTTCCGCTCACAGAAGTTTTTATTTCATTGGCAACAAGTACTATTCTGGTAAAACTAGTACACAATTTGCTCCATTTCACACACGTAAAAAAAAAAAAAAAGTTTCAAACTACATGTCCAAACAGTCACAATAGGTGAGAGAAGAACTGCTACTTATGTATGTGTATTCGAGGATTACAACACAGCAGAAATTCTGACAGATCTTTTTCTGCAAAGCAGAGGGCCAGAGAAGGGTCAATGCAGAGAATGCTAGATGAGGCACTATGGCTTATATAATTCAGGACATTATATAGATAGTCACGGAGATCACTGTTTATGAGTTTCTCCATACTAGTCAATACCTAATATCAGTTACTCACAAGCTAAGTGATGAGGACTTGCTGATTCAGTTTCAGCTGTATTTTCCTAGATTCAGACTCTGACTCACAAAATGCACATTAGCATACGCGAGTGTGTAGTTTGCCCCTTTTAACTTATCACTTCTGAATTTAGCTCATTTACTCTATAGCAGTCAAATATGGTGTAATATATGACAAGGGGCCAGAAGTGGGGCATAGCAGGAAAAGAACTTTATTAAGTGGGTGTAAACTGAAGAAAGTAGCACATGCTAATTGCCTCTTGTTTTATCCTCTTGTTTAGTCCTCTTTTTCTACAGGTCAGAATCTATATTCTGCAAAGACCATAAGTACTGATATGTTATGACCACTTAGTTTCTTCATTGAATGGTCTTCCATTTCAACTCCTACATGTATATCTCATTCTCCTGGATGCTAGCTGATAGACTTTAAATTGGGTTACACAGTTCTTTGGGTCATGAGTGTAGCATAAAGCATGCTGGGTTTTCCCTCTTCTGGCACTCCCTTTTGGGAATAGATCAGAAAAGGCTATAAGAGATCACTGAGACATGAGCTGAGTTTTGGGAAGAGTAGATGTATGTCTGAGACAAAAGCAGCCTGCTAAAGATTCAATCCCTTAAGAATGTGGTTGGACTGGTTATCCTCGGCCTATCTAGACCATGCCAAAATTTACAGAAACTGTGTTCACTCCAAATCCAAGGAGCATGTTTCTCCATTAAGCAGCTTTTAATCATGCAGCCCTGCGGATAACATCCAGGGTGTTTTGTTTGTTTCAAGGCCTGTTTCCTGCAGCTGCACCTTCTTCCACCTCTTGTTTACAACAATCAGGAAATGTATGCACTGTTATAGCTGCAGGTACTTATCAGTTTTAGCATCAAATGGAAAGCAAAAATAACTTTAATTTACATATGCCAGGGCTTTCGCATCAACAATTTCTGTAAGCAAGTCTCATAACTTAGTCTTCCCTTTTTTTTCTGACTATCCTAGGTACCTATCTGGAAATACAGAAACCATTAAGAAGTTGCAGAGTGATTTTCAAAATTCATATTGGCATTCCTAAATCACTGATCCATTTTTATAACCTCTACTCTGAAGGTTTAGCTCTGACTGAGACCTTAGAATTGAACCATTTTCCTGGCACAGTGCAGAAGTATTACAGTTGCTTGCACAATATCCTGCAGTAGCTCCTCATTTAATAAACAGTCTCGCAATGGCATGCTTATAACTGCCAGGCTTGGTTAGTGCAGTTCCTTCTTAGCAGGACTTTCATTAGAACCTCTTTGTCACATACAGCCAAATTCATGTAGCTACAGGCGGTGCCCACCAGACACAGAGACAACAAAGATAGAAAAAAAAATAAAGCATATTTAGGGATTCCCCATTGCCTACCTAACCTTCTCCATGGACTAGGGGTGTTCTGGAGTAGTCACTGCTTGATTAGATGTGTCAGGGAATAGAAAATTACCTAACCTGCTCTACTGAGAAACACTGGCACAGCAGCTCCTGTGGTGAAATGAGGGGTCAAGGAAGTAAGAGGACTGTTTGGTCAGTAAACAGTAAAAGTAGGGTGTAAGAAAGCAGTGGTGTAGGGAGGGACAGTGTATCAAAAGCAAAGCAGAAGAATTGCAGGAATTGATAATAAATCTTTCAACTGCAGGCAAAGCTAGGACTGGGCTTGAAAAGAGCAGACATTGGGGTGAGCTCAACTGGAGCTGAAGGCTATGCAGTGGCTTAAGTAAAGCAAGAAACCAAAAAGACAGGGTGCCTGGAGGTGGGGCAGCTTTAGTTTGGGAAAAGAAATAGAAGTGCATGGTAATGCCTAAATCCAGGAGGCTCCTCCACAGTATTAACTGAAAAAATAGAGAAGGTTGACAAGTCGTCCAAACTGACTGTAAATTGCCAGATATTCCTAGGTAGATAAAGATTTTCAGGAAAATTCTGTGGATCCTCTCTACTAACGTGATTAGTAATGCTCAGGATCACAGAAATGATGCCAGGTGCCTTCTATTCTCAGAGTCTTTGTCCCCATTACTGATGCATCAGTGAATGACTGGATATGAAGTCCTGGTCCTAGTGAAGTCACTTCCATTTGGACATTTGGTTACTAACTTCTGAGGGATTCATTCACTTTCTCATAAACAGAGCTAATACCAACTGTTGTTTTCCTGGGAAACATCTGCAGGTGAACTGCAACGTGCTAAAAAATGCTTTTGTGATATGCTAAAGGGAGGAAGGGAAACACTAAATAACCACTGTTATTTAAAATGAAACTTAATGCTGAATGTTAACTGAACTTGAAATTAGTCATCAAGGCCAAAAAACTGTGACAATTTGGATTAAGGGCATTTTAGCAAGAAGTGAGATTTTTCAATATCTGCTTAAAACAGGCATAGTGGAGTCATTCACTGAACAGATCGCGTCTGAATCGAGGCATGTAGGGAAATGGGAAGCCTGTGAAACTGCAGACTAGAAATAGGAGGAAGAGAGCGAAAGAGTGCTAGCAAAAGACAAGGGGCTGTTCTTCGTAGTGAATCACGGAAGTCCCTTAACTACCAACTAAACTGTTACAAGTCTATAACACTGAACAACACATGCTCTACTGCGCTCATCAACTCTTCCTTCCACAAGGGCCTAAAACACTGAAATTTTAAAAAAGCTACTGAAAACCAGTCTTGGTTTCTGTACAGGATGATTTCTTCCCTAGCTGCCTAAAATGTACAACTCTAGCGAATAAGTTTGGTCAGGATGCAAAATAAAGAGTTTGCTTGGAAAAAGCAAAAGCTGATGCCAATTTCTAGATACAAAGATACAAATTGGAATAATTCATATTTTTTAAGAAAAAAAAAACAAAAAGGTTTCCTACATATGCCTTACCAAGGCCAGACAGCACAGTGTACTTTGCAGGCCTTGTGACTGCTAATCCAAGCCACTAGTAAACAAATTGTTACCTCCTGATCTTTGGGTCGCTTTTGTTTGGGGCATATATTACTTGTTTGTGTGTTTTTAAATAGCCCGGAGCTAATTCTTCCTCCATCAGTTTGAGAGCCATTGACTTGTCTTGCCTCATAGAACCCAAGAAGAGGAATCTGCCCTTTTCCAGAGAATTGCTTTTGCAATACAGGACAGATTGATTAATGTTGCACTGTCAGCAGCCCACTTACCTTGGCAATATCAAACATAACAGAGATTTTAAATTCCCAGTCCATGAAAGTGCCATCAGGGTAGGAGATTTTATCATTTAAAACATGCTGTAAAAAAAAGAAAAGAATAATTCTAACATACATTAGGGAAAAAGTGAAAGAAGAAACCTAAGTATCTACATCATACAGCCTTTCCACCAGGGTGTGAAAAACATGGCCCTTCATTTTTCTTAGGAACTACATGTACTAGAACAGGAGTTGATTCAGAAAGCAGAGAATATGAAATATATTTTAGGTTTACACAGCTATAAAGGTGAGGACTCCGGAGAGGGGTGGTTGTGTTTTTAAAGAACTAGAGATAGAGCTTTTACTTTGCTGCTTTGCTGTGAGTTTGTTCCAGAGCACGCTGCAAATGATAAAGAGTCTTTGCATGGACTCAGAAGCAAAGACTACTTTTATCTACACACGATCTGATACCACCAATTACTACATGACTAACACTGAAATAATATTGCCAATGATAAACCGTAAGTCTTTCCCGATTCTTGCCAGGTAGTAATTTACCATTTCATTTCATAAAAAAACAAACAAAGAAACAAAAAAAGGGTTTCATTCCATAATGAAATAATGAAATAGAGTATGTTTTTCTGTATTTTCAAACCTTGGGGCAACTGTGGGAGCAGCATTAGCATCAGCAAAGATGACACCTACAGCTTGGAAAATAAGAAGATATACCCTGTGTGCCTTCAATGAGCGACACAAAACAAATACAAGAAATTCCTAATCCTGATTGCTGCTATTGCCTGGACATGGCTAAGCCTGTATTTTACTTGCCTGCAACTCACAGCATCATCTGGCTGCCTACGACCAGCAATCTTCCAGCAACAACAGCAGTTGGGAAAGGGCTGGGAAGAACAGGAGAAGGAAGTGGGAACTTAAAGAGTCCTGTCACCACCTGCTCAGTTTGCTGCCACTGCTGCCACATGGGCACCAGAAGCATATAGCAGGGGTTATTTTACTATTTGAGATTTGACAGTTTGAGTTGGAAGAGGGCCTGCAAAATCCTTTACCCGCAAGGAACCTCTCTCGCAGTACTCAATCACTGCAAAGATCATGGTGTCTATCTTCACAGTGCCATAGAACTTGGTCAGGTTGTAATAATCCATCTGTAGAAGCTAGAACAGAAATATTACATCCATTTGAAAAATCAGTCATTGCTGGTGTAGAAACACAGGTCAAGGATAAGTTGTCTCAGGCCCTGATAAGAGGTATGAGTTCCTTTTGACTCAGTGTGAACTACGGCATTGCATGAAGTACTTGTGTCGGAGTACTTCTGTGTCGGAGAGATAAGAGCGGCTGCCACTGGGTATTGCAAGTTAATTCCAGATTTTACTGTAGTCTCCATTATTGCCTCTCTAGTAGTAGAACCTCACAGTTGGTCAGAATAGCCATTATGAGTGGATGCTGTGGATCAGTGTGCAAATGAGCAGGTTATAAAAATGTAATAACTCTGCAGGGTAATATGGACTCTGCCCATTTATAGAGACAACTGTAGTTTAGTATGCTTTGAATTACTTTTAAAGCTTATGCACATTGTACCTACATGCTGTTTAACACGGAAAAGTGTGTTTTACTCAGCAAGATGCTGTACTGTAGCCAAATTCAGCTCTGGTGCTGGAGGTGTCAGTATGCAGAAATCAGCAGAGAGATATTTATATTGAAAGAGCTGCCCTTAGTGTTTAATAATGAGATTTAACTACAATATTCCACTCTTAATGAATTAGTAATTACATGAGCAGGGTGGATTGCCTTTTAGCATCAACTATAAAAATGTCTTTTAGCAAGGCCTTATGACTGTATATGAATTACTTCACTCATCCTCAGCCTCACCGGTTACAGTCCAGATACTGAACTGGTGGTGAGATCACAGACCCACGGAGAAAGCTCCTCAGGCAAAACAGTTTGAGGAGCTCCTAAACCCATTCTACTCACAAACATGTTCAAGCTGGAGTTGGATTTGACAGTGGAAAGCAATCACTTGTAGGCTTCAGCCACACTTTTGCTACCTGCAATAATTACCTTGTTCAGTTCTATTTTTTGCTTCTCTGTGAAATTACCATCATTGTTCTTGAGATCCTTTAGGATTACCACCTGAAGAAAAGATACCAGTGGAAGAACAGTATGGTTTTGATACAAGACTTCATCCTTCTTTTCCCAGAGATGACTATACAAGTGATATTTCAGAAACAAATGCCTACTACTTCATTATTGGAGTATCTCTTAACCAATCAGGAAGTTATGCTTCTAATTATAATCCAAATAATAATGAGTTATATTTCTCTTAAAAATTACCAGAGATAGGAGCTAAATTAACATTAATACAGATTATAACTCAACATGACTTAAAAGTTAGTCAGGCAGATAGTTGTACTGAATGTATAGGAATTGCCATGTATATAGCCTGTCCTTGTCCATTAATCCATTAATCTGTTTGATACCAAAGTTTGCTATATTTGCTCCTATTTCTGTCTTTTTGGATTAGGCCTGAAGTTCACTGCATCTGTTTTACCTGGTAGGAAACAAACTTCTTATGCTTCCCAAAAATCCAACCCATGCAACCCAGATGTTGTGTCCTGAGATCTGAAGAAAACTGACCATCTTCAACAAAAAATTCACACAAGCAAAGGAAGGGAGCATGAATACTGCGCAGAGTCAGTTTTACCTTCTTGTCATATTTGCCTTGGCGTAGTCTTTGGGTGTTGTCACGCCTTTTATCTTCGTCAATCTGGGAACAAAGAAGGATCATTAATTTGCAATCATCACATATTCTCCACTTGGCAAGTCCCAAGTGAGATAAGTAATGTCAGTGTGACCACAAAGAGAAGCACAAGCATTTCTCTGTCCAAGGAGTGCCAAAGAATGCCACAGAAAGTGTGGGATGGCCATGCCACTCCCAGAGCCGCTGGGGTCTCCACCTGCTGCCTTTGTGCTCTTGGACACTATAGAGGCAGAACAAAGCAGAGGGAAATAATTTCTAACAGTGGTGGCATAGAAGAGCCTGGACATCACTCCCCAGACTATTCTTCCATCACGAAATGAGCTTTACTGTTCAGAAATAGATTTATTATTTTAGGGACCTACTGATAGGGATTAATCTCTTTTTTTCTTCTATACAGTAAGTGAGGGTTAAAAAATAATTAAAATAATATTATTAGAACCCAGTCCTATCACAGACATAGTAGTCAGAGCCCCACCATCTATGGTCTTTAGAAGATGGAAGCCAAGACCCAGCCTACAGCACCATACTTCTCTTACCTTCAAACTAACATAATTTGTCTCACTGGTCTCCAGAGGTAAGATTTTCTCAGGTGGTATATGGGACCATTTCTTATTTCGAAGTCTATTATCTCTTCTGTACTTCCTGTGAAAGAAGCAAACTTGTTCAGAATACCTACCCAGCAAACTGAAACTGCAACAAGAGATTGGGGCAGGGAAATGTGGAGTGTCAGGTGTGTCTCTTATACAGTTGCCCAGTCTAAGGCTGCTCTTTTTCACCTAGCTCTGGCAAAGCCTAAACACTGATTCAGTTTCCAAGATTTAGCAGGAAAAAAAAATGGCCATTGCTAGAACCTCAAGGGAGGACAGTACAATTTAAAGCACAAAGAGCCATTAGGATTTTGTATATCTTTCTTCTCTGTGTAACTGAGCATACTCTAAAGGGAGGTCTTACAAACAAATACAAGCCTAAGGAAGTCCCGGCATCAATGCTGGATTGTTAGAACTGGTGCTAATGCAGTGCCAGGAGAGGAGGTAACAACACTGCTGAACAGTGAACTACAACAACCCCTGTGTTCTGCCTATCTTGTAAAAAGGAGGGAAGAGCCTCTGGAAATGGAAGGGGTAGTCTGCTGTTTCTCTTGCAGAGTTTCAGAGCAAAGACTGTCTTCTTTCAGACAAGATTACAAGAAGACTGGGATTCATCAGACTACCCACTGCCTCGTGCAAGTGCTTTCTCTAAAAAAAAACCAACAACAAAAAAACAGGACACCAGACTGACTGGAGAGACTTTAGGGAAATCCCAGCCCACTGATGGCTGCAGACAAATGATCCAAACAAGATAATCTATGGCATTAGGTAACACAGGTATTTCATTTTTCTAATGCATTTTAACTTCTATGTCTATAAGAAGAGGGAGACTAATATTAGCTGCAATCTAGAAAGACGGGTTGCCATTGTATCACCACGGTGCAATGTCATACTTGGCAGTCAGAACTACATGGGGAAGTATGATGATTTATGAGATAAATGAGGAGTAACAAGGCATTTTGATTCTCACAGTTGAGAGTCTCTTCTTTTCTTGTTAGGATACAGTCTTCTGTAATAATTGCAATTAATAAGTTTGCTTTTATTTTCACACCAAAAGAGTCAGTTCCCTAGCAAAAATACCAAAAATATTCTAAAAAATCCTCAGAAATTTCTTCTATATTTGACATTTGGGTACGTTACAGCGGTATGATAATATATGATAATAATCGAATCTAAAAAGATTTTTTTATATTCTATGCATCTGCAAATGTGGAAGAGCACAGAATCTTTTACAGGTTGAAACATTACAAGCAAAAGAACTTTAACTGTTCATTTATATGTTAGGACTGTGTTGTGGGAAAAAGTAGATTTTCTGTTTCTTGAGAACAATTGCATATGCGATAGTTCTATACCTTCGTCTTTGATTTTTCCATCTTGGAAAGCCGTAGGTAGCCATGTAGATTGGTACAGTCAAAACAACTGCATTTGGGTAGTATCTTTTTAACCAGGTTTTCTTAAGACCTGATTTTCTCACTTTTTATAAACCTCTCTGAAATATGGCAAAGTGATATCCTAAGCTACTAGAAGCAGACACTTGAGTAAGAAAAATTCTTTAAACATGAAAAAATAATACACACACACACACATACATATACACACATATACATATGCACTTTGGAAATGGAGTGCTGACCTAGCAACACCATGGATGTAAACACTGAAGCATGTACAGTGAGGGCAAACACACAGGTATGTGGGGAAAAATAAGGAATGGTTCTTCAAGAAGAGATCAAAAGAGTTACCCAAGGAGAAAAGTCATTGAGGGACAAAGAGAGGGACAAAGGGTTGATACCTTAGAATCAGCAAAGAGATGATCAGAACCAGAATCACAATTCCAGCAAGTGTAAAGACAGCAATAGTTAAAACATGTGGACCTGCAGAAAGAAAAAAAATGGGAAGTAAACAGATTTATCACAGACATTGAGAAAGAACATTGTACTTTTCAAAAAATATGTCATTATCCATGAATATACAATCCATGGTTGCTGAGCAGGAATATTGCTTTGGTCACACCTTAGCTCAGAAGCTTTGGTAAAGATCAGCCAAACAGAAGATACATGCCTGTCCCCTTTCACTGCAGGATGAGGCATGAATCAGCACAGTGTGATCTTTCATTAGCAGCCAGGGCATAGGCATTTGATAGGGACAACCAGGTGGGAAGTGAATTTAAAAACACTTTTAACTTATTTTTTATTTTTAATTTAATCAGCTCAACAGTAGAGTTTTCAGGTCTTCTCCTTTGAAAAAAAAAAAAGACTATGAAGTTGACTTAGTTTATTAGTAACTATGTTTTTAAACATTAAAAGGCTAAATTATTCCTTATAATAGTTCCAGCGGATGATGGCAGCAAATCTTGAGAATAATTCTGTGTAAGATGGAGATATAGGGATATAGATACTTCATTCTTTAATTGCAGAGTCACCAGCAAGCAGAAAACATTGTTTATGCCCAGAATATCCAGGGCTTAATGCTCTCCATTGACTCATTTGGACAATGTTTTCCCAAAACTGGAGAACAAGGATTTGGTCCCCTATATATATATATATATTTTTACCATTAAAAGCAATATTCAGTGATTACAGTCTGATTTAGGCTTTCTAATGCTGAAAATAAGCTATCTTTTTCCTTCTAGACTAGCAGTGCATCAAAAGAGCAGGGTAGATTCCTCTTTTACAGTGTATTTTGTACAGCAACTCATACCTTTTTCACCCGAGTTAACTTCAGGCCTGGAAGGCCAAGGACCATATTTTTTTATCCCAGGATTTGAGTTGAGACAGATTACAGCTGATGGTGAATTCAAAAGGCATTTCTTGCAAGGATTTGTTATCCAAGGAGAAGCTGGAGTGAAAATTATGGTGCCACGTGAACCTATGCAGTCTTGTCAACATTCAGCACCAGGGTTCTTCCTTTACTGGCCTGGTTGTTTAAAGCTGCTCTAAAGTTCTTGTAGACAGAGCTTTGGAAACCAGACGCTCTTCTGAACTCTTCTATAGACACTTTGTGTTGGGATTACGAGTGCTACTGGGTGGGCTGTTCTCTCCAATAAGAAATCAATTTCAAAAGGATTTTCCTAAGAATCCTTAGGAACAAGTTTAGCACACTGCAGCTTGCAGCTTGAAGACCACCAGCAGCTTCAAGTTTGCAGTGGGAGCTCTGTGAGCGCCACAATTTCTTGTTCCTGAGGCTCTGCTACCACCTCCTGGCCATTAGTACTGCAACCCACAAAAGGATATTGCATCATGAATTAAATTTTTTCAGCTCCTCTATAAGCAGAAATGTTGGCATAATGAAAAGCAGACTTTATCCATGTGTAGAGTAAGCACTAAAGATTTCTGAATAATGGAAAAAAATGGATGAAATTCCTAATATCATCGGAAGTCAGGGCAGAGGGACGTAGCAAAACTGAGTCAGCTGCTTTCAATTACACACTAGGAAGAAACTGGGCTCTGGTTCCTGTGTTTGTTTTCCTCTCTGGAGGAAAAAAATATATTTGGAATATATGGTTGGCAAGTTTTGTCTGGCTTTGGCAAAGCTTGGTGGTTACTTAAATTTTGACTATAAAAAGTAGTCCTTTGGAGTGATTTATTTATTTAGAAATCATACTGGAATAAAGTTTATTAAAAAAGTAGATTAATTTTGGGAGCAGTTTTGCTTCGGTTTAGGGTATTTGGCGACAAGGTTGGGCCTTCATTAAGAGCTGAATTTTAAGCTACCTGATTTGCAGATACTGGTTTTCTGCAGTTCTCAAAGGTGGGGATGGATGTGCCTGGGTCTGGAGCAGACTGTGGCCAGGCAGCAAGCAGCTCAGATAGCTGAAGCAGGGAGAGCCTGTGGCTAATGTGCAACCCATTACTGTCCCTGGCCATGCAGTCAGGCCAAAGGAGACTATCCGAGCAGCGACCAGAGATAAGAAGTGAGAGCTCAGCTCCCTCTGCTCCTCTCAGAGCTGCCCTACGAGAGTCAGGACAGGGCTGGTGCATCTCCCCTGTTTCTCTCCTGTCGCTGCCACCTGCTCCTTGTGGTTCCCACAAGACTCTGGCCATGAACCACTGCTCCTGAACACAACCTCTCATTTCTTTTAGGAGGACAAGACCTAATCTGAAGTCAGGTGGTTTACTTTATTTATGAATAAAAGTGTTTAACTCTGCATACCACCTTACAAATGTACTCTTAATTATGAGAAAACATTTGTGCCTTAAGCTATCTATGTTTGCACGATAACAAACCTTGTACCCCTAGTACAATTAAGTCTAATAGTACCTGATAGATGTAATCTAATAGTGGCCTATAACTAAAAACAGTAGAGCCTCTGGACATGTGTCCTTGTGAATAACTCATCTGAACACAGTCCCATTGCGCATTAAACCCATTCAACCACTACCAATGCCATGGTTTTTGTCTTCAACATCATCCCCTGAAGAAGAGGCCTTGCCATTGCCAATCACCATATGGCAGCAGTCTATACAGGGAAGCAATCCCAAAGTGCACAGATTAGCAAGGTTCTGCTCTGCTCTGCTGAACAGCAAGAGGGTTCCACTGTTCTATCCAAGAAATACAAAAAAACTCAATGGAGAAGTAGTCCATGATTTCTGAGATTGCAGATTTAAAGTTTGGGTGGAGACAGAGTGATAACCTAGCCTCCCATTGTCTGTTTGCAAGAATCCAGCTCTCCTACAGACCATGTGTGCTAAATAACTAAGCCCACTAGCTGAGGAGTGTTAAAGCTGCACAAAAGTAAATGCTCTGCAAGCAAAGGAACCAATGCATGATCTGCAGGTGATTAATGGATGGACAGCATTAAACAGCCATATTCACACTAACTCAAAAGGCCAAGAAAAACTACTGGCTTTGATATCAATGTAAAATTGGTTCCACTAAGCCAACTAACATGAACAAATTCAGACTCCGGACAAGGAGGGTATGAAATGCCAAATAGAGCAGAAATTAATGAGAATGGAAAACCTAAGCCTGATGTAGCCAACTGCTTCTGCTCCCTGTGTTCCGCACAGAGAGGTGCTTCATGCTGGGGTCAGGGCTGGTCCTGGGTCATTTTTCAGTCTGGAAGAAAGCTTCCTAACAGGATCTGAAACAGTGCATATGCAACACAGACACAGCTAATCTAAGCCTTCCTGCCAATTAAGTTTGTTTGGGCCATACTGCACCATTCTTAAGCCTGTTTTTTGTTTGTTTGTTTGTTTCGTAGTAATTTTCATATATACTTTCAGCACAAAAGAAAACATTTCCAAAACCCAGACACTGAGTCAGGAGTTTTGCAGTTTCAGAGAATGAGATGGTGAATGGGGAAGGGGCTGTTCCTCACTCCCTTCCCTCTTTCCTCTGCCCTCAGTAGTTGGTCATTTGATGGGAGCAGGCTCACAACAGGGAACACAGCAGGAATGAAGAAGCACAGACTCCCTCAATCTGCACCTCTGTGCTTTCCTGAGTTCCACTGAATAAGTTTAAAGGGGCAGAGAGAAGCCACTGTGCTGTATGAGGGATATAGATAGAAATGCAGACTCTGATAACACATCGTAACTTTAAGTCTGACACCTTTCCCAAATGGCCCTTGAAGCAATTCACACCACCACAATCTTACAATAAAACTTTATGTTCCACTGTGACCTCTTCCAAATCACGGAATGTTACTGCCTGCAGTTATTGCTTCTCTATGGAGTCTATAAGAGTTTCAGCAGTGCCTCAACAGAAATGCAGGTTTAGAATTGGCCTGGATGCAGAGAATATGAGAGTTTGAGTAGGAGAAGGAAAGACACTGCTCTGTCTCCAGCTCCTATGGTCATTGGCACGGAGTAGCATGAAGGTAGAGTGCTGGTGGGACCTTAGTACCGTGTGAGTAGGATTAATGAGTATCTCACCAGTGCTTGGAGTATCATTAGGCAGCTTGTGGCTTCTCCAGACAAAATCCGGACTGGCAGTCAGTGCACGAGTCTCATTCTTGTGAGTGTCAAAATACAGGAGAGTCCTGAACTACAGGTGCAAGAGGGAAGAAAAGCAGTCAGTAGCTGTGGTCTCCCTTTGTTGTCCTGTGCTTCAGGCTACCTTAATAAATGTACTGCTCAAAGTCAAAAAGAATAATTCTTATTCTATCTGCTTCAGTGATGTGTTCCTCAACCTAGCCATATGTTTGTCTGCGGTACTCTCCCTCATTCCTCCCCTCTCCTTGAAAAAAAATATAGCAGAATATCAGCTGCACTTCCATTTACTGAGTCACTGCATGACATCAGTCCTAACAGACTTCAGGACTCCTCTCCTGACCCAGCCCCAGCATGTACAGCTGGCCTTGGCATGCCACCACCTCTACTGTAGTTGTTTCTGTCACCCCTATGACATAGTGCAGGGCATCTTGTTTCTTCTCTTGCATCTGTGGTTGAACACTTGCACCCTGGACATACGTACATATGTAGACTGGTATGTATACAGCAGGGTCAGGTTGACATCAATGTCTCCAAATTCATCTAGAGTCACAGGACCTCGTGCACCTGTAGACAAAAGGAATTAGTCAGAGGCCTGTATTCTCAGAAACGTAAGTATGTGAAAGGATGAATGGGATAAATAAAAAGTTTTCTGATGCTTGGGAACTTTTCTTCCTCCTTCATGTATGTACTAGGACATATATTCACAAAGTGTGACTCTGCTTCTCCCTTAATAGTACACTACTTTTTTTTTTTCCTATAAAATCTGGATTCAATTCCAGGAAAAGATATTGAACCAACTGCACTCTAGAGGAAAGGTCTGGCCATTGAAAAAAAATATATTTATCATGTCTCTTCAGTATACTAAGAATGTCAGAACAACCTCCCTTGAAGGGACTGCTTTAGAGATGAGAAGAGAAATTGCTTGCTTCCATCATCAGTTTGAGTCTATCAGCAAAAAAGGAAATGCAGACATACTTTCATACCTCTTGCTCTTTTGATAGTTACCTATGTGGCTCTAATAATATTATTTTAACCAGGCTCTTTTTTATTTTTAACCTCTTCCCTCCTTATGTCAGCAAATGTATACCCTGAGAAAATGCCTACGTTTCACATTCCAAAGATTTACAGTAGAGTCTTCTAAGCTACTCAGTGTTGGCTTGACTTTGCTCTGATGAAATCAGTCATAACAAGAAGAGGGCAATCTAAGCCAATACCCATCACTCCTGAAAATCTCAACTTAAATTTCTTGCTTTCTTTTTTCAGGATAGCCTTTTCAACCAGCTTCAGATAGGGTTTTTGGCTGCTGTTGCTGATGATCTATTTTATCCTTTCTAAAGGTCAGTATTGTTATTTTACTTTGACAACGATATTCTCCCTTTTTATCTCAGAAACTGATGCTGAGTTTTTGATGGTCCGTCTTTGGGACAAAGTTTAGAAATGACACTGTCACAATTTAACAACTTGTGGTGAGTAAAAAATGAAATCTGTATGACAACCTGTCTCTGGGGGAAGCATGCACCCGGAAACCCACCCATATGCTTCAATGTTCCAAGTCCTTTTTCATTCTTCAAACTGTTTCCCTATAGATAGTTTAAATTTCTGTACCAGCAGGAACAAATCACTGTATTAGTTAAAAGAAGGACATTGGCTTCAAGGACTTGTCCCTGTCCTCCTACTTCGCTGGCTTGGAAGCTCTGCCTCTCCTCCTTTCCTCATACCTCCTTAGGCAGGAATGTTCCTTTTAGGTTCCTTTATACTTTCAAAACAATAGGAAAAGGCTATATCCCAGAAAGGAATCTTGTCCTCGGCATATTCCTATTTGCAACATTTTAAATGTTCCTTATTTTGGCTTCCTGCCTTTTCTATTATGCATACAGTGAGGGAATTCTTCAAAAGACTGTTTTAGAGTCCTATTGTTAGGATATGAAGATAACATATTTGGGGAAAAAAAAAAAAAGATAAAATGGAAAAGAAGAACCAGTGGGAACAGAACTCAGTGAAGAGCTTAGACTTGTTTAGTGTAGAAGGCATTTACCCTAAGACTGCTTAAAAACAAATTTCTTTTCCTTCATCAGTTTAGTTAATCCTGTTCAGGACTGTACTATATTACCTTCAAAAGTGACATTTCGGAATTCATTGATGAAACTGACAGGCAAAACTGGTTTCTGGGAGGAGATGAATTTCTTCAGAATATGTCCAAAAAGCATGACTGCATTAAAATAGCCAAGAACAAAATCATTTTCCCTCTAGAACAGAGAAAAAGAAAAAAGGCATCTTGAAAGATTGTACTTCTGTCTGGAATTTCAACATCCCTTGTGGTCTTCATTTGGCAAAAACTCAATAATAGAAAGCTAGAAGTTGCTGAATGCTTGGAGAAAAAGAAGGCTGCAAGATGTTTCTGATGTCTGAACAAGAGAGGTGGGAAAAACTTAGAGTTACAGAAGGTATCTATCTGAAGCTCTGACATGTTGATCACAGAGCAAGAGTCAAGAAATCATGTACTGTGGATCCTGAGCAGGTCCACTCAGTAGGATCCAAAGCCCCTGGCTTTTGATTAGATTTTCTGTACAGATAATCTGGTATGATGCCAGTGAGTCTAGGCTTCCAGATGGCCACAGATCAGGGGCAGAGAGCTGTGCCAGAATTTCCATCTGCCTGCCATAGAGCTGGCACCCAAAAAGCCTTTGGACAGGGCAGGGGGGCTTTGGGAGCCCTGTAAATCCAAGCTGAAGCTTCAGACTCCCTGCTGGAGAGTTGGACCGCAAAGCCACAAATCGTTGGAAGAACTCTACATATAGGATCTGGGTCCTGAGCAGACTGCAAGTGTAACCGTTTCATAGAGCAGACACCAGATTTAGGTAGCTTATGCTTTTCAGGAAATTGAAAAAAAAAAAAAAAAGAAAGAAACATTTAACTGGCAAGTTACTGGACAGAAAGAACAATGGTTGCCACTGCTTACACATATCTGCACACACAAATCAGCCAACAATTACTAGTTGCTGAACTTTCCACACTCACATCCCTATTACACATATAGATCCTTCTTCATTGATGTCTTGATGTCTTGCAGCCACATGCTGAAAACATGCTTAAGTTGTCAGTCACCCAAAAGTGGCGTAAGAAGGTCATGTATTTACAAGTCTCCTGCAAGCTCATGAATATGACACTTTCAGACCAGAAAAAACAGCTTGAGTTGAACTGTGTAAAGCAGGAATGTGACATCCTTCATATTTGTCTTATGATATTATATAAGATATTACAGCAGAATTAAATGTTCTCCAGCATTAACGTATGAAAATATCAACGTAACAGTGGATCAGCAGATGATTACAGCTGCATTTTTAGTTTTCATTTCCTAGTGCGTGAACATGAACCAAGTGAATAGAGTGATTTGACAGAAAATAGTGTGGTTACCTGGATGTCTTCATCCATCTTTGTGGTATTTGAGCTGTTTTCAGGTGGCTGCAGGGTCAGGACAAGTACATTCTGCATGTAACTGGCTGAGCTGTTGTCCCTGAAGTATGTGTTACTGCAGAGCAAAACACAGGAGCACCCAAAACAATCAGCCACAGGGACAGGAGAAACCCTAAGAGAATCATTCTGCCCTCCCCAGTGGAAGTGTTAATTAACAGGTTAATGGAGTGCTTCTAAAAACAAAAACACAGCTCTTAACATTTTTCATTCCCTGGTGGCAGCTTCTGTGCTTAACTATTTAAAAAGATAACATCAGGGAGATCTGGCAATCTGAAACTAAACAGCTGCAGTGAATTATTATTATTACAACAACTGTTTTGTTTCTGTGCTGTTTGTTTCCCCTTCTTTCAAGTAGTGGTTCAAGAAGTGAGTATCTTCTTGGCATCCATAGTAGTGGAATATATAGGTTCTTCATGCTATTGCTTCTGACTTTTCATTCTTCAGTGAGCTAGGAAAAGTTACAGGAAACTGTGCAAATTTGCAAACTGATGAAACAAGCAGTAAGGATTATAGCTTTCAGATGTCTTTGATTTCAGCATCCTGACAGGCCATCTGGAAGCGCTTCCCCCATTAGTATTGCAAAAACTAGATTTATGTATTACAGCGGAATTTAGCAATACATGTTAGTCTCAAGTAGAAGCCCCTATCATTGCTACAGCTGGCCTGATTAGAACCCTTTGGTATGAGCTTTCTGTCATTATTCAGGTGTGATCTTTTACTCTTTCATTTAGCAATGCAACAGGAGTTTTTGAAGACCACAGGCTCTGCTCCACAAGTACAAGACGGGAACCTGATTCCAGAATCCTGTCCCATTCATTGAACTGTCTGACATTGAAGTTGCACTTTTCAGACAGGAGAAGTTCAAAGAACTTTTCAGTTTGGCTTGGACTGAACTATCCAGATTTCACTAGACTCCACCAGACTGGATAATCCTATAACAGCCCCTCTCCCCACAATGTCTGAATGTGTGTGTCCTGTCTGCCAAAGGATTCAGAACTGAAGAAAATTTAAATCCATTGCTTTGCCTGAGGGATGTCACTGCTGGAGATGATGAGATTTTTGCCTACTGTCTTCTGCTATTGCTTGAGTTTGGATCTAACATGTGCCATATTTTGTTTGTGTTCTAGGAAGAACATGAGATAGGCAGCAAAATCAGAGGAGTATGTAGCAAATTTAAGCAGGGCAACACATAAGGTGGGCTGAAGCATTTGGCTGTATCAGATCACATATCACAGCAGAGAAGTCCCTTCTCAGCCTTTCCTATTGTAAAGGAGAGAACTGAGGCAATTATACATACAGCACCAGCATGTCCCTGTAGTGCATTTAAAAAGAAAGGGAAAGTCTTGCCTTACGAAAAACAACTGAGAATTCTTAATGCCCAGATAAAGTTGTGAAAATGCTAAGGTTGTTAGAGGCACTTCTAATAAACATACACATATATGCTGAACTTTGAAAGGAGACAGAGTCAACTGCTGGAACTCAAACTGCAGGCTCAAGTAAATGTTTGGACCTAAAAGTTAGATGACTGAAGTCATTATTCCAAAGTGCTTCCCTCCTGAACTGTCAAGACCAGCTTTGGAAGGGAACGCTGGGATGTCCCAGAGGCCTGAAATTGTATGGATTCTTTGACTACATCAACAGTGAAATAAATAAGATCAAGGCATGGGCACACACTTGTATGATCATCCATACCACTAAGCTGCCAGCACAGTTCCTGGCATGGTTTTGGCCCAAGCCATCTAGTTTCTTCCAGATTGTGACTTGGCAGGATGATGGGAGTCATTCTCAAAAGGCAGTTTGGACATCTGCGATAGTTTAGCTGTGTGGATGCAAGCTGTGTTGTAACAGGCTTAGGGCCATTGGTCCTCCTATTTATGAATACATATAAAGCTTTTGAGGCTACCAATGATAAGGCCAGTTTGCAACAGTCCTCATCTATAATTACTTTCTAATTCTAAAGATGAAATTGAAAAATGGAGTACTTATTTATAATGGAGTTATAAAGATGTTGATCAGTGAAGGAAAGGTCTCATCCTTTAAGTCATTTAAAAACAGAGTAAGTAAAGCTTGGAAAAATATCCTGCAAGATTAATTATGCAATTGTCTAGTTGGATAGACAGTAAGAAAAATACACAATCTCATGCACATGAGATCAGACATGCTCTCTGACATCAGATTCTATGGTTCTCTAATGGGTTCCGCAGTGAGGTAAAGGTTGAGCAGTATGAAGCTCATACCTGTTCTGGTCACTGCTTTAGAAAAGTCTCATGTAAACTGGTTGGATGTTGTAGAGGATGTGCCACAATTTAAGCATTAAACAGCTTAAATAGCAACAGTAGTTAAACAGCTTAAAGGGCAAAGGATGTCTATGAAAAATATTTTGTGAGAGATCATTTCTTCAATGCCACAGTTCCAGTCATCCTATTTTGATTATCTCTGTCCTGCAGCAAGCTGCAGAAAAATGAGGAAAAGCAGAGGTGATACTTTACTTGAAGAGATCTATCAGGATGATAATTATGTCTTCATCCACTTGCTCCGTCCCTAGGTCAATGCTGACGTCAGCAGGAGAACCACACATGATGATCACTAGAGATCAGGCAAAAATGGAGAGGTAGAGATAAGGAGAGGACATTTGCTTACTCGCAGTGCTTGAGTAGCAGGTAGTATAACAGTGTTGGGCTGAGGCAATCTGAGCTATGTTGGGACCCAGGCATTGGGCTACAGTCTGCAACAGGACAGGGATATCTGAGAGATGCAGTTTGGTCCCTCAATGCCTACTCCATGTTATGTTTGATTGCCCTAAGACATTACTATTACCTTACTCGAATAAGCCTTAGCAATACTGTCAGGTTACTAAATATGAAAGTTTCTCAAGGTAAATGGCATTCAACCACTACAGTTTCACTGTCCTATAGCTCGCACATTCATTTTGCCTGTTGATGCCAGGTGCATAGTCTTACTAGAAGATGAAGTATATAACTCATCAGTGTCTCTAGTATAGATTGATCAGTTCCTGAAGAAGTGCCCCTTACTCCACAGGCAATGCCTGCATGTTTACCAAAGCTGCAAATATAGGAATGGTAGGTAACTAATCATTTTTGTAATACTAAAGGCCCTGATCAGAGCTGTCATTTCTCAATTTCTGAATCTTTCACAAAAGAGGGTTCATAAGAAGATAATGTCATATCTCAATGGTATAATTAACCCCAAGATGCCTCTGGAATCAGAGTAGTCCCCCATACTCTATAGGAAAGGAAAAAGGAATCTGAGAACTTTGTGCCAGCTTACATTTGCACCAATGTGAAGCAGTGTGTGTGTGTTTTCCACCATTTCTATGGAAAGATTGTCCCTAAAATGTAACTAAGGGAGTCAGACTGATTTTCAGGGAATAGCAACTTACCAGCAAGACAGAGTCCTCCCTCAGCCCCCCTTACCATTGCTTTTCCGTTTTGGATCTTTCACAGTTTTTTTAAACTGATCTGAAGTCCTTAAAATTTCCTTGATCTTCAGGTTTTCAGAGAACTGTGTGACTCCAGCATCTAGAGCATTCATGTACCTGATACAAAGCAGGGAGCACAAATATTGTCAGAAATTTGCTAACCCCTCACATTCACATAGTGCCTTCTCTCCAAAATAAGCCAACATGCTGGTAGATAGACTGTTTAGTGTTTGCAGCATAACAGGAGCAGTTTTTGTGCACCTATGAAAGAAAGTTAATACGGAGCATGAAAGAATTAAAAGCATCTTGAATATCACCCAAAGGTATTTAAGTCTGGTAATACAAAGGATGAGGTGAGCAAATACAATGGAGTAATAAGACATTAACACTTAAAAATAAACTGGGATGTGGGAAACTTTTAGTGACAGATAGCTCTAGGATTCTCTGCTGTAATAAGACTTGAGGGCTAATCTTAGGAGACATGTTGGAAGAGTTACAGGATTAAACGGGAGCTACAGAAAGAACCAACATCTCAAAACACACACACAGTCTGATGGTGAAAGAAGATAAGAAAGGAGGAAGGCAGCAACAAGAACAAAAAAAAAAAATCTATACTGAGTCAGCTAAACATCGAAGGGAAGAAATGACCGAAAAAAAAAAAGAGGAAAAGGCTAGCTAAAATATTAAGCATACTCCCAACTCCTAAATCCTATTCTTGCCTCAGTGCGTTCTGTTCAAAAGGGTTGTTCTGTCTGAAACAAAGTTAGTGTGTGGAGAGGAGGGGGGAAAGGAAATTTTCTATTTTCAAACTCTTTAACTTTCTGATCTACCAACACTGAGATCCCAGCCCTGTAGAGTACCAAGCATCTTTTCCAACCCATTATTCTCAGAAACAGAAGTAATCATTTATTTATGGGAACATAAAAATAGTCGGAATATACCTGATTTTGCCTAGGCTCAGCTATCAGTACAGACATTCATGCACTTTTATACATATATGGAGGAAACAGCCAATGCAGTATACTTTGTGTTTTAACTAAAAAATTTATTAAAAAAAATTAAAGAAGTATAAAACCTTTAAGCTGATAGTTTCTAGTAAAGCAGAACGTGATACACATTTTTCCCAAATGTATTAGGATGAAAAATGACAATAAAATGGGAAGAGATACAAAACTGATTTTAAAATATTTTGTTAAGTCAACAGCAAAGGAAGTTATAAAGAAGAATCTGAACAAAAATTAGCACATTAGAGAAGTGCACTTGTGTTTCAAAACCAGAAAGAGAGATAATTCTAGCAATTACATCATGTCATCAATTTATTGTAAAATAAAGAAGAAAACAATAGAAGGCCCTAACTATCTATAACACAGTGAAATGGAGATTGATATTTAGGCCTTTTTATCCTATGAAAAGGATTTTAAATGTAAAATTACACATAGATAATATTGTCTAAGTACACTCTTACATCACTTTGAAGACAATAGAGTTTTATAGTTTCCTTAAAATTCTGCAGGCTCCTCAGGTTATGAATTGGAAATATGAATAACAATTATTTCCATGAATTCTTAGCTGTCTTTGAACTACCTTTTAAAAATAGTAGAAGAGGTAATTGAATTAATCATTCTCTTCATACCCTAACATCGGGGGAAAAAATCAGAAGAACATAGAAATATTGACATGAAGTGAAAATTGAAGAGTCAGTAAACAAAGAGCAATGACAAACGCCAATATATTATTGCATATACCTGACTAAAATACTTTTTCATTTTATAAAAGGAGAAAACTCAGTATTCTGAAGAATCAAGTACAGGCTGCTGTTTCATGTCACAAAGTAAGAATTGACTCCTGTGCTCCAAACTGGTGTGAGCACAGCTGAAATTTTGCAATTATTTGGGGTAATTTTGTTCAAATAAAGATACTGTTTCACATTTGGAAAGGTCTCAAAGTAACAATAGTGTCCACCTAGAGACATTAAAAGAGTTAGATAAGACCTCTCGACCTAAAAACACATTTGCGGGGAGAACAATGAGGGAGCTTCTCACATGTAGCACTCTTTACATGAAGTATTTCCCGACAGGACAAGTTTTTGATAATTCTGTCCATAGCAATTTTCAAGGCTTGAGATTTCTTAAAAGTATTCTCAAAAGTGCATGACTTTCTACATTGATAGCTGAGTTTATGTAAAATTGAGTATGTCCTACCTATTTTTATGTTCCTGTAAATTAAGAATTATCTCTTATGTTTTTGAGAATAATGGGGAGAAGAAGATGCCTAGCGCTCTATAGGACCGAGATCTCAGTCTACTTAGACTGGATGTAACATTAGGATATGCAGGATACCTGAAGGATGTAATTCATCTTTTCCTGCTCATTTCTTGATAGCAGTGTAGCACCTCCAAAAGAAAGGAATTGAAGGACAGCCTCTTGAAGCTATGCCCCAAAACAGATATTGAATTTATCAGAACAACAGCTGGGGCAGATGTGAAACTGCACCTTACCAGAAGCAAACCTCTGAGTTATCATTCCTCTTGTAAACGTAGGCAGATTCCCAGGCTGTGGTTTTGAAAGGCAAACTGGCATTATTCCAGAAATAATAGAAGAAGTCATTCAGTTTCCTGGCTGGGGTCAGAATGCGGGTTAGGTTTTCTTTATAGTCACAGGATAGTCCAAAACTCCCTGCAGAGATCAGAGGCATGCTCAGTATCGTGTCCACTCTGAGGAGAGAGAAAAGAGGACACGTCTGAATTGTGGTGGCATCAAGGCAGCTACTGTGTAATTTCCACCCCCAGCATCCTCTCATGTTGTGGCCTGCATAGTTGAACAGCAGCTTAAACCTGAAACAGAAGGTTCCTAATGATCATGAGCAAATTTCAAATCAGTATGGCCTGCTGAAATGAGCATGCCAGGCATCTTCTCCAAGTGTCCTGATCACCTGTGCCACAGGAACTTTCCTTATCTAGCCTCTTGTGGTACTGTGCATCAACTGAGCCAGAGGGATCCAATGGTTCTAGGATGCATCCAATTCTGCTCTCAGATTTGTCATCAAGGACTGTGCACTGTTTGCTGGTCTGTCAGGAATTGACTTGTAAGTGATGTATATATTTTCAGCAATTCACCTAAGCGCTGGGAAATGAAGGTGGCTTTATGACCTATTCTAAGGGCCAGGCCAGAACAACAGATTACAAAAAGGCGGGGACAGCATATATTCCCAGGAAAACTCTCCCAGATGACTGAAATGACAAGCTACACACTATTAGAAGGTTCTCAAGTAATCTGTTTGTCAACGTATGTATGCAGTAAAAAAAAAAAAAAAAAAACTTTGGTGTCTGTAGTCACATTTGTAAAATTATAGGAAAATGTCTTGACAAATCCAAGGTGTGCGCTCAGGGAATTTAAAGGAGGCTGTCTTGGTAATGCTATTAAGTTAGTTTTGGATGAGCAAGGGGGATTTTACCGCCTCTCCAATTTGTGAGCATTGCCAGATGACAGTTTTCCACTGTAACTTTTAATATGAAATGGATCTGATCTCTTTATTAGACAGTACTGGAGGGGGAAGGTTTTGTTGCCATCAAAAAGGTTTACTCCTGCAAGCCAAAGGAAAAGTCTTTCCGTTTCACTATGGCATAATTTAGAAGATGGACAACAGCAACAGTCAGAGAGAAAATAAGGCAACCCTCTTACCGGAATGGTTTGGTGAAACGACAATATTTTTTTCTCCTTAAAGAGAATAAGTTGGATAAGATGAAAGTATTTTTATAGATGTTGTTATTAGACTAATGATATTTCAGTTCTTATAGAGGACAAGTTATTTTATACCAGTGAATTTTGACTGTGAAAAACATATTCATCAGAGTTGTTGGCATTATTACAACAGAAATTTGTTTTTCAGTAAAGGCCACTGTCATTACCAAAATAGAAAGTTTACATTTAGTGCAATAGAAAGAGACCCAGGAGATGTAATAAATTAGGAAATGTAATGAAATGGACATTTTTCTAGCTGAGATAGTATGCTGTAAGCTAAGGCACCTATTTTTATTTACAAACCTATTGCACCATGAGCAAATCCAGATTGGTGCCTGATGGTTAGTGCTCTACATTGCCCTGCACAAACTTCTGCTACTCATACTTCTTACCAGTTACTAGTTTAACTGTGTCAGCTTTGGAAGAAAAGACTTGGACATTATTCTGGACAGCTCCATATCCAACAAATTAGAAATCCAAACACAGTTAGGAAACACAACAAATAAAATGGAGTATATTACACAATATTTTATTGTGGTCTTATATATAAGGAAGACTGTATTGTTTTTATTATTCTATAAATCAATCACTTTCCCTGGGAAGACTATATTCACTTCTGGTTATCCCACCCAAAAGGTACAGAAAAAGCAAAAAGCAAAGTTCGAGGCAAAAACATCCCTATCTTTTCTGTATTTCTCAATGAAGCCAAGACACTAGCAACATTTAAAAAGGGGACAGTGATTTAGTTAGGTAAAAATATGAACTTGTATGCTATGATTTACCATTTTTAAACTGAATGATGCTAGTGCTGTGCATTCAGTTTGACAATGAACATATAATATAGAATTATATATATTGATGTCTAATATGCTGATAGAAAGATTCTCTTGTTTTTCAGGTATGCCTTCTCAGGCAAAAGGATTAAAATGAAACTGCTCATTATATGAACAGTTTACTGTAGGTGGTTGGGATTTTTGGCTTTTCTCTTGTCCATGTGACTCGGGCTCCTTTCAGTGACTGAACATGCACCTAGAAGGATCTCAGTTGCTGCGGTACTGCAATATCTACGTGCATCAGGCTAATAACTAGCTTTCCTACCATGCTTGTTGAAGTGATGCGTGTTCTGACCTCTTATAAACATTTTCCTGCTAGTGGTGGGATTGCATTGATGGGGTTTGGAAAACGATTTCTTTCTCTCCAGCAAACACAATGGCTATGAATATAAGAGTCTTACTGCCTTGACTGCACAGTCCAAGGTGTCTACTGAATGCCCAGGTCCAATCTTTCTGCTGGCTTGTTGGGCATAGAAGAACTTTGTTCAAGAGTTCATATCTTTAACACCAAGGAAGGCAGGCAAAGGTGTTTTAATACTTACGAGACCATTTGATAGGTGGCATAAGTGCAAGCAGGTCCTATGACAGCACAGCCAAGTGAGTTGTTAATCTGCAAGAGATCAGAAAGGGTCAGCAGTGGGGACAATGCAGAGACCTATCACAAAGAACAGAGTGGGAGAACAAAGAAGACTACAGAATTTAGGAGGAAGTCCCAGAATTTAGGCAGGAATGGAGTAAGAAAGGAACTGCAGAAAAGTTAAAAAAAAATCTGGAGTACAAATGAAAGGAGTTAGAGAATTACCTAAGAAAAGAGAGAGGACAGAATAGTGCCTGTGAGTATGACTTTCATTGAAAGATAAGAAAAACCTCTGCAGGAGCTAACTTCCTGGTCTGCAAAGTGAAGCAGTAAGGGAGACGTAGAGCACGTTAGGTTTAAAATGCATAATGAATGCACCAGTAACCAGTATGGTGCAATTGCAAATACGGAATTACATACCAGAAGAGTGCCTGCACTTGGAGCAGACAAAAGGTTTGGAATTTTGAGATACTCTTGTACAGAAATTAGATTATTTATGGGTATATGAAGTTTTTATGACCACCAAAATTAATAAGGGCCCATTTGCTGTTTGTCATGAATGATTTTTCTAGTAACTAAGATTATAGCATATGCTCATACCTTGTTAAAATCAGATTGTCAAAGCTTTACTTGGAGGCCAAAGCTATTAGATACCAGCAAATCCACTGAAACATGCTTTCTTGAATGTGTTGTAAGGCACCCCTTGTAAACTAAAGCATTTTCCAGCATTTTTTTTCTCCATGTGATTCCTCTGATTTCTTGTATGGAGCGAGCATGCATTTCATCTTTGCCCTCTGGACATAGTTCCATGAGTTCTACAATGTCACTCTAATAGCACTTCTACCCAAAGGTGCACATTCTCATCATTACACAGCTCTCCTCTTTGTGCTGGCACAATATTTGTGTAATTCCATGGTGAACCAGATCAGGGAACTGATTCAGCTGGAAATTGACTGATTGGGCTGTCTGTGCTTTCATTTTTAGCTGTATTACTTTGGCTGTGTGGCCACACAGAGAGCTGTGCAGATATAACAGAGGGAGTAAGCAACTCCCTGTCAAATTTATTTTTAAAAACAAATTCAAAAGTTATTAGTAAAAGACAGAAGAGATAAATGAGCACAGATATATTCACATGCACACATGCACACAAAAACACATGGAAGAAAGTTTTCTTCTTAGGAAGTTAGCCTTAAAAAAAAAAAAAGCCTAAAAGCTGATACTCACATAAATTTGCCTGATGAGGTCCACCCCTTCACAGGTGCTGGTACGACAGCCTTCAGAGACATACAGTAGTGCGCCAAGGCTGTGGAAGCTAGCATTTACTGTAACATTTATTCCTGCCAGAAGTATAAGAAAACAACATTATGAGATGTAGATAACTCTTAACATACTCTGTGTTAACACACTCTCTCCTTCTTTCTTTTTTTTTTAACACAGATAATTTCATGCTAAGATATTTCCAGTCTCAATAAACTACTACTAGTGAGACCACCTACCTAACTCACACTACTTAGCATGGGATTAGAAAATTTGCTCCAGTGCTGACTTCCTCTACTGAGTATTACTGCTGGTCATTATCAGACATAGATTTTTAGAGCTCTGTAGAAACAAGACACCACTTTGCAACAAAAATGGAAAAAACAAACAAATAACAACAAAAAACGCTTCAATTAGCAGACAGTAGGAAAAGTGAATCATTTCTCAAGAACATTTTTGTCAAAAGATGTCTAGAGAGTGACAATATACCAGTGATATTGAAAGAAGAAGTAAGATACTGAAGTGAATAGAAGCATTATCTACAGTGCACTTGATTGAGGACAAAAAACATATGGGCTGCAGACTCTTCACACTTCAAGTCATAATGTGATCAACAAGCAGGGATCAAGATGCAGATTATTCTCCAAGAGTATAGCCTATCCAGGCAGGAGAGGAGTCTCATTTTTTACATGGTATATCTCTGGCAATCTCGTAATTATGAAATAGGATGGATTAGTGCTAGATTCTGTTGCAAGGACAACTCAGTCACTGGACTGGAGGGATCATTGGTGTAACCCAGTTCAATAATTCTTGTGTTCTCAATCCCAAGTGGACACCTCAGAAAGGAATGCAGGAAGAGTCTTCCCAGCTACCATGTAAGCCAGAATGGTTCTGCCTACAGCACTTCTGTTTTCACAGAAGGAGGGCCATTACTACTGTAAGAGTTACGCAGAGAACATGGACCACCAAGAAGCCTGTCTGAGGAGGAGTTTGCAGAAAGTGAGATCAGTAGAGAGCTGTGACACTAAGTCTGACAAGAAACAACAGTAGGAAAGCCATTGCCTTACCTTCCATCTGGAACTGCTCTCGTATAATGTTCAAGGCTTGTTCCACAGTTGACCTCAAATCATAAGTAGTCACTGGGAAATCCGTGTTATCCATGAGCATCACATTGATCACATAACTGTCGTTGCTACACTTGTTTGAACCAATTTCTTGCAGTAGTGGGAGCAAGAGAAACAAAGGCCAAATGGCCAGAGGCAGCATCCATTGCTTCATCTTTGCTCAGTTTAGATCCATTCTGTGTGTTTGCTCTTTTCTCTTTCTCTCGGAGATACTCAGATCTCCCAGAGATCTCTCTCCCAGGTACCCTACAGTTTCGTTTCTGAATAGAACAAAACAGATTTCCACGCTGTAAGTTCAAAAATAGGCTCTGCAAGACTCCATTTAGGTGCTTCCCTGTCCCCCTTTTCTGACTTCACCTCTGCCTGTCCCTCCGGTGTCTTAGGTGGCACTTCTGTTTGTTAACAACAGCAGAACTCAGGTAAGGCTAAAGGTTGCTGTCAATGTTTGCTCATGGAAAGGCTGAGGCTATAAAACTGAAGCATTACCAGAAACCTTGTCTGATAAGGACACTAACTTTTCATCACACTGATGGGCTGAGGGAAGGAAGGAGGAGGGTGCAAATGGACTGTAAAACAGGCTCTTTAAAATGGAAATAAAATAAAAGCCATGCTAAAGCCTAGAGGAAAACAGATGGTTGCCTCATGTTTGAATTGCTCTACAATACTACCTCTGTTGGCTGTGCTCATAAACCAAGGTTATATTTTCTTCTGTGGTAAATTACCGATTTTGTTTGGTTAGCTTTTGCCATCAAAGTATCTTTAATATTGGCAGAAATGCCTGACTTGAAGCTTCTGTTTCTGTTTAGAGAGTAGGCTTGGCACCCAACATTGCACCCCGGAGTGCCCCAGCTCTGCCCTAGAGATATTCCTACCACACAGCATTGCCCACTCCGTTTTGTCAAATGGCTCCTGATACGGGGGACAACACGTTCCTATTTTACGTGGTATGACTTCTTATACTGGGTAGGGATTAGCAATGCTGAAGGGCCTGACTTGGACCTGCATGACTAAAGCTAGATTGTAAATGTCATCACTAACAGGCACACGCTAAAGGACATCATGGTAATGTTCGTTAGTAGAGCTCTAAGACTTTCTTGAGTACTTTTCCTAAAAACAATCCCATCATTTTAATTTCCCTGAGAATGGTCTCAGAGAGGGTAAATAGAATGAGTGTGAGACAAAAAAAAAGAAAGAAAAAAAAAGAAGTTTTACTGATAAGTGAGATATATAAGATTGGGTTGTGATTGGTGGCACAAGTTCTAGTTGGAGGCTTGTAACAAAGCTGTACCCCAGGGCTCAGTATTGGGTCCAATCTTGTTCAACTTATTCATTCATGACCTGGATGAAGGGACAGAGTACACCTTCAGTGTATGCTGAAGATACAAAACTGGGAGAAATGGTTGATACACCAGTGCTGTGCCGTCATTCAAAGGGACCTCAACAGGCTGGGAAGATGGGCAGAGAAGAGCATCAGGAAGTTCAACAAAAGAAAGTGTGAAGTCCTTCACTTGGGAAAAACCCCACGCACCAGGGCTGGAGTCTCTCTCATATGAAGAAAGGCTTAGAAAGCTGGGACTGTTCAACCTGTAGAAGAGAAGGCTAAAAGGGAGATTTTAGTAATGTGTATAAATACCTGAAGAGGATGTAAAGAGGATAGGACCAGACTCTTTTCAGTGGTACCCAGAGATAGCACAAGAAGCAATGAGTACAAACAGAAATAGGAATTCCATCTGAAGATGTGGAAAAACTTCTTTTACGGTAGAGGCACTGGTTGCCCAGAAAGATGGAGTCTCCATTCTTCGAGATGTCCAAAAGCCATCTGGACAGGGTCCAGGACAACATGCTCTGGGTAATCCTGCTTGAGTAGGGGGGTTGGACTAGATGATCTCTAACTTCAGATCAGATGATCTTCCAGCTTCAATTGTTCTGTGATTCTGTGATAAAGGGAACCAACAGCTTTCCACAAAGGAGCATTTTAAATAAAGTACGGAGTGTGACTGGTCAAAATTTGCAAGGGTCTTAAACACCTATAGAAGCTTTTATTTTCCTACTGAAACTTAGACTGAGGCTGTCAGATAATAAATCATTTCACTTTTATCACTGTCCTGAGGTAATTTTAAGACAAACAAAGCAAGGAAATTGATCACCAATAATGTAAATAAGTGTGCTTTTGGTGCAGAACTGAAAACCTACACTCTTTCCTTTGGAAAGCCTGTCTCTAAAAGGTGATGCATACACTTCAAATGTATTTGCACAATGTTATTACATTACCCTATTTTTAATACTTAATGACTTGAGTGTTTCTTCTACCAAAAAACAGGAGAGACTACGAACTAGCATTTAAAAACAGACCATGAACACATCAGCACATCCAATCTAGCTTTTATAATAAGGAATATCGTAACTCTAAATTAACAATCTGGCATGTAAAGACCTGGACTACTATAGATAGCTAGAGTGGCAGACTAAGAATGGAATACAGCTTTTCATGTTGAGATTATCTGATCATTTTTGGCCCATTTTATAGGTATGTATGTGTCACATAGGGAATATGTATGGCACTGAGTCCCTCTGGTTTTGTATTTATTCATGTGATTATTTAGCTTTCATAGCAGCTTTAAAATGTCCTTTAAAAACAAAAGGCAAAACCAATTATGGTCTTAGTGTAGCATTTCTTTCTACCCTCTCCCTTCCTTCCTACCTCCAAAGTACCAAAGGGAGTCCACACACAGAACAAGGTATAATTGAGTTGTTGACCTCTCGACTTTTAATTGCCCAGTATATGTAGTTTCTCTGCGTCAAGTCTCGTGACAGGAGCATGCCTTGAACATCAGGTGATGTGGAGTGGGAGGGCCTGCTGCAGAAGACTGCGGTGGAGGTGAAGCGAGCACTCCTCGGTGCACAATGATCGACCACCACACGTTCCTGTCCATCTCAGGGTTTTAGGCATTAGACACAGTTGCTTGGCAGACTGATGGGAGACACCTGTTACACAGGCTCAGCAAAACAAAGAAAAGCTGTGAGGTTGTGCTGTGAGTTACTACTATTAGAAGAATGTGAAGGTGGAGAAAAGAAAAGCAGACAAGTACCTTACACGTAAGGCACAAGATCTGTTGGATCTGCTACAAGCAAAAGCCAAAACTTCTGTATGTTGGTGTTTGCTGGGATCCCCTGAAGGGAATGTACCATATGCTCTCATGTAAGGAGAAAGGAGGAAGATTAAGGGAGAACAAAACCCTGCCTGTGCCCGAGGGACCTTCAGTCCTAGGGAATAAAATAGAAGAAACATGCATGAGAGTCCATAATGCACCAGCTACTGAAAGAAACTAAGCCCCTAAGGTTCCCAACCAATTTGATCTAAGGGAAAATTCTGTTCTAATGGCCAGCCTAGCAATCTATATGCTCCAGAGCTTATCAGTGAGACATATGAGGCGGTTGCCTCAAAGGTTCTTCCATATCTTTTCATGGCACCATCCCCACTATCTCAATAACTTCCCCCCATTCATGAGCCAGTTTTCATACTGCAAAGAGCAGAGGGACACAGCTTATAAATCTGGAAGCCCCATTATGCCTCAGAGCAGGGGAAAGTCCTGCAGAAGGGGAAAAGCCTGCAGGTGCCTGAAGCCTGGAGCACAAGCTTTAATTAGCATTGCTGAAGGCAATGAAGTCCTCTGCAGAGAAAGAACAGGATGTCACGTGGAAGCAAATCAAAATTTCAAAGACCAGCAAGGTCCTGCTAAAGATACCCTCTCCTGAAACCCCAAGCATAGACCACAAATTTCTCCCAAAAGCTTTTTCAAAGCACATCATCTAGAACTACTTATTCGCTCTTTCAAGATACCATGTTTAATTACCTTTTAAGGAATAACACGCTAAAAAACACGTCTCACTTTCCTGTCAGACTTCTCCAACTTCTAGAATGTGGTTACTGTTATACTCTTGAAAGCAAGGTCAAAAAGATTCCAATACAAAATATTTACTACGTGCAAAATGTTTAAATTGGTTCATGAATGTTCATCTGTTTGAGTATATCTTTGCAATCCTAGCGTTACTAACAGTGGCAGGAGGTCTTCCCTTAACTAAATCGAATATGAAGCACTGAAAAGAAAGCCTGAAAACCTGAAAGCCGAAAGCTTATGACATTTTCTACCTTCAGAAGCACAGAGACAGTTAATATTCAGATTGGCGTGCTGTATTTATGTAAATGGAAAATGTAATCCCTTGCCAACAACCTGAGCATATGCTGAATAGTTACAAAAACGTCTTTACAGGTTTGTGTGGGTGTTCTTCTAATCTGTATTAGATTAGAAATACTGATCCAAATTAACACACTGAAAAAAAGGTAACACTGGTTTTAGTGAAAAGTGATTTTTGGCCCTTGATTCTAGGTAACCTGTTTGCTCTGCCCTCTGCTTTATTGGATAATGAACAACCAGATTTTATAGGTTTATATCTGTTGAAACAGATAATCAACACTGACTTCCTGATCTAAAACTACCCTGAGTGATTTTTCCTGTCTTCTGGAACATTCAAAGACATGTAGACAAACCAAAATCAGAACAGCAAAAACACCACTAAGGTGTTCCTTTAGCTCCCTCTGCCTACATAAGATTATCCACCACAGAACATCTCCCTCCCAGTATAGTTTACTAATGCACTGAGTGCTCACTTCGAATACTTACGTTTTTTGCATCAAGTACAAAAGTCCTGGAAAACGGGAACAAGAGACCAGTCTGCTATCACACAGTCCCTTTGCATAGCCAGCTCATAAAAGTGCAACTGAAATCACAACACGGTACCACAGATCTCCAATATATCTGTCCTTGGAATGCATAGCTGCTGCCACAGACCAGTGCAGAATTACACTACAGCTGCACAGAACTGACTTTCTCATCAGAAGTTACTGATCCAGTGAGAGGAAATCTATAAACATGGATAAAAAAGTTGCAATTGGAATTGCATCATATTACAGTAGCTCAGGTGATGGCCCTATTTTTCCGTATGTCTATATTGCCACATACCAGAAGATGAAATAAAATGTGTGACGTATCATAAATATCTAGCCCGATTAGGAAAGCCTTCTTCTTCTTACTCCTTTTTCAATGTACACACATTTTGAAGTCATCTACTTTGTACACTAGAATAGTAAGAGATCTTTCCTCTTCTGATTTTGCATTCTTTTTTTGAAGGACTAACCATCTCCTCCCAGCAAGGATCAGGACAAATGGAATCACTGTTTTGTAGCCTCAAATTTGGATTATTCCAGTCAACAGGCCGGGAAAAGAGAAAAAAAGTTCTTGTGCCTTCTTGCAGCTGCAATTGGTATGATCTCAACCAAATAGTCACCATTTTGATATTCAATTATGTTCTTATTCCTGTCAAGGGAAAATGTTCTGTTGCATAGCTTGGATGATATTAGCAAATACAAGATAACAAACATAGGGCAACCGTGACCTTCTTAGGAAGATACAAACTAGAAGCTTTGACAGCTCAATCTGAAGTCAGAAATTGTTCAACAAATTCTACAAAATTTCCTACTACCCTAGAAATAGGTTCTGCTTGTGAAATAACCTACAGGAGTGTACCTGAATTGGTGATAAAAAGAAACCACTTATCAAAGCTTGTCTTGAAGAACATCTTTGGGGAATAATCAAAAACTATTCTCTCCAAAGTAATATGACATGTTTCTGTATTTTGTCAACAGAGACAAAGCTGCCCTGACATGCCAAAGACGGTGAGGGCTTCAGTTCTTCTCAAGCACTTGCTTATTTCATGACAATCCCAGCAAGACGAGGCAAGAGTGAGCTATCAGTTTGTGTTTCAAAAAGAGTTTAATGGAGAGAGCAGATTTGGCAGTGCTCTGTACCACTGTAAGCATGGATGGGCAAAGGATTCTCCTCCAGGCTTCTGAAGACTGGGACAGGCTGTGAGAAGTTATGTTGGTGATAGGCGGTTTCAAGAGATGTCATCCCTGGCCAATTAGCAATTCCATTTGCATCACCTACTCCCTCAACATATGATAACTTTTTCAAGATGGTAGTAATAGTGCTTTATGGTTCACTTGCTCTCACCAGAAAGTTACCACTATATGATATTCCCAGATTCCTGGACTAGACAGAGGGATTGCATTATCTCCCGACACAAGCTTGATTTAGGTTATAAAGTCTCAATCACTAGCCCTAGCACAGTGTAAAGTGATGAATGATGAGGAGAGGGCAACTTAGCGAGGAAGGCCAATACCACAGAAGACATCCAACTACAGGGGGCTCTCAGCAGCAGGCCTTCTGCCTGAGACGATTTTAACAAGCCACCTGAAGACTCAAAAATACAGTGAACAGCTGAAAGACATTCAAAATTAAATTCAGAGTTCAATAGGGTCAGTCAAACTACCTTAAACATTCTAATACTCAAAACAGAAAAGTCAGATGGAAAGAAAGAGCTGACACTTGAAGGATAACTCTGTTTTCAGAGTAACAAAAGGCGTATTTTTCTCTTCAGTAGAAGACTGCTCTAGACTTCCCAAGACACAGCTCTCTCAAGTGAAAGTGCATAAGTTATCTATAACATGCAAACATCCATTCTGTAAATATCTGAAGTTTATTATAATTCATGTCTTAGAGCAATACAGCTATTGAATGACACTTGAATATACACCGCAGTCTTCTTAAAATCTCTTTTTATAAAGCATTAGGTAACACATTACACTATGTGTATGATGAGATCTTAAAGCAAGTGCCTGCCTGACTGTAAATCTATCGGGAACAAAAGTCCTGTTAGTGAAACACAAGTGCACAAGTCCTGGACCGCTACAGCTGCATTTTCTTAGGCATGGCACCTGAAACGACAAGCCTTTCTAATTTGAGTAAGTTTATATGGATCCAGATAATCATGCATTGCACTTTACGTTCTGACATTGACTTGTGCTGCGTCAGTTTGGATCTGCACAATTTGCTGCTTGTGTCTTCCTCCTATTCTTCAGTTCTGCATATATAAAATTCCACAAATTTGCTTTTAAGTTATATTTACTAACTTGACTAAAACTTAACGATGGGTTGGATGCTGGAATTATTAGGAAAATTCTGAAGGTGCAGTTCCCATAAATCCGTATAATCGCGGGCCAGACATAATCATCACTGCAAATGAAAGAAATGGGTTCTCTTGCCAAAATAAAGAGGGAAAAAAGAGAATTTGAGCTTCACTGTGGGATCTTTAATTCCAATGACTGTTATTCTTTGATATCTTGAGTTAGACAATAGAGACTTGATAAGAGCATTAAATGCACACATGAACTTCACCACCCTGTAGACTAGCCTTTTCTGTCAACTTACATATTTCACCTTTTCTCATCATTGGCCTAATCTTGTCTATCCAGGGCATATTAAGACTCCAATGTTGCTGATACCATAGGAGAGAAGCAAATCTTCAAGTTCCTTGCTTTTGTAGGAATAATTTCCCATTTACTCATCCCTAGGGATTGCCTTTGTGACGTTGGCAGGGGGAACATTTCATTACTCTTACTCTTGCAAATCATTTATCTTGAGATACTGTCAGATGCTCTTTGAAAGATACAAGAGAGAGAACATGGTGAAGGTTCATTACTAAAATAGAGCTGTGATCTTCATCAGAAATTACTGCAATTGAGGCACATGATCATTGACAGTGTAAAGGTCACTTTTCCTATCCTCTTGCTTTGACTACGTCATGATTTTCTCCAAATATTACCTTCCCCTTTTCTCCTTTTTCTCTGTTTCCATCCTTTCTCACCTCTCCTCAGTCGTCCCTTTCTACGCTCTACTTTTCCAAGTAAATACTCATTATATTTTCTCATGCTTATCTTGGTATTTAGTCTCAGGGGAATTACTTCCCTTTTACTGCTATCAGTATAAGTCAATTCCCTCTTTCCCAGGAATTGTGTGGAAATAAACAAAATCATCAATCATTTTACAGCTCACAGCCTCCAAGATAACGCCACTGACTGATAGACTGGTGCTGGTAGGAACTGCAGAAGTTTTCCAATGTTATTGATAGAGTGGGCAAACTTTTCAATTTGGCTTTAAATTTAAATTAATTTGGCATTTCATACAAGGAACAAGATTATAATAGCTCTTCCTACTTTCATTTGCATCTTAATAGCATTTGCATCAAACAGTGAAAATATTTAACTGAATGTGATGCTAGGCAGAATACGGGACTGAATGACTTCAGCTCTCTCACACAATTGACTTGAGCACCAAATTTGAACGGAAAGACTCCTACTGCTCTGAATGGGGTTTAGACCATTCCTGCACATAGAAAGCTCTTACCAATTGCCATAATGATGAATGCTAGCCATTTCCCACCCCTGTTTATGTCCCTCATGCATGACATAGCCCCAGAAGTCAAGGAAAAACTATTTTTTATGATCTATTCAATTTTTGACCCATCTGTCACAACTGTAATTGATAATTTGCAATCGTACTGATGACAAAGTCTGTGATTTTGACTTAGAGATACCTGTAAGTAGACTGAAAAATCACCCGCTATCAGGCTATCACTTAAGTATATAAGTGCCAAGGTATACACAAGCCAGGACATGAAATGACAACAAAAGACACTACCCAATCCTTTAATGTTGCAGTACACCTCACATATGAGGAACTGATCGAACAAGCAGGGTTACATCTTTGCTTGGTGATAACATGCCAGAACAGCTCCATTTCAATCATGCTGAGAAAGAACCTGACTATTAAATGTAAGCAGTTACTTACTAACTTAGTCGAAGAGCTTTCTTCCATTTGAGTCAGTATTTTAATTGCATTTAGTATGCTGATCCTTAGAGCAGCAAGATCTTGGGAAAGAGTCTATATAAAAAGGACAGAAGAATGCAATGTAGTAGAAGTGTATTTACAGTGACATTACTTTTAAAAAATAATCATATTTAATCATATTGTCTGCTCGCTTGCTTTCAAAAACATTACACCTCCTCCAGTGAAAACACCTGCTTCTTTTATTTCTCCTCCTTTATCCAGTTTACTACAAGTTCCATATGAAAGAAACTCAGACCAAAATCTTAATTTTCCTTGGCTTACTGTACAAAGCCAGTACTGAAAATTATTCCTTGGGAATAATTTTCTACAAGGTGTTCACAACACTTTTTTTTTTTCAGTTGGAAATAAACTGCTGCTGGGCAGTGTTTAAACTCTGAAAGGAAAAGGGCACCTTACCATAACCTTGTTAATCATGACATTTTTGGTGATTTCACCAGGCTTGATAAGGACACTCTTACATCTGGCTCCACATCTGGCTTGTGGAACACTTTTATTTTTCTGTTAAATAATAGAAAACCCTAGACAACTGATGAGAAGGTAGATGTCTGTATTAAATGAATTACTTTACATACATATGCAATTTTGACAGTGAAAAGAAAAAGACTAAAAATCAGATATCTGAAAAGGCAATGAATTCACAACCATTAATGGTTATATATATATATATATATATAATATATATATATATATCCTAACAGAAGGAATACCTTACTTGATAGAGAGAGAAAAAGCCTAAAAGGAGGCAAAAGAACTGACATACATTCTGAATTTTGAGTAGTTTAAAATTAATTTCTTGCAGAGAATCATCCATTTGAGAATGGATAATACGCATTTCTTCCGTATGGCCTGTGGAATGAAAGTACATTCACAAGCAAGGGCCATCATCATAGTTTTCTTGTTTTCCCAAAGTTCTGGGTTGCAGGATAGCCTCTCAGGGCCAGTTGTTCCATGGCCAAATTGACTTGAAGTGACTGGGGGAATGTGAATGTGAAACCCACTCTATGGGAAAAAAAAAAAACACTGCTGAATGACATGATAATTGATTGCAGTGTGACAGGGATATATTTCTTCTTACAGAAACCTCCCTAAGCAAAAGCTTACTTTCTTTTGGATAGAATGCAAAATTATTTCTTTTCATGGAAAGCACAATTCTAGAAATTGTTACCTGACAAGTCCTGTCCACAGACAGGTATTTTTTGGTTAGTTGAGTTGTCTGCAGTAGTATAATGTATTGCTCCTCTTCACTGGAATTGCTAAGGATGCAATTCAGGCAGTTCAGAAATGGAAGTTCCATAAATTCCTTTACAACTAAAAGAAACCTACCTCATTTGCAGGAAACTCCAACGTCAGAGATGCTACAGGAAGCAACATCACAGCTTGCAATCATTCTCCAGGGTTTGACAGAGAGATCAGATTTTGTGCACAGTTAAAATATACACAACCTGTATACCTATCACTTTTTATTATGCTCTCCATGTTCCACTAATAATAGAAATATAGATGGAATGGCTATGTTTATTCCAAAAAAGTATTAAACATTTGTGCATTTTCATTATCTGTCAGCTATGTGGCATTGTAACAAGTGAGCATGAACAAATCAGCAAATCTGTGCTCCTTTTGGGAACACACAGTCTTGCTAGATCAGGCCAAAGCTCTGTCTGCTCTGGTCTCCTATTTCCTACATAAGGTCCCAGCATGGGACTTCCTGGTCAAAGTCCTGCTGGCTCTGGAGAAGCTGGCCAGATGTGCAGTAATTCTAGCAATGACAGAGCCTATTTCTGTTTCCTCATCTGCTCGTATCTAAAAGCACCACGGAGCAAGAGACACCTGCTTCTTGAACACCTTTAGGGAATAGTGAGCATAGGGTTAAGTGATTAAAGGCTCATCTCCATAAACACAAGGGAACCCAGAGAAACAACCCTGATCTGGCTCCTGGAACAGCAACAGGACAGCAGTGAGCCCACTCTCCTGGCGTGAAACCCAGGATGAGTCAATTGGAGATGCTCTCTAGATCACCTTCCAGACTGAAAGGTGGTTGCTGTCTGGGGTATAGGGCCTGAATATGTGATATGGGAGAAGAACAATCGGGCATTGTACAAAACAAGATGTCTGGGGTAAGGATCAAAGATCATGGAAGGAAAGGATAAAGGTGACTGGGGGAGAAATCAGTGTAAGAAAATAAAGGGGTGGGGGATAAAAAGGGCTGATCACATTTAAACAGGTTGCTGGCCAGTATGCTTGTCTGTCCATGCTTTGCACTTGATGGCCACAATCTGTCCGAATTAAAGTCCATTTCTAACTATTTTTCCTGGGTGAGAAGACTCTCTTCTGTGTGGATGTGTGTTTACGGAGGTCTGAGGACCAGCAACTGTAGTGGGGCTGCAGGTCTCCAGAGCTCTGGTCCATGTGCCGGCAACTGGGAAGACTTGGGATCTAGGACCAGCCTCTGGTTAGACTACTTGTCTAAGGCCAGCTTCTGGCAGGATCCATATTGTAGACATGCATATGTATTTTCTACCAACAGATTTTTACTCGGATCAACCAGAGAAGGGAACAGGATGAGTGTGTTTATGTTAGTACTCTGTTGATCTGGCCAGCCGTGTATAAATGCACATATGTATGGTGTGAATGTGTGTACATTTGTGTGTATATATGTGTATGCAACTACTGGGAACACATGGTCCACCTTGCTACTCGGCAGCTCCTAACACTGGAAACTGCTCTGTTTGATGTAGTATGTCACTACACTCTCATTTTTCATCCCGGAAATCCCTTGGTGTTCTCAGGTCTCTTTTTCTACTCTTCCTTTCACAAGCAAGGCACATCAGTAGGAAAAGTGGCCACATAGGCGTGAGTAAACCATGAAGTATACCTCATCATTCTGATCGCTCCTTGTTTCCTTAGCACAAATTCCTGCTTCCTCTAAGACTGCTTTGCAGGCTTGCTGCTATTAAATTGGGGGCATTGAATTTTAACGAGATTAAGTGTACCCATCACAGGATGCGACATGTACCCGCACAGCGCTACCAACCCTGGTGCCCCAGGTCTTTCCCCTCCCTTCTCTGCCCCGGCGCCTTCCCGGGCGCCGCCGCGGGGCAGCCCTCGCGGGCCGCGGCGCGGGCGGAACCGCGGAGGGCGGGAACCGCGGAGGGCGGCAGCCGGCCCCAGCCGGCGCTTTTTCGCCGCCGCGCCTCCGCCTTGAGCCGTTACCAGGGCAACGTGGCGGTTGGCGGAGCGGGGAGCGCGGGCCTGGCGGCAGGATGGTGAGAGGCGGCGGGGCGGGCGGCGAGGGGGCGCGGGGCGGCCTCCGGCGGGGCCCCGCTCTCACCCGGCGGGGCCCCGCTCTGCTCTCTGCCCAGATGCTCTCGCGGGCCAAGCCGGCCGTGGGGGGCGCCCCGCCGTCGGGAGACCGGCGGAAAAAGAAAGGGAAGAAGGTGCCGCAGTTGGAGGAGCTCCTGGCTCTGCGGGACTTCACCGGCGCCATCGCCTTGCTGGAGGTAACGGCCGCGGCGGGGGCGAGAGCAGCAGCGGCGGCGTGAGGCCGTGGCGCCCGTTGCTCCCGCTTTAACCGCGGCGCCGCTCGCCCGGGACGGCGCCTCCCGGCATGCGAGAGGTGCCCGCCGCTCTCCTCGGGTCAGCGGCGAGAGAAGCCGGCCCCGCGGCAGCCCCTGCCCACGGGACATCCGCGGTGCTGCCCGCGAAACGCGCCGCAGGGTGCCGGGCTCTCAGGCGCTGTTGTCCCTCGGCAGTTCAAACGGCAAGTGGGAGAGCAGGAGGAGGACGGCGACTTGTGGATCGGATACTCCGCCTTCCACCTGGGGGACTACAAGAGAGCGCTGGAGGTGAGGCGAGGCGGGGGCGATGCTGTGACAGTGCCGTGCCCTGAAGCCGCGGCAGCGGGCAGCAAGTGCCCTCTGATGGAGGCCAATTCCGCCAGGCTGTTAAAGTATAAAGTAAAATCACACATAGTGCATAAAGCCATTTGGATCAAAAAGGAAGCAGTCTCATAAGAACAGGCATTTTTTTCTTCTAATCTTCTCTACTATATGATTTAATATTTACTCAGTAGCATGGTTTGCCCTTTCTAATGTCATAGCCCATGTTCTAAAGTTTCCATTCCCTTTCTGCAGGTAAATTTGCACAGTTCCAGTTTTTAGGTTTACTTTTAGATTCAACTTCATCATGTAGCTCAGTAATATGCCGACAGCTTGTTTTCCATTCTTACTTCCCAGGCTGATATTTCTGGCCATCTAATATACTCTGTTGTTATTCTGTGTATTTTCTTATATTAGGTAAAATGGAATAAAACTCTGTTATTCTCTGAAAAAAAGATAAATCACAAAAATAAATATTGGTTACTCAAATATATGTAAATCATAAATATTTACATCATGTAGTGCTGCTGTACCTCTTTTGTGCACGAGTCCCTGTGCCATTCCTTCTCTGTTATGTTCATTTATGTCTCTGCTGAGACATAAATTTGTTGCCTGCCAGTTTGCTGTCAATGAATTTGTTGCCAGAGTTACTGGAGTAATCTCTCTTTTTGGTTGTATATTTCTCTGTAGAAACCTAACAAATTTGTGTTGGCCTGCTTGCTGTATACTTCTGAGTCTACACTCATGCTCAGTATAAAATATCTAGGCTAAAATCAGTTTTTCACACAAGAAGAGGGAGTATTGTAGGGCGTGATATGGATATATCGCAGAAGCGGAGCGAGCATATGCTGGAGAAGATCTGGAAAGAAAATGGTCCGTTTGAGTAACGTTTGTCTCACTGCTCTATTTCTGCAGATACAAGTTGGTGGGTCTGTACAATGCTGAACTGTATCAATTAAGCCTACTGGTTTCAGTGTGTCAGCTAGGGAAGGCCTTCATCACAATCCACTGTGAAGTATAGGTGGGCTCTGAGCATTCCACAGCCTTTTAACTTGCATTCACTAGGAGGAATATTTAAAATGGGTCATAATTTGAAGGATTAATGAAAAAGAAAATAAACCTAAATCTCTAAATTTCTAAATCTCTATACACTATAGGTAAACACTTAATTTTATCTTAGAGGGAAATGGCATAATTGTTTCATAATCTATTTCTCTAGAAATTTAAAGTGTTTACCTATAGTGTTGCACAGTTACATGCACAAAGTCCAAAGGTGAGGCTGAAATTGAGTTTATTCAAATTAAATACTAAAACTTCCAAGTAGGTTTTCAAAGATGTTCCACTTCCCTTTCGCTGTAGAAAATTGTACAGAAAACATCTGCTGGCAATAGGATTAATCAAACTGATAGTATCTGAAAAGTATATAATATAGCCATAACTTAATATTCACATTTAGTTGATTTTTGTATGCAGTGAAAGAATAAACACATTGTTTTTGTAGAGATCAGAATTGGTCTGTATTATTAGCTTCACCACTAGGTGATGCTCTTGATTCAGACTTCAGAAACTACTCTGCACAGCCTTTCAGTCTTTCTGCGCTAATAGGGATATTAACGGATTTTTGTATTTCGGGAGATTGATTGGTGAGCTTTGCTTGTTTGTTTATTTTTTTGCAGGATCACAGGGCTTGTATTTTCACATTTCGTATTAATTTTGGCACAGTGATAAGTTGTGATATCTTACTACTTTGGTGATGTAAGAAATGACTCTGTCCATCTTGACTTACTTCCTTCAGGGACACAACATACTGTGCTTTTATTTTCCTGCTTTCTAGTAATCAAAGGATAGTGCCTGGACTCTGGACACTGAATTAATTCCCTTTCAGCTGTATATTTATGTATCTAGCTGTCAACTTCAAGGTTGAAGTATAATGCTGTGTCTCCCCTACTGTGCTACAGGGACCTGCTTGGCACTGTCAGGGACAAATTCCTTGATTATCTCTGCTCTCTCGACTTTGTAGCACTCTTTGGGGTATGCCAAGAGCTCTGTAAATCAAAAACCACAAGTAGAAACTTGTGTGGAGTTCTCTACAGTAATATTGCCTGCAGTCTAAATCATTCATAATCATCAGTGCCTGCAAGGGAAAGCACTTAGTCTGCTATACATTCCTGGTCTGAGACAAACTCGTACCTGTTGGGATTCCACAGAAATTCTGCTGCTCAGTAATCCTTTTATCTTTAATGGGGCCATCACAATGAGCCTAGTAGGCTGGTTGCATGACAGCTTTTGGGTAGGCCTAGAAGTTGGGCTGAGGAGGACATTATTTACTGTAAAAAATGGAAAAGAATGAAAGATACAGACCTCTACCACCAAGAATATGTTGAGAATGATAACAAAATATTTGGCATATAGACATGTGCGATTCTGTTGTCAGAGGCATACGAACCGGTAAGGTTTGAGAGAGCTCTACAGTCGGTTTGACCAGGATCACACTTCTCCCTTCTTGGTAGGCAGATGCCTTTCTCAGAAAGGTATTCCCCTCTTCCCCCCTGCCACACTCCTCCTCCCCCACCCTGCCAAAAAAGGCTGCTATTTCTACTGGTTCATAGCACTGATCGTAAACAGTTCAAGGAAATAAGTCATCAAAGGACCAGCATGAGCTCGTAAGTTGTCGGAGTTTCTTCTGGAGTGCCTTATCTTGTAAGATGAGGCAATCGGGACCTAAGAACATGGGGTTTATAAGACATAATTGAGATACTGGCAGCTTAAGTGGCAAGGAGAGGCACCTTACTAGGAACAGATTTCACAGTGATGCTCTGCGCACACAGATTTGGCTTCAGCAGATGAGATGCTAGCATGGTACAGCTTCCACATATGGTGATGCTTAAAAGTCTTCCTGCATAGACAAATCATCAACTGCACATAGGAGAGCAGAGCGTGACGTGACATCTTGGCCAGAGCCTTTAATGTGTTGTTTCTTCCAAATTTTTGTAAACCACAGCTAGGGCTTCAGACAGTCTTTGTGATCTGCTAATTAGCAAAGATTTGGGAGCAGTTCCACTTCTTTACCAGACAAGACCTCATGCCTACCACAGTTTGGCTCTGCATGGCTTTGGTCAAATAGTGAAGTGTGAAGTAATGGCTCATCCATGAGGAATATCTTGCTCCAGTGCTTCTAGTAGAACTATGAGCATTCAGGACTGCTCAAGTTCCTGGTAGCTGAAGTAGCAAGTAAATAATGGATCTAGCTGAAGAATGTAAAAGACAGGGTACAATGAACATTTCTGTACCTGTGGGGTAACCTCACAAATTGGCCTACTTCTTAGTTTTTCAGGGCCTATATGTGTGTGCTTGGAGAATCTAGAGAATTACTGAGGCTAGAGGGGTTCTGTTCAGTGCCTCCACGTTGTCGGGAGATATCTGTACTCCTAGGCAGTCAACCTGATGGCACAGGTTTACGGAAAGGTGTATGTGCCTCTGTGTTGTATTAGGGTGACAGACAGCGAAGGGTGAAATAGGAAGAAACTGGCGTGCATCTGGTTGGCAAACGTATGCCAGAAGTTCACTCTTGGGAAGGCCATTGGAGACTTTTGGAGACGAGAGAGCAAAGCTCTCCTGTGAAGTATTACTTGAGGGACAGTAATGTTGAATGTCCTTCAGTGAGTAAGTGGGCAACAGCATAGTCTGGGCAAACTGCCCAGAGTTACAAGCTAGGGATGCTAATGATTGCCGTTTTTTGTTTACTGTGTTTCCACAGATTCACACTGGTACTGCTACATCAATGTCTCTGACTTGCTTTCAACGGCCAAGCCAGAACATGACTTGTGTTTATGCACTTTGTCTTTTCTAATTAATCTGTCTGAAGCCATGACCCAAAGAGACCTCTGGGTGCATTTAATCTGAATGGATTTCTGAAATATTCCAGATGGTCCTGATAAACAATAATGGCTTGTCTCTCAGAGCTCTGTGACAGGCCTGTGTCAAGACTGAACTGGCCTCAGTAGGAACAGTTGTCTATATGTACACATTTTCTTAGAAGGTTGTAGGTTTTTGTTTTTGTTTTCTTTTCTTTTTTAAAGTCTTCTCAAAGGACAGTTAGCTTCTGACGGGTTAGTGAGGCTGGATCAGCTTTCAAGGACACATTTTACGAAGAACTTCTCTGTTTGGGAGTGCTGTTTACTTTCACTTGGCAACACAAAAAAAATATGCTTGCAAGCCATAAACTTTGTCACCAGCATGTCTGTTGTGGGCATTCACTGCTCTTTGGGCATGGCTGTAGCACCACATATCTGTGCCTTTCCCCGCAAAGAGAGGAAGATTTCCACCTTAAGATCACAATTTAGCAGACTCCCACAGGGGAGAGGGAAATCCCAATTCATATGTTTGAAAGAAGAGATGGAGTTGGCAGTGTGTGTTGTGAGGGGTGAGAAGTTTATTATGGTTGAGAAGTGCCAGCGTGGCATGACCCAGCATGTTTGCCTTAGGTTACTTGTTGGACATGGCTGGATGGGGAGCAGGGACACCAGCAGGAGGCACTTTCACAGACATGGTCCTTCATAACAATTTTAACGATACCTGGCAGAGAGAAAAATGGAATTGAGGGATCTCCCTAGCTCTGTTTTTAGTACTCTATTTTTATAAAGAACAAAGATATTTATCTTTAGGAGTATCACTGGTCAATATCTGCAAAGGTTTTTATTTCATTTCAAAATAAATTGAAATTTTGACCTGCTCAGGCTTTTACTTTTTCACAAATAACAGGAAGTGAACAGGAACAGTTTACAGGACAATGTTAAAGGTTATATAATGAATGTGGATGTGTTTAAAAAAAATCATAATAAAGCATCCAGGGGCATTCTATAACCATGCTATAAATCTTAAAATGGGAAGTAGTATGGGAAGTGGTGATGTTAAGCACAATTTATTATTTGCTATAATTATATTTTTATCCATAACTATATTTTTATTGATTAGAAAATCTTTAATCTGACCAATACAGACTTCTAGCATTTCTATATTTTAATCTATACTAAACCACTACCTACAGATTGTTTAACAGCTGCTGTACTAAGTATCCACATAGCGACTTGCCTAGCATTTAGGGCTCCCAGACTTTGATTGGAGCAGAATTGGAGCATCCAAAAAGACTGAGGGTTGGTTGCTAGCTTTAAGACTGTTACAATTCAGTTGCATTACCCAGATAACAATTCCCAAGCAGTATACATGCAGCTATGGTAGAGATTTATAGTGCTGTTTGTCTGTGTTGTCTGTTCTATTGCTTTAATCAGAAAAGAGCCCCTAGTGTGTATTTTTTGCCAAAATATAACAATTCAGTTGTAAGAACTACAAGATTATCTTGAGGATAGTTGGATGACCTGAATAATTTAATAATAAGCTGTAAAGTGATGAAAGAAAGAATGGTATTTAATATATGTCTGTGCCCTTATAGGTTAAAAAATCAAAACTCTCTTCTGTTACAGGAATATGAGGCTTTGACCAAGAAGCCATCTTGCAATCCTGATGTTTGGGTGAACCTTGCCTGTACCTACTTTTTCCTAGGGATGTATACACAAGCTGAACAAGCAGCCTTGAAAGGTGAGATGCATGACTTGGATTGATATGAAGGATGGCTTGTTGATTTGAACGCTTAAAGTGATTTCCAGAGAAAGGTTTAATAGTTTGGAGATGAATGAAGTACACTTTTGATCAAATGCCTTTTTCATTTAACAGGAGAGCTGTGATGTTGTTTGCCTGCTAAAAAAAGTCTTGGGCAGGTGGAGCAGTTGGAACTGAAAGAGGCATCTGGAAATTAAATTCTGTTACTAAATTCTAAATATAAAACCGACCATATGCTGACCACCAGCAAAAGTTCACTGCTCTTTTCAATGTCTCTGTAATTCCATGTCTCTGAGCCAGTGCAGATGATCGTAATTAGGATAGCGAAATTATCAGGAAAAAAAAAAACATATGAGGGAGTTTAGCATTCTCCCTGTGGACAAGAACTCCATTTACTTCGTTTGAGTGACTTGATAGGTGGTCTTGGTGCTTTATAAGACAGATATTAGACATCTAATTTTTCAAGGCATGGAGTTCACTGAGGTCACATCCTTATTGCATCCTTATGTTCTACTTTAATGTGAAGATGCATGGGATCATTTAAGAGAAGAGGAATGGAAATTAGATTCTAAGGCAGTTTTTACTGCCTAGTAATGGTTGTACTTCTTAGTGTTGTTATCTATTACTTTCCATTTATCTCAGTCATTTCTATCACTATCCCATCACTATAGTATCTCAGTGATTTCTAAGTAAAATTAGTAACAGTTAGTTAGTTCTTAGTCAACAGTTAGTTAGTTCTTAGTCAACTATGACTCTTGCCTTTTTAGGATAAAACTTTTCTTGAAATGTGCGTTTTCTCTTTCTGTTACTTTAGTTTTGTAGTTGTCTTGGGTATAGGGTAGGAAGTAAAAACTTGTGTAGTCCTCTGCTAATATGTAGAGGAGCTTCTTCAAAGAGGATGGTTTTGGAGTAGTTTTTTTTTGGTTGGTTGGTTTAGTTTGGTTTTCTTAGACATTATTATGGCCTGGAATCTTTTTAAAATGCTCTGAAAGTTCATTCTGAGCTTGATTGCCCGAACTCAAAATGTTTTCTTTCCAAAAATTAGACATGAAGCTTTTTTATCCATCTTGTTTGAGAGATGTGTACATTTCTAATATTCGTGTCTTTAGAGCAAGATGTTTGAGCTTGGAGATTGCTATCTAGGATTTGAAGTGAGGTCTAAAAATAATTGGCAATAAAACGTGAGGTGTCTCTGTGACCTATGCTGTGGAGGAAGCGAGTGACTGTATCGTGTAGCAGTTGGTGCCTGCTTATTGGCATCAGCTTCAGATGGCCTGAATTACAGTAATCCATTCTAGAGATGACAGATTCACAGTTGGGCATGCATCTTTATTAGCTGTGAACTGGGAGAAGGTTGATTTTTCCCTGCCATCTCAGATTAGTTTGTAGTAGCCTGACAAGTGGCAGGGTAGGGGAGAGATTAGTGGTGCTTGGGCTCAATATTAGAAAAACAGTGCAGGAGATGGGGAGCAAGGGATAGAAACAGGGAGTAGCTGAGTGCTCACATTTGTGGTGTCCTGATTTTATTTAAGTGTTTAAGCAGAACGGTGTGCCAGTTTTTATAGTAAGCTGCTAAACCTTTCTGCAGTGCTCTTGTGAGTACTGCACGTACTGATATTTCCTACCACCACATAGTGGAGACAGGGCAGGCACCACTGAAGCTTTACAACACTTTGGAGACTTCAGTGAAGAATGGACAAGTATTACATATTCCCCTTCCCACTCATATCACTTTAGTCTTGTCTAAATTGAGGTTGAACCATTTTATTTTCAGTCGAGAGATATCCTAATATAGGTTTTTTAACATTTCAGTGTTGCATCCTTAATATATTCTTAACATATTATTAACATCTGAGGCCATTGCATCTTATAATTTCTTCCATGGCATTGCAAAGACACTGGTGAAATAACATGGTTATTTGAATAGTAAACCCAATAGGTGAAGTCACCATAAGAACACCATTTATCCAGTGCTACCTTGAAAACTGCTAAAAAAAAAAAAAAAAAGATAAATATAGCTGCTGTTGGGCTGCTTATGATTGCTATTTTAGGATTATTCTGCCTGAACTCTTATATTCTCTTTGATATTTATTGATTATTGTTGCAGCTGTCAGAGTAAGACCAGGAAAGTAGTACAGTGCTAACACAAATGAGGGAAAAGTAATTTGTTTAGACCTATAATTCTAAATTTATAGTGTGCTTTCTCTGTATGAAAGGAAATAAAATGTCAGCTAACTTTATGGAATTGCTTTTCCACACAAAATTTAAATATCCCAGAATCAAATAAAAGGTCTTTCTTGTAATATACTATTGCTGTTGCTTAAGAACATTTTATTACTAATTGAAGAAAAATATGAAGGATATTTAAAAATTAGGAAACAAGTTAAAGGCCATGAAATAATTACTATATTTCATTCAAGATCTGTATTCTCTTCTGGAGCAATGATTTATATTTTTGTTTGTTTTGTAGTAGACGTGAAGTTCTCCTAGTTTGTCATTGCTTAGTTGAAACTTAACAGTACATACTCTTGGGAAAGAATAAATCTGTACACCAAAATTACACTTACCAGAATTGTTGTAAATATATCCTAAGAAGAGGAGCTAAAAGATGGTAGAGACAAGTCTTTCGTTGAAGGTTGTTCACTTGTGCTTTATTTCCTGTAGGCTTTCTTCCAAATTCCTTTCAGACATTACTGACTTCAGCTTATTCCCTGCTGTGCCCTTATATTGTAGTTATTAATGTTTGTGAACATAAGATGAAGGTAGAGTTACTTTCAAGTCAGCTACTGTTGTTTCATAGTCATCCCACAGCACAGCTGCCACGTGATGCTTTGTTTATTCTTTTTGCATTCACGCTCTCATACATGGACTGACATAAAATTTGTATGTAAAATTTGTATAATACGTGCTAGCCCATCTAGCCTTGGGAGAATGAGACTGAGAATCTTAATCATGGCTTAATAAAGAATAAACTAAGCCTTTTTTTAAAAACAAACAAACAAACAAAAAAAGGCCTCGTGTTGCATTCACAATTCCTGTGTCTTCAAGAAACAAAGGGCAAGGACCAGAAACTCAATCTACGACATTTGCATAGAGGTCCTGGCGACTAATGCTAGTGTTTAAACCTAGTGCTCTCAGAAGCCACTGGCTAGCACTGCGTTAAGAAGGAAACAAGAACCAGTAGTGTCTTTCAAACCACAAAGTATTTGCCAACAAATAGGATAAGTGTAAGCAGGACTGCAGTTAAATCTGTTTCAAAAAACATTTTTTCAGGATAAATATCAAGTTTTACAATTAAATTTAAGATTCATGCACTGACAGGACTGTGGAGCTGAACCAGGCAAGAGAGGGTTTTTTTATAATTACTCTGCTTTTTTCACAACACTGTGTGTGTCAGCTCAGAATGTGGTTTAACTGAAGAGAGATATTTCTCATTAACTGTCTACCCTGGAAGAAGAGAGATTGCACAAAAGCAGAACAGAGATGAATTAGTAAGAACAATGGCATTTTCCAAACTAGTTTCGCTTATGCCTGCACTAGTGTTTGCTACGTGTCAGGTAATTGTCAGCAGTGAAAATGCGCAGTTATGATAGGGCATGGAAGATTTGCTGCTTTTTTTGCATGCTCACCTATATGCAAAATTATCTTCTTCCTTCCTTTATCATAATTCTTGAGAAAAGCAGTTCATTATCCTGCATTTCTAGTTGGTTTTGGAATAGCAGTGTTTGATATGTAGAACTTTAAAAGTGAAAATATCAATTTACACATTTACACATATGTAAACTTTAAAACCTGCTAACCTTGCTAACCTTTTTTTTTCTTTTTTTCTTTTTTTTTTTCTTTTTGAGACCCAGTGGAAACTACAAAACAGGAATAATTGACAGTTTTTGTTTCAGTCATCTTCAAGTTACTCTGCTCAGGCATGACTAATGAAATTTGTGTATGTTCCAAGTAACTGGAAATAGTTGAACTGATTTTTAATTTTGAGAGAGACCAGAAGTATTTTGAGAGAGGGAAAATTTCAGTTAATTTCCTCAGTAAACTTCGTATGAGAAAATTTTGAACAGTCTGCAAGTGTGAACCTCCCTGTTGGACCGTGTCTTTTTTCATGCATTTTTCCCATGCTTTTCATTTCACTGCTGTGGCTGTGGCTCTGCTGTTTAGGTGGGTAGGACACTGTGGCCCAGGGGCAGGAGTTTCCTCTGCTCCTACTTGGCTGTGGTGTCTCCAGGAGCTGCTTTAGGACCATGTGTGCCTTACGTTTGCTAGATGGGATTTATCAGTGCTGGACACCTGACCTGCATTGCCTTGTAGGCTTGTGAGAGGCTATAAATGCCAGGATGCCTCTGTCCCTATTTTATCATCTTACTGCCTGTGGCAGCAACCCAGAACCCACCAAGATCATGAGCTGCTGCTTCTTCAACTAAAAACTTTTTGTTTAAAATATAGTAAAAATAAGTGTCTTCACTCTTTTATTGTATCCCCTTATTATATTTTAACAAATACTTCCTTGAGTAGCTATCCATTTAGAGTCAGCACATAAAAATACACAGGAAAAGGCTTTTAAGATCAGTTTCAACTGTAATGACTTCAGTGTCTGGAACATGAGTACTGGTCATGACAACAGTTCTATCATAGGAATATCAGTGTGTTTCTTAGCCAGAGATGCACATACCCTGCCCAGGTACCTCGGAGACATGTTCAGCCCAAGGCCAATACTAATCACTGGAGCAGAACCCAACTTATTGCAGTGCCACATTGTCTTTATGTTTATTACAAACTCTAGATAACTTAAGAGTGTTTTTTTTTAAAAAAAAAAAAAAGGAAAAAAAAAAGTAATATTCCTGAAAAAGCAGGAATGGGATTGTGCTTCCTTATGGCATCAGCAGTTAGATCAGTGAGAATGAAGTTTGCTAGCAGCAGAGTCATAAAAGAATAATCTTGGTGTACTTCAAAAGAGTCATTCTCTAATGAGGAGGCAATTGTATGACTTCCTTCTCTAGTGATTGACATCAGCTTTATCCAATAATTGTAACCTAATTTGTCCTGGACATTAATCTAATTTGGTTCATATGTTTCCTTGTCTTCCTCCAAAAATACATTTGGCACTGGGAGAAGAGATGCTGAATGTTTCCATGACTCTGCTTTATTATATCAACAAGATTGCCTTTTTTGGTTATTGCCCTCTACTTCCCTGGCTGGCATTAAATAAAAGTGTCTCATTTTAAAGAACATCAACGTGGATTGTATGATGTAATCTGTTATGCAGCAGGATTATTTTTTCCTTCTCCACATATCCAACACTTACTACATCAGAACTCAAATTTCATCTTTTGCTTTCCTTAAGTATAGGATAACATGGACTAGCACTGGTTCTTGCCAAGAAGTAAACTAATAATTCAGATGTTGGATCAGATGCCAGGTTTAAGAGGGCAGCGCTATAGTCTTTGGTTGATCAGCAAAACAAACAAGTCATTTTAGATTCTTGAGGGATTATTCCCTGCAAACCACTTACACTCATGCTAAAACCTACACTGGTCTATTTGCTCACTCTACTATGGTTATACATATGTTAATTTAGTGTAAATCCCACAGTCTGTCCTGCTTGTATTTTTGCAGCCTTTGATGGCTGGTTATTTTGAATTGTGAAGGGGAGTTGTGGTCAGCTTGCCTTGCACAAACGCACATACGGGGTGCATGTGCAACCGTTTTAGGATTTGATACAGTAAATGCTCAGCATTGCTGACAACGTTGTTAAGAAATTGCTTTTAAATTAATGCACTCTGTAACTTTTAAACTCAGTGAATGAAATAATTTATAGAATATATTAGCTTGTTTATTACTGGTGACTAATGATCCTTACAGATCCTAACTAGATTAGTAAACCTTTATTTGTTTAATACTAATAAACTATCTTTAATAATTAGCCTAATGAGAATTCCCCAAAGCATTCTGTGTTGAAGAATGTTTCTTTAAATTTGACCCTTGGCTAGCAATATCTTGCAAGGTATTTTGATTTTGTGAGAACTCTCTCTTACTGCCTTTTCTTCTTGGGACTTCCCTTTTCCTGGCAGTTCTTTAAAGAGATGATTCACTGTCCCCTTTTTCTAGAGTAGTTGGTGAGGAGGGACATGTTTAAATAACACAGATTAAGAACGGAGAGAGGAAAGAAGTAATTGCTGGGCCTAGCAGAAGTAGATAGATAGCTTTGTACTGCCAACCTGGCAAGAATGGCCTAGTTTTTGGCATTGTTCACAGAGTCTCAAAGTACCTTCATTATACGCGAAAGAGCAAGAGCTCTGCAAATGTCTCCCCTAATTGCTTTTGCAAAAATACAAATTTTTACTAGAAAATTCCATCTTTGGGGAAAAAAAAGTTTTTAGTGGCTTCAGCCTCTTTCATGGTTTAGGATGTCAGAAGAATTACAGCCTTGTGATACAGGCCATTGCTTTGCTAACTCTGCACTTTTGTGGCCTCACAGACACAGCAAATACTGCTTTTTTGTAAAGATTCCATATAAATTCTTTCTGTGGCACACAGGTTGCCAGCTGTTGGTCTGAGCAAGAATGAGAGTGCTCATTATCTGAGTAGGCCGAAGAGAATAAAGGAAACAAGGAACGGCTTTTTGGAAGATTGCTCACAAACGAAATTAATAGCACTGCTGGGCAGGAATCTTTGTCACTCTCCGTGAAGCACAGGACATTCTCTGGTGACGTAAAACCCCTACAGTTAACAAATGGTGTCATACAGAGTGTATTAAATGGTATTCTTAATTTTCCTAGAGCAAGAAATTTGGTGAACCTTAGTGGCTCCAGAGAGAACATATGAACCTTCTCTGCTCCAAGTGAAGGATTCTTTCATTTGTGTTTGTTCCTAAGGTTAGAAGAAATATTAGAATTAAGTCCCTAATTCGTGCCTGAGTGACAAAGCAATAGGACACTGAAAGTTGACAAGACTCCTAGAATAATGTATACACAATTTACCTGAAATTTGCTTTACAATTGCACATCATAGAAGGAAGCTTTATTATGGGTGTGATTGTTGCTGCATTTTAATTTTTAAGAGATGCTTTTCTGTGTGTCACTTGTGCAAAGTCATGGAATTATCCAGAAGGAATTACTCTGCGTTACCCTGCAGAGGAATAATAGTACAGTTCATCAAACTTTTAAAGCTCATGGAAGGAAAGGACAATGACAAATTATGTTCCACAGAGCTTTCAAAAGAAATGACAGCAAATGAAGATAAGGAGCCGGAATGTTTTTCAACCACTGTGAAATGGGCAGAACGTGCCCCAGGCTGTGACCTATACAGGCTGTTGTAGTGAAGAAGCATAACTTGGGCTAGTTAGTGAGAAAACATGTGTGTATGTACATCTGCTGGGAAAGGGAGTTAAAACTGAAATGTTTGTTGGATCTATACTTACTGAATTTTCCTTTCAGCACCTAAGAGTCGGCTCCAGAACCGTTTACTCTTTCACCTGGCACATAAGGTATGATGTCTCGTCATTGCTTGCACTTTATTTTCTTTTCATTTTAGCAGGGTGTAGTTTGTGCTGGCAACCTGGCAGAACAATTAAAATGTCTGTGGTGGCGGGAGAACAAACATTTTCCCCAAGCACCCTCCTCTATTAAAATGTGGAGGAGAAAGTGTGAAAAGAGGATCGCAGAATAGATGACCTCAGCATGTATCTAAAGCAAATTTTACCCAATGATTGCACATAAGTCATACAGCAGAACCCTTACGGTACATTTGATTGCAAGGAACCTGGGACTTGAATAGAAGCAGAAATGTAGACACCACTATTTTCACTTTCCTTCTAATGTATACCAAGTTTTGCTACCTCAAAGCTATCTAATGCTTAGCAATTGAGCAAAAAGATCAATATGCTATTACTGACCTGCCTGTTATTCAGTGCCCAGGATATAATATCGTTTACAGGTTGAGATTTACTTTAATTTCAACAGCAATTAAAAGACCATTTCACTATCCACATAACTATTTTCCTTTTAATTTGTTTTTGTACCATCCTGAGGTCTACCTAAGAAGTGTTGTGTTCCTGCAGATATTGTGTGTTGAGTAAAAGAAAGTATTGATCCTGAATGTTTGCCTTGATGTCATATGCTATTTACTTAAATCACTGTAAATTTAAGAGAACAATGTTCAAATGCTTTTGTTGTGGCAATGTCGCTTAGAGATGTCCACAATGTAAAAAAATTGAATGGTCTCTACTTCATGTAGTCAGTCTTCGGACTAATATATAACTAATACGAAGCTTCTCATACAGAGTTCTGTTTAGCAGCTTTTCTTGCCTTTGCATTGGAATGTTATTGTTAAGGAGGGAGTAAAAGGGTTTTAGAAAAAATTGCAGGTAGGTATTTTAGATAAGAACAAATGTCTAAGAGGGAATTTGCATGCCAAAGAAAAATTTGTATTGACTGTCGTTGACACCAGCAAAAACAGCAAAGAGAAGCTGGTTTTTTTGAGTAAACTGATTAGGTGAATAGCCTCAACTTTACTATTGTAATACAAATATTAAATGATTATTTAACTCTGTTCCCTGCTTTCACCCTTTCTTTATTATGCACTGTGCTATGCTTTTTAAAATAACCTTCTTAATGAAACTGGAATTTTAAGGGGCTGATGAAAGAGTATTTGTTGTTGCTCTGAAGAAACTTAACGAGAATGAGTTTGTTGTCTTGTCAAGACTTACATTTTTCTGCTATCCCTGAGAATTAAGATTTTGATGTGCAAATCAAAATTTCTTTTGGCTCAAATAGTAACATTCAGATCTTGTCTTGCCAAATTCTCTGTATGAAATATGTAATTCAAGCTTATCCATCAAGGTATGTGACATATAATTAAGTCCAGATCACACCTTAAAGAAAAGTGTGTACTTAAGTTTTAGCCTCAGATTTATCCAGTTTCAACTGGTCTGCCTTTTTTATTTTTGACTTTCTCCATTGGCCAAATTAACTTTAAAGTAAAAGAGTTTTTTCAGATTTTCAATATGAATCACCTACTGCTTGCCAGCAGGAACAAAACTAACCCAACAAATTAACTTGCAATGTTTTTCTCACTGAACTCTCCTGAAAATGTCACCCTTTGTGTTTCAGTTCAGTGATGAGAAAAAACTGATGAGCTTTCACCAGAATCTGCAAGACATTACAGAAGATCAGCTTAGCTTGGCATCTATCCACTATATGCGGTCCCATTACCAAGAAGCTATTGACATCTATAAACGCATCCTTCTTGATAATCGGTGGGCATCTCCACTCTAAATCTTACTGCAGTCTGTCTGGTATTGCTGGTGTTTGGATTTTATTTAATTGCTTGTTTTCTGAAAATACAGATTTTTTCAGTTATTATGTCCCTTTCACGATGAAGTGTGGACAAGTTGCATCCCCCCAAATCTGTTTATTGAAAATCATTATTGAAAAATACATATTTGCAGAATTTCCATTGCTTTTTTAGTGCTATTTTCTTCTAATCTATTCTTAGATCCTTCTTTCTTTGTTACTTACTCTTTCTGAAATTGTATAAGTTGTTTATTTGTTTTGTCTTGCTGGCCTGAAAAGCTTGTGATTATTGGCTTTTCCTTCACTTTCAGCCTTCTAAGAGTTCAGTTTTAGTTTTTATGTAGAGAGGTGCCTGTTCCTTTACATCTGAGATTCTTTTTGTTTCTATTTATTCTGCTGTGCAGTTACTGGGGTTTCCTTTTTTGGCATATTCTGCAACTTTTAAAATCAGAATTTAGCAAGAAAGGAAACTGTCTCTTGAGTAGCTGAAAATATTCATTTTAAGCAATAAAAGATGTCATGGTGTCCTTCTTCCATGCCCTGCCCTCTCCTTCCACTTCTACACTTTCATAGAATTTTTGCCTTTTAGTATCCTGCCTCTACCTCCCTTCTGCCCTGCTACTGACCTGTGAGCAGGAGTGAAAGAATAGTCTGGCAAAACAGAAACCGCCACTCTACAATACTAAGTTGTATTTTGAGAATTTTTCCTCATGAATTCTTCAGAGAAAGCTAAAATTCCCTCATAATGCATACCAGTATGTCACTTAATGCTCAGGGAAGATACTTCAACTGCCAAATCCTGTAGAGGCAATCACTCAGTGCTAAATTACTAACCTTCATAATAATTATCCTTTTACTTACTGTTACCACAAATGTCTGCCTTATTCTGTGTCTAGTTCTTCTGGCTTCACAGCATGTAATGGCAAGTTTTTTGAAGTAATTATACTTGACATGGAGTTAATAATAGCCATTAAAAATATTTGTGAAGTTTTATGTGCATTTTAAATGTGTTTTTTCACACATTGCATAGAAAATCCTATTCTGTTAGGACAAATGTAGAATTTCTTCTGTGCCTTTCTTAGTGTCAAGCTACCACTGTTTCCCAAATTTCCAAACCTGTAGTTCTGTAGATAATTCTTTAAAATTCTAGTAGGGCTGTTAGTAATAATAAAAATAAATACATTTTAAAAAGCACATCTGTAGCTGATTCTCCACAATCTGATGAGGCCGCATCTAGAGTATTGGGTGCAGTTCTGGGCTCCCGAGTACAGAAGGGATGTGGAGCCTCTGGAGAGGTTCCAGCGTAGAACGACAAAGGTGATTGAGGGACTGGAGCTTCTATCATATGAGAAAAGACTAAGCGAGCTGGGCCTGTTTAGCCTGGAGAAGAGAAGTTTGAGAGAGGATCTGATCAACATGTACAAATACCTGGGGGGGGAACGTAAAGAACTCTTCTCGGTGGTGGCCAGCAACGGGACAAGGGGTAATGGGTGCAAGTTGAAACACAGGAATTTTCGTCTCCTTATGAGGAAGAACTTCTTTACTGTGAGGGTGACAGAGCCCTGGAACAGGCTGCCCAGAGAGGTTGTGGAGTCTCCTTCTCTGGAGATCTTCAAAACCCACCTGGATGCCACCCTGTGCCACGTGCTCTGGGTGGCCCTGGGTGTGCAGGGGGGGTTGGACTAGATGATCTCTAGAGGTCATATTCTGTGATTCTGTGTAATTTATCTAACAGAAGGTAGGACTATAGTTACCCAATAAGCATTTGTCAGGACTCCCAGTTTTCATGTGCTTGCAGAAGATGCATAGACATGTGAGGACTTTGTTACTGATTTTTACGTTTTGTGCTATAACTATTCTATGGGGTTTAAATGCTCTCTTAACCCTTTTTCCTCTGTCCTGCAGGGAATACCTGGCTCTGAATGTGTATGTGGCCCTGTGCTATTACAAGCTGGATTACTATGATGTGTCACAAGAGGTGCTTGCTGTTTACCTTCAGCAAGTTCCTGACAGCACCATTGCTCTTAACCTTAAGGCTTGTAACCATTTCCGCCTTTACAATGGGAAGGCTGCTGAGGTATCTCTTGGAAAGCTTCTCAGTTCTGGTTATTTTATTTCACAATTCCGTACAGGTTTCTTTCTCTTGTTGTCTGTTGTCTGTTGTAATCTCTGATGTTGATAACAGCCTTTCACAATGTCATTGTGTCCTTCTTTTAGGAATGTGCCCTATTTCATAGTCTCCTTGATATTAAAAACAGAGGTGTGTGGGCATCCCTGTCCATCCCCATGTGTGCATGTTGCTCTGACTGTTTTCCTGATGCACTTTTGACCTTGTGTCCATATGTATTATGCAACTGCAAAAAATCATATTCAATAGGAAAGGCACTGTTCTTCCTGTAACCCAGTTTATCTGTGTTGGAATAGCTTTCTGTCAGCTTAAGTAGTAATATGAACCTGCCTTTATCTTGTGTGCTTTTCTGTTTCCTTGTTAAGCTTTTTGAATGTATATATTTCCAGGCAGAACTCAAGAGCTTGACAGATAGTGCCTCATCTTCTTTTGAGTTTGCCAAGGAGCTTATTAAGCACAATCTGGTGAGTAATGTATTTCTCTAAATTTAATACAGACTGTACTCATTTGTAGAACATTTCTTCATGACACAGGAAGTGAAATATTTCGAAAACTGGAGACCTCTGAATCTCCGCTGCTGTGTGAGACCCATTCCAGAAATCAGATATAAATAATCAATGTTTTATCAAGTGCATCCTCCCCCTACTCCATCGTTTTTTTTACCTGTCAATTTGAGATTTTTATGAAAATGATAATGTTGGGTTTATCTTCAAGGACATATGATTTAAATATCCTGTGGCAATGCCCTTGCACGATGCTTTGCCCAGCCCGGTTTATACCGAGACTGTAGAGCAAGTCAGAATGCATAACCATGAGGTGCCTTGTTTAATCCATCTAAGATGTCCATGGCGTCAAGACAACTCAGTAAAATGCTTTCTATCCAAATGTACTTGATAAGGAGTTTATAAGGAAAAGATACCGCTACAAGCCAAAATGTTTGTGTTTTGATGTAAAAGACTTGTTGATTAACTGCTAATGCTCCCTGCAATGGTATTACTATTACTTTGCTGAATGACTAGTAATAGTAGATTATTGTTATTTAATGATAGACAGTTGCTTGCTCTCTCAGCATTCAAGAACAATCAAAACAAGTTAGCACTTTTTTTTTCCCCAATAGGTAAAATTGTTTTCAGACTGGACTTTCCTAAATTAACATTCTTTGCTCTCATTGTTGGTCTTTTGGTTGATAGCTGAATCAGTATGTTGGATGTTGTCAGGAATGTTGCTGGATGTTATATCATGTGAACGTATTGTATCAATAAGTATTGATTACTTCTGATCATTTTAGAATTCTAAACCAAACAAATTTTCACGTAAATACTTTTCAAACTTTTTTTTTTGTTGTGTTTCATTCCATATACTTCTTTGAGCTGCTAAAAACTGAGATTCGTTGACCTTTTCCTGATGGATTAAGTAGTTGGTATAATTCAGGACAAAGATTGTCATGTTGTCACCAAAAACTGGGAATAAACCTCTTAACACCAATTTAGTATTAAGAAGCAGGCATTCACTTTATTGCAGCACTGGGTACACGGGGGTTAGCTCCACCTGTCGTGCACATCCTAGGTGTGTTTGCTAAAGCTTTTATTTCTAAATTATCTGCATATGCATTAAATTCTTGGAACGATTATACATATTCATTCTATTTCCGAGAACTAATTATAATATACTCCACCCTCACGTGCATGCGCCCTCTGTCCCTTTGGTGGTCTCTGGTGGTCTTTTGAGACCCCCTGGTGGTCGTCTCACCATGTCCACTCGATGACGACGCAGAACTTGCTTCCCTATGGCCCCATTCTGGCTCAGAGGCCCTGTTTTGGTCCTCCTGCTCAGCTCTAGACGTTTGTTTGAAGATACAGTGGTCCTTATCTTTGTCTTCAACTGGTCTTTGCTGTTTTTGTCCATATTGTCTCATGATGTCCCAGGAACATCTGCTGTTTTGTCTGCATTTTCTGGTGACAACAGCGAAAACATGTCCTTGGGTGCATTCCCTTCTGGGGTTTCCTCATAACATTGTGTTGCTGTTTTTTATAAAATTCTATTAAAGCAGGAATTACACCAATGCCAATTCAATTGACCTTATCTTACTGTTAGTATAGGAATTTAAGGATAAAATTCATGGAGTTAATACATGGAGATTTTGTTATGCTGTTATCAATAAGCTGCTTTTCTCTGCAGGTTGTCTTCCGAGGAGGAGAAGGGGCTTTGCAGGTCCTGCCTCCTCTGGTTGATGTTATTCCTGAGGCCAGACTAAATCTTGTGATTTACTATCTCCGGCAAGGTGAGTACATCTTCCTCTAGGCCTTCTATAGATGCAAGGATAATATCTATTCAGCTAATCTCATATGATCACTCCAGCTGATCACTCAGACTTTTTTTCCCTTTGTAGTAATCTGTAGTTTATTTAATTTCCTTTTCTGTAGAAAACAGTGGTATATGGCTTCCCATGGCTTGCAGAGAGGGCCTTTAATTGTATGCAGTTGAATAAATTACTTCAGCAGATAACTGCAGGTTCTTAGGTTTGGAGGGGAGGATTTATTTTGTTTTTGTTCTGTGAGAATAATAAGTATGTGTCCTACCAAGGCAATAACAGCTATTTTTATAAATATGGTGCAAACAGAATATGAGCGGAAGTGACTAGGAACAAAGTTACATTTCGTGAACAAGACATGTCATTCCAAATCTGTTTTACAACTCTTAGACTTGGTTTTATTTTCTTCTCTTCTCCAACTGTGTTCCTTTATTCAACAGTGGATTGATTGGTCAAGTGATGAATAGGTGTTTAGTTCAGTCTAGTGATGTGATGATAGCTTTTCCATCCATTACTTTCTCATAAACCTTGTCACCGTTATTTGACCTGTATTAACATTTTGCCAGTCCAAAAGACATCTGCACTAAGTTGATTTGCTAATCATACTGTACTGACAAATCTTTTTTGAATTAGGTAACATTTAAGGCTTTTTCAGTTATTTTTTCTTTGGGGGAAGTAAATTGTGTTCAACCTTAAATTAGCTGCTGTACTCGTGTGCTTTTTGCTTGATAGAATTAGGATAAGAACTGCTGGACAGATGTTGAAATATTGATAAAGGAAACGATGAAGTTTCCTTTCAGAATCATCTTCCTTTATCCACCTTGAGGGGTAAATAAATGTAAGAAGAGGAGAGAGGAAGATGAAGGTTTTATTATCTTGACCTTGTACTGCTGAGAAGGCAGCCACAGCATTATGAACAAGGAGCCAAGTCATCACTGCAAGAAAATTGTAGTAATAAAGAAGCTATTACTCACTCCATGTTTGTTATTTGAGTTCTAGAAAACCATCACCATTGTGATATAAATTCACAGTGATTTATAGTTCCCTTTTTCCTCATGTCTAAATGCTTTATTTCTTTGTCTGTGACTATCAAGAAATGCCGTAGAAGAGGAGTGATTTGTTCTAATGCAGTGTGCTGAGGTTTGTCGTGCATTCTAACGTCTGGTGTTTCAGATGATGTGCAGGAGGCTTATAACCTGATTAAGGACCTGGAACCTACAACTCCACAGGTAATTGGAAACTTATGTCATAGTACATAAAGAGAGAGGGCATAAATTGGTATGAAAACTGCCACATGCAAAACTGCCACCCTGAAGACTGCTTGCCACATTCCCACCCTTAAAAATCTGGTGTTTACCATCTTTTTTTTTTTTTCAATAAGACTTAATGTGCTTGCATAAAATATTATAATATGTGCATATATAAATGCTTAGTATGTTTATTGCTCTACAACATGGGATCAACTAAGGATACAGCTCTGTTATGTGCAAGTTTTATGCCAAGGAGCTGATCATTAGTGCATAGATACAAGCCCCCTTCCACTTACAGCTGCTTCTCACCTCTGCTATAGTAGCAGTTACCAGCCCTCTGGTCAGGCAGCACAGATGCCTACATGGTTTCTCCTGAAGCCATTAAAAAAAAAAAAAAAAAAAGAAATTAGATTAAACAGTAATAACGCTTTGCTAATCCTGTCTCACTTTGGCTGAAATGAGTGAAAACTAATGTCTGTTGACTCCTGTTTTGACATGATTTGTTCCTCTTTGCAGTTTATTTTCCAAAGGTCACATAGCTGGGCATGAAAGGGACCTTTCATGAGTCTGTGTGAGGATTAGATGGAGGGAAGGGAAAGGAAAAACCTCGAGAACATATCTGGTGATTCTGTACTGAGGAGTGCCTTGTTGCTTTACTTTTTACTTTTCCTTTTGCTGTGCAATGCTTATTTGAACAGATTTATGCAGCTATTGCTTCTTTAGCCTATGTTCTTTTTCCCCTACATTTTCTTTTCTAAATCACCCACCTATGTGCATTGTACAAATACCATCATGATATCATCACCCACTTGATAGATTTTGCAATGAGAATCTTTGTGCTTTTTTTTTCATCTTCTACCACACTTTGAAGGAACTCCCCATTAAGACGTGCAAGATATTTATGTGTCTTCCTTCTCAATTTTCTTCTTTGTCATGATGTCTATAAAATTTAATTCAGCATCTGTAACAGAGCTGGTTGCTTAGCATGGTAGGTAATGTTGTCAGATTGTTCCCTTACACACCTTTTTTTGGTCTGTGTGCATTTTTTTTTTTTGTCTTTTCCTGTGTACAAATCTGTAACAGGGCAATCCTGGTTTATCGAGATTATCATAGTGTAACAGAGTTATCAATGGAACTCTGAATTGTAATATTTGAACAAGACAAATGTCTGCCATATACTGAGGAAATCTTGCTCAGAGAAGAGTTAAACTGTAGTTGTGGAGGAGTATAGGCCTGAGGTGTGCCTATGGAACCCCTCAGGCCTATAATGGAACAAGATTGCACTTGATGATTGGTCACATCACATGGCGGTGAAGATGGCACGATGCTGTATAGTGGTGTCCTTCTTGTGCATCAGTTTTGAGCAGAAGATCTTATCCAAAAGCATATTACCTATTTACGGACGAAATATTTTACAGAAGTGACTAGCTAACATTTAGAAAGAAATGTTGAGGGTCATTTTGTTCTACACACAGTGCTGAAGCACTTGCTATTGTAGTAACTATATTACCTAAATTAAACAGCTACCTATTAAATTGGGTTGGAATTGAGTTGGCATTAGGAAGAAAACAATGAAAATAAGGTGCTGGTAGGCTCTTTTTTGTGTGCTGAAGTCATCACTTTGTCTTCTCTGATCCATTTTATTTTGTTTTGTTTTGTTTTTTAGGAATACATCCTCAAGGGAGTGGTAAATGCAGCACTTGGACAAGAAATAGGCTCGGTAAGTGAGGCCTATGAAGTTCTCCATTTTCCAGCAATAGGATGTGAGTCATTTTGCAGAGATTGCAATGGAGCTGATGGTGAAAGAGGCAGACATTTCGCATTTAGATTGCAGGATCTCCAAGCCTCCTCTCTTCCCCCTGTAGTACTTAGTCCAGAGTTATCATAACGAGGGTGCAGATCTCTGTTACTAGTCCTGAAAATTAATCAAGCTGAATTTGGCTTCTCTATCCTGTTTACAAAACAAACAAAACAAAAAAACTGTTAGCTTTATAAAGTGTTTCTGTGTATTTAGGGCCATACAGTGACATATTTAGCTTTTTTTTCCCTTGTGTGCTATGCTTCTCTCGTATGTTTCCCCAGAGCTTATTTTTGCTGTGTATTGTAAAATCCAGTCTTTAACTTATGTTGTCATCTTTTTTTTTCCTTTTTTTCTTTTCCCTCCTAGAGAGATCATCTGAAAATTGCTCAGCAGTTCTTCCAGTTGGTGGGTGGATCAGCCAGTGAATGTGGTATGTCTGAAATGTTCTTTCTCCATATGTAATCCCTCTTATGATATTCAAATATGCACCATCATGTCTTTATCTAACTGCTGATTCTTAGTACTGCTAGTGCTGGGCATTTTGTTGCCATGGGATGAGTAACTCACAGGCTTAAAATCGAAGATTCAGTGGATTCCAAACAGTACTATAAGAATTTGACGTGAAGAGAAGCTCTGCTGCAAAATACTAGTCTTCAGTGATGGTTATCATGGCAGCTTGTCTTTGACTAATCATCCCCATTGTAAAGTCAGAAGGCAACAGTCTGATTAGGTGACGGTTGTGGCTGAAGCCTACTTACAGACAGGTACAAATCTGGGACCACAAATGAGAGCCTAGTGAATATGTAAAGTACTAGCATGGAATGTGCCCTGAAACTGAGGGTAATAAAGTAAGGAGGTATTTGACTATGGAGAGAGAAGGAGGCTTCTGGACTCATTTCTTGGTTGAATCCTAAAAACATCAGAAAAATCAATCATAAGTCAAAAGAGCAAAGGGAGTAAGCAAACTACTACACCTGAACAAGACTTTGTCCTTCTTGCCCAAAGTGAAAAAAAAAAATCTCAAATCAAAACTCAGAATACAGAAGTTCAGCAGAAGTGGGGCTCACTAGTTTCCTTTGTGTACATTTAACAGTAGGTTTATTTCTGTAGGCAAGTAGCTTGTGTATGCATATGATGCACACAGCTCGTAGTCCTCAGAGACAGAATGCTGTCTCCTGTGTCCAGGGTGGCTGAAGAGAAAGAGTTCAAGAGGCAGAGGGTTTTCCAGAAATATATAAAAGCCATCTGTTCCTAGACTTGCAGCCCCTCTACTGCTGAGGTGGTAAGACAGAGCATCACACTGGAAAGCTGGAAGTGATCCTGTTGAAGAGCATTCCCTACTGTGCCTTTTTTTTTTTTTTGTCATTGAGGATAACCCTTTGAAGTTGGAATGTGACTCAGTTAGTGGGCCTACACCTAACAGGGTTTGCAATGCCAGTAAAGTCACAGGGTGATGAAAAACCTCTTCAAACCCATAAAAAATCTTAATAGCACACATGAGTAACAAGAATACACAGATAGAAGACATATCCTGGAAAACTCTATAGTGAAAAGATGTCTTCAAAGCAAAATTTAAGTTATTTGGAAGCTAAAAGTCTTGCTTTTACTCTGAAACATTGTTTAAAAAGCATATGTAGAACAAGGCTGAAACTTGAAAAATAGTTGAGAAAAAAAACAGAAATTTAGTCTTGATAGAAAGAATTATTTTTTTTTAACATTTGAACCTATGGGAATGGTTGGTTGCGTCTAAACCTAAATGGAAACATTAGTACTGGAAAGATTTTACATTGTTAGTACTTCAGTGCTCCCCTGGCATCTTTTTAAAGACTTGAAATGTGACAGGTACAGAAGAGAACACAGTTCAAGGTAACTCTTCCTCTAAAGTCAAAATTGTATGATTTTTGTATCCTCAAATAAAACACAGGTGGAAGTCAACAAACCTTTTAGATGAGAAATAAAAAGATGGCCTCATTTAGGTAGAACAAAAAATCAACAAAATTACAAAAAACTTGCAAAAAACAAACACATGACAAAAATGTATAAATGCTTCTAAACGTATAGCAGATGTTTTAAAAGGAGATGAATAAATGGAACACCTTGTTTTAGAAGAGGATATAAATGTAAAATGATTCAAATAAAAGAACGTATGATAGAAGGGAGGTAGTGTAAAGGATATTTTTTTATTCCATTCAGTTTGCAGCTAGGCTTTATTAAGTCAATGATGCTGGTGCATAAATGGTTCTAAGCCCTATAAAAAACCTTAGCTCAAAATAAAGCAAATGTGGTTTCTTTATCAGAAAGTATTTAAAATTACATGCTCAAATAGGAGACAGATACTATTAAAGCTAAATTATTCACCAGCCAGCTTGAATAGTAACAGTGACTGGCATATTAAAGAGTTAAGAGGCTCTATGGAGACAGCTAGTAAGATAATAGAGTTCATATTGAATGGATAAATGCAATGACATAGCGTGATACAAAGAATGAATTTTTAAATGCTACTTTTTTGTCTTAGCAAGACAAGAAAGAAAACGCACAAGTGAACAGGTGATTCATGACCAATACAGACATTACATAGAAACTGCCTTGAAATGTTATGCTCAAGAACCAGTTCTGTTAGAGTGAGCCGAGTATAATCGAATTCAAAATCCATGTATGAGTAAAAAACTCACAAATTTTCTACAGTATTTAATTTCAAGAAGAGGAGCTCTGTAAGCTTTCTCACTTGTAACAACAACAAAAAATACCCAGCGGAAATAGTCGTGAGGAGGATAAAATATTTTTAGCTGTTTTGAAAGCTGGGTGTTTTTTTTTTGTTTTTGTTTGTTTGTTTGTTTGTTTGTTTTTTGCTTTGAGAGGCCTTATATTGATAAATGATGAGATATGTGAGGCAAACGGTGACATGCCTAAGTTTGCAATAGTGCAGAATTACTCATAGTAGAAATGAAAGCTCTGGCAACTATGAAAACTGCAGAAGAATATAAAAGGTTGGGGTCATAAGATGCAAATTGGGTTTAGTTTTGATAAAGTAGTACTTGTGAAAAAATGGGAAAAAATCTTAACCGTAGTAATAAAAAGTTGAATAGAATAGTAGTAATGATGAAGAAAAGTTGAATAGAATAGTAGGAGTGATGAAGAAAGAGACACAAGAGCAAAAGAGAAATCATCAGTGTGCCAGTGTATATCTGTGATTCTGCTTTTTCTTGAATACTGTTTGCTATTCGGGTTCTTACATTTCAAAACAATATGGTAGACCAAGAAAGGGTGCAAAAAAACCAGCAAAGATGACCAGAGGAAAGGGATACCCTCTTGAACAAAGAGTGATTAGATAAAGTAGGTTACATGGCCTGGAAAGGTGATGAACGATTTTGTTTTTATTAGTGATGCAGAAGAGAATAAGTGGCACAAAGATGATGAATAGAGAAGGATCAGCTACTGTATGATTCAAGAACTAAGGAGCATTGAAATAGAACATCAGGCAAGATGCTTAAACAGCAGGAAGTAGTTTGTCATGTAGCTCAGAACTTCTTTGATGTAGAATGTTGCAGAAACCCAAAGCTATAAAGAAGTATGTAGGAAAGGAGTTTATCACACAGTTTTCAGTGCTGGTTAGGAAGTCTCTCAGTGCGGGTTGCTGGAAGTAGTGAGGAGCTTCAAAGGAAAGGCATTATATATCATACTATGTATTCTTGTGCGTGAAATCAAAATACAATAGTTTTTTCAGCCATATATTCTTAGCAAGCAGGTTTCTTAACCAGATAGACTTTGCAGTCAATCCAATACCACTATTTTTATGTTCTTATGTAACTTAACATATTAATCATTGAATAATTTGATTTGCTGCCTTTATTTGCTGGATTTAGAATATAGAAGCAAATTCAGCTGTTTTTGTACTTGGGCTTTTGCTAAGTAGCCATCCATGCTCTTCAAGAATGGAAGTCTTGATTCAGCATTTGCACTGTGCCAGTTCTTGCAAGGAGCTAACACCATTAGATTGTCTGTTCAGAGGCTTTTATCAAGTTAGCTAGCTGCTTCACAGATCTATAATGGAAAAATAGATTGTGTTCATTAAAGTGAAAAAATTCTATGCTGTTTCTTATCTGGCAATTGGACCTACAGACCTCTTGATCTTAATGTCGATTATTGTATCTAGCGAACAGATTAAAATGAGAACATGAAAGATTTTCTCAAACCTAGTTCCTGTCTTTCTGACTTCCTTTTGCTAACTGTAGAAATCGTATGACTAGATGAAGGGAAAAGCAACAAGAACATTCATCTTATGAAGAAAACGGTGTCCTTTATTTGGGAGGGTCATTGGGGTCATCAATGAAATGTTTGCAATTTTTAATTAGAACTCTCACTGAGGCAATCAAGGAACGTAGGCTGAAGAGAGTTCACATGAAAGTACTTCCCAACAGAAGTTGAAATGCCTAAATGTTTTGGAAGTGATTATGCACTTAAGAGGGTGGAGACATCCAAAACAGCAACAAAAATGATGCACTTAAAGTTTAACAGTTGATGTTCACCTTATAGCAGCAATAAATATCACCCAGAACAACAACTCAGTAAGAATTACTTAGTAAGAGTTCTCAGTCTTCTGACTCATGAAATGATATTACAAAGAAGGACATAACTAGATTTTTACAGATAATTCTCATGCTGTAAGTAATCTTTTTCCAGTGTTTCAACTGGGTCGAAAATGAGAGATCAGATGTCTGAGATAAGTAAAGAAATGGGGGCCAAATGAACATTAGTGAAAATAAACTGCCATTAACATTTCAATGATATGCAGTGTTTCTCATGGTGAGCATAAGTCTTAAAAACTATCCTGTACAAAGACAACAGCACTCCTCACATTTTCAGTAGCCCTCTTTAGGACAAGTCAGGCACGTCTAGTGGTGTGAGGACTCTTCTGGACTTCATGCAGTCCCCTCTGAAAGGTATTTTTAGGTTACCCAGAGTAATTTTAAGAAGGAGAACTTTTTCTCTTCCTTTATGAGTTGCATGAGGTGGATTAGAACTATAAACTCTAGCATTCCTGTCATTAGCATTATTAGTGGCTGAGTATGAGATTTATGGATGTTTTATGTATTTATTTACTTGTATTAAATCTTTCATTAAAAGTACATGGAGAATGATATACATAATTTCCTGCCAAAATTTGGATGTGATGGTAGATACTGAAACTTGGAAATTCTCCAATTATTTACCAGAAAGGAATTTTCTAATATTTCATTATTATGATTTATTTCTAGTGAAATTTTATTGTCAGACTTCAAGTCTTTAGATTTATTTATTTATTTATAGCTTATGAATGTTAAAAATAGCATGTGAGAAGTAAGGGACATTTTTGAGATATCAACATTCTAATTACCAAAAGAGTACAGGAACATTGAAAAAAATATATTTCTCTTACTGTCCTGCCAAGGCAATAAATGTAATGATAGGTTGTAATGATACGTAGGCTTGCATGTGAGTAAGGACAGATAAATAAAGAGGCCAGGTTCTGCTCACAAGTGAATGGCATATAAATAAGTAATTCTCCAAGACAGAGAACTGAGTAATGTGGTTCAGCCGTGGATGAGGATGGAGTGTCTCTATAAGGAAATGACAGCATGTCAAGCCCAATATCTTCTGGTGCTGCAGGATAAAAAATGAGTCTTCGGCCTTTCTTTAAAATGTATTTTGAGATCTTATATGATGCTTTCCATCAATAATTACTACCTAACCTTGAAAGACGAATTTACAGCTTTCCAGGGAAATGCTGTATTTTTTGAATGATACCGAGTCACAGATAGTGTCCTTCAAATGCACAAAATTTCTGCATACAAAAAAAAAAGTATTTAGATTTTCCTTTATGGATGAATTGATGGTAACCTGCAGGATCAGATTACTTCAGGACTGCAAAGGCCATATGATCTTACTGCCTGCTGTCACCCCTCCATTCTGCACTGAACAGCAAGCTCTCTAATGACTACTTGGCAGAGTACCCACTTGGGAGTAGAGTGCATCTCCCCTCTTGCTACTTGGGTTCCTCCATCTTTGCCCAAACTCTGCTGACTGAGTCTAACAAGAAAATATTCCTAGTAAACTCGTTATAAAATCCTTAAAAAAGCTTTCAAATAGCTTTTCAGTAACATAGTTAGCAATTTCAGAATAGATGACAGCATAATATAAAAGCTTACAGATGCTCATTTGAATTGATTTGCCAAACTTATTTACTTACGGCTTTACCATTTGTGAGCAGTGCTACAATCCCAAATGCATGAAAACAGAACGAGTTTAGAATAACAAACTTGGGATATCTAACAAGTATAATTTTCAAAGAATAGAGTGACTAATGGTAAAATTATGCTACATAGATAATGTTCTGTGGAAAATGTCCTGTTACTTAAACAGTTTGTCACTGTAGAATGTGCTTTGAATGCAATCTTGTTCTTGTGTGCAGTGGAGAAAGTTGACAAGATGATCTAATAGTTTTTCTAACCTCTAGTATAATCCTTTGCCTGAAAAGGCAAGTTGTGCTATTTTTAGGATATAGTCCCTTTCCAGGTTCCCAGCAATCCGTGGGATTAATTTCCATTACCACATAATTTTTAAATTCTAAAATTTTACATTTCTCTTTTAATTTTTAGATACCATTCCAGGGAGACAGTGCATGGCCTCCTGCTTCTTTCTGCTTAGACAGTTTGGTGATGTCCTCATTTACCTCAATTCAGTCAAGGTTAGTATTGTTATTTAGTTTGATTTAGTATGGTAGTACTCTAACACATGGAATCACTGCCTGTGGAATTAAGACTGCACTGTGTGAGGCCGTATGTAAACAGAAAAAGATACAGAAACACAAACAAGTCTAAAATGGGATATAGTTTGTAAAACCAGCAATGTATTGAAATACATAGTAACAATAAGATGCCATTTTTTGCTATGGTAGATTATGGTATTGTCATGCTTGCAACTTGACCCTTATCAGGCTTTTTGTGGCATCACAGGAAAAGAGGAAGATAATTAGATAGTTTGTGGATGCTTATGTGTTTGGGTAGCATGGAAACCAAACAAGTGTTTGTTCAAAAGCTTACCAATGAATCATAGGGTTTTTTGTCAGTGGTTGATAACTGGATGTGGGAGTTGGATGAACAGGGGTGCATAAGGAAGATAGGACATGAAGAAAACAACACGTCATAATACTGCAGAGGAAGGCCAGAAGAAAAAGAGAAGGACTGTAGGAGGAGAAGTCTTCTTCCTGAAGACGTGCAATTGAGGAACAGGTTTACTGCCCTTCAGACTGAGGAGCTGGACATGTTTTCAATGGAAGCAACTGGACTGACAAACCCTGTGCCTTGTGGAACACCCAGAAGTCATGAATGATTCTTGCAGGGGACCTATCTGCTGACTTGGCCTCTTGTCTAGAGAGGTTTGTTGCCTGCCGGGGACTCAAATATGATGGCTTGGAAAGACTGATAAGGTTTGTCCACATATCGGGTTGTTACCCTTGCTGCTCTTCTATGTGGGCACTAATAATACCAAAGGCAAATTGGAAACCATCAAACAGGAGCTCTGGAGATGATGCTCAAGGATCTGGGAGCCCAGGTTAATCCTGTCAGTGCAGGGGAAGGATGGAAGGAGAAGTAGAGGGATTTTTCAGGTTAACAGCTGGCTGTGCCACCGATGTTTCCAAATGTTTTTTGTTTCTGTGACAGTGAAACCCTGTTTGAAGACTAACAACTGATGGGGAGAGATAAGATTCATGTCACTAAGCGGGGCATGTGTATCTTTGCCAGCAGGTTGGCCAGCCTGCTAAGAAGGGCTTTGAACAAGGAAAGATGAGGAAAGGGCAGAGTTATAGAGACAGAGTCAGCATAACACAGGTCAAGTCGAGATGCCTCCAGCAGGTACATGCATTCAGGTAGGCGTGTAAAGGATGTTGCTATGGAGGGTCATCTTGCATCCATTCTGGGAACCTGCCTGCTCAACTACCTCACTGAAATCCTTATACACCAATGCACACAGCATGGGCAACCAACAGGAAGAATTAGAGATCCTTATGCAGTTGCAATACTATGATCATAGAATCATAGAATGCTTAAGGTTGGAAGGGACCTCTAGGGATCATCTAATCCAACCCCCCTGCACATGCAGGGTCACCTAAAGCATGTGGCACAGGACTGCATCCAAGTGGGTTTGGAAGATCTCCAGAGAAGGAGACTCCACAACCTTTCTGGGCAGCCTGTTCCAGTGCTCTGTCACCCTCACTGTCAAGAATTTTTTCCTTAAGTTCCTCATTGCAGTTACAGAGGTATGGTGGGATAACTTGCACGACTGTCATTCCTGCTGTCATGGATGGCTGCAGGCTTTTTAGGAAAGACAGGCCAGGAAGGCAAGGTCGTGGAGTTGTTCTTTATGTGAGGGAGCAACTGGAATGTGTTGAGCTCTGTCCTAGGGGTGGATGAGCGAGTTGAGAGCTTATGGATAAGGATTAAAGGACAGCCTAATATGGGTGACATTATTGTGCGTGTTTACTACAGGCCATCTGATGAGGAATTCAATGAGGCTTTCTACAGACAGCTGGAAATAGCCTCACGATCACAGGCTCTGGTTCTCATGGCAGGCTTCAACCAGCCTGATACCTGCTAGAAAGACAACACAGCTGGGCACAAACAATCCAGGAGGTACTTGCAGAGCGCTGAGGATACCTTTCCGACACAGGTGATGGAGCCAATGAGTAGAGATGTGCTGCTGTATCTTCTACTAACAGAGAAAGACTGGTTGGAGATCTGAAGGTGGGGGCAGCCTTGGCTGCAGGGACCATGAGATGGTCAGGAGCTCAAGATCCTACAAGGAGGAAACAGGCCAATAAGTAGCATTGCAACTCTGGACTCCAGGAGAGCAATTTTCAGCCTCTTCAGGGATCTACTTTGAGGAATGCTGTGGGTTAGGGCCCAAAAAGGAAATGGGGTTCAAGAGTTCTGGTTAATATTTAAACATCACTTCTTCCAAGCTCAAGATCTCAGCAACCCTGTGAGTAAGAAGTTAGGCAGAGGGGACAGGAGACCTGCGTGGAAAATCAAGTAGCTCCAGGCAAAACTCAAACAGAAGTATACAGAATGTGCAAAAAGGAACAGGCCATTTGGAAGGCATGTTGTCAGAGTACGCACGGATACAACGAGGAAGGCTAAGGACCATTTGGAGTTAAATCTGGCAAGAGTTATGAAGGACAACACGAAGGGCTTCTTCAAATGCATCAGTAATTAAAGGAAGACTAAGAAAAATGTGGGCCTGCTGCGGAATGGGGTGAGTGCCCTGGTGATGAAGGATACACAGAAGGCAGAGTTACAGAGTTGCATCAGTCTTTACTGCTAAGAATAGTCCTCTGGAATCCCAGGTCCTGGAGACAAGAGAAAGTTTGGAAAAAGGAAGACTTTCCCTTAATTGATGAGGATCAGGTTAGAGATCATTTATACCCACAGATCCATGAGTATAAATGGGTAAAATCCTCCCCCTCTACTAGCCCTGGTAGGGCTGCATCTGGAGTGCTGTGTCCAGTCCTGGGCTCCCCAATCTGAGAGAGAAACTTGAAGTTACTGAAACAAGTCCAGCATAGAGCTACGAAGATGATTAGGGGGCTGGAGCTTCTCTCGTATGAAGAAAGGCTTAGAAAGCTGGGACTGTTCATCCTGGAAAAGGCTGGGGGGAAGATCTTACCGATGTGTATAAATACCTGATAGGAGGATGTAAAGAGAAAGGACTCAGACTCTTTTTGTTGGTGCCCAGTGATAGGGCAAGAGGCAACATGGCAAGTTATTTTTGAACATGAGGAAAAGCTTTTCCTGTGAGGTTGACCAAGCACTGGCATAGGTTGACCAAGCACTGGCATAGGTTGCCTGCGGAGGTTGTAGAGTCTCCATCCTTGGAGATATTCAAAAGCCGTCTGAACGGGGTCTGGGTGATTCTGCTTGAACTAGATGACTAGAAGATCTCCAGAAGTCCCTTGCAACCTCAACCATTCTGTGATTCTGTGACCCTGAAAGAAATAAAGCACATACATTTTTAGAGAAAGCATTTACTGAAGGGCTAAGGAAGGACAATATTACCAAAGCAGAGTGAGCTAAGAATATTACTTTTGTGAAAGTAATCTGAATGGTTCCCTGCAGGCAGGCAATGTTGAATTTTTTTCAAGAGAAAGAGCCTGTGGTTACTGTAGTGCAACATTATCACATCATAATGATGGATGGTAGTGGTTGTAGCTTTAAAATGTCCAGTTATAAATCAGATATGAGGACCCAGAGAGAGGCTGGATCCTGACTATGGAATTAAGTGACTGTGGTCTTGTCCCAGCAATTTGAAAGTAGTGACAATTCTGCATTTGGTGAGGAGGGGAACAAGAGTCTTCAAAAGAATTATTAGAGAGATATGCTAGATGAGGATAATTATGATGATCTAAGAAGCTTGAGATCTGAAGAAAATGATGGTTGCCACTATGGTTGTAATGGTGACAAAAGCAGCTGATGAGTCAGAGAAAATGGAGCAGGAAAATGTTTTAAAACTTTAGCTAGGAAGAGGCTACTGAAAAAAAAATTGCAAGTAGCAGTGGAATGAACAGACAAAGAACAGTTTGGAGAGTGTGTGTAATTGGAGAAGCTCAGTGCTGGAAACTAACAATATGAGATTCGTTTTGCATATCTTCAGCCATCAAAAGTCAGGCTTCTAGTTACAAGTAATCCCCTGGTCTTCTATAGCCAGAGACAGATGGTAGTTTCCAAAGGAGAATTCATCCTGTCTATTTCTGACATTTTGTCTTAGAAAGGAGTGAGTCACCTCACAGAAATGCCCATCTCTTTTCATTTACTTTAAAAAGTTCTTAAACAACTAGTTCCAACCTGAAAAGGTTGGTTAAATGAGATTAATCATTGCCTCCAAGGTGTATAAGAAAGCTTAGGAATGAGACAGAGAAGGGTAGCATCTGGAGAAGCAAATAGAGTCAGGCTTAGTATGGGAAAGTAAGGCATGACTAGTGTTTGTAAAGAAAACAGCCAGAAGCAAACAAGATGCTAAACAGAAATTAAGAATCTGAGAGTAGGCAGAAGGGAGATGAGAGGATAGGGCAGAGGCTTGAGGTAAGAGTAGTGTTAAAGGTAAGGGATTAGATGAGACAATTCTGCATCTGTGAGGGGATAAAGGAAAGCATTGCAAGCCGGGCTGGAAAAAAAATCTAAAGAGAAAAGGAACAGCACAGATTTTGTCCATGTTAGTTCATAAAACATTAGCATAAGATCCCATGCAGAAGAAAATATAGGTGAGGTATAGATCTAATGTTCAGAAACAATGTCAAGAGGGAGGCAGAAATAGTAGACGTATGCATACCTACAGTTCTGCTATAATTATCACATACAGGAAGGAATGTACTTACCTCGTCAGATTTGAGAGAAAAGATTTCATGTTGTGTGCATAGCGGAGAGAAAGGGTTATTTGACTGGTTGGGTTTTTTTAGCTTAGTTTTTTTTGTTTGAAAGAGGAGAATAAAGTGAAGAGTCTTGCTGTTGCATATTATAACATGTGGATCTCTGCTTACAAAATAGACTTCTCTACATGGTGAACTGTAATAATTTGCCAAAATCAAGCAGCAGAAAAAAAAAAAAAAAGAACTGTTGTGCAGTAGAAGGCTGCTCATATATCCCATGTACAGCACAGCAATGTTGTATGTGCCTATTGTTCTATACTCAGGGATATGTTTCTATTAGGTGAGTGGTCACAGAGGCAAAGATATACTATTAGGAGTCTTCCATTTACCACCTGTTAGGAGGCTTTGTGAGCACACAGCTGTACATAATCCACTTTCTCCATGACTTTGGTCTGTGACGCAGATTAATTTATTTTAGTGTTGTAGTTTTTCCAGGGCAGAGTGTGAATTAGTTACAGAAGAAAGTAGTAGTTAAGGAGGAAATAAAATATTAACTTAAATGCGGCTAAGGTGGTTTAAATTACGGCAAGTATATATGTATGCATATTTTTAAAATTATTGTTAGATTTAGGAGTGTCACAGTAGTGACGTATTGCAGAAACCTTGTTTCAGAATTTGACTGTTCACTGCTTACCAAGTTATGCTGCCAACTGCAGGTTCCAAGTGATGTGTTTAGATAATCGCTTGATAATTTGATCAGTTGGCAGAGAGGAACCTCTTGAAGTTCAACAAAAGCAAGTACAGGGTCCTGCACCTAAGGAGGAATAACCCCATGCACCAGTACAGGTTGGGGATTGTCCTTACAGAAAGCAGCTCTGCAGAGAAGGACTGGGTGTCTTGGTGGATAAAAAGTTGACCGTGAGTCAGCCATGTGCCCTTGTGGCCAAGAAGGCAAATGGTCTTCTGAGCTGCATGAGGAAGAGCATTGCCAGCAGGTCGAGGGAGGTGATCCTGCCCCTCTACTCAACCCTCGTGAGACCACATCTGGAGTGCTGTGTCCCGTTCTGGGCTGCCCAAGTACAAGAGGGACATGGAACTACTGAACAGAGTCCAGGATAGATGATTAGGGGAGGAGAGCCCGAGAGAACTGGACCTGGTAAGTTTAAAGAAAAGACGGCTGTCTGAAAAGGGATTTTATCAATGTGTATAAATACCTAAAGGGAGGGTGTCAAGAGGAGGGACCCAGACTCTTTTTAGTGGTGACCAGCAAGAGGCAACAGCCACAAACTGAAGCACAGGAAGTTCCACTTGAAATTGAGGAAAAACTTCTTGAACGCGAGCATGATAGAACAGTGTCACAAGTTCCCCAGAGAGGTGGGGGAGTCTCCTTCTCTTAGATCTTCAAAACCCACCTGGATGTGACCCTGTGCAGCATGCTCTGGGTGACCATTCTTGTGCAGGGCAGTTGGACTAGATGATCTCCAAAGGTCCCTCCCAACCTTAATCATTCTGTGATTCTGTTATCAGTGATAAAATTTTGTGATATTTTGGAGCTTGCAAACAGCAGGTCAACCTTATGGCCAATCAAATTGATGGGACTCTTGCTTTGGGGATACAACTGGTGCGTTAATGACCATGGTCATTTCCTTTTACAGTATGTAACACTCAAATTCTGCATATATAAATGCATTTCGTGGCATTCAGTAACCATTCACTTGTTTTGATTTGGCCCATTTTAGTCAAGGGTAATCTTCGTATTGGCATTCCTTCAGTTTTCACATTTGTGGCTTCAATGCATTCATGAAGATGTAACAAAACATTAAGCTATGTGAGGAAAATTTATATAGAAAAGATCACAAACTGTATATTCCTCTTTGAAATACCAGCCACTCCCTTTTCAAATGCAGAAAGCAGCTTGGCTTAGACAATTGCTGGAGATTTGACCATTGTCTTAAGAGAGGGAGATACTGTTTGTTATAAGATAAGTTAGAAAAGCAAATGATACAAAATGAAGATTAGAATAAATAAGGTAGATTTGAAACCTCCGTTATTAGGAGAGGTTGAAAACAAGATGTGGCATGCTGGAATTTAACAAGTTCATGATACTTTCTTGGTTTAGGGAACTCAGTGTTGTAGTATATCCTTGAAGCCAAAAGTTTAGAAAATTTCATAGATTGTATCAAGCCAATTGCAAAATCATCCAAGCCTAAATAAAATATGGGCAAGTTCTTGGAGACATAATGCAGTTGACAAGTAGCAAGGACTAGGACAAAAGTTTGATGCCCATTACAGCTTTCCGTGTATTGTTCTTCTGAAATAGCTGTTACATTTTCTAGCTGAGAAAGCTAGATCAGCTCGCGCTGATCGAGCTTGATAGGTCACTCCTCTTCTGATTTCAGGGGTGCAGATTGTTTCTCCTGTAGCACTTCTCTGTCAAGATTTAGGTGGCTTTCCGGTATGCTTTGTGCGTTTCATTTCTTAAGAATCAACCTCAGTGAAGTATCTTTACTTTACCCGGTAAAGTGGCTTTTTTGGTAGAGCTGTACACTCTGGGAAGACTTTGCGTGATATTCCTGCAAACAGGATATCGTGCATGATTGATCCACGATTCATCCGTGATTGATTAAAACTTCATCCATGATGGTTTAAAACTGCTCCAGGCACTAGAATGTCTCAGAGGACACCTTACTATAAATGTATTGCCAACTGGCCTGAGGGTGACATTATAACACTGAGGATCCTCTGGGAAGACCAGCTGATTCCGTGTCAGCTTAATTCTGGTCATAAGGAATGCATTGCTCTTCAGCTGGATATCTGAGCATCTTGCTGAAACAGACATCACTTAAAGCACCGTTAGTTCTGTGGAAAAGACCCCCAAAGAGTGGAGTGCAGTGCAGATACTGTGTCCATGCTGAAGATCATCGATAAACACAAGCCAACACAAACATACTGCACTGTTGGTCACCCAGATTTTGCAGTTTTGGTTCTGCAGCCTTCCTGGTCTCTAGCACTAGTACAGCCTGAATGGATTGACACAGGTTTTGAGTTTGGTTGCTGATGAGAGTTTTTTTCCATGTTCACTCAAAAATACAATGGGAGTATTTGAACCAAAGGAAGTATTAATGCAGTAAAACTAACATCTTGCTCTCCATCTTTGCTTAACCTGAGACTTTTGCTGATTCATCCACAACCGTCATTGAGGAAGAATGGCAACACTTTGCTCTATTCTCATACTGTGAAACCAGTTAGCTCATCCTAAAGGTATAAAAATGTTTCACAAACCAAGCTTGAAATTCATCTGAATAGCAAGCTGTATTTGCCAGCTATTTCCAGAATCTAACATAGACTCCTCTCGTGTGTCTGGCTTGATGTATGTAGGGGAACTCAGTCAATACTTTTGTGATTGCTGGGGACAGGGAAAGGAAGAGGTTTTCAAGCCTTCCTCCATAATGGAAGAAGATGAAGAGCCCTGGGAAAGGGTCTTCCCCCTTGCTTCCTGTATCCCTTACAAGGTCCAAATGTGATTTTACCTCCTCCTCACTACTAGTGAGGGAACAAAACAAAAGTTAGCTAAAACCTGAACTGCCTAACACAACCATTGTTTCTTTCATATGTGTTGGAAAAGCATTTCTGTATCCCATACCTTGCTGTTAGGAACTGAGAAAAGCCTTTCTTGCAGAGACTTTGAGCAGTGCTCTTAGTACTAAGGTTTTTTGTTTGTTTGTTTGTTTTATGAGTACTGCAATTCTGCTTAACAGGAATCCTCATTGTTTCTTCCCATTTGTCCTTGAGCTAAGGTACCATGTTCCAGCTTGCTTATACCAGCCCTACCTGGGCAGCTTTGTGGTGGTAGTACTGACTCATGGAGCATGTTCTTAGCTGACTTTTGGTAATTTGAGTTACACTTTAATCTGGACATTTGACCAGCATTAAATCTCAGCCATTTGGGTCAGACCCAAAGATCTGTCTCATCTCTAGCTAAAATCATTTGTCCTGCATTGGCCCACACAACCAGAAAAGATACAGCCAAATCAACATAATGTACCACTAGTCAGATTGTGTCCAGTCTAATACTACGGTAAATAAAATAAAAGCCTTAGTGTTGCACTTCATATAGGGAGAAGGGTAAGCAAGGCGCATGCTTACGGAAGCCGTACAACAAGGTATGTGCCCTGGCTACAGTCCAGTGCCACAGCTCCACCTCCATCACGTGGCCTAGGATGTCAGCCCAGCATCCGTCACAAAACCAGATCCACAGGATCTCCTCCTGAACCTTGAGAAGCCCTGGAAAAACAAACTGTTCATCTCCTTAAGCCATTAGGGAGTCAACTGCATTTTCACCACTCTAGATGTGTAAATTTTCAGGAAGGTAAAGAAACCACAGTACCACAGCATGTCTTCACATGCCCCCGTTGAAAATTAAACCCGTAAAGGCTGCCACTGCAGCTTTGAGCTTAGAGCATTCTCCAGATCTCTCATGGTTAATACTCCGGAATGTTTCAGCTATGTTTGTAGTTACGAATGTAGGATGGAAACCCAGTCTGTAATTTTCTACCCACTGTTTATAAATGCTGTACGTTCATAATGTGGGTTTTTCATTTTCCTTCCTGTTGTCTTGATATAGTCTGACTCAGATTGGGGAGGGGGTTGTGTTTAATATTGTTATACCACAGAAGTCTTTTTCAGTCTGTGTGGCTTATTTTCCAGAGTTACTTCTACAATGATGACACTTTCAACTTTAACTACGCCCAAGCCAAAGCTGCCATGGGCAATTCTAGCGAGGCTGAAGAGGTATGTGTTTACTGTCTTAAAAAAAAAAAAGACAAAATGTTTTCCACATTCCCTTCTTTCTTTCCTTTCCTCCCTCCGAATCTTACTGTTGGCTGAAAATAAGCAGATTGTGTGGAAGTTCATTTTCCCCTTCTAGAGGAACTGGATCTGTCGGTGAACACTATTCAGAAAAGATTGTCTTGCTAATCTGGTAATGTGAGGTACACGGGAAGTCGTGCTGCTTGTGGTGCATCACAAGAGTGCTTGCAGCTATCTCCAATTGATCAAAGAATGCCCTCTTAATCAGATGTCCTACGCTTTGTCTGGGATCCTAGGCAGTCTTATTGCTCAGACAGACTAGGACATCTTAAGCAAAGACGCTGAATAGTTAAGAGCTCCTAGGTGTTCCTAGAAATTTGTTTTTTAAAAAAAAAAAACAAAAAACAACAACAAAAAATTCTTCCTCTGGGAGATGTGGGAGGAAAAGAGGAAGTGCTCATTATCTTATTCAGCGGCATCCAGATGCAGCTGGAGGAGATTAGCTTCTACACCAAGCATTTTTTGTGTCTATGTACACCAGAAACTTAATTACAACTAAGATATGCAGAACTAAGATATAGCTATTATGAAGAAGGAAGCAATATTTTTCCAGAAAGCTATCAGAGAGCACACCAAGAAATTTATATGGTTTTAAGCAAAGCATGTAATTTTTGAATCTTTTTCTATTTTTCCTCTTTTTTAATTTTTTAACCCTTCCAGTTTCTGGGATAACAAAGTCTTTCCCCTGCTTATTTATTTTCTTTCAACATCTTGCGCAATTTCTGTGATCTGAAATTCCATCTCTCCTTAAGAAAAATGTTTAAGTGTATCAGGCAAAATGCATTTGCAGTTGAAATTATTGCAATTATTTTAGCTAGATTAAGTTACCTTAATGAAAACGCAGGTAAATGTCTTTTGGCATTATGCTGATAAGACTGTGCTGATACTGAGAGTTCATAAAAAATGAAAATGATAACCCATAAGAAATCTTTAGCTGCAGCCAGACAGCAAAAGTAATACAAAGTGTAAGCTGTTGTTAATCCATGTTTTTCCTGCTTATGTTCTTATCAGTGGTTCTGTACCAACTTGTGTTATATAACTGATCATAGTTTTTAAATCATAGGTTAATGTAAGTAAATTGATTAATCTGTCCTGCTATCTTATTTTTGACTGTGGTGGAACTTTCAGGTAAAGAATAGCCCTCCCCATCTCATAGACTTGTGTAATATCTCTACATATAGCACTCTATATAATTTCTTGAAAAGATTACCTCCATGGACATAATGAAATAAACCCTATGATAAAGTGCTGCTCATAGTAATAAGGTTTTTTTTTTTCCTCCCAAAAAAATAGAGAGTTAGAAATGTCTAACCAATAAAACTGTCAGTAATCAGTGGAACTCACTCTTCCAGTATGCACACCCGCTCCTACAAAGTCATTTTTATTTTTACCAATAGCATCCTAGTAAAAGAACAAATATATCTGCAGAAAGGCACAAGAAGACAAAAAAAAAAAAAAAAAAAGCCAGAACAGATTTGTAGTTGCAGGACAGTGCTAATGTTTTGCCTCAGAACCTTGCTAAAACCAAATCAGTTAGAGTTTATTGCTGACCCCAAATGATTTCTGGCACGTATGAGGAGGAAAGGATTATGTGCATGAAACTTCTGGTATTTCAGAAAGATGCTAATTTAATAGCTTGCATTGCTTGCTAAACAAACACACTGCAAATAACTTTTCTTGCAGCCCCTTGTCTTCCTTTGTGCCATTTGTAATTTAATGGCCACCCACTCGCCCTTGTTGGGCGCATGCTGCCCCCTTGGCACAGCTTGGACGAGTTTCAAATCCTCCACCTGCCCGATGCAGAGCTACGCCCATGCCCTGCAATTTCCTACCTTCCCCCTTCTCCTGAAGCAGTTGTTCATGTGGCTTGTCTTAATTGCATGTTGAAATGAGGCAAGTCTGCCTTCTGCTTGTTTAAAAGTACATGCATATGTAATCTTTTATTTTGCTTCTTCCTGCAGGTGTTCCTTTTGATCCAGAGTGAGAAGATAAAGAATGATTTTGTTTACCTTAGCTGGCTAGCTCGCTGCTGTGAGTCACTTTGCTCTCAACATTGCAGAATACAGATCCTCCTCTATTGCGTCAGTCTTGGCAACCCACCTTCCTAATTGAATTTAATGTTGGAGGTGGATTTAAGACTATGAAAGTGAAAAGCTGATTGCACTAGCTGGTTATAGTGTGGGTGGTTATTCCACTGTTCATACATACAGCTTTTGTAAGCAACTGCTGCTTCAGTGAAGTGTTATTATGATTTTGTCAATGCAGCTTTGTCCGAACTTGTGAGCTTTTTTGTTCTCAAATGTTTGAATGAAGATTTCCGGTCTTAAAAGATTGGTTACAGCTTGAAATGGTTAAACATAAAAGAGAAACAGACATACTAGGTCAGACAGAACAGTCTGTCTAGCTCAGTGCCCTCTTAGATAAGATGGGACAGCGCTGGATGACTGGGGAAGAGTAAAAAAAAAAAAAAAAAAGAGAGAAGAAAAAGCAGGTAAAGTGTGGTATTTCCCTTCCTACTACGCTGTACTTCCTCCTATTCAAATACCTGTGGCTCCACGATTTCCTTTATAATTATTAGCATGTTTTTTCTTATACAGATTTGTCCGTTAGTCCAAGTACGGACCAAGTAGGTTGTTAATATCTTTAATATCCTACAGATTCTTTTTTTACTGTTTCCAAACTGTTCCTAAAACGTTACAGAGTACACACCTCAAGGTAGACATGGCTACATGCAGCATGTGATACAGTGTAGAGGTGAGCTTTCCTAATGACTCAAGTCTGAAACTTCCTAGCCTAATTTATTTCATTTGCAGTACCTCAATATAAAAATGTTCTCATATCATAATCAAATTTGAGAAGTAGTAGATGGGATCTAAAGAGATAGATCTCGGGGCGTTGTTTCATATTGCGGATGTGGTCAACATCTGTAATGTGATCTTCCCAGACAGTCACTTCATACCTTTGACTGCCTGTCTTTGACTCTATCCTAGGACGTGCCAGTTTCTTTCTTTTCATCAATCCTCAATCCACAGTGTTGATTTTGATAAAATGTATGATTTTTTATATACTTTTTCTGATGAGAGAACTCCCACTGCTAACGGAAATCATGGTAGTTCAGTAGTAGTCTGCACCCCTTTGATTCAGTGCTAAAGCAGTTCTTTGACATAGAGCTGAAAGATGTAGAACTTTTTGATGGTCATACTTTTTATACAAGAGGTAAAATTAGTACTATGTTGTCAGTAGAAAAAAAATTTAGCACTTTTATAAGAGTTCCTACTTACTCTTCAGTGTGCCTTTCTCTGTTCTAAATTCCTGGTGAAGTTTCAGTAGAGCTGCTGTATTCTTCTATATTTGTCTTAAAATTTTGAGATTGGCTCCCAAACTGCTGATAGAACTCTTTACAGATACAACTGTTTAATGATGAGTGTAATGGTCTTTTTGTGTCAAGTAAGAAAATTACTATTATGTCCTTCTGGATGAAAACTGCCATGGAAATTACAAAGCATTTTAATACATTCATGTCAGACTATGATTAGGTATGAAAGTTTAGACAATTCAATCCTGAAATACTATCAATGGATGAAAAATAGTGGAGATGCATCCTTTTTTGGATGCTAGACAGTATTTTTTGTTTAATGTTGTAAAATTTATATTCAATTCCTCCTTTAGAGAAGGTAAAAAGTCACTGAATTAGCACAGTGCTATATATCTCTATATAGATAGATTGGTAATTATTATTATAAATGCTTTTTCTTTCCCCCTCTCACCCTCCCTTTTTTCCCCTCCCTATTAACGGGGTTGGATTCATTAGTTCAACAAATCATGTGTGGAATTAGAACCTAGCTGTTTGCCACTATGTTTGTTATCTGGAGCTAACGAAACAAGAAGTCTGGTGTGATGTCCTCCTGCTTCTTACATCAGAAGTGTCTATAAGTCATCTAATTTGATGTTACATGTTCATTGTTGATGATTGCCACCCATTCTACAGGCAACACACCTAGTGGCCCAGTGGGCACAGATTTAAAAAACAACAACAACAAAAAGCTAAACAAACCCTCTTTTGAAAAGAGTACAGGAGTGGTCCATGCACTAACAGCTAGTACTCTCTGAGAGTAACTGATAAAACTGATAAAACTTGAAAAGGAGAGAAATACTTCATCTCTCTTTCTTTTTCCCCCAAGACTTGAATTTATCAGGAATTAACAGTAAAACCTCCAGTTAAACGGAATGGATTCTTATCTCCAGAAAAACAATTTTTAGAATTTTAGAATATTCTGAATTCTAAAACTCTAAATGCTAAATTTTTAGCATATTTTTTAGAATATTCAAACATCCTAGTAGAATTTCTGCTAGCTAAGATGGAAGATTCAGATTGTTTCATTTCTAACTGTGCTGTAATATAACTGTGATATTTGTAGTTAAAGATTGTTGAAAAGTTCCAGTCACATATGCAAATTTTAATTTGACCACAAAATCTCTGGAATTTTGAAGCATTTTTTTCTAGTAAAGGCATAAGGTTTGTTACACTTAGGATTTTTGAAGCATCCCTTTGTCAGCTAAAAAACATAGGAATTGAGTGTTTAGGAGGAGGTGGGCACTAAGGATTGAAGATCTCATATTGGTGTCAATTAAAATTTTTCTGTGTGTAAGAACACACAATCATAAGTCTCACCATTTAATGGATTGTCGCAGCTGCTGCTTCTGGATAAAATGCATTTTTTTTCTTTCCATTCTGTTCTTTAAACGCATCTGAAATCATAGGACTTGTGGTTATTTTTGTATCTGTGTCATGAAGATTTTGAGATTCTTCTTCATGGTTTTGATGTTCTCTGATGAGTTACTGTTATCACCAATAAGTCAAAATACCAGGATAAATTTCCCTTCCCAACCTTATGCTCATAGGGTAAGGCATGCTGTTAAATTGAGCAAAGATGTTTAGAAGTATTTATTCCACCCAGCACTGAGTATTGTGTACAGTATACTTTTTGCACAATCTCAACTTTCTGTTATTATTGCAGATATTATGAATAAGAAGCCACAGCTGGCCTGGAAACTCTATTTGAAGATGGAAACCTCAGGGGAATCCTTTAGTCTTTTGCAGCTCATTGCAAATGATTGCTACAAAGTGAGTCTTCTCTTGGCAGCTTAATGTATGGCGTGTTAATTCAGTGGTCTTACTAACCACTATTCTTTTTGATAATTTGTGTTTGTGAATTTTCACTTAGAGCGCTGATATGACTATTAATAATGTACATAAGTTGGCAAAGACTAGTCTGCTTTTTAACCAACAGGTCTTCTGGATAGACAACCCATGGATTATAATGTTGGGAATTACTGCATGCTTGAGTTTTTAGCACAGTAACAAAAGCTTCCTTTAATACTAATTGAATCCATGCTAACACATAACAGTTTTTCTCTTGAACCTTTTCTAGAGTAGATTGTTAAAGAGACGAGGTTAAATCGACCTGACTGACATACTTTTAAAAATCAAGTTAGACCAGGCCGTGTTCACTTTAGCAGAGACTAAACAGATGCTTCTGGGCATTTTAGAACTAGTTAAAATATATGCTCTTTTATATGTACAAAGCTTCTAGACAGTGTTTACAAGCTCAAATAGTGAGTGCTAATATACTGCTGGCAAACTTCCAAATTCTCACTTAAACAAAGCTACATTAGTACTGAAGACGTGTTGGGGAGCAGATCAGAACTCTGCCTCACTCTAGTTTCTTAGATGGTGCTTTTACACAGGGAGACTTAGCTCTATCTGTTCTTGATGGACAAATGAAATTTTTCAGAGAGATTTACCTACAGTGAGGTACTTCATATTAGTAGCACTTCTTTTTTTTTTTTTTTTCAGTCCAGCCCTATAAAATGTTGCATAGCAAATTAGAAGATTGAGCAAACATTTGTGAACAAGAGGCTGTTTGCAGTTGCTTTATTAAGCTCTTTGCTCTTCTGCAAAACATGAAAGAAAACATGAGAGTTTCATCCACAGGGTAGATGTAGAGATACATGAAGACCAACTGTTCTGAGAAGATTGTATATGACATTATAGGAGGAAAAAAAATCGGTTGTCCTGTGCAAAGACTACTGCTGCGCAGTGTGTGCCAGTAGGCAACAACGGGATGCTAGATTCAAGTATCCTCTCTACCATCTATAGGAATGATTGCACTGAGCTGAGACCTATGGGGAGGAATTATCAGTTCTGTGATGGGAGAAGGGGATGTTCTTTGGGAAAACACTATGGCAAGGCACAGACCATCACATTTTCAGAATGTATTGGCACAAGCTACTTATATTAGGAGTGGGGCTTAAGTTATTTGGGGAGTGGTCATTTTAGGTTTAATTTAAATTAAATGTAGAATATAAAGACAGTTTATAATTTGACCATGAAAGTATCATACTGTACTGTTCTAAGAGGCAGATGTGAAAACAGCAGAACAAAGATAATAGACTTAAATCTCATGGAATTGGTTTAGTAGAGACTCCTAAGATAAATGAATACACAAGAGTGAGCAGCTACCAGCATAGGTTTATTAGAGATACAGTGGCCGAACTTCCCAACATGAAAGAGAGATAAGAAGGGTCCTCTTGAAAATCTCACAACGATTGTCAATGCTGCCAAGTTCTCCAAAGAACAGAAATATCTGCATACCATGTTTACATGTTTACCATGTATACCATCTATAACATTCTTTTTTGCTGTCTATTTGCTTTCATCTGACAGTACTGGGGTTCTCAGAATCCTAAAGAGCACTTAACTGTAACTCAGATAATCTTCTTTGTGATCTCAAAAGCACTCTTCCAAAAAAATACGTAAGGAATTCTGTCTTAAACAGCTCTAAGTATTCCGATCACCATCTTACCCTAAAATGGTCTTTTTGATCAAGCAAGCAGCTAGGCCTTAGGTGTTTCTGGTGACTGCCAACTGTGAAAGTGATTTGATCTCTAGGTCATTTTGAGTTTCACTTCAATAAGTTGATTACTTTGCCTAGATTCCTCTTGAAACTGTATAGTACGCTAGAGGAGAAGCACTTCCATCTTTTGATTTAGCCAGTGCTCTTAAAAATCGCACTTACAAGATTAAATGTTTCAAACTGTGTATTATGTATATATGGGCAAGATGACTGCTCCAAAAACCAAGAAATGTTATTGCAAAGACTATCACAAATATTTATTGTACCATTATAGCTTATCTTCACTGCTTATCCACACTACTCGCTGTTAGTACCTCTCCAACTTGTACCACCTCCCAAACTCCTGTTTGAGGCTGTGTAACATTCTCTAGTTGCTTCTGAAATACTGTCTTAGATTGGAGGCCTGCGAAAGTGCCACAGCCATAGCTGAAGAAGACAGCCACACAGCTTCATTCAGCAGAGTGCCAGATGAACAAGAATGGAGCAAGGCCAACAGCAGCTTCACACCAGGTGTAGCCGGAAGCCTCATAGCAGTTTATTCTGGCCTGCAGGAGTTGTTTGGGGAGAAATGGGATGCAGGACTTCTGTCTCACCTCTTGCTACTACACCATGGAAAAGCCCATCTTAACCATATAGGAAAGATTTGATTTGGAACAAAGCATTCTTCCTGCTTTTATGAGAGACAGAAGGAGGATATTCGACTGAAATCCACTAATGGAACAGTTCACTCTCATTCATCAAATGTTATGAAACTTATTTAATTGACAGTTTGGGGAGATCAGTATTTATTTTTTTTATACTTAGCTGAGATGTCTGATATTGTTTATGCTCACTCTTTATTTTCATCTTATAAATGCTTGTCCCTGTGGTAAATTCACCATGCATTTCAAGAAAAGGGAATTATTGTTATTGTTACTGTAGTTACTCCTTTCTTACTGACTGTACCAACCAATATGCTTCTTGTCCCCATTTACAAGTAGAGAAACTGATGGAGAAGAGGATACACACTGAATTTTCCTATGCTCAGGAAGATTCTGGATTAAAGTGCCACTGAATCTAATTTTGTATTGTAGTGCAACAATGAAGAGTAAAACTTAGCCCTAAGTTAAATGCAAAAGAAATCTATATCTGCCTTTGTTACCATCTCTATATGAGGAAAATCGATCCTGTTTTAAAATGTTTGACATAGTTTGAATCTAATATTAAGAGAACTTTGTACCTACTGCAATAGGGCAAGTCACACTTTAAAGGCTAATGCTAGTTGTAAAAAGCAAAAGCACAAAAGTTGTTCTCTAAGCTAATGTTAGCTATACATGATCGAAATGAGAACAAGTTGTTGACAGCCAAATAAAAAAGTTCACAGTGCAGTTTGTCTATAGATAGGTTCAAAGACCTGCAATAATAATAAAATACCACCTGTTTTCCTGCAAGGAACTGGAATATGCCTCTTTGTGTCACTCACTGCCAGGAGAAAACCTGGAAAAAGCATGTTGCTTCTGTGACTTACTGCTGATTTTAGAAAAATGAGATCAAAATATTTAATGCCCTTCTGAAAGATGGTCATATACTTAGCAATAAGTATATGTTTCTCTTTTTTTGCAGATGGGTCAGTTTTACTACTCAGCCAAAGCATTTGATGTTCTGGAGAGATTGGACAGTAATCCTGAATACTGGGAAGGCAAGAGAGGCGCTTGTGTGGGTGTCTTTCAAATGATCTTAGCTGGCCGAGAAGCAAAGTAAGTATTATTTATGAGTCGATTTTCTCTTTTGCTATATCCAGTTAGATGTAAGCTAAAATCATAACCACGGCTTCAGGAATGCATGTCCTTTTCCAATTCATTTCTGACCTTTTGGAAAAAACAAACTCTGACCAGTAATTCCATATGTAGTTTTTTGACGTTTGTCTTCTAAACCATCAGTTACGGAATACGCTGTGGAGAGTATCTTATCAGTGAATGCTATGAACTCCAGGGAACCAAAATACAGTGTTGGTCATTATACTAGGAAGAGCTAAGTTATAAATATAGTATGCACGTATCTTAAGGGAAAGGAACTCATTTCATTTTAATGGCCTGAGAACGGAAGAACTATCCTATGCCATTCAAGGTTCATAGAACAAAAAGAGGTAAAAATTTACTCAACAATGCAGGAAGGAGAGTGTTTCTCTAAACAGTAAGTAGATGAGACTGGGCTTTCACTAAAATGTTCTTTCTGAAGATTCTGTCCATATCAGGTAAAGATACTTGTTGTGCCGCTTGTTTTACTCCTGCCCAGTTTCACTCAATGGAAGAATGGGTGAGAGCAGTGACACTATAGTTAAGAGATGCTCCCTCATGAATATTCAGATGTGATGCCAGATAGCTGTTCTGCCCTGGCCAACACTGCTATTTATACATGACTGGAAGATGTGTACCTTGACTTCTACATCATTCTTGTACCCCCTTCTCTGCTGGCATAACATCTTCAACTGCTTCAGGAATCCCTTTGGAAAAGACAGCACTAGATGCAGTAAAAAATATATAGCTTACTTGTTCTTTATTATGTATGCAAGTTCTTGCCGTAAAGATGGTAATTCTCCTTTTGTTTGTAAGGCGTATGGTGCTTTGGCAGTATGAAGTTAGATGTTGTCATACTGAAGACTAGAAAAAAGCATAAAAACCAACAGGAAAAAAATAATAATTTGCTTTGTTTTGGGGAGCTATTTTGCAAGAATAAGGATTTTTATAAATATGAGTGTGTGTAATTATATACATATATGCACACATATACATGTGTATTTATGTGTGCATATATATATGCACTCTTATAATATTTAATCATTTATAAATATAAGCTACATGTATTAAAATGTATACATATACATGTGTATATATACAGACGTTTTATATATAATATTATATAAATTATATACATTTAAATGTGTGGGGGCATTTTTGTATATATATCCATATGGGCTAAATTCCAAACCAATTAGTTGTACTTCGCTGCTTTTTCCTTTTAAATTCTCTCTTGTTGAAATTACATACAAGACCTTATCTGTTGTCCTAGGATCTAGACTGTTGCACACTTTTATCTATTTCTGCTCTGCAGATGGAAGCATCTCTCTATCCAGGAACAATGTTGGGCAAAATAATTTGGGGTAAGGGGTTTGTTTATGTAAATTTCAAATGATTTCAGTTTATTCTCACTGTCCTTTCAATTTTTGTCCTTTACCTTTGCAGAGAGACTTTACGGGAAGTGGTGCATCTTCTGAGGAGCACTGGTAATCCTCAGGTAGAATACATTATCCGCATCATGAAAAAGTGGGCCAAGGAGAACAGAGTCCCTATCTAAGTCACTGTCACCAAAAGAACTGGGTCAGTTACTATTTTGTGCGTGGCTGTTGTGATGTAGATCATGATTCCTCCTGTGCATTCGGTGCATTTCCATCCTTGCAGATGCATCTTTAGGACAGCAAGCAGGTTGACCCAGGTGGCAGCTGAGCAGAGAGCATGCTGCAGTGAGACCGCAGCACCGCATAGTGCAGTGAGACTGCAGAACATTCAGCAAAGATCTTTTTTTCATTAAAGCTTTTATTTTAGAAGGAAAGGTATTGAATTCCTTTCTCCCTTCAGTAGAATCCTACTGTTTCACCAATCTCTATTCCTCATTCAAGGTTTCTCAATTTTTTCATAATGTAATTCCACCCATCCACAAATCAAAGCATTCCTTAAATGTTCCCCAAACTTTCCACATCAGTTATTGGAGTCCCTTGTGTTTTTCGGTACGTTTTCTGGCCTTCAGCAAAGAATCATTTGCTAACTGACTGAGACAAATCAGCTTCAGTGGATGATGGAATGTGACAAGTAGAGAGGAGGAGAACTGTGACAATGGAAAGCCAACACCAGGATATCAAATAACATGAGTATTCCCTTCCTGAGGTAAAGTGAAAATCATCATTTGTGCACTGTCCTTTTCTGGATAAATCTTAGTAATTAATAACTTCATCAATCTTGTTTTTGTCTAGAAGGATCTGTTCTCTCCTACAATTAATTCTGAAGGTGAGAGTTAATCAGCCCCAAATGCCAAGCTCAAAAATGGATTTTTTTTGCTTTCTACGTAGGTAACAAAGCATAATGACTTTTTTTTTTTTTCAGAGCATGGAAGACTGGATTGTTCAGTCTTCCTTCAAGTTTGACCCTAAAACATTTATCCACGTTAATATAATTCATGTGAGTAAGTCTTTTAGTGTAGCAATCTGATGGATACACAAAGTGTACGTTTAGAAGAATTTTCTTCAACAGTTTCCACTGTAGTTAACAACACATTATTTACTGTTGGTGGCAAGTACTTCCGTTTGCTAAGGAGAACAGTTCAGGGAATGCACATGCCTAAAAGTAGGCAATAGTTGTACCACAGAATTGTATTATATGGTTTGCAATGAGCAATATTTGTATATTATTTGTAAAAATGAAAATTCAACTTTCTTATGAAGTATTTTTATATCTTTGAGGGAGGGAAGTTTTCAAAATACTGTATTCTGTCTGTGCTTTGATTAAAACTCTTATTTGGATATACTGTAGAACATCTTGGATCTGCGTTTTCTGTCTTTGGTCAGTGTTGTCTCATGTTATGTTCACTTTGCCATGGAAGAGGACAGAATTGTGACTAGGCATTAAATGCTTGTTCATTCAAGACATTCAAGTCACTCAAGACAAGCCGATAGCCTTGGTCCTGATCTTTATGATTTTTCTTTTTACTTTTTGATGCTGAAAATAAGGAAGTATACAAAATATATACATCTTTATAGAAAAAAAAATGCTAATGTTTCTAAGCAAAAACTGCAGGTATCGTTATTTAAATGTCTGGAATTGCACTGGTAGGTTGTGGTTTTCTGCATTTACATGAAATTTAAAAAACTGAGCCATCATGGAAAACCAATATTAGAGCTTTTCAACAGGGGCAGGGCCAAGTTTACAGTGATTCAAAGGAGAAGATGTGAAAAAAAAAATCACTGAAGTAGCCACAAAACAGACTTCACTTGTAAAAAAGCATTTTTGTTTTGTCTCCCAGTTTAATTAACTTGGAAACAGATTGGGAATGTTACTATGTGTCTTTGTACAAAACCTGTAAAAAATCATGTTAGGGGCTTTGTAGCAGATGTTAAATGCATCTAATATTCCTGTTACTGAAACTTAACCTACAGGAGACTGAATGGCATCCAAATTCATTGCAGACCATGTTACGTGTTGGGCGAATCTTCTCTATTAAGTGTGGTAGCATTACAGCATGTAGTTCTGGGGACTCATTTCAAGCTCTTTGTCCAAGACCAGTGAGTAAACTTTTTAAAATGATACAATTACTCACGTTAGTCACAAAGTCATACTTAGTATTTTAAATAACATGGGTTTAGCATAGTGCTTTTTTTTTATGATAATAAAGCTTTGGGCCTTTAAGGTATAAAGAATTGGGAACTGCAAGGATTTGCTTTATATGGTGATGAAATAAAAGATCTATTACATATAGTCCTATTGTTTAGATGGAACAGTTATGTAGGTACTGCTAAAATACATAACAAGTTGTGAAATATTGACTTATCTTGAAAATACATTGTAAGAATGTCTTGCACTGTTTAATCTGAAATCATGTTCAAGAAACAGGCGTTCACTTAGCTGATACAGAAAGAGAAGTTAATAGAGAATATTTCTACAACTTACCTCAATTAGCATTAACCACACAATTCAGAGTATTAACATCTTATGCCAATGTCTGTCCCTCTCTTCCTGAAATGTGGGTATATATGGCATTAGAGAGTACTTTAAACAGGAAAGGTGGGAGAGAAGGGAGATATGGAGAGAAACAAAAGAGCAGAATAAACAGGCAGTGAAGAATGACTAAAGAAGAACTTGTTTATCTGAGTGTGTGTTTGGTTCTACAAAATAGAATATAGAGAAAGCACAGAAGATATTATATTAGCAGTTAAAACATAATTAAAATAATATTTAATAATTAAATACATCATTAATAGTGATAGGCAGAGGAAGTCAAAACCCCAAGTATTGTGTACTTTCTTTTAGCCGGGCTGTCAGCCCATCCTTGATAGATAAGGAAGATGACCTTTAAGTAAGCTCAGCAGCAGCTGAACAACATGTATTCCAATAACACTGACCTGAATTATGCTACTGGGGAGGACATTTATCCTTTCAATTGCTGTAAATGAGCTCCAGGATAACATTCACTTTGACTGGCATCTGAAGTGATTCAGTACAGCAGCAGTGCTCCTGGATTAATTCTGGAATCTAGCGTAAACTCCTAAGAACAGTAACAGCTGGAGCTAAGTAATGGAGCTAATTAAACTGGATATGGCAAGTTTATCATAAGGAAAAGTCACGACGTCTTTGACTTTAGACTGCAGCAGGCACTTAGGAGTATGTGGTGCTCTCAGCCTGAAGATCTCTCATTGATTTTCATAAGGAAGTTGTGAAAGTTGATTCTAGAACCTGGCCATTAGGTAGCAGCACACAAAATAAGCAGTTACATTTGTGGTTACTGCATGTAGCTTCACTGTATGAGAGATGTACATACCTTGAGGAACACATTTGTTTTCTGCCCTTTGTTTTCCTCATTAACCAGTTTTTCCCTGGATTATCTCCATCACGAGTTTCCAATCCCTTCTTTTCAAGTTTCATTTCCAAGCTTCCCTTCCCCCATTTGATCTATTCAAATGATTATCAGTGGCATAGATAATTGGGCAAAAGTATCGTATGGAACCATTACAGTACAAGTCTTTAAGGACAACTAGATAATCTGGTCTGACTCTACGTATTGCAAGACAGTAGATTTCACCAGCTTATCTTTTGTCTGGAACCCAGTTGAAGCCAATAACTATTTTTTGTTATTCCCTATGACAGGTCTTTTGAAATAATGAATCTATAAAGTAAGTAATATCCTTCAAAATATTTTTCAAGTAGACTTTAAGAACTTGAGACTTAAGTTACTTTGATACGGGAATACACTACGGGGTAGTTTATAACAGATCTCAGAGACAGCTAAATGTAAGACAAAAGTGGGAGAGGACCCATGCTATTTTCTCTGAACTTTACGAATCTAGGGATAGTAGCTGGACTCCTCAACCCACACTTAAAGCTAGCCCTTAACTAGGGAAGAACGGTGAGCGTCAGACTCTGCCATCTGTTCCTTGATTAGTGTAAGCAATTTTCAAGTAGTCAATTCTGTGAAAAGCCACACACAGTAATGCAGAAGTATTGTGGTATATAATACACAATAAGATATTTTAATAATACATATAATAGGATGTACATGTTTTGTGACATGTAGAAAATATCCATGCTTCAATTCTAAATGTTATATTGCCTTTGATATAATACAATGGCTATAGTTTTCCTCACTGATTGTCCTTCTAAAGATGCAGAGATCATTACGCGGGGCTGCTCTAAAGCAACCGGTCAGTGTTTTCTTGCCTGTCATCAGTAGGGGTGCTTACAGGGTGAGGCCATTATGTGTGATGAAACACAACATCTTCCCTTGCACAGCTGGTGAATTAAGTCATATTGTATGAAGTACATTTATCTCTTTAAAGGTTAATCCACATGTGGTTGTTGTGTCTCAGAAAATATTAGAAATATCACATTGGTAATGATCCTCACAGGACTATCACTGGTACTGCCAAAGTGCCACTGTCTTCTACTTACTTCTTCCTTCCCTTGCCCCTTCTCTGGAGCATTATTTGGCTTGCCCTGCTTCACAGAAGTGAAAGTTTGGTCAGATTCATAAAGTATAATCAGGTTTGCCTTTGGAAAACTACAAATCAGTATGACCTGACATTAAGAAATAAATTAAATCTCTTAAAACTGTGAAGAAACATTCAGATATAATAACTCAAAATAAGTTAACTCTGACTTTGTAAGCACTTATCAATGTAAGGGGGAATTCTTTTTAGGGCAAGAAAAATGTCATTTGAAATACAGTTGTCATACATAAACCATGGCTTGTTTTCACAAGTATTTCTGGCATGTAGCAGCCACTCAGTCCTTAAAGCTGTCACTGCTATTCTACTATTGCTGCTATTCCATACTTAATATTCTCAAAAATCTTTAAAGTGCATAATCTTCTCATAATGCAAGTTTTTGGGAATGATAGGAAAACAGTTTAATAAAATTCCATTTGTATATTGAAATTATTCACATACGGAAAATCATTTTTTCTCAAATAATTTTTCAGATGCTATTTTTAATGCCACGTAGCTCAAAAGCAGCTTTGTGTTGGATCTGCAAGCTCGGTATGTAGTTAATTCTCGGTGATGAATACGTGCTTTGCTTTTCGAAGGCAATTTGGTTTGGAAATAAAATCATGGAAGTATGAAAATGCTGAACTGCACATGCGAAGTACACTTCTGACTAATCGTAAGCTTGTATGAATGCTAAAAATGTGGTAACTTGTTTATGCAATCACTCTCAGCTGTCTGTAATAATGTGCACTTAGATGTAGAACATTGTACAAGTCAAAGCTGTTTCCAAAGTGCTGAGAGATAGGCACTGAAAGGAATGGTTAGGAAACTGGAGCATTCCAGTTTTTGTGAAATCAGTCTGGAAGCCAAAGGAGAAAAAAAAGAAAAAAAAAGTCACAGTCAAATAATACTTTATATGTCTTTCTACTTCCTCGACTGTTGGTTTGTAATTTTTGTATATTAAATGAAATTCTCCTTTTTAGGAGAGTATTACTTAGATGTTTCCTGAACAGTAACTCTACTTAGCTTTTTATCTATTAGAATATCTTATAAGTGAAGTAATTTTCTGATAATTATTAAAAATATTTCACTAACAACAGAGAGCAGCACTCTGGTGTGTGACCAGGCTAGTCCAGCCTACAGTCTTAGTTCCATTTTCATAGTTCTCAGAGAGCTTTGTCTTGCCCTAGGTCAGCACTTAAAAGAGAAACCCTTGGCAAGAGAACATCTATGGCACATTAGCTTTTGTATAGGTCAGAATAACTTCCAGACCCGTTTAGCTCATTAAATAGCATTACTGCTGCTTTCAGTTTGCCATTCAAATGGAGAATCCCATACAAAGCCAATCTTTCTTATTCATGTTACCCATGGGTGGGGCAGCTACTTAAAACTGTGACTCATACACATTTGTGTGCTTTTTTAATTACTACTGGAAGAAAAAAAAAAAAAAAAAAGGCAGACAAGAATATAGAGATAAGACAACAACCTGACTCCAACCTTTCAGTCAGACTGGTAATCTTAGGCTGCCTTCAGGGGTGCCGGCCTGATGGAACAGGCTTTTCATTGGAGATAAGTTTCTCATTCAGGCAAGTATCTTTAAAGAAACACTGAAAATAAGAAAAAAAAAAAAATAGTATCAAGCAGGTACCCAGAGCACATAATCCCTCTCAGTCTCTGAAAATAACTACATGCTTTTACACTATGAAATGAGCATGTATGAATTCAAAAACAGCGTTATAGAGATCTATTCTTTCTCCAGGCAGCTCACCTTAAGTTTTTAGCATCTCTGTTAAGCCAGTCATTCCAGTTAAATCAGAGAGCCCACACACCACTTCAGCTAGAATCATAGCTATTGAAGAGTAAGAACAACTTGCTTGTCAGCCTCAGCTGAGATCACCCTTCACGCTAGCAAAGCTTGAAGACGGGAGTCATGTGCTTGTTCTAGTAAGAAATCCTGACAGCAGAAGTGGCAGCAGTTACAGTTACTAACAGTTAAGTGAAAGAAAACCAGGGGAATTGCTCTTATCTTGATATTTAGAACTGACTGGGCTACTGTTATCTGAGGGAACCAGTTACCAGCATTCTGCGTCCTAAATGCACCCTCTTAGAGTTGATGTTTAATGTGAGCTTGAGGATTTAAACCTCACCTCCTCCAGGACCGAAGACTCAGCTTACTTCAGCATCTTGCTCTTCCATGTCCAAGGTGCAGTTCTTATTGCCATTCTTTTACCTGTTTTTTTTTTTCTCTTAATCTCTTTCATGTCCTATTCCATGTAAATGCCATATCTGAAACTTTACGTTTTCTCTGCGGTTCCTCTAATTTTATGACCTTATTCTGGCCTTTTAAAATAGCTTATTTTATTTTTAAAGAATTTAAAAGAGTTTATTTTTAAATAATGTCACAGTATTCTGAAGATCATAAAAAAATGTTATACAAGCTTGTATCAGTTTTAGTTTCTGAATTCTCACTGAAAAAAGTGTGTTAATAATAACAGACAACAGATTTGGGATCAAACATTTATCCTAAACCTTTGACTAGTGTAAAATTTACACTATCATGACACATGCCTCTGTAAATTCCTTGATTCTTCTACCAGGAACACTTGTCCTGGATTCTAGCTTATCTTATATGGGAGATAAAAGCCAATGTTCTATTTTTGTCTGCTACCTTCTAGTGGGGGTAGCCTGTGACACAACATGATATTGAAACATTCCTGATTTTAGAAAGTGAACAAAGGATGCAGCCACATCCAAGATGAAAATGCATTTTCAGTGTGGCGTCTTACTACAGTAATGATAACTACTTTCTGTTTTAAAATTGTGATTACTTCAAAAAAAAATCCCTGTGGTCACTAAAAACTTGAACTTTTGACTAGCTTTTTTTTCAGAGCCTCTTGAAATGAGTCCGATGGCTCAGTAGTTCAAATTTCCTTTTCTAAGAAAAAGGGTTTGATGAGTCTACAGAGTGCAATATATCAAATGGTATAAAGTTCACACAGTCATTGTTCCTCTTCCTTAAAGTAGTCATAAATTAGAATTATTTCCACTCTTGCAAAGTATATCCCAATAGCCTGAAACTAAGGTACTTAGTTTCTAAGGTACTTAGTTTCTAGTCCTCCTCAATATCTGTTATTTCTTTATCTACCTACAGTTCTTCTAAACCACTTGCCTTTACTTTTCTGACTAGAGCACTTAAAGCTTTCCAAAGATGTGGCAGATAACCTAGTAATAACCCCAAGACCACGTGCCTGATTTCTGCATAGCACAATTAAATAAAAGGGGAAGAATCCTCTAAATGAGAGAGGCTTTTTTTTTTTTCAGATGATTTGCAGGGTATTGATGCCTGGAGGAAAAAAAAAAAAAAAGGTGGGGGAAGTGGGGGTTATTCCTCGCACAATGGTGTGTCTATCTCTTTGGGTTTTATGAAAGTCCCTTGACCAGACTTTATTTCAGTTCAGAATGGCTGTATTTTCCAGCTCTGTCTGGAGGCAACACAGTAAAAATGTACAAATGGAGGCTGTGTTCAAAAAAAGGGTATCTGAATTCAGAGGACCTCATCAAACGGAAGAACAGCAATGACAGACATATGGTTGTTGCAGTAGATGCTGCAACAGTTCTGGTGCAAGCTACACCAATCCATTTCTATCTGCAGCTGCAGCAGCTCCTGACAGCAGTGACAGTTGCAGCTCCTGTAGCAGCATTTTCAGTGAAAGGACTGTGAGGATCAACAAGACGCCCATTTGGACCACTGGAAAACAAGATACAAGGAGAGTGTAGTGATGAAGCAGCCCATGGAAAAAGAGGAGATTCTTACCAAAAAAAAAAAAAAAAAAAAGGTTTGTAACAGTATCTCTTGAAGACTTTTGAGTTGCTATCTGAGATCTGATGGGCACAGACCAGAATTGGCTACGAGTGTAGATCCTACCTCACTGGAGAATCCCAAGAAGACTAGTTTTGCTAAGCAAAGCAGAGGACAAACTCTTAAAGTTGCTGTCTGACTTAGGCCTGAGTGGCTAGGGCAACACTGGCACAGCTTGGGGATTAAAGTTAAAATAAACAAATAAATAAATAATAAGCCTCTAAAACTGAAAGCAAGTTCCACTGAGATGCTGGGACACATATGATCATAGGGAGAGTTCTGCTTATTGGTAGGACCTGGGTCTGCTGCTGTGCGGTGTCCAGACTAAAGGATGCCATATAGACAAAAGTGGCTACTTCCTATAAGGTTCAGTAGAACAGCAGTTGGTTTGTATTAATACTGGGTACTATGTCTGACTCCAACCCAACAAACACAAATGGCCCCAAATTAAGAGACAGTCATAGAAGCATAGAATCATGATGGTTGGAAAAGACCTTTAAGATCAAGTGCAATCATAAACCCATCACCACCCTGCCTGCTGAACCATGTCCCTAAGTGTCTCATCTACACGTTTCTTGAGTGCTGACAGGGACAGTGACTCCACCACATCCCTGGGCAGCCTGTTCCAGTGCTTCACCGCTCTTGCCATGTGTTCATTGCAGTTCCTTTCCCAGACAGAGGAGCCACCCCAAGGCAGAGGAAGAAGATCTCTGAGAACACTGATAGAAACTTCCGCCCAGCCTGTACCCGGGTAGAGGTTTCATTATCAAGTATCCTTTAGATAACATACATGATCAAAATAATTGAAGGTATGGATTCTTGTTACTTGTGAAATACATTTTCTTGTGGAGTGTTTGACCTACATTCATTACTTCTGAATACATATCTTAGCAACTTGAAAGACATAACTGAGTTTTAGGTTGCATATTTACGACACAGAGCTTATTTGTATTTCTCTCCAAAGATGTCCCCAAATATTAATTGGGGTCATAAATTACTGTATTCCTCTTATTTTGTTGTTTTTATTTCAATATCTAGTCTCCTACCTGGTAACAGAAAACAAAGATTCAGCAAAACTACCAAAAAGTTCCATAAATTCCACACAAGACTTCTGTTTGCTGAGCATTACCTTGCTCTTTCTGAGGATCCTTCCATCAACACACAACTTAATGACACAGACTGTGTAGAAACTTTGATGACGACTAGAATTTGTCTAGCAGGATTTGCAGGTTTGGAGCTTAATGATACTCATTTTGAATCCAGAAGGAAACGCATTGCCTATTATGTGCCCCATTTGGTAGCTGTACACAATTCTCAACAGGAAAGATTTTCAAATAATTTCATTATGACACTGAAAGTCAAAACATATGTGAAGAATCCTTCTACCAAACTTGGTAGTAGATATTAGAACCTGCATTTTTTAAAGAAAAGGAACTCCTTGATTATAGTGCTCATCAAGACCTTTCAAGCTCTGAAAGGACAGCCTACGTTTCTTAGATGAGGCCACTCATTCCACTGCCTTCCTGCTAATAAATACTCTCCATTCCCTCTCAATAAAATCATAGTTTTCAACAAACTGTGTTCTAGTTTATTCTAGTTCTGTTCTAGTGCCATGTATGTTGTCTGAAGCGTGGATGAAAGTAGCGAGTCAGGTGTTCAGAGTTGCAGGATGGGTGGTTGGGAGAACTCTTGCTCGCGGAGGAACGAGCTGCTGCTCTTTCCTCCAGCCCATCCTTATGTTGTCCCACTTCCAGACAACAGTCCACAAGTGCTTCCTACATCCGGAGTGGCCCCCCTTACACCAGATATGGCCTCAGATAGAGACTCCTTTGCCCAGAGGACAACCTTTCTATCAGAGCGGTTAAGTCGGGAGCCCTCTGCAGCCAGGGCTGAGCGGAAACCATCGCCCCGAAATTGGTCTCGTCAGTTGCCCCAGCAGCGCTCTGAAGAAGGAGTGTTAACGGCCTGGAGACAAGTTACACTCACTCTATGGCCTTCACAGCCTGCAAACCATAGGTTCCTTCCTGCTCCCCATTAAAACTCTCCATCATTTCTTGGATTTTTTGTGTCTGTGTGACTGGCCTACAGTTGTTCAATTCAGAAGGGCTCGACACATTGCTCTAAACGTGACCCCCACATGTCCCGAGAGGACGAGCAACCCCCGTGGGGGGCACCGAGGGCTGCCTGCTCCCCAGGCCAGGCCGTAGCGGTGGCCAATGGGCAACTCCTGCATCAAAGGCCGCCATGAGCCACCCTCTTTCTTTCTTTCTTTCTTTCTTTCTTCTTTCCCGCCGCGGGGGAGGGGAGGGAGGGTCCCCGCGAGGCCCAACGGCCGCCCGGGGGCGCCAGCGGCGGGGGGAAGACGAAGCGCCGGCGGAGACACCCGGCGCGGGCGGGTGGCGCGGTCCCTTTAAGGCGGCGCCCGCGGGCAGCGTGCGTATTGCCACGGCAACCGGGGGCGGGCGCGGTGACGCGGCGCGGGGGACGGCGGGCAACGGCGGAGCAATAACAAGGGCGGCGCGGGGCGGCGCGTCCGTGCGGGGCGGCGCTTCGCGCCTGCGCGGCCCCGCCGCCTGCTTCTATTTATGTGGGGGGGCGCCAAGATGGCGGGGGTGGCGGCGGCGAGGAGAGCGTAGCCGGGGCCGCTCCGACCGGGCGGCGGAGCGGGGCGAGGGCAGCGGTGCGGCGCAGGGAGGAGCCGCCGCCGGCGGGCACGCGGAGAGCGGTGTCAGCGGCGGAGCGGGGCGGGCACCGGCGAGCGGCGCGCGGGCGGGCGCGGGGCGGGCGGGGGGAGGGGGCGGCGGAGGATGGCGGCGGAGCCGCGCCGGGTGCCGTTCGTCAGCCTGTCACCCGTGAGGCGCCGCGAGGGCGGGAGCCCGGCGCGCGACGCGGAGCCGCCGCCGGAGCCGCCGCGCGAGCCGCCCCGGCCAGAGCCGCCGCCGTTGCCGCCGCCCCGCGAGAGCGCTGCTGCCCGCCTCGAGCCGCCCCGCGAGCAGCAGCAGCCGCAGCGTGAACCGCCGCGGCCGGAGCCGCCGCCGCTGCCACCGCCGCCGCAGCAGCTCCCGCCGCCGCAGGAGGCGCTCCCGCCGCGCCGCACGGTGCGCCTGGAGGTGGTGCTGAAGGACCCCACGGAAGAGGGCTGCGTGGAGTTCAGCTACCCGGAGCTGCTGCTGTGCCGGGACTCGCGGGTACGGCGCCTCTGCCCCCTCCCTCCGTCCCTCCCTTCCCCCAGCGCCGCCCGGGCCGAGGCCGCCGCGGCCCTGCGGGCAGCGTTATCGCTCGCGCCGGCCCGCTCCGCGCTGGGCCTCGGCGGGGCGCAGCGGCGCCGCCAAGGGAAGCCCGGCGGCCGCCGCTGGCCTGGGCCCTGCGGGGAGCGGAGCCCGCGAGGGCGCCGGCGGGTCGTGGCCGTCGTCCTAGCGCGGAGGAGCAGCCTCGCGCCCTGGGAGCCCTCACCGGCGGCCGGTGGGAGCGTTGCTGTGCCCGTCTTTTTTGTTTGTTTTTTACGTTTTTCCCCCAAATTTTCCATAGGTAAGACAAAAGTTATTAGCCTGGCTCTGCCATGAGTCTCGCGGAGCAGTGCAGTGAGTGGTGCTAGTGCTGGAGGTGAATTTCTGCCCTCTTTTGGGCGGGATGGAAGAGGAGTTCTTTGGACGTTGAGTGCTTTGGACGTTGTTCAAAGCATGATTGCTCCTGTAACTCTTAGAAACTTCTTTTAAGGAAAAAAGTACTTTTGCTCTTCTTACTCTTTCAGACAGAAATTTTTCTCCTGGGACTGCATCATGTTTGAGAAGACAAAAACTTGTGTGGGGAATGTTATGAGGAAGCATCCTTAGCCAGTCAGCAGAGAGTAAGAGTAGGAGGGAGAGATGCCTGTCCTTATGCCTATCCCCATAGTGAGTTGAGGAGACTGATGAACTTTGCAGTTGACTTCAGTAGTGGTGCGGTGCAAATTTTAGGGACCCCTTCTTGGAAAGGGCAGGGGTAGAGAAGTAAGTGCTGTTGAGAAGGTGGTGATAGTTCTGGTGAAAATTAAAAGCAAGCCTCGAGTTCCAGTGTTGGTATGGCCATGGAGTCTGTAAATCCAGCAGAGAGTGAGCAAAGGCAAAAACATCTGTGTCGTGGTTCCCAGTGTTTCTAGATGACAGTGATGACCTGTTCTTACCTCTCTGTTCACTTTTTGCTCTGTAGTAGGTAGGGTATGAAACTGGATTGTCTTCAAGTGTAAAAGAAAAAAAACAATGACTGTTAACTATTTCCCAGACATCTTCCTATAGAAGTTAACTCAGGCTCCCTTTCTTCATAACCATCTTGCAGCTGTTGTAGGCAAACAAATCCAATTCTGCCTACTCTGAATTAATGCATCTTTAGTCTACTGAAGTCTCTGATCAGTTCTTTTAGGAGACTGGTAATTGGTGGGTAGTGTAGCGCAGTGTGTGGAGGTTGTCTTTTCCCTTCCCTTTTTCCCAGTTTCATAACTAGCTTTTCTGTCAGCTGGTAATAAGATAATTAACCACCTAATCAAATTATATCTGGGAAAGTTGCATTTTTGATGATGTTCTAAGATGATTTTCATATCTTGGGGGAAGGAGGGAGGGGTGTAACAGACATCAGTTTAGTGGATTTTGGTACTATTGGGATCAAAGAATGTGCTTTTAAGAGAGAAGTAGTGAAGCTAGAAGAACTGGATATTATTTATAAGGAAACCCTTCTGTTTTAGTTCTCTGTAGAGTCCAGCTGCAAAATGAACGGATGGTAATGTCCTGTTCTTGCTGGCTTGTATGTAACAACTAGCTGATTATGTAAAAGTGTCGTAAGTTGCCATGCTTTTAAAGTGATTTTGAACTTTTATTCCTCTTTCAAAATTATTTAGCCTCCTTGTTTGGTGTACAGCAGAAACTGAAAATGCAATTTTGATGTGGTAGCTGAAACTTAGTTTCGTATTAGCCGTGTGAAAAGAAAGGGGAGAATCTGCCTTGCCTGATGAAAGTCATTCTCAGATGAGCAAAACATGTAACCTGTGCAAAGTCCTAAAGATAATAGGAAGCGTAGTGAAAGGCATACTGATCCTACCTGCGCAGGAGAGGAGCTGCAGTGATGTTATTAGCTAAAGCAATAGAGAAAAACTACCTTGTTAAGGGAAATATTGGCTGAGGAACTTATGTCTTCTGCCACCTTTCTACATTTACTCTTTCTAAGCAGATAGTAACTAGGTGGCAGGAAATGCTGTAGCTTTAAATGGAGTTCCAGCTTTCAGAATTTGCTTGTTACTTCAGCAGTGAGCCAGTTTAAAATGAACAGTTCAGATAAACTTAGTTATGTAAATCATTGTAGGTGATTTTTAGATTTTTCTGAAGGTTCTCGTTTGCTCCTTATTCGTTACAAGAAGTTGTTCAACTTTTATAACTGTTCCCACTGAAAATTTGATATTATATAGTTGGGAACATGTCCTTCTATTTTATTTTTTAATAGTTCTGACTGGTGCACAGGATTATTTTCAAACACTTTAATAGGTCCCATAGTAAAAGTCCGTAGAACCTCAGAACTTACCTGACAGGATGAATGCACTACTTTTCTTATTCTAGAACTGGATTTCCATCCTGAATCGAAAGCTGGCAGAAATTAATGACATAAACATGTATTGTGTTTGTTCTGCTATTTTCTCTGGTTACAGAGACCATCCTCTAATAGCGTTGTTAGTAAGAATCTACCTTTTTGGAAGGTATATATATATATATAAAAATCTGTCATGCAACTGAGAGGTTTTTATTACTATAGTTGAAGCCCTTTGTCTCTTCAAAACTGGCAGAAGTGAATGTCTACCTTCCTCTTCTGAAAGTACAGTTTAAGGCTTGCTTGGTGTATAGGTTCGAATTTAAAACAGATGAGCCAGAAGCCCAAACTGACTTCTGCCAGGCCTGTTCTAAAGGTGCTGAAATAATATTATCTTAAACTTCTTGCTAGATGCAAGAGAACTGTCTATCAGATTCCTTAGAAATTATTAAAATCAAAACTTTTTGGGATTTGAGAGTTCTGTAATGTTTATTAATGAGTTTAATGGTAAGCTATAGCTTTTAGGGTTTTCTGACTGGAAGCAAATTAATGATTAAGTATAAAACTTTATTTGACCTTTGGCCTCACCCATGTCTTAACTTCCCAATCCCAAAAGCGTTTCCATAGCAGAAGATAGAGAATAGACTTTTTTTTCTCCTCAGTTACAAGCAGGAAAAGGGTGTTGCATAAATTGAGCAATAATTTATATTTAGCTATGCCTGCAGGAAATACGTATAATTTGTTAGATGTTTTGGTATTAGCTATAACCCCTTCTAAGGAACCAGTTTACAAAATATAAGATAATGCTATGGTCTCTGTAGTTTAGCTCAGCTTCACTGTCTCATTGCATTTTTTTTTTTAAACCATTGAGTTACTTTGTCACTATTTAGACAGTATATTGACTTTTCTTACTGTAGAGAGAGCCTCTCTGATCTTAGAATGTTGCTTCTTGTTCCTGGTCCAACACAAGTCTTGATTTATTTATTGGTGGGTGGTCTACGTGCACTAAAGTTGGCTGACCTTCATAAAAGGCTTGACTCCATTCCATCTCAATTTGACATCATAGTATCATTTTATCAGTTACTGCGTTTATATATAAACATCTGCTTTGAAGAATGCAGAGCTAGTTTTCTGTTTTATTGCCAAACAAACAGAATTTCTATCCTTGATTAATATTCACTAACTTGACAGTGAGATCTGTATTTTTAAAGGGTGATACTTCCTGCTCCATACAAATGGATTATTAAATCTGGATTATTGCTGTGGCGGCAGGCTTACAGAATTTATGCTGTGATTACTAATGTCACTGTCAAGCAAAAGTAACAATGAGAACTCAAGGACTTATGGCGCTAGTTACAGTTGTGTCTTACTGAGCTTTATAATCATCTATAATCAATCTAACTGCCACCTTGTTGATTAGCATACTAAGTACATCTTGTGTATTGTGTCTTAAATGGCTGTTGTTGGAAGTATTGGTGAAAAAGTTAGATTTAAAGGTGGTTCTTCCTCCTTGAACCTCAGTCGTTCCTAGTTTTGTCTCATGCTCACACTTTCAGATGAGATTGTAACAGGATGCCTGGGCAAATGTGAATTGAAGCCTGTTTTTCTTTACCTCTTTTTTTGTCTGTTTCTCAGTAGAAGTAATTGAGTGATAATTTGAATAGGTCAAACTCATTTTTAGATAGTAAGTACATGGGTCTCTTAGTACAAGTCCTGACTACTTAAACAATCATCAGAGCATAATTTATTGACATGTAATGGCTTTCATTAGATGCATACTACCTGTGTTTCTTATAAAATGGAATGAACATTTAATTTTGCCTCTTTCAGAAGAAATCAGTTCACTCAGAAGATCCATTTAACGATGATCAACGTGAGCGGCATGAAGTAGAAATGCTAGCCAAGAAGTTCGAGGCAAAATATGTGAGTTACTGTACTTCTGTTAAAATATGATTATTATATATGTTAATATGTGTTAACATCTAGGTTGCATCATTTTTTCCTGAAATTAGTTGCCAATAAATGCCAATTTCTGTATATATCAGTTGACTAATGTTTCATCTGAGCATCTTGAAGCTGCTACAAACTTATTAGATTAATCTTTTTCTAAATAGATGTTTCTATAGGGTGTTGTAGCTTGCAAAGCTATTCTTGGAAGAGCTTTCTATGTAAATACAGCTGAGTAATAGATGCGGGTCAATATTCATGATAAATATTGCACTGGGGGAAAGAATTTTTATGTGAGGCTGTTGTGCACTACTAAACAGCTCTTCTGTTTTGTGCTAAATACAAAAAGAATCTTGATGCATTTGTGCCTAGTTTGGAATGGTTCCATAGGAAGTTATTGTTGAACAAATAAGTAATCACTTGATGAGTTTCTTGTAGCTGCCAGCTGCCTAAAGGTACTTGCTGGCTCCTGGAAGCATAGAATGAAGGACTTGAACACTACTGGGCAGCAACTTGAAGAGGCTTTTGCTAATAAATAGAGGTAGAAATCAGAAAACATTGACTAAAACCACACCCAAACAGGTCTTCAAAAATTCATACAGGTAGGGTGAGGTGATTAATTCTGAGCTGGCAATAAAACCCAATCATCATGCTTGGACATGTTGATAGTGTGGGTTACTAATACAACACCTCAATAGTAAAAACAGCAGTCAGCTCATATGTTAATAACAAAAGATACAAGTAAAAGTGCTGTTTGCTTTCTTTGGAATTTCTGATAAACACAGCTTTCCTTAAGGAGTATAGGTCTATATTTTGTAGAAGTAACTGCTATTTCGTGTTACCTTAGCTGTGATATGTAGGAGAAGAAATTCCTAAACTGAAAAGAACTGTTGTGATCTTTTGGAGGAAGTCACATAAACTCTATATAATAGTGTACAGAGAAAACAACTTCATAACACTGTTTGATCTTCCTTTGAATAATATTTTTTAACTAGAGAAATCTTTTAATTGTACTTTTCCATAGAACATTTTCCGTAATATTTTTGCGGGCTTTTATGGTGTTCTAAAACAAGCTATATAATTATAGCAGGTGAAAGTCAGTATAGATGACGTAAAGTGATGTATGTAGGGGATGGTAGAGGTGGAAGCAATTCTAATGTTACTTTCATGTTTACACATGCATCCAAAATAAGGATTGCCTTTTATGGACAAGATATGGTGTTACTAAATTTACAAAAAAAAACTCAGTTCAGTGCTCTTGAAAAGAAACTAAAATATCTGTAACTATTAGGAAAGGAAGATAAAATAAAACCTATGATTAAACTACTGTCTAAATCCACAGTGTACTCATATCTTGAATACTGCTTGCATTTTGATTTCTTGCCTTTGTCATTCCTTGCCACACCTGACCCCACCCCCATCACCCTGCCCCCGAAAAAAGAAAATCTCAAAGGAAATGGCTTCTGTACAAAGAAGAATTTACCAGATTAGGACCACTAAGCATAGAGGGTGGCTCATGATTGATGGTTCTTTTGTTAGATACTCCCTGTTCGTTCTCTCTTCCAGTACAAGAACAATCAGTCTCTACTTACCCTCCATGCTCCATGGGATTACATCTTTGTACCCTGATCCAGTACAGTTGCTCATGTTCTGACAACATCCAGCCCTTGTAAATCTGAGACACACTTGCTCCATAGCTTAAGCTATAACAAGGAGCCTATGAAGTAAATACCACTTCTGTGCAACAATAGTTCATACTAAAGATGATCACTGATTGTATGAAAATGAAGTTGGAGCTTTTCTTTGAATTTGTAAAGTAAGAAAGTACTAGTTTCTACTTATACTGATTAGGTGGTATTTGTCTATACCCATTTAAAGTGAAACCAAATGATCTTTTTTTAATTGTAGTGTTTATGGCAGGTGTTAACTTTGCATTTATTCTACAATCTTTTAGAAAAAAACTTGATGCACATCAAAACATTATTCCTTAGACTTATTTTTAATTATTTTTAAGTAATTCCTTCACTTATAACTAGTACAATATTGGATAGATCATGCTGACTCTGCAAGGAAGGCACACATGAATAAATAAATTGTCATAAAGCAAGATGCATAAAGTTAGTGTAGCACTTGCTTGACTGATTATGAAAAATTATTTTTGAATGGGTGGATGAATTCAGGCTTTAAAACAAGTAGCACAGAAATCGGTTCTGAATGTTTCTTTTCATTTCTGTTATTTCGCTTGACAAAGTTAAACTTGTCTGCTTGGCTGCCTGTTGAGCCTACCATGCTAGCATGTTGTGCATTGTAAAGATATACTGAATCTTGGATGGCATTTTACAAAATGTAAGATTCTTTACTGGCTCAGAACAAAGGTTCATTTTAATGCATGATAACAGTCCTCTAACACTAGAGGAATCTCATTCTCAGAAGCTTTGCACAGTGTAAGTGTTCATTGCTGTTTTTTTCAGTGTGCCATTCTAGCGATCTGGTTTAATTTCTTCCCGAAAGTCAAAGGCTGTTTTGAACTGCCCTTCATACATTTTTTTCCTACAAACCTTTGCTTAATCATTTTCTGAGTTCATTGATATGTCTGAGCTTGCGTTCCCTGGCAATGAGTGCCATGTTTTTTACATCATATGAAAACATAGTTTGCTTTAGTCCTGCTGGCTAATATGTTCAGAGAGCTTCGTAGCTCATAGTACTATAAGAAACACAGGGGTTGTTTCCTTTTCACCTTCTGCATGTGATTCTTACGCTAGCATCTCAACTCAGCTATTTCTTTTCTCACCTGAGGTGTTTTAACATTGTGTTCTTATGCAGCAGTTAGATTATTTTTTTTACCTTCAAACTTTCTTCTTGCCTTGTGTTTTTTTTTTTTTTTTTTATAAATGAAAGTCCATCAGTGGTAGGATGCTCTGATGCATCAGTGATGACTCCTTCCCCCCCGCCTTGTAGTTTGCTTTATCACTCTTAATAATCTTCTCTTTTGGCCAGATGTCAGAGTGCAGTGCATAACAATTTCATTGCTTCCTGAGGAGCATAACAAAATGAGAACATGTCTTTTGTTGTTAAGGCTGTATTATCTATGTGGCATTACCTGGCTTTTATTAACACTGAATTCAGTTATTTATCATACTAAGTACTTGCCAACTGCCAGGTCTTTCGGTGTTTCTTCAGTTGTGTTTTGTTTGCTATCTTGACTGGTGGTGTCCTGTCAAATTTTGTTTTCCCAGCACATACACCCACTGCTATCCCTCTTTCTCTCAAGACGAAAAATACAGATTTTTTTGGTGATACCACAAACTGGGGAGAAGAGAGGGGAAAAAAAAGCCAAGTGAGCTATTTATTGCTATCCTTTGTTTTCTAGGTAGTCATTAATTTGAGTAGGTCTTTCCTCTTATCCCATGAGAGCTTGTTTTCTTTAAGCATCTTTGGAACTTATTTAAAGCTTCTGAAGTAGGACTTCCTTCTACCAAAATTCTCTTCCGTCCTGGAATGTGTATACTTTATTACACGTTCTGATTTTGGTTTTTGTGACTTCTATTAATTTGTCCAATAGCAAAGGTCAGATTTACAGGCCCTTTGGGCCATTGGAAGGTTCTCTTTACAAAAAAAAAAAAAAAAAAGTCATTATTTATTACATTTTAGTCCTACTGTATAAAAATTGCTTAACTTTGTTGTATAACTTGAGGTTTTGATCTGTTGAGTTCATATTTGAATTTGATGTATTTGAGAGATTCTTGTTTGCTTGCAAGAATGCACATTGGAGCTCAGGCTTAATTACAAAGTATTGTCACATATTTGATAAAAGAGCAAGGTAGACATTGTTCAAAGGAAGCTTCAGCCTGCTAACAGTAATGAATGGGCTGTGATACTTGTATTTCGTAAATTTAAGTCTTGTACTTGTTCTAAACATGCTCAGAACTGCAGAATGCCATGTGAAGAGCTTCATGGGCAAGTCATCTTGAATGTATGCAAAAAAAAGAAAAACAGGCTACCATTTTAGTGAAAGTGATGCCTTTTGGAGGATGTTGTCTTTAAGAACTTTATACTGACAAATCTGTATTGCTGTAAGTTTAGATTTCCTGAATTCTGTCTAGCTGTGTATGATTTTTTACTTCACTTGCATTGTTAGTAACACTCGCACATTAGAAAAGTACTGGACAGAATAATATAAATTTTACTCTCTCCTGGAGGTAAGTGAACCTACAAATTAAGCTGCAAATTTTTGCTTGAACTTGCTCAGCTAACCATTTCATGCTTGTTCTCACCAGTTGTGGTGACAAAATCCTTTGAAATGCAAGAGTTATCTCAGTGATGCTCTTCATGTTAAACGCTAAAATTTCTTGCAGGTTCCTGTGCACCATATCTGCAACTAAGTGATCAGCGTTTCTCTTAGTCTTCACCTCCACCTTTCTAGGCAGAAACTATCATGTTTGGGAGACTGCATTAGTGAATTCTAGGCTATTTGTGTTTTCCTCTGTAATGACTCAAACTTCCTGTATTTTACTGGGCCTTTTACCACTAGTGAAAACTTTAAAACATAGGTCAATGAAATGTTTCTAAATATGGTCTTTGCCACTTGGAAACCATGTGGCTAGTAAATGCCTTATAAGGATGATTCTAATGAGACTAGAGAATTTCAGCATGTTTTCAGGAACTCAGTTTGTATGAGAACGGTCTCCGGAAAGCTATGCTTCCTAGTTTTTGTCTTCTAGGCTATCTTAGAGGTGTGCAAAAAAAGCAAATTCTCTTAATTTCCTTTAATGCTATCTGTTTTGTGGATTTTAATATTTAGTTGTAGTATTCCTCCTCCCTAATGATCTAACATTTGTTTTCAGGGTGGGAAGCCGCACAAACATCGGAAGGATCGCCTGCAGGATCTGATTGATATAGGTTATGGTTATGATGAAACAGACCCTTTCATAGATAATTCTGAAGCGGTAAGCAAGCTTTATTAAAACAGCAATAAGAGATAGAACAATATTAGAGAGCTATTACTGTATCACATATTTAATTTTCTTCAAATGTATTCTAAGGTTTCCCATTTTAGAAATAAATTTCTTTATTCATATGCTTCATTTATTATGAACTGTGAAATTACACTGACTGTTTGCTTTCTTGTACCAGCAGTGTGGATTCCTGGTAGTTTACTGGTGCTGGATTTCCTGCATTAGACAGGGATGCTATTCTGTCCCCAAAATACCATCATGTTCTTCAGACTTTTAAATGTACTTACTGAGCGTACCCCCCAAAATTCATGGTTAAACAGTGGGGTTTTGCATCTTTTTTTATTTGAACATATATATTTTTAAAAGTCTCAAATGAGATAAAAGGAAAGTGTATTAGTTAAAGTTAGCAAGTGATGTCAGGGATATTTAGAAGTGTGAAAGAGGTCTCTCTTACATCCTGGAGGTGATTCAGGAAGTCATGACAGTGAGGAAGAAACAACCCTGAAGAAGGGATGATGTCGGGAACCTCCTATGGCTTGCATTTACCATATGACAGGAAGAATTAGGTGTACTTTTTAGCCAAATAAACCAGCCTTTAGCCTCTTCGACCTGTTAAGGGACACTGAGCAAAAGAGCTGCAAGGAAAGGGCTGGAAGCTGAGTGGGAGGGAAAAGACAATGAAAAGGAGTTGTGAAAAAGTAACAAAAGCATCAGAGAAGCCTGTTACTTAACATATATCATATACTGCTCCTCAATTTGAATGTGATGCTGAATTGTGGAGCTGTTGGACTGAATACTGTCTTTGTGCATTGTTAGCTTTGGTAAATCAGTGTGAAGGTATCTGAACAAGTTGTGTGAAAAGTTAAGTTTGTTAGAGATGCTGCTTATCTTGGCTTGTATTTATTCTTGTTGTAGACTGAAATTTGAGTTGAAATTAGCTATGTTAAACTATCCTGTCATATTCCTCAGCTTTTGCTACCACTGTGACTTGGTATGTCCTATCCAATTTCAGATTCTCATCTTCAGCTCAGTAACCATAGAAGATCCTGCTTTCCTTTTAAAAATCAGTAGCCTGTAGGCTTATCTGTTTTCTCGGTGTTGTTCAAGGTAACTATCCCTAGTTTCAAAACTTTGATACAGAAAATGAGCCGTATCTTGATTTTTTTTTTTCCTGAATTTATCATGATCTATCATGGCTCTGATGGTCTGAATTCAGCTAACATTCATAGTACAGGACTTTCTTGAAGCTTTTCTTGAATCTAGCAGGCTAGATACTGTGCCTGCTTTCAGGGCTGCTCTTGTCAGCAGCAGATTTGTTAGGTCTGCAGGAGCATTTCTGATGGATCTCTTGCCAGACTCCTTGCAAGAATATAAAAGGCAGTTGTCAGAGGACCAGATGGTTGTGTCATGTGGTAGCTGTGGAAGCTACTGGGGCGAACGGTGTATTCTCTAAAGACTGCCCTCTTGAACAAACCATTTTGCCTCATGTCTGCATTACAAACAGACTGTTGAGAGACTCTCAGTTCTGCTTTCATCTTCATTTCTATATATACTAAAGCAGATAAATGCACTGTATTACCAGCCCCTAGTCTAACAACCTGTTGCAGAGCTGAAAGATTCTGTAATGTAGCAGTTAAGCTTACCAAAACCCCCATTCCATCTCTATTAGATGCAAATGGAAAAATGTTCAGAGAAAGGCTTTCGTGTCTGGTTTGCTCATCTTCTGTGTGGCCAGCTATTAAATCATAGTATGCTTTGAGAGATGTCACAGGCAGGCCCAACCTAGACTTATCTTTCAGAAGAAAGGATGCTTCTGTCACAGAAAAGTTGTATCTTGGACACAAGCAGTTGAAAAATGAGTATGAGTGCCTCTTGAATTGCTCCAGGAGTGGAGTTCTGTTGTCGCCCTGCTTATTCTCTGTAAAACTGAAATCTGCTAGAAATTGTCTTTTTTGTTGGTTCTTGGGTGTGCGGGGTGGGGGGGGGGGCGGCAGGGGGAATCCTTGGCACTGAAACAGACTTGCTCCTTAACTTTAGAGATTCTCCTTCTAAACCCAGATTTTTAGGTAATGCCAACAAATGTTGCTGAAGAAATGAAAGCAATCATTCTCAGTCCTTTTTTTTTTTTTTTTTTTTTTTTTTTTTTTTTTTTTTTAAGCATACATGCAGTAGTACAGGAAGCAAAGTTTGGTTGTACTTTGCTTCTATTTTGAAGTAAACGATTCTGCATATTTAATGCATGCGCATCTATATATAAATCTCTTGGTGTAATATACTACATTACACTTAGGTTACAGGAAAGTAACTGCTCCTTTTTTGGTGTGGCTTTTTAAAAATCAGGGTTATGTACTGAGAATGTCAGTGATTCCCACATGATGGACTCTCTAGGGCTGGAGTACAGACTGCTGCAGGGCATGCATTTTGGGAGGAAGCCTCTCGGAAGTTGCTGATAGAAGGGATCTTTTCTGAAGCAGAAGAGGTTCTTCCTTTCATTCATGAAAGGATGTTGATAGCGCTCCTAGAAAAGAATGAGGTGGAGTTCAGACTGTACAGTAAGCTAAATTGTCAGTGAGAGAAAATCTTGAATGAGATTCTTCTAAATTAACTTGTTGTTCTGCTTTCATGGCTTACTCAGCAAGGAATATTTTCCTACAGCATAGTTGAGACTTCTATGGTATGGATATATTTGGACTGTCAAAGTCCTTGGAGGGACCAAACATAGAAAGGCAGAGGCTTCCAAAGAGCAATTTTGAGTACTCAAACACGAAGCCAGCAAAAGGAAAATAGTGGAGAAAGTGTATTTTGCATATGTTGCACTAAGTGATACCTTTAGTTCCTGCATCCCCTCTTCCTTCAAACTTGTTTCTTCTCACAGCAGAAAGCACATGGTTACATGTTGTTGCTTTCTTTGGATGTACTTGATGTATATGCTATTCTTTTTTTTTTTTTTTTTAAAAAAAAAAAAAAAAACCTTGTTGCTTGCCTGTCTTTGCTAATTTTATTAGCTGGTCCCATTTGGAAGAAATGGATTTTCCTCTCTGAATGGAATTGCAGACAGGTGGGAAATCCATGTTTCAATTTCTATGTTGATTGTTTTGACTATGCAATGAGTGTTGAACTTTTAATCCAAATAACTGATCAAGACCACCTTGGTCTTATATCTAATGGTTTGAAAATTTCTTATCTCTACTTACCCTAGTAGATTTCTGCAATATTAACACACAAAATGTGCATAACTTAGAGAGAGCTATCTATCCTCACCACTTCAGGGCTGAAAATGGAATCTGCTATAATGTGACTTGCCAGGTGGTGTATTCCTTGTGGAATGATGTTCCAGTAGATTTCTGCCCCACATCCTATTCCACCTGCATGTATACATACATGTGCATGAGAATCTAATTTGGCTGGGCTACTTGTTGTTGCAGTGACCTCCAAATACTGGACTTGCTGAATGCCTACCTGGCAAAGTAAGCTTTATATATGTATTACAGATCCCAGGAAAATGTGATGGGGTCTTATAGCATCTTATCCTTTCTGCTGTGTAGTGTAGGAGAAGGATATGAGATCATACATGGTCAGTATTTACTCAAAAGTATGCAGTTGCTCTTAAACAGAGATAAGACGTACACATTTGAAAACAAGGACCAGCCAGCACCTTTCTCCACTGCAGGGTAGATGAATACTGGGGGAGAACTGCCTACTTAGAAATCTGTGAGCAGGACAAGTTACAACTGCTCTTTGCCATGGGATTTTTTTTTTTTAAAAAAAGCTTAAGTTAAAAATACAAGTTTACATATACATTATGTGGAGAAAGGACCACCTTTAGCATGGAAAAATCAGGGAAGGGTAGGTTTCTACTTGCTTTTTGATGTCATCAAGAGTTAGGCAATTGATTGTCCCTTGTTGACCTTGTTGAGGATAATAATGTGTATTCTGCTATGCTGTCTTTCAAAAAGGTAATTTCGGTCTTTGTGTGAAAATTTAGCCTTAAAAGATGGCAGATTAGAACAAGTGCATTTCAATTGTTATGCCTTTGGAGACATAGTTAAGAGATCAGTCAGCAGTGTTTTAAGTACTTAAATATGCAGTTAATTATGTAGGCTTTCAGTTCATTGGGCGACAGCAGCCATAACCAACATGACTTCTGTAGCTTGACTTCGTTCAGTGGTCTAGTGATGATCAAAAGTAAATGGAAAAAAACAATTGCTTAGAGCCATCTCAGATATCCTGAACAAGGAACAGAAATGGTTGCCTTTTATCTAAATATCTCACAACAAATAAGGTATTATCTGCATTTAAGGACACTTGTACATGTTTGCAGCAATTATCACTTTGAGGATCTATACTTTAGGTTGTTCTGTGGTGAAAAGGTCTGTAAAGAGAATTGTGGGTAGAATATCTGAACACAAGAACGGATAATATAGGATAAAATGAGTGTTATACATAAGCAGGACTTGATTTTGGAGCTAAAATGATAATATGTATAAAATGTTATTACTCCTTCTTGATGTAAAGGCCTAAAAAAAAAAACCTAGTATATTACTTTCTACATTTAAATGCTTAATTAAATTGAAGCCAGTAGAAGAGCAATAAGTAGCTCAAGGACAATAGTTGAGATGAACTTACAGGTTTGCTTTTAGGCAGTCAGGTGTTATATCAGTCTCATTTTACAGAATAGCTCTGTGATCTAAAGTGGGACAAAGATTATTTTGAAAAGGAAAAGTAAACTGTGAAGTAAATGTAGTTGATAAAGGAGAACCAAATGTCAGAGACTTTTGGAAGTGTGACTAAATTCATGTTCCTCAGCAGAAATTGTTGAAATTTCACCTGTTATGTATCCACATCTTGCTGAACTTGCTTCCCATTGCTTACTTGCTGACTGCTGTGGAATGGTTTGTACTCTGATTTGTATATTGAATGAGATCTGCCTTTTTGGATGATTTGCTCCTAGTGAACTGTGTTATGTTGATCATACTGTTCATCGTACTCATCTTCTGCAGTAGTGGATGGCTTCCTCATTGAGGACTGTCTTTAATTGTTGTCTCGTGTATGTTCTCCAGGGCTTCCTCTGCTCTCTAGCAGCTACCACGTTACTGTGTTCTCATTTATTATTCTTGATTTTTTTAAGGCAGTAGTCCCAGATCTATGTGCTTTCTCTTTCAACCTTAGCAAAAACTATATTCTTCTGTTTTGATCCCATCTTACCCCAATCTCACCAATTCATTTCACTTCCTATCTCTTCACAAAGAAAATCCCTTCTTTGTTTATTAAATATTAGGGGTAATTTTATCTCCTTATACTTCATGGTTGTATCTAATGACCGTGGTTTTGAGCGCCTGTAGAAAAAACATCAGATTTCTGTGAAGTTCTCACCCAGCTTGTTTTTAAGTGTGCCTTTGTACCTCCTCCTTCGCATGATCTTTCAGGTCTCTTAAGCTGAATGACATATCCACAGCTAAGTCCCTTTATTTTAACTTTGTCCAATTAATAAGAGTCCCCTGCTCTCCTGCACTAGTCTTTTACATGGTTATAGGGTATGTCACAGATCCTGTCACTCCTTTTCTGTCTTACTCTAATGCTTGTTCAACCTTCTGTTCCAAGATTGTAAAAGTGATATGACTGTTGCTGAAACTTCTCTTTATGCTGATCAAATTCAAAAATGTCCCCAGTGCAACCTCTTCTACCCAGATCACTTGTTTGAAGTAATTATAACTGTTTTCTTTTCGTGGATACCTATTCTATGTTTATGCTTTTGCTAGCCAGGGCTTTTGATTCTTAACCTGTATCTTTGGTTGTATTCAGTATATTTTATATCCTATGCAGTGCGAATGGGGTAACCAGGTAACTGACAATCTGCCTGGCATTGTGTGTGTTCCCTTCCTATAAGTGATTGCACATCTTCAGCTACCCTTGTGGGAGAGCGCGTGCTTGACTACTAATTCATTCAACCTGCTGAAATCTAGCACATATCTCACCTTAGCAGAGATGCAGCAGAAGGCCTGCTGGTTGAAGCTTCAAGCAACCAAGGTGGTGTTTTGTTCTCCTGTATTCTACTTAACTCTTAATCATCTGGCCATGCTAACAGATTTGTTTTTTTGTTTACAGATGTAACTTGGAATTGACTTTTTTTCCTCAGCCTGAGTGCATACCTTTAAAGTGTGTTTAAAATCCTACACTTTATTTCAGAAGAAGGGTAGAAATCAAGTCTTAGTTACGGTGTTATTGTGTGTTTCTGGTCATTGTAATATTTTGTGGGTCCTGTAAAGGCTTCCTCACTTTCGTTGGCAGATATGCTGCCTTCAGGCAGCCAATAGCATCCAGAATTGTATTTGTTGCTCAAGTCCACCATCTTGCTGTTTTCAGTATATGAAAGCAAAAGTGAGAGGAGTTGGAAGGAGTAGTTCAGGACAGTGTTGTCCTTCTGCATAGTGATAAGGGCATTATCAAGGCAACCATCCCTCATTTCTCATGTAAATATTTTGTTGGCATTTATGCAGAAAGTTAGAATGACTCTGAGTTGTCTCTGTTTCGAAACTTTGCCAATAGCAAGATATTTCCTAGAGGTTAACTGGGTTATGATAATGCTTGGGAGAGTATGTCATACTCTTAAGAAGCTGCTGGTCATAAAATGATAGAATTATTCTGTCTTCCACCATACTTAACATTGACCTCTTTTCCTGTATGTCTTTGGACTTTAATGTTTTTGACATATGGCCTTGTAATTTAACTTGGAGTCCTTCAGGTGTATTGAGTTCTATGCAAAACAAAGCAGTGTGTATCAGAGGTTGAAATCTTTCATGGCTTCAAAACAGTGTAAATGGAGTGAGAATATCTGACTTGTAATAAAGTCCTATGATTGTAGTATTTGGATGTTAGGCCATGTCATGTTGAACACCTAAAATCATAAATAAGGTAACGTGTACTGTGGTTAAGTTTTTCATAACAGGGATAGGTTATTTTAACAAAAGAAAACTGCAAAGAACTTTAAAAGAGGGGATAAGTACTTGAGTGGGCAGCATGGTTAGGAATATTACATGTAAAGTGTGTTGGAAGAATATAGATCTGTCACATGCACTGCCAAGGTATGTATTAATTGAAATGGAGAAGCCTTGAGCATCACTGGCTGTCTCAGTGAAAAGGGTGGGCAATATGAGGTGTAGTATGGGGTTATGCTTGTTTTACAATAGCAAACATATCAGATATGTTCAGTTGTTTCCTGTATATAATATAAAATTTTGTAAAATTCTAATTTTCCATTGTGGCATCTTATTACCTTTTGTTTTCTGGAGAATCTAGAAATAAACACCTGTAGCTAACTTTCACTTACAGATAACTGAAAAGGTCCATGTTAGTTTTGTATGAATAATGGAAGGTTTTGCCAGGAAACTGCATGCTCTTTTGTAAATTTGAGGTTCAATGTACCTCTGAAACTTACTATTTAAAAAGTATAAATATACTGTTTCTTTTAATGTCTCTAGTGTGCCTTTAAAGATACAGTGGACTAAAATAACTTGTGTATCTGCCTTCTGGCCAGCCAAAACGGGCAATAAGCAGTGAAGTTAAGCTGCTCGTGGGCAGATGATATTTGATTAGTTTATGCATGTTGAGATTAACCTTCTAGCATGAGGTACTTTCAGAGATAGAATGCCAGGGAACAATAGTTAGAATAGTTCCTCTGTCTCCTCAGAGGAAAAAAATGCCTTCATGCCTACCTTCTCTCCCTTCAGAAAGCTTTTTTTAATGCTTTCCCTTCTTCCAGATGAACTTTGGCTGAAAATAGAGAGGTTAGTCTGTAACTTTAATGTGCTGTGTGCCAGCCAATAATTTTCAAGAGCATTAGTTTCCTTTTTCTATATTAGGAAACTGTACTGTGTACTTGTATTTAATTTTTTATCTTTAGGGACTTGTAAATAAATGACTGATCCATATTTTATTAAGAAATACTAATGAACTCATTACCTTGTTTCCTGCCCAGTATGATGAATTAGTTCCTGCATCACTGACAACCAAATATGGAGGGTTTTATATCAACACTGGTACACTGCAGTTCCGCCAGGCATCGGACTCAGAGGATGAAGACTTTGCAGATGACAAAAAGCACAGGCCACCTAAAGTGAGTGATAATAATTGTACTTTATACACAGAACTTACAGCTAGCTGGAAATTGGGAAAGATCTGATATGATTAGGATGTCTGATTAGGGAGGCTGAAAACAGAATGAGACCCAGCATTTTTCTTTAGCATTTTCTGTTTTGTGAGGAGATAACTCATGTTGTCCACAGGTTGTTTAGGTTTGTAAGGCCAAGTATGTTTATAGGGAGTCAAATGAGTTAGGTCTGTCCAACTTAAGAAGTGTAGATAGTGACTAAATTTTACAGGACTTTTATGTAAGAAGAAAATGTGAAAATCTCCAACACTGCATTTACAGTCTTGCTAAAATCTGCATGGTTTATTCCTAACATGCAGAGTAACATTTAACACAAAATGCCTGATAAAATACAGTTTAATTTATAAGATGAGTTATTTTAAATGTTTATAAGCCGTGTCTCTATACCAATACACTGTATTGGTATTCTATGCACTTAGAGAAATTATCGTCAATGCAAGTATAACAGCTTGCATATGACAGTCACAAATTCCATGATGTTCCTTGTACTTTCTGCTTTCTCTGTGCTTTCTTGCATTTTAGATTTTTTAATGTGGTAGATAAAAATATTTTCCAAATTCTAAAACTATTGTTGAAAACTCTGAATAAAATAACTATTTAGAGAGATTAACAATGGAGGCTTGTTGATAACTTCAGTTGTTACTTAGGAATGTACCGTTTAGGTTTGTCCTGTTTATCATTTCACCTAAGACACTTTTCCATGCCTGGAAAAATACAAACTTATTATAAGGAATTATTTAATTTTTCAATTAGAATCAGAAAGTGCAAGGAAGGTATCAGGTTCTCTACAAATAAAAAGGTGACAATTACTTACCTGTCTGTTTTTCTTCGTTCCTTTCCCCCATGCTCTCCTATGGTAATGTCAGCTTTGAATCAGAAAGTGTAGGGGTAAATGAACTTTTTTTTTTTTGGCTGTACAACCTTGTAGAAGAGGGGGAAAAAAGTTGTGATTTGGTCTGCTTTGTAGATAGCAAAGTTGAAAGAAAGTGATGATCGTGGAATGAAGAAGCGCAAGCGGAAGGATGAAGAGGCAGAGAAGGAGAAGCAGCCTCGGAAAATGAAAGTTCCTAAGCAGCTGGGGTATGTTTGTTTCTTAGATGGACTTCTGAATTGTATGTGAGGCTTGTTTGCACACCATAGCAACATTTCTGTAGCTTTTTAGAATAAGTATATCTTTTGGCCATAATTAATAGGTAATAGATTATGTTTGAAAACTTTTTTTATAAATTAGGTCTATGAGCTAATCTTTATTTCTTTATTTAATTTAACTTTTTTTAAAAAAATGGTGAATGGTAAAACATGGGAAGAAAAATCATGGGGAAAAAAAAATCTGACTTTATAAATAGTGTAATCCATCACTGTTTTATCCAAGACTTTGTAGCAGTAAAAATCATGTCTTTCCATCTTCTAATGCAAGAGGGTTTTTTTGTGTTCTAAAAAAAAATTTAGACACAAATATCTTATGTATCATGCTAAATTTATCTTTTATCTATCTCATTAAGCTTTCCTGTTCTAAGGCATGTATGAAATGATTAAGGTGGTGAATTACTTAATTGATTTGGAAAACTCTCCTTGAATGAAAGGTTTCCTGTCACTACAGATCCATGTTGGTATTGAAAGTTTGTTGTTCTTGTCATGATGTTGTTTTAGGGAAAAGTGGCCAATTTGAGTAGCGTATAAATGTGATAATGTATGTCAAATTTCTAGCAGTCAAGATGCTTTAAATGTTACATTAGTTTTTTTTAAAAAAAAGCTATACATTCACTGGGGAGTCAGGTAAATTTTGAAGTGTTTTAGCAGTGTTTTAACTTAAATTGAAAAGTTAAGAATAAACAAACTTGGCTTTTAATGCATACAAAATGTAAAAAAAAAAAAAAAAAAAGCTTTCTCAGATTTCTTTTAATTATATGGGATGTTTTTGCTTAAGATTGCGTGCATTAGAATCCAAAACCTTAGCTTTCTAATGAAACATTTCTTTTTTTTTTTTTTTTTTTGTCTACAGAGTAATGGCCTTAAACTCACACAAGTCTGAAAAGAAGAAAAAGAAATTATATAAAGACTCACTATCTCTGGCTGCCATGATCCGTAAATTTCAGAAGGAGAAGGAAGCCATGAGGAAGAAGGAATCTAGTCCAAAACCTCCAGTGACTGTTGCAACCTCTACCCCTAGTAAAGTTCCTTCTTCCTCTCTCAGTGCAGGAAACGATATCTCTGACTTGAACATCAGGATCAATGATCCTGTCCTCTCCATTTTTGGTAGCACAAATGAACGTGAGCTCCTGCAAGAAGCTGAAAGTGCCCTGGAGATGCTGGGGGACATTGACTTTGACAAGCTGCTTGATGGCACTTCTGATGGCAGCCCAGTATCTGAGCTGTCAGGAGAAAATGGAAATGTCACTCAGGCAACCTACACCTCTCAGGTCATGACACCCAAGCAGGTGCCGGCCCTCCCAGAAGGTCTGCCTACGCTTCTTGAAAAGCGCATTGGAGACCTTCGAACAGTAAGTATGAATTCAGTGGTAAGAGATTGCATTCAAGCAGCTGAAAGAATGAGGAAGAATAATTAGGGCCTGAGCTGTCATCTGTGGAAGAAGTGTCTGAAGCACTAAAAGAATGTAGCACTGATCTTAATGTTAATCTTAATGACTGTAATTAGACTGAGGCAAATGTGACCACAGAGATATAATACGGGTTGATTGTTGAGGGCATATTTCCCAGTGGAAATAAGGTGTTCTGCTTAATCTGCTGTATAGAATAACTTGTAATATTTTTCCATAAGAGGAGTATCAGTATTTCTTTAATTTGAATTAATAGTTGGTAAAATGGGTGGTTACTTTACAATTTGCGCTGGAGAAGAAACATGGAGTACTGTTGCAGCTCATAATCCAATGTCTGCCTTGAGTTCTCACCCTGTTATGAGTGTTCTGAATTTGTCAGCTAAGAGGAAAAAAAAAAAAGGTCTGAATACTTTCCTTTTGGAAGGTTGGAATGGAATCCAAATATGTTTCAAAAATGCTAATGGGAAATATTAATTCCCTAGGTTCCAAACATCCTGATAGCTTATGTAAAGGGGAACAGATGTATGAAGTTATCTTACTATGCTCCTTGTTTCAGTTGTGGATGTTATCTTAAACTGAGAATAAATCTGTTTGATAGTTCAGGTTCTGAGACTACATGCAAACCTTTCCTTACTCAGGATAAAACAGTCTTCTTATTACCCAAAAGAGAATGTAGCTGTTAAGCTTTGAGAAAGCTGTTCACCATATCACCTTTTCCAAAGCAGTCATGTACACAATAGCAGAGGCTACTTTGCTCTGGGTTAGATGTTAATGTTACTGTTTTACCTGTATGTAAAATTTTGACAGTGTTCTTTAGTTCTGAAATGTACTGAGTTACTTGTAGTCAAGGGATTAATATTTATTAAAGCAAGTGAGAAGATTTTTGTCTACCTTTGAGTTTTCAGATTAACTTTGCTATGAACCATCAGTAAGTTCTTAGTATAAGGGACAGATACAGACCTGTGTTAGGCTAAAAATAAGTATTAGTGTTACCTAATTCACTACCCCAAATGCATTCTGCTGCATGGCACAGCCAGCCAGACTGAAGAAAGTTTTAAGTCAACTCATTCTGGCAATCCCAGCTCTGTAATCTTGTGCTTGTAATCACTGTGTTCTGGAAGTGTTGGGCTGGCTGAGCACAGTGAGCCTGCTCATGAGGCTTGGAAGTAGCCATCTGCTTTCTCATATTTGGGAGAGAACTGCACTGACCTGCACATTGACCTACAGATGCAGCTTCCTTGATTCCTATAAGTTGTCATCTGAAACACTGTCAGTGAGGTAGAGCACTGTATGAGCCCTCCGGAAATGGAGGGAAAAAAAGAGGTCCTGTAAACTTTTTTCGTATACTTAATGGTGCTCATAACTTCGGTGCTCTTAGTACAAAAGAAGCTAAAAAACTTACAAAGCTGTAGGAAAAAGCCTAGTTCCATGAAGTTATGATGGGATTAATAGATTTTTTTTTTCTAAATACATTTAGAAACTATTGGCTGAATATGATTAAAAAACCTTCCAATCTCCTTTCATATCTTCCAGTTCCCCAAATAGGCAGTTATAAAATATCTTGACAAAAGATAATAGTGTACACAGCAGGAAAGTAATAAAGTAATAAAGGCATTTTTTTGTATTGTCAAGGTAGCTGTCCAGATAAAATGGTCCTTGGACCAAAAAGTTCAGTGATAACAATGTGGTTTTGAATATCCCAATGTAATTCTCTTCAAAGACCAGCACATTGCGCTGTATGATTATAATGCTGAAATAGGCTTGTTTCCCTAGGACTCCAACATCAAGGCATATATCTTTCCTTTTACTTTAAGGTGCTAATTGTTGTGTTAACTATTCTTAAAGATACTTGTTTTAAGGCTTCCAAACCCGTTTTCTTGTAGATATCTTATTTAAAAACATCTGTAACTACCTTTTTTTAGAAACAAAGGTTTCAATATTTTTTGAACAGATAGTACCATATCCTTACCAACTGACTCTACAGTAGAAAGTAGTGAATAAAGTATGGTCCTTACAGGAACTTTAAATATGTTCATGACTAAGATGACAAAGCATGCAACATGAAATGTTGCATTCTGAAGTATGACTAGTGTTTTTTTCTGTGTATTACAGAGTTCATAAGGATAGAAAGTATTTTCCTTTCCAATTTAAATGGGATAGTCGCAAAGAGCTCGAACAATAAGTATCTCATAGTAATAAAGGGATTTTATCGAGTTTATCAAGTCTTTTATTGTTTATTTGCAGCTTTTAGCTCTGATAGTCTATTGACCACTGTAAGGCACAATTATTGAGCTGTTAAAATCTATTTGGATTGTTGGTCTTGGAGCATGCGGACTGCCTATAGTGTGTGGCATTCAGTAAGTGTGCAAGTGTGATCTCGTGTTTGGTATGAGATTACACTTGCAGGCACGTTAATCCCTCTCCAGACCTTTTTTGCTCCAGTGCCAGGGAATAGTGTTGTTTTTTGGGGTTTCGTTTGTTTGTTTTTTTAAAGTGCTTTTTTCTCTTAACTTACATAAATTTGAGAAGTAGAGGAGCTCTACTACTAGAGGGGGAAAAAATGGGAATCTAGAGTCACATTTAAAGGGATTCTGCATTGGCCTTCCTGAGAGGCTGGGGCGGGGGGGGACACCCTTAATGAAAGGAGGTATCTGTAGGAATAAGCTTGCCTGTTTTCTGTCCCAAATAAAGAGACCAGAGTAAAATACAAAAGTATAGAGTGGGGCACAATTTCCATCTTCATTCCCCATGTCTAAAGATGGAGAGAATATTGGACAGCACCAGAAAGGGTTGAGATATTCCCCTAGTCTACATACTTCCTTTGTAGAAATTGCACCGAGGACTTGATCTGTCTCGGGACACTGCAGAGTTATGACTGGGCCAGGCCCAATAGTAAAGGAAGAAAAGAAGCCTTTTATGGATTGAGAACAGTGTGATCTGTCAAGCAATGCTGCTGCTCTTAAGCAAACAGTGATACCAAAATGTCGGTGATATTTTAGGTGAGATATTAAAACAGAGCTCTCCACTGCCTTTTTTTCTTCAGTGTTTTTCTTCAGTGACAAGTAGAGTATGCTAAGCTTAGTGATCCAAGCAGATTGCAAGTAAAATGACTGCTTGCCTTAGAACAAAGAGGTTTTATTTGATGTGATAGTGATCTTCACCTTCTTTTCTAAATAGCTGAGCATAATTTGTTTTTCATGTAATGCTGTTCTCTGGAAGTTAATAGATACAGCTGCAAAGCTGTAGCTACTATGTTTGTTGGGATAATATGTGCTATGAACATTTGGGTACTTTTTATTGCTGTCTTTTCAGGCCGCAAAGATGTTTGATGAAGAGGGCAGGAAAAAGTTTTTCACACAAGACATGAATAATATTCTGCTGGAGTAAGTGCTTATCTGTATAACTCCCCCTTTTGGAAAAGGGCGTGAAAGGAAAAGTACGGGAGAGGAGGTATTACTGAGATTGTTCCAGAAAAGATTTTAACAGTCAATGAAGACAGATCAGTCTAAGCTAGTTACTAGTGAGATTTGTATATGAATATAATTCCTGTCCTAAGTATCTGTCTGTCTTAATCCACTGTAAAGTGTTTTGTAGTGCCCTGTGTCCTTGACTGTGTGTGCGAAATTCAACAAAGCTCTGCCATTATTTTCTTCCTGTCCCACATTTTCATATACTTAATGCCTTCAGCTTTTATGAAGGAAAAATGCAGATTTTTATGACTCTGTAATCCTTCAGCAAAGCATTTGATATAGAAAGTTCTTTGTTTACTCTAAAACAAAAAAAAAGTGATTTCTTGAATCTGTAGCTGCCAAAATTGAATCAAGCTTAATGTATAATTGTGTGAGGAAATTAAATTTGAATATCAGTGTTCAACACTGCTAGGAAAGTATGTAACCTTTTCACAAGGTTAGCTTACTGCATTTGAAAATATCACAAACTGCTGTTTTTAGTATGCATAGCTCAAATATGTTATGCATACAGAATTTCCTTAGGGTTTTTGTTCAGTCATCATCTTCATCTTGGAGTGCCTCACTAGTTGGCTGTCTCTTGTTTGTTTGTCAGTATTGAGCTACAGTTACAGGAGATAAATCCTGCCATCCGCAATGGAGTGTACTCTCACCTTGAGGCTTTTGTGCCATGCAATAAGGACACACTGATAAAGCGTCTGAAGAAGTTACACCTCAATGTCCAGGTAACGGCGGGGAAGAGTAGCTCCAGCATACTCTTATGTAGTAGTGAGGACAGTGCAGAAGACTAGAGCAACAGTCATGCAGGCTCCAGTGAAGGATTTTTTGATCAGTTACTACATTGTTTTAAATGCTGTTTTTCTGTGTTTCTATTATTGTGGCTGTTTGAGAACTTACTAAGTCGTTTAGACCTTTCTGTGTATGAGAGTGAAATGCTTTCATTTTGAGAGTTGGATCAAGCTAGTTATTAAAGTAGCAGAGCAAGAAAGCCATGGTAATCTTTGTTAGGACAAGGTTTGTTTGCTTGTTTTTAAATGACTATTCTGCTAATTTTTGTACCAAAGAGAAGAAAAAATTGGTAGGTTGCTAGACAAACTAGCTTGTCTTTTGAGCCAAAGTCTCTGTGTTTTGATCTTGCAACTATTTTGTTTCATTTACAGTAGCTGTTCTTTTAAGGAATATATATGCTTTCCCCCTGAGTAGAAAATCTGTTTCGATATAAAGTATCCTGACCTGGTTCTTTAGATGAAGTAAGACTTGCAGAGGGCTAAAAACATACTAAGAGGGAAAATTTTGCATACTATTTCTGCATTCAGTGGTAGGACATAATGGCACATAGTATTGTAGCTCTGAGGAAATGGTTATAACTCAGAATGCAAAGTCAGAAGATATAGGAAGAGAATTTAAGACATATAGGTAAGTGTACAGTATTATACTGTTTTGTTTTTTAGAAATGATACTAAATATGTAGTCCTGATTGTGCTCATTACCCAAAAGATTTTTTTATACCACAGAGGTTTTTTGGAGACTTGATTCATTACTTATTTGCAAGTGTTGGGATACCCTTCAATCCAACCTTCTTGCTTTATTCACTTTTTTCTCTTGACCCTTTTAATTGAAAAGGGTTTCTTGATGAGATCATACCATAATGTTCATGAAGTGGTTCTTTGTATGTGGCTACCTTTCATGATTTCTGGGCTTAAGACTACATTAGTTGTACAAGAAGTTACAAGTGCATGTATACTGTTGTTGGACTATACAGATTTAATGAAGTGTCATGTAGGAAACTACTGCTGCAGTCAATTATTTGCAATGAAAATACTGTTTTTAGGAGTTCAAGGAAAATAATTTCACAGGAACTCTATAAAATGCACTATGCTTGGCATCTAATAGGATCACTTTGATGTTTATCTGTTCCCAGGATGACCGTTTGAGAGAACCACTGCAAAAGCTGAAACTGGCTGTCAGTAATGTCATGCCTGAACAGTTATGCAAATACCAAGAGGATTGTCAGGCCCGCAATCAAGCCAAGAATGCCAAGTAGGTACTTCTAGAGTATGTGCATGATTTTTCTAGAGTCCAGCTGTCACCAGATTTTCATTTCCTGAGCTCATCCAAGTAGTATGCCCCAATTTCTTTGTACATGCCTCTTAAGTTCTGAGTTATACGAAGTACCTAAATGGCATAGATCTTGAGAAAGAAATTGTTGGAAATCGGCTGGAGTCAAGACATACACTCAATGTGAGTTAAGAATATTGCTCGTTTATTTAATGCAATAACAACACTCTTATACAGTTTAACCTCGCCCACGTGGTGTGCACGTGCCTCAAACAGCTCTCTGTTGGCTACAGCCTATGTTCGTGTATACATATCATTGGCTGGCGTTATGTTTCTGTACTTTGGGCTCCTCCCAGTTTGCAGTTGCCTAGGCATCCGGTTTACTTCTCTAGGCGGCCTAGTTCCCTTTTGTTACCGGGCCAAGGGCAAGTCTCCATCTGAAGGCCTGGGTTGCGCAGGCCTTTTGGGAGAGCATGGCCCCGACTCTCTGACCATTCCTCTATAATTCCCCCTTTTTTCTTTTGCACAAGCCAGGCTTGATTAGAAATGGAAAATAATATTCGTTTAGTGCAGGATAAGGCACAGCTAAACAAGCACAAAACAACAAGCATGGTACAATTAACAGAATGCAACACAAAATCAACACCACCATCCCTGCACTTCTGATTAACAATTGTAACCATCCCGAAATTCCCCATGCACTTAACAAGTTGTCAAATTGGTCTGCTGTTCCACAATGCCAACAACTCTTAACTTGGATATAACTAACAATCTGCTTTAAGAGCATGACATAACCATTACATCAATATAGCCTCCCTTGCCTCAGGTGTCAGGGAGGCACACACTAAGGCTTCCTTTAAGCGATCAAGAAATGACATGTATGACTCTCCACTCCCTTGTTATACTTTTGTATAAGGTGGAATTATTCTCCCATCCTCTGGTATAGACCGCAGTGCCTCTCTGGCAAAATCTGCAGACATGTGCAACACCTCGGGTGGGAATCGTGCCTGATCTCAAGGGTTAGCAAAGGCACCAGATCCCATTAAAGCCTCCTGTCCCCCTAAACGTAAAGAGTCTCCATCACGCTGTTGCATGTTTGCAAAGCCTGCAACCTCACAGGCATCCATCCATCTGGAACGCCATAAGACCTCTTGCATGGGTCCTAATATTACTTGCATGAATTGGCGCAGATCAAAAGGTGTCAATAAGTGACTCGTTAGGATTGAATTAACGATAGCTTGAGTAAATGGACCATGTAAGCCATACTGCTGTACTGATTTGTGTGCCTCTTTCACCAAATCAAACGGCAAAGGCCCCCACTGGTTTGGCTGTCCTTGAGGACCAGCTATTACTGGGAATGCTGATAATGCTCCCTGTTCCGCAAGTGACAACCTTATATCCCTCCAATGACTCTGAGGGTCATAATCTATTTTACTCTGCACCTCCTCCCCACTCTTTGCTACTCCCATATCAAAGCAAGTTTCTTTTACCATATTGCTCCCCCTCCGCCCCGAGTCCCCTTTTCAAGCTTCTCAAGACCATCCAGTAAGGCTTTGGCCCAGCCGAGCCGTTCTTCATTCTCGGGTGGAGGGTCCGGCAATGGAGGTGCAGATGGAACAGGCGCAAGTGGCTCCTCAAACACCAGCATCTTCCAATGCTACGGTGGCCCTGTTCCTGAAGTGCTTGATAAGGTAGACAAGACCGACTTCCACGTAGTTGCCAGGTCTCTCACGTTTTTATCCTCGCTAGCGATGCGATCCCAAAGCTGCTGCCCCACATCTTCCCATGTTTCCAGATCAAATACTAGGTGGGGCTTGGCTTTGAACCCATTCTCTCTGCACCAGATCGAAAGCTTACAGAGGGTCTGTTCATCATGCTTGATTCCTCTTCATGCAGAGCTTGGGGCCTTGCAAGTGTCCCCTGTCTCATGCCCATTTGCACAGCTCATAGAGCTTCTTCATACTCACGCTGGCCTCTCGCTTAGCGAGAATTTGTCCCAGCAAGGTGAGTGCTGCTTCCCTATCCATTCTCGAAAGCGGTCTTATCTGTGCAGGTCCGACCTTAGCGCCATCCAGGCTGGTCGAGCTTATCTGCCACGGTGGACGCCAGCCTGCTTCTGACTTCCACCCCTCCCTCTGTCTCCTTGACTGCCGCCTTCAGTATACAGATTCGAGGGGTCCGCATTTAAGCGTAATTCCAGGAGTCCCTGTCCCTGTTTCGCATTTAAGCGAAGTTCCAGGTTCCCTGTTTGGGCGCCAGATGTTGGAAGTCGGCTGGAGTCAAGACCTACGCTCAATGTGAGATAAGAATCTTGCTCATTTATTTAACGTAATAACAGCACTCTTATACAGTTTACCCTCGCCCACATGGTGTGCACGTGCCTCAAACAGCTCCCTGTTGGCTACAGCCTACGTTCGTGTATACATATCATTGGCTGGCGTTATGTTTCCATACTTTGGATTACAACAGGGCTCCTCCCAGTTTGCGGTTGCCTAGGCATCCGGTTTACTTCTCTAGGCGGCCTAGTTCCCTTTTGTTACCGGGCCAAGGAAAGGTCAAGGGCAAGTCTCCATCTGAAGGCCTGGGTTGTGCAGGCCTTTTGGGAGAGCATGGCCCCGACTCTCTGACCATTCCTCTGTAAGAAATTGCAAACTGAGAAGGCGACAGAGACCCAACCATGCTAGGCAATAGAAGTAGGTATGTTCAAGTTCAGTCAAGAACACGAACATATATGTTCAGTTATATTCTTTGTAGTTGTTTCCTCCTAGCTAGCTTATTTCAGAATTGCAGAATTGTGAATAGATTACTTAAAAATGGAAAGATGCTAGGCAAAGGCGCTATCTAAACTTCATCATCAGCATCCTGATGGCATCCATCCAGTGTACTGTTTTTACTTGTGATAGTGAGTAGGGAGGGAGATCAACTATTTACATCTCCCCGAAGTATATAATAAGAATCTGAAGACTGGTCTATCTTTCCTAGCACCTAACAGAGTACTCCTTCCTTATTTAAGGATACAGTTTGTGTCTGTTCTTTATACTTCTGAAGAAAATAATTGTTCTAAACTTAGGTTACAAGCAGAAGATGAACGAGAGAAAAATGGATCAGAGGAAGACGATGATGAGAAACCTGGAAAGAGGGTTGTAGGACCCAGAAAAAAGTTTCATTGGGATGATACAGTGAGGTGAGCCAAAACTACCTCTCTTTGCTGAGATTTTTCCTTTCTTTTTAATGGGATCACTAGGAGGAGGATGTTATAGAATGCGCTCTAAAAAATGATCCTTTTTGGAAGCACAACTCGACAAGCTTTGGAGAGCTCTGAAACAAAGCAGGCAAGCTAGAAAACTGCACACTTAACTTGAAAAGCAAAATCATGCCAAATCCTTTTATCACTGCTTTAAGCAAAAAACAGAAGTGGAAGCTGAGTTACAGCTGCTTCACACCATTCTGGGAACGCTGTCACAAAATGCTGTCATCCAAAGAGCGGTTAAGATGTCTGTCACAGTAAGATAGACCACCAAAATTGGCTGGGCTGTGTTGGCAGGCCTCCCAGTCCTTGGGTAAAACAGAATCCAGAATGTATGATGGATGCATCGCCTTGGCACACAGATTCTGGGCTCTCTTTGGAAAGCAATAGATTCTTGTCTGAAATACTGAAGTCTCATTGTTCTGTTTCCTAGAGTGGATTTTACTGAAAATTAAGATGATCTAGATAATTTAAGAAATAAATGGTATTTTTTAGCAAGCAGATCCCACTAAGTATTTTCCATAGAAGATATAAGCTGACTTTAGAACAGACATGAATATTATTTAGAATGTGTCATTGAATTTATCAAAATGAATACTCATCTTTACTGTAGTAAAACATGAGAGAAGGAGACTTCATGGAATATATATAACTAGCATAGCTTGATTTGCCCAGGAGAAGCCATATTTAAGGACAAGAGATGATATGCAAGTCTTGTATTTTCATTCGGTCTTTTCATGAGGCTCAGAGGGGTAAACATAAACTCTGTGCAATTTTAGGTTTTTAATGGCACTAGAAAAGAGCATCCCTGTTAGGCTATTCTATTGAAATGGTGATTTGGTGTTGAATGGGATTCATCATTTTTGGACGTGCTCCATTTTTAACTGAGGTAGAGGTCATTGTGAGCAAAATGAGAGAAGACATTTCAGGAACAAGAAAAACTCAAAAAGATGATAGTGAAACAAATACAAGAAATTACTAAAGGTAAAAATAAATGAGCTGTAAGGCCTGATAGAAACCAGGGACAGCACTGAAGAGACACAAATCACACCAGCTAGGTCATAAACATGTTAGAAGCAAATTATATATAGGAGAAAAAGAATGGTTAGAGATGAGCCCCTTTTATAACTGCCACTGGACAGCAGTTATGCAGCATTAGTTCTTCCATTTCTCAGATTTTTTTTCTGCCGAGCTTCGTTTCATTCCATGCATTTGTTCTGTGCTCTCTACAGATCTTTATTGTGTAATCTTGTCAAGATCAAGCTGGGATGTTATGAGCTAGAGCCAAATAGAAGTCAGTCTGCTGAAGATTACCTCAAAACCTTTATGGAAACAGAGGTGAAACCACTTTGGCCTAAGGGCTGGATGCAGGCAAGGTAAGATAGCTCTACAGTGGGTGTTTACTGTTCTGTGACTATTTCTTGAACCTTATTTGTTGTGATGTACTTATTTTGTCTAAGCATTACTGATATGAGTTGTTTAAAAGCTCAAAATATGCTAGTGGAACTAGAATACTATAGAAGAGTGGATGTTCTTTCAGAAACTTAAGTTTGTCTTGCATGTAAACCTGAGAGCTGAAAGAAGCTTTTCTTGGAGAGCTATTCTCTTTAGTCATCTGACAGATATAAAGTTATGTCCCTGATGCTTTTCTCTTTTGAGGTAAAGAAAGAAATGACTGCTTGAAAAGCTTTTCCTGTGATGGAGGATGGCATAGAAAGCAATGTTATCTGTATCTTGGAAGCAGTCTGAGATGCAGTGCGATTTAGAAGTTAAAATTATAAGTTGGAATTTTAACATCAAAAATCTAATGTATATTAATTTTTATAGCAAATTTTGTACTCTGTGTGTGGTCATTCTAGAATACCTACCTGCCAAAACTTTATTTGAAAACACATTAGCATATCAGGTACTCTATCCACAAGATAAGTGTGCTTAAAAAGTTCTGTCATATTTTAAAGCTTTCTCTAAAAGTGCCTTCAAGAAAAAGAAATAAATAAGAGCTGCTTGAACATCACTTTCTGTTGACCAGCAAGACTTTGTTTACTGACTGGGTAGTTTTAATACACAATATGTATTCACATATAGACTACCTTGTTACTTGCATTTAGAAATATTTTGAACACTATGAAGGATTTCTATCAAGCATGTAATATTAAGATGTACCTTATCTAAGTTATCTAGCCTCTATGGCATGGCACTCTTATAGTGTTTGTCCTGCTTTCTGTCTAAAAATCAGATTTGACAGAGGTAAGTAATTTTGTCAAACAGGTGGGTGACCACACTGTAGCAACTGGGTCAAAAGGGAGATAAATGCTCTGTTAAAAAATGCCTTGTAAGAGACAGAAAAAGAGAATATAGATGTCAGCCCCTGTGTGCTAAAACCCACCAGTCCATAGAAAAGAAATGATAGCATTTTGTTCCTTTTCTGGAAGTTGCTGATCAGAACAACTCTTTCTAACTCCCATTACACTTGTTCAATGTATTTTATGCCATGCCTGTTATACCGTGGCATTACAATTTATTGGTGACTGGGACGTCCTAAACAAAAAAGACTAAAGAAAGACAAAACACCAAGGAGGAGGGAGAAAAATATAGTTCTAAAAGTGGTGAGCTAAACTTTTCAGGAGGAAAGTCCCTATTATTTCCTGACATTTTTTCGTAAGTATTCAGTAGTCTGGTGGAGAGTAATATAATACAGGCTTGGAGATTGGTGGGGTGAAATAAATAGATGTGAGAATGGAAATCAGTGTTTTGACTGTGGAATGGCAAACACTGGAACCATCGCTGGAGGATTTTAATGTTTTCTTATTAGTTTGCTTGAGACTTGTAGAAATGTGGGGTTTTTTAACTGTTGCAGTTCTCTGGGATAACTTATCTGAGGTGAAAGCTACTTTAGATGGTGATGTGGTCAGAGTTTACATGGTGACATTGACATAGGAAAATCTTGGCTGTTTCTCTGTAAATACCACTTTAGGCTTAACTACTTGGGAATAGAGAAAGGAAATGAGTTGCCATTAACTGCCTGATTATAACTACATTTGGATACCAAGCTGTAGCATAAGTACAGGTCAGGAATTGTTCTAATTTTCCAGGACAGGAATTGATAACACAGGAGTAAAAGCATGTGCGCTTTCTTGGGATTACTGTATTGAGTTTTACTGCTCATAGAGCTGCACCACTTGCTTCATCGTGAAGTGCAAGTGTATATGCAGTGTAATAGATGCCAAAGAAGTGGCATTCAAGGGCTTATACAGAATATTAAAAAGCAAGGTTCTCTTCTGGTTTCCCACCTCCATCCCCTCACTTGAAGGAGAAAAAAAAAGGGGGGGGGTTGAGAAAGTGTGGGAGGAAAGCCTGTGATCAGTGTGGTGGTATTGGTGTGAAGAGTTTAGAGAAATCCTTCATTTCATATTTGAAATATTAACAGCTCTGAGAAGGGAACAGAATTCAAAATGTTTCTTCAGTCCTGCCAAAAAAGGTGATACTGTGACTTCTGTTTGGCCAATGACCAAACATTTGTGTTTGAATGTGAACTTAATCATTTTTTAAATTAACATTCTTGTGTTTATGTCTGCCTGTAACTGCACTGTGGCAGCAATAGGAGTATCTTGCTGTAGATCTGCTTTGAGGATAGTTGAGTACTTGGGGATCGTGTGCTGATTGTCCCTGTAGAATCACCTTCTGTTTCTTTTCTCACCCCTCTTCCAGGATGCTTTTTAAAGAAAGCCGAAGTGTTCACAATCACCTCACTTCTGCTCCGTGAGTATATTAATGCTGACACTCACTAGTATCTGCAGGTAGTTCATAGCCTTGTGTTGCTCAGTTCTTACTCTTTCCATCTTCATACCAGCTCTTTCTGGTTAGAGGGGAAAGAAGGGACATATCTAGGGGTTTGAATATATTTATAATGTTCCCAAATTTATAATGTTTTAACATAGGCATTTGGAGTTGTAGCACTTTAGTTAAACTAAATCTGGTGGATATTCATTCTTGGATTAATATCTTTTCATCAAAATATTTCAAAATACTGTAGAAGTGGTATACAGGGGCTTACACAGAATATGAAAAAGAAAGGTTCTCTTCTGGTTTCCCACCTCTATCCTCTCACTTGAGGAAAAAAAAGAGGGGGAAAAGAGCAGGGGAGGAAAGCCTGTGCCTAAAATTTGCTGTGCAGCATAACCGATCAAACCCACAGACTGCGGTGTTTCCCACTCTTTTCTTCAAGAATATTTCTCTACCTACAGTAGACTCTGCATCTAAATGGAATTTTACCTTCCTGATTCTGACAGCACTGGTCCTCTCTGAGGACCCACTGTCATTAAGCCAATATTCAAGTAACTAACTATGGCTCTGAATGTCATCTAAATTACAACTTTTTGTGATAGAGATAAGCAGGCTATTTTTCTACATAATACTAAAACTACACAGTAGTCCACCTTCAGTAAGATACTTTTTAAAACTCAGCATGTTCCTGATTGCTTTGGAAAGGAAAATAAAAGAACTATAAGGTGTTAATCTGTTGATCCTTTGGAGGAAATAGAAGTGAGACAAGAAGGTGAGAAGTGCTTAATTGCTAATTTGAAGCTGAGGAGTATTAATGCTAGCCTTAATGCTATCTTTGCTTGCATAACTGGAGTTGACACAATCATGTTCATTTGAGATGCAGGAAAGACTAGAAGCTTATTTAGCTGCTTGTTGTAATAAGCAAGTTAGGTTTTACAGTTGACAAGCAATAAAACACCTTGAGGGTAGGTGAGAACACCCACCACAAATGTTTTTGTGTCTTGATGTAATACAAATGAGATGAGACAAAAAATGACAATATAAAGTGAAATTATGTAGGTGTTATATGTAATTTCAGTTTAAATAAAGCTCCCGTATGCAGGCAAACTCTTAAAAATGTAAAAAAGGTTGGAATTACTTGATAATCTTTTTTTTCCTAAACTGGGAAAAGGACAAAGTGAATATTTTAGCTCAGTATACACTAGTTTATCCATTCAATGATTTTTTTTTTATATCCAGCATATATGCAGAGATATCTAACAAGGGCAAATAGATCAAAAGTATGTTGCTTGTTTCTTTTCTTATCCCAACCACTCACTCTTCCTGATATTTTGGCCTGATTTCTATTTCAAGGGTAGGGTATGAAAGTTGTAGCACAGTAGTTATCCTTTTACCTTAGATAGTATTGACTACTCCTCTTATTCTAATATGACTTATCTTTTTGTCTTCTGATTTGCATATCTGTGTCTCTCCTGTTTTAGGGCAAAAAAGAAGGTGATTCTGGCACCTAAACCCAAAGCGAAGGTAAATGCAACTTGTTTTCAGTGTAAGAGTGTGATATGACTCTGATGTGACTCTGACTTGAACAGCTTCCTGCCTGTGATTTGGAAAAATTCTGGCAGGAAGGTTCCTTTAGAAAATAGTAATTTAAGGGAATACTGTAAGAGGGGCTGATTTAGTTTGTGTTGTAGACTTTAAACCAAATAATGCAAAGGACTCAATTTAAACTGTGTAAGTTTTGAAGATAGACTATGAAGAGGTGCTATTCCCTTTGAAGTTTCAAAAAGTTTTAGTGTGTGTTTTGGTTTTGTTTTGAGCTAGTATTAAATTTGGCAACATTGGAAAAGTTGGGGGAATAACATAGTGAGTTGATACAGATTCTCATTAGACATGACCGTAGTCTAAATTCCATAGTCATTTTTCCTAAAGATCAGATTAGCTATTTTTTGCCACATAAATTATTCTTAACTGTGAGGTAGTCATCTTTGTGCCTCAAAAGCATTATTTTTTTATATAAATATTGAATTAGCACACAGGAGTCAACTATCTAGGTATCATAGGTACCTTTATATGGAAAATTCAGCAGTAGATCTTCATTTGAATTTGCAGAATTATAATGTTATACTGAAGAAGACTGGTTCAGCTCCAGGAAGGCTACTAAACTTTTCTCTTCTGCTCTTCCCCCTCTCTTTTCTCAGGACTCCAGTCCAAAGAAAGAACAGAAAACCTGTATGTCTTCAGTCAATTCAGGTTGTGCTGCTACACTGAGTTCCAGCACACCTACCTGCACCCCAGCCAGCTCTAGCTGCACACCAGCTCCAGAGACTATCTGCTTGGATGACTCACTGGATGAAGACCTCTCTTTCCATCCACCCTCATTGGATTCTATTTCGGATGCTCTGGCAGTTATCAATAATGGTGCCAAGGGGTCACCTCTTGGGCCCACTGTAGAAACACCACCATCAAGGCCCCGCCCGGGGCTGAGGGAAGAGAAGCTGGCAAGCATCATGAGCAAGTTGCCTCTGGCAACTTCAAAGAAAGTAGAGCCCGCTCAAACACCTCATTCATCAAGTCTTATTGCTGGTCACACAGGGCCAGTACCAAAGAAACCCCAGGACTTAGTTCACACTGGTATCTCTTCAGGCCTTATTGCTGGATCTTCAATTCAAAATCCTAAGGTTTCCTTAGAGCCTTTGCCAGCCAAACTACTTCAGCAAGGACTGCAGCGGTCAAGCCAGATTCAAGCTGCTTCCTCTTCCTCACAGACCCATGTTTCTTCTTCTAAAACCCAAGCAGCTATTTCCACCTCCTCTCAAAGACCCAAGGAGGCCAATATCTTGGTATCATCTTCAGAGGCCCAAAGTGGTGGTTCTTCAACATCACAGGTGACAAAGGCGCACCAGCATTCCACTGTACAACAGAAATATGTATCTCCTTTACAAGCAACTATTAGCAAATCACAGACCAACCCAGTGGTGAAACTAAGTAGTAATCCTAAACTGTCTTGTTCCTCACCAGTCCTCAAGACTCAAGACAAGTCCGTAGTGTATCGCCTGCCTTTGTCTAATGCCTCATCTGGAAGCAGCTCACAAGTATCTCACCCACTAGTTTCTCGGACAACATCCAGCACCTCTACCTCTAGTAACTATTTAGCCAAGGCTATGGTGTCACAGGTTTCTTCCCAGGGTTTCAAGCCTCCTTTCTCCATGGCTGCCTCTCCCAAACCTGCTGCCTCTCCCAAGTCCACTGCATCTAAGCCCTCTGTGACACCCAAGCCGAATGCATCACCTAAATTTTCATCTAAGTCCACCTCATCCCCCAGGCCTGCAGCAACACCCAGTTCTTCCAGTTCAAGTGCACTAGTTTCCCAGAGTAGTCACTCCAGCGGCAACCCCCTTCATAAACAGACCGGTGGTGTAAATATCAGCAGGCAGTCTCCCACAATGAATTTGCTGCCCTCTAATCGCACCTCAGGCCTTCAGCCTGCAAAGAACCCTCAGGCTTCTTCAAAATTGCCCAACTCTTCTCCTTCTGGAACTGTTGGCAAAAATAATTTGGGTGGAGTTGGAATGAATGTACCTGCCAGCAGAGGCAGTAACCTTAACTCGAGTGGAGCTAGTAGGACTAGTCTGTCTGGGGGAGCAGGAAGTGGAACACAGGGTGCTACTAAACAGTTGTCAACTCCACACAGACCATCTTCTGCCTCAGGGTCTCCAGTTGTAGCAGCCAGTGTGCAGGTATGCCTCTGAGTTTACTATTGTATCTTGTGTTGATACCTACTACACTTAGTTCATAAATATCTTACTCTGAAAATAAGTCCTTATAAGCCTCTGCTAAATGTAAAGACTTAAGTGAAGTCTTTTATGGGCATTTCCAGCTGATTATGAAAATCCAATAATTGGATGGGAGAAGGAATCCTGAGTTAAAATGACTGCTCTGTATTATAATGCAGTAGAACTCAGTATTTTGGTTTATTAGTATTTTTAAACACTAGAAAAAGTAAGCTTTCTGTGGCCATGGATTCAGAGGCTGCAGTGCTGTACTTCATTATTAGATGCACATGTTCCTCTATACATATTTGTAATGATGGTGGTGCTTGTATCAAAAGGTGTCTCAGTACACTTCTTGCCATGCTTCATGCAGGTTTTTTGTGGTTATGGTGTAATACAAGATATCTATTCCAATAACACCTGCAAATCTTTTCTAATATTTAAGAATAAATATGTAGTAAGATTTCTTTTCTGTGAAAGAGCTCATTGATGCATAAGGTTCCTTGAAAGATGAAACAAGCCAAACATATTTTAAAATTGTTATTCTAAAAGACTTGCAAACCTGTTTACCCAGAAGACAATGTTACTGGGGGTGATTTAGTTACTGAGATAATTTGAGATGTTTTCATCTTCCACTTTTTATTGCTGTCTTTACTACTTCAGTAAAGTGAAAGACTAAATCACTGCAAGTCTGTAGTAAATTAGAAAAACAGTGCATCTTTTTTTGTTTCGTTTTTGGGGGAGGTTGTTTCCCCCCCAGAACAGTGTGCATAGCTATTACATGGATAATCCCTTTTTATAATGCTTTAGAATATTCTTTTAGTATGCTGTTTTTTTTTCTTTTGATACAGATGAGTAAGATTTTCATTAGGCTTTTTTCTTTCACCTTTGTGTATTTGAATAGATGTTATATTAAACAAGAGACGTTAAACAAGAGATGTATCTGGCAGCCTTCTCAATTTGGGTACTTTGAATGGGCAAACACAACAAATGCACTGTAAGGGCCACAGAGGTGCCATATAGGGCCTAGAGAAGAGCTGAACCAGCTATGATGCAGTTTAGGCCCTCTAGAAGGTGCCTTTTCTGACATGTTGAACACAGTGAACATGTTGGGAACTGAGAGTTTCATTTCTCATGCAGTGCACACCTGCATGTGGTGGATGCTGCTGCAGTGATATGGAAGAGAACCTGAAATGATGTGGTAGCAGCTAGAGATGACAGACTAGGGAACTAAATGGTATTGTGTATGGTGTGAGAGGACTTCTGTAAAACACATGTGCAAGTAAAAGCCAAGTCATCTGTTCAGAAACCCTCCTTCTGGGGAAGGAGATGGATCTTGAGAGGCAATGCTGCTGAAGAGGAGGGCTGGCGCACGGCTGGTGGGTAATGAAGTAACATGAGCACATACTGTAATGCAGCAAAATACAGTGTTTTGGTATGTAGAGAGGGGAGAGCAGAGCAATTGGGCAGCTTATGGTATTATGTTTGTTACTGGGGCTTTGCATGTGCTTTTAGTGTTGACACTAAAAGGTTCAGGAGTGGTGCAACATTGATACGCTATCTATAATATATATATATATATATAATGTAGGTGTGTGTGTGAATATATTAGCCTGAAAGTTCTAATTGCTGACTAACTGAACTTGATTCCGGCCCACCTATAAGGTACAATGTACCAAAGAAGGGAAACTAATTCCAAATACATAACATAGGGTTGAGGTGAATCTTCTTTCCACTAAGTGCTTTCTAAATGAGATTGTTAATCAAGCAGAAGGTAAGAATGATGCAGAAGTTGTTTATTAGAATATTCTGACATGCATATGTAGAAGGCCAGACTAGGTGATTTCATCTGATAACTGTTTTTCCCATCATGGGAGAGTTTCCAAAAGATGTGCTTCCTTTTCCTCTCCAGCAGTTATTTACTTGGATATAAACTTGCCCTACTCTAGCTTCACAGAAATTTTGCTATATGCTACTCTGGCTGCATGTTTAGAATACAAAGCCAAAGTAAGCTAAAATTTAGTAGCCATGTTAGAACTTCTTGATGAAACCATGTGCATTTGTATTTTTGAGCAGAATCTGTCTTAAATTGGAGTCATTGAGGCCTAAAAGTCTATATAACTGGAGTGGAGCTGCTGTAGTTGAAATAAATGGGAGCATTTGAATTATAACTTTCTATGGCATTCTCTAAGTAATTTCTGTCACTGAACTTTTGTCTTGTTTCAGAAAGTACGTAAGGTCATGGAAACGCATGTTAACAAAGCTCCTTTCTCTTCTAAGGCATTTTACAAAGGAACAATTTGAAGAAATAACACTGGTTTTCTTTCATTCCACACTAAAGATTTAATAGACAGTGAATGATTGTCATGATCACCATTTGTCATGGACTTATTGTGAAATATATTTAAATGCAAAAGAGAATAAAGATCTACTTATACAGATTTTCATCCAGATTCTCTTCCAGGTGTGAGATGGAGTGTTTGTTATATATGTAGACAAAAACTGTTGCTCCTAAGATGGCTCATACAGCGAGTATCTACAAATATATCTGTATCTTTAGACTTAAATATCTGATATATCTATGTGTAGCTTTAGACTTCAAGGTTAATGTCTTCATGTTTTCTTATGAGCAGCAGCTAAACTTCCTTTAGCTGCTTTCAACACACTAAGAACAAAATTAGTAGTGAAACTTAAACTTTTTTCTTCCTGGTAGTTTTCATCACTTTCCTGTTTTTCTTTGTAAGTTGTTATAATAGAATTCAGGAAGATGTCCTTTTCACTATGGTCTCAGATATTCATTAAAATGTACCTCAAGTTTTGTTTTTGATTAAGGCTTACATGTCCAAATGTACATGTCCAGGACTCCTGTTAACTCAAATACCTATAAAATATCTGAGCTCTACTTTGTTACAAAATAAAAGATCATTTGATGTAGCATGTAAAATTATGGTATATTTATTGAGGAAAGGATAGTTAAACACAAATGTGCTGAGCAGCTTCTAATGTTTGAGGAGTTAATACAGATTGGGAACTATTGTAGCTAAAACATTGATTAATCTTTTTCCTTTTTAAATTACAATGCTTTTAATGTAATTATGACTTGTGAAGGTAGATAGTTTTCCAAGTGGGGAAACTTTTCTTGCCTTTTGCTCTTAAGTACTCTGCAGGCATTTATGTATAGGCATGAGTATACATATACATAGGTATATCTGCACCTCAGTAGCCTGGCACTTGAAGTGTGGTTTGCCCTTAAATATGGATTTTTGGCTTTTAAAAACTCTTTTTTTAGAAAGAGTATAGGGGCAGTGATTTTAAAGATCTTTGGATCTGTGTCTGATGATCGTGTGTTATAAATACAATGGAAGATATTGTGTTAAAGTTATTGCTGTTGCTGCTAAAATTACTGCTGTTACTGCTGATGCTGTGCCTAATTAGTGAGGAGATAAAGGAAATTGCCTGCAAAACTAACAAGAAAAACTTAGTTCAGCCACACTGCCTTTCCTGCATCTGAGACGTGGTTGTGCTTGCCTAGCAAATTAAGTGGCAAGAGCTCCTAGATAGATAATAAGTAGATGTTTAACATTTGAAGTACCATACTTAACTGATAATAATTGACTCTTACATCTTTAGAGGATGCTACTTAAAGCTTTAAAATCTTAAAGTACTTCTTCTCTTTGCACAGTCAACAGCAGGAGCATCATTACTGGCTAACGCCTCACCTCTGACTCTCATGGCATCACCGCTGTCTGTAACCAGCCAGAATGTGACAGCTGCGCCATTAGCTCCTTTTGGGATGCTGGGTGGCCTTGTTCCTGTGACCGTGCCCTTCCAGTTTCCTTTGGAGCTGCTTGGCTTTGGGACGGACACAGCCGGAGTGACAACCACCTCGGGATCTACCTCAGCAGCTTTCCACCACAGCCTAACTCAGAGTAAGTCGTATTAGTTGTCACACTTCTGTAGCGGAGGGAAGCAAGTAAAGATCCTAAGGGACTTAAATTCAGTTCCAGAAAATATATAAGGGAGATTAAATGTGAATTCTGGGGTTTAAAAAAATATTAAAATGTTATGGATGACCCTTGATAGATTTAAGTTTGTCATTGCCATATTCATAGTAGGTAGTTGTCTTTGTACTTTTTTTCAGATTTATTCACATATCTTAAGGAAGTATATCATGTGTATTTTTAAAATCTTCAGATTTTACAATAGAAATAAAAGGTTTAAAACTGTGATCATTCAAAAAAGTCCTTAGTTCACTAATGGCATAGGCCGTCTAATTCTAAAATTATTTTAATAGCTGAAAATATCAGCTGAGGTTGGGGTCTGTTATTTTCAATGCCTTAAGTCTTCAGGTTTTTAACCTATTATCAGTTAATTTTGGTCTTTCTACCTAAGAAATGTTATGAAGAGCTGCATCTTACCAAAAAAAAAAGAAAAAAAGGTTCCTTGCTGACTTTTGATTACCCTTACCTGAATACATGGAGGTGCTAGTGTGCATCCCAGCCATCAGAATGCTATCAGCAATTTATTTGTTGCTGTTAAGGTATCTCCAGAAATAACTGTTATTGTAAACTGAGATATTTTTCTTTCCATAAAGGTTGGATTTACTTTCTCTCCCTCTGTTCCATTTTTTCTTTCTCTCTTCTCTTTAGACTTACTGAAGGGTTTACAGCCAGGTGCTCAGCATGCAGCAACACTGTCTCACACACCTCTGCCTGCTCACTTGCAGCAAGCTTACACAGGTAAAGATAGTGTATCTCTTCCTTACTCCATTTAGTTTTGAGAAAAATAAAAGGTAAAATATCTGCATTAGACTGTAACAAAATGTTTGTCAGTTTTGAAAATAGTTTAGAGAAGATAGAAAACATATGAACAGACCCTGGTAGTGGCAGATGGTGCAAACTTTGCTATAGTTGTATTTTTAAAACCTGAATGATTTTTTTATACCTATCTTCAATAACAGGGCAAAGAAAGCTCAATAAATCTCACAGTAATGCTTTACTTGCAGTGATTTGGGAAATCCAAGCCTCTAATCTCAACTAGCAGAAGACTATTACTTCATAGTAACTAAGCTGATTATTTTTTACAACCTGTATGAAGGCTGTATTGTGGCTGTAAAAGCTTCTTGATATTTCTCCTAAGTTTTTTTATGCTTGTGTGAGCAATGTGATGGTTTCCTAATGGAAGATATGTCTTCCCTGAAAACTGTATTCTTAACAAAAATACATATTTTGTGAGTACTTGGAATAGGATATTTCCTTTTCCTGTTTGTGAACCTGAAAGCTGAAAAATTATCCTATAGTTTCAGAAGACAGTGTAATTCAGTGTGCTCTTTGCCTATCTGTAGGATTTTTTTTAGCCAGATATGGGAACAGGAGAGGTACCTGTGACTTGGAAGGTTCCTCATCCTCTTGGAGTACTCAGCTGCCAGAACTGGCAGATGCCGTTCTAAGAGGATTTGAGAACGGATTGCCTCTATCTGGTATTATCTTTAATCTTTTTGTGAGAGTACCGCTTCAAAAACTTTTATTAGTGTTGTTTTTGCTGTGTAGTGTTTTAAATGCAACTTCTCTTTTAGAGAGATGGTACGTTATAGGAGTGGTCTTTCTGATACTGCTAAAGCTAGTTATGCTAAGTAACCCCGCCACCCACTTTATGTTGGAAGATGGAGGGAAAAAAATCACTCATGACTTTATTTTTCCCCTTTTTCTGTCTCTAAACTACAGATGGAGGCCAAAGTAAAGGGGACACTAAGGTACAGCGGAAAAACCAGTGACTTCTGGACAAGCAAGGGAGTTGAAGCAGTTCTGGTTGGCTGACAGAATGTGCCCAGTTGGGAAAGTGCTTATGGTCACAGAGCTGCTGTTTCTGTCGATGTTTACATATTCTGATCCCAAGCACTGTGGTGAGAGGAAGAAGAAAGAAAACAATACTTGATCAAACAGAGAAGGAAAAGGGGGACTGGTCCTCCTGGTCATGCAGACTGGTTGTAGTTTTGTTCTTGCCTAAAAAAAAAAAAAAAAAAAATCTTATCTGCTCTGATTGGCTTTTTTAAAAAAAAAAAAAATTGGTTGTCAAACCCACAGCAGCACAAACATATTTTCTGTGTGATGTCCAATGGAAAGTTGAAAGCATGAGAGGAGCTACAATAGGCTTCATCCATTGTGTGAGGTGGAGTTGTCCACTTAGTTTCCTTAAGTGCCCAGCATAAAGTTCTATGTAGGTCCTGAGTGTACCATGTGTTTGCGGACCAAAGGATATATAGAGTAGAGGTGGTGTCGGGATACTTTGGGTTATATTGAAAACCTTACACAGATACAGAGTTTCTGATATGGGCATTTTTCCAGCTTTTATAAGGCTTTTTGGCTTTAGGGAGCCTACATATATATGCAGTCTCATTAGTCCCAGAGAGTTGTCTTCTGGGATCTCCTGGTATGTGAAATGTAAGAGACAGACTACTGGGAAACCTCTTGCTCCTTGCTTTTGTTTGTTTATTAACACAATTCTTATTTAAGAGAAGAGGGGAGTGGAAATTTTTCATCTTACGTAAAAAGGAAATTTACATTTTATTGGTCAGACTAGTATTTCTTCCCTGTTCCCCTCCCTCTTTTTTTTTTTTTTTTTTTTTTTTTTTTTTTAAGGCACACTATGGTATTTTAGTTCTTTTGCTTGGTTCTGCTTTGCCTTGTGCCTATCTGCTACTAAAATGAAGTCATGCCCTATCACATACTTTATAAAACATGATCAAAATTTTCACCCACTCTCGATCTTCCTCATCTTTCATCTAACTTCTCCCAGAAGCCATGCATTATATAGATCTGCTAGTCAAGGAAAGCTGGATGTGACTTATTCCAGAGCCAGGTTAAGGCTCTTCAGGCATTAGCCAAAGAGGAGTCGTTCAAGAGCGACCAGAGGTGCCTTCTCTTCTAGGGGCTGTGTGGGTTGTCTCAAGCATTTCCAGCCCCTGCTGGCCTGGGGAGTTCCTGACCTGAACTCTTCCTTACATAGTAGCACAAGACTGCAAAACTGGCTTTCCTCTTTCTTTTTTTTTTTTTTTCAATAGCAATACATTGACTGGTTCATTTGTAAGGTTAGGAAATATCCAGCACATATTGCACTTTTGACACTAGGACAGAACTTTACTGTGGAGTCCCATGTGTTGTCAAATAAAAGATGAAAATGGCAAACTAAAGTAATGAGGGGAAAAAAGGAGCAGTTAAAATCATGATGCCCTTCTCCTTCAACCCTGAAACATTCCTTTGATCAGAAATGCAGAAGTTCCTAGTAGCTACTCTTTGCAGTAGCTTAAACTGAGATTGAAACCAGTGGCTAACAGTTGTCTCGCTTTCCAGAGACCGACTTTGATTCGTGGATACTGAATCTTCAATGCTCTTTGCTAGATTAACTTACAGCTTTCAGTTTTCTCTTGTGTGATTTTTTTCCTAGACAATACAACAATTTTCTTTTCTATTTAGAGCTCATTTTAATTTTATATAAATATATATAACATGAATTTAAAATAATATATATTGTATATTTAGTATAAAATGTTGGGTTGAGCTCAGCAATAAATGTTTTTGCACAACACTTCTGTGAAAGACAGATTGAATTAAAATAAGATGCATTAGTTCATGAATTTCATTCTGTAGCATCAGCCAAACTGCATGCTTTTTAGCTAATGTTTTGTATGTGACATGTTGATTAGATAAGCTTACATCTCAATCATCAAGGTTTAGAGTTGAAACATAGCTGTGCAGACCCTGGCATTATTAATCTGATACAAATTCAACAGAACAGAATACAGATTTTATCTGATACTTTTTTTTTCTTCAGGAAGGGTTGAAGGAAGAAAATTTGATGCCAAACAATTCTGGCAGGATGTTAATTCTCTGAACTTCATCAAGTTTCAGAACTTTCCAAATAATGCATGTAGCTAGGGAAGTTGCACCAGGCAGCAATACCTTTAAAAGACCCTGTCCAAAGACTTCTACCTCTTCTACATTTTCTTCATCAAGGCATCTCATTCAAATTATTACTGTCTTTGTCTTTTATATTTGTAAAAGAAATTTGAGATCTGGGGATTTGGAAGTCCTTTAATTGCTGAACAAACATCCTTTCAGCATCTCTTCCTGGAAGTATGATCCTCCTTCTGTGGAGGAGTATCCTCTCTCAACCTTAAGAAGATGGGGAGTAGATCAGACTCTGCAGCCTGTGGAACTTCTCTAATAGACTTGGGAAACAGGTAAATTAACAGTTACTGTGAAATTAGGCTATAGGATGATGAACATGAATAAAATTATATATTCTTCATGAAGCCAGGTCAAACAGTCACCCAAGGGTAATTCTCATTCATAATCCTGAGTGTCTTTGGAATCAGCAACACGGTGATGAAAGGGCTGCTTATTCCTTTTTCCCTCTTCTCCCTTGAGATTTAAACCTAGCCAAAGCCAAATCAAAGGAATTAATAGGCTGGCTCCTGGATGTTTTGCAAGTAGCATAAATAGGATGAAAAGTGAAAGATGTCTGCAACATCCCTGTGCAAAATTAGGTTAATACTTCACTACTTCCTGTACAGCAGTTCTTCTAAAGACAGGTTTTTTCCCCAGGTTTTTACTACTTTTCAAGGGCCTTCAGTAATAAAACTGTAGTTGTACATACTAAATAACCCTCAGTATTCACAAGCAATAAAGCCAGGAAGAGCTGTCTTTCTAGGCAGCAGGGCTGAACTTGGTTTGGGGACTGTATATGAGCTATGGTGTCAGGCTCACTGTGAGCCCCAACCAGACGCAAGCAATAATTTCAAACACAGGTTTTAGATGTTAAAACCTTCCCAGTGATATTTTCTGCTATGTGATCCAAACCCCCAAAAGTTATTGTAGCTGTTTTAAATCTTTTGAGACATTTGTGATATAAGTAAAAAGGAGGCAGGTAAGATGAAAAACAGGCTGCAAAATTTTTGATGACTTGGGCTGTAACTGCAGTGTTCTCTCCCTCTAAGAAAGATGGTAATGGCCTAAATTTTGTCCACTTTGTCCAGTTTTCTCTGTTAATTCAAGATATGTGGCTAAAACTGAATAACTCAGTCACAAGTGTGGATGCTGTGGGTTTTACATCTGTTTTCTGCTAATCAGAAGTAACTTTAAATTGTCTGGGTTCTGTGTCTTGTTTGAATCCAATCCAAGTTCTCATGCACATGTTTGGGGCTGGAGCAGGTGCCAAGAGCCTGTTGCCTCCCTGCTGTCCCATCACCTGACCCTTCCTCCACAGTCCTTCTCCACTTGGTCCAAGAGCCTTGAGGACGTGAAAACAGAAATTCTGCAACTCTCCCAAGCTGCCATCAGTTGTGTGAACCATTAACCCTCTGGGAGTCATGTTGGACTCCAACTAACTTTATCACATTTGCTGCTACATTCGTAAAATGAACTTTTGGCTGTATTTATTAGCAAAGTTTAATCTAGTTTACAGTTTTAATTTTTTTTAGTAGTTTTTGCCCACAGATGGATTAGAAGTGTTGGTGTTTGGGGTTTTCTTTGTTCGTTTGGTTTGGGTGAATTGCTAAAGGCACAGTGGTCCCTCTGCTGTTTTTGTGTTGGATTTTTTTGAAGATGGTATTGCAGGAAAACCTGCAGTCAAGCTAAGCTCTGGAAGGCTTCCTCCCACACCTCTAACTTCGATCTTTTGTTGAACTGGGGAGAATCACTAAAGGGACTCTTGCTTTTTGTATGTTTGTTTGTTTTCATGAAATGAACCAGAAGGTGAAAGCAGTAGATAAATGACTGATTAATTAACACTTTATGCAATTTTAATTTTATAGAAATTAAAAGTTATTAGACTTCTGATTGGTCCTAGCTCTGGTGGAATGGCTGTTACCCTCCATGACTTACTTGATTCAGGCCTTTGTCCTTTGTTTAAGTGCCTTTTTATTTTATTTCCCCACCCTTTTTAAACTGTTCTCAGAGATCCTGAAGTGCTGGAAAGCATTTTGGAAGAAAAAAATCTTAAGCTTGCCAAGATGGCTTTATGCTGTTATACTATTTTTTCCTTTTGTAATATGTGTAATGTGCGTGTAACTTCATAGCTGCTGTACCATGGCATTTGTTCTGTATGCTTGTGCTTTTTCTCACACTCGCACACAAACCAGTATTCCTGAGAATCCTGTTTCTTTCTATGTTCTGGCTGTGTTGAACTGTTTTACTTGCAAAAAGTGAACATTTGGGGAAAGAAGGCAACATAATAAAAGGGATGTGTGTGTGTGATTGTGTGTAAACGCATATGGGAGAAAGGAGGTGGTTAATGGGAAAGAAACATTTTGCATTTTCCTCTTGAAGGTTTTAAATTTGAATTTAATTAGATCATAAACAAAACATGGAACCTGTCTGGATATCTTGTTAGTACTGGACTGCTTCACACAATTACTGAGTTTGCAAAGGCATGCAGCTGACATAAATGTGAACAGGAAAAAGAAAAGGTTAAAATAGCAGCTTCCAGCAAGTCTGAGTTGTGATGAACTGCAAGGGATCTTGCGTGTGGCTTGTTATATAGCCTGATGAGTTATTGCAAAGATTCCCGCTTTTGACGAAGTTGTCACTTCCTGTCATACAACATATGTAAGAAGCTCTATATACCCTGTTAGAGTAGAGCTGCTAATTGAAATTAAAGTTGCCTGTGCTTCACAAGCTGCCTAAATCATGTACCATAAAAAGTACTTTTCTAGTTCTGCCTTTTCTTTTAATGAGTTCTGATTAATGGTTCATTCTGCTGAAGCAATGATCAGTAAGTTCATGTATTGTCAGCTGCAAGTGAACTGTCAAAATACCATTTATGCTTGTTTCTTTGTTCTCTTGACAAAATTAGCTATCTGCAGTGGATCTAGCGATTTTAGCAGTTGTGCTGAGGATGTGTCTAGGTTATGGTTACTGCAAACGGACATACCTGAAATCAGCAATTCATGTGTTGATCAGCACTAAACTTAGGACACAAATAGCATCACTGGGCTGTGCTGGTTCTGTGAGGTGCTTCCACTGGGCAAGATCTAATTTTGAATTGTATTGTGAAAAGTAGATATTTATCTCTTCAGAAACTGCAGTAGGAATGGCATGCAAAGCTTTTTCCTAATTAGGTGGAAAGCTCATCTGTAGAGCAATAAATAAGATACTGATACAGCAAGTGTTCCTTGGGCAAAAAAAAAATAGCCTGTTTCAGTTCTTAGCTCATCTTAATGCAATTAAATGAATCTGTAAACTAGGCTATAAGCAGATAGTCTTTCCTACTCTACTGGTGCCAGTCAGAGCTCGTACTGTTGCTGGCAGCTTGGCCAGTGGAAGTAATTGGAGCGCTTCCTACCTACTTCAGCAGTTAGCCTGGCAGTAAACTGAGCTAATGTGGCTTTTTCAGTGCTGTTTGATTCATTTGAGGCACCCCTGCTCCCTTATCTTTGGCTGAATTGGGAGATAAGAAAGCTATGACTGGTGATGAGTGCTGACTGTTGCAATGTTTTTAACAGGTGTGGCTATGCTCAGAAATCACTGTCCATTTAAGTAATAACTACCGATGTTAAGCAGCCAGAAGTAGGCTTGCTGGGCTACTGGAGAAAAATAATAATAAGTCATGTAGAAGAATATTCTTGTTGCAGAAACTTCTGGAGTAGCCTGATCGTTCTTTTCCTATGATCCAGTGACCCCTCGCTGCTGTATTATAGCCTTTTGGGGCCACAGAAAGTCCTGTTGCTGCTATAAGTTATGCTGAGAGATCAGCATGGCCTGAAACTAACCCAAAATTGGGGAAATGCAGTGATTCCCTACAGCCAGTTTTGCACACTCCTTGTAAATGATGCTGTAGTAATCTTGTCAGGAGTCAAGGAAAATGGTCTGTTTTTTGTAGCCAGCTTGACAGTTATAATTTACTACAGAGCAACTCTGGAAAAGAATTGGGTTTTTGTGTTTTGTAAATTTAAAATGAATTTCAGTCTCATTTTCCTTGCAAACTTTTCTTGCTTATGTAATAATCATTACCTAATGCATTTATAGTGAAGTAATCCTAAACAAATAGGTTTCGCTACCTTTTGACTTTTTTATAATGCTCAATACTACTGCTTCTTTGGCCCAACAGGGTGCGCAGATGTATATTGCCAGAAAATAGAGTAATGGTTGATACTGTTCAACACCAAGGGAAAGGAGATGAGAACACCACCCAATACCAGCCAGGAGGTACCACGAGCTATAAGCCAAAACAAGTAGTTGTGGAGGCAGCCAGAGCTGTTTTGAGACTGACCAGATTTCATCAGTGGGCAGGGAATGGGAGAAGAAACATTTCTTTGTTCTCCACTTTTTTTTTTTTTTCCCAGATAAGGCCTTAGTTTGATCAGTAGTCACTAATTTCGACTATGCAGATAAGTATTCTTTACATGTCTCAGTGTTAAATGCGCTCCTTCCCCCAGCTACCCCTTTTAACACATGTTGAAGTTTTACCCAAAGAAAATAGAATATTTTTGAGTGTCTGTACTGCAGAACTGTTTTTTGCTAACCTGAAGAAAGAAAATTGTATTTTGAGAGAAACCCTTACCCTGGTGCAGCACCCAGTGTCAAAAGTGTCATGAAACTGCTTTAAGAGGGAAGCTAATTTGACTTTGTGACAAGTTTTAGTCTAAGCTTTTAGAATATTCAGCTCTAAAAATTGGTTTAAGAAACCACAGAATTTTTTTAATGTATAGATTGGTTTTGGGGAGAAGCTACTGAGAGAGACATCCTGTGTTCCTTCCAGTATCAGAAGTATATTCAGTCAATTCCTTACTTAAATGAAGTTTCTTCTAAACAAGGGGAGGTATTAGCTGCATAGTAGCTGAATCTCTAACTAAAATTGAATTGAGATTTACCCATGTATTTCTCACTGACATTTTAGCCTTGTATGTAATTCTAAAAGAACAATTTAGCTCAGAGGTGAGAACTGTAGTATGTGTGTGTTATTGCAGTAATTCCATCCTGTAGCAATTAGTACCATGTTCTTGCATAGCTCTCAAGATCCATACTGGAAATAGATGGAGGAAAAAAATATATTTTTGGACTACTGTTAAAAAAAAAATTACAAAATTCATTACTCTTTCCTCCCAAGTCTACTGAACAGTGTTATATTTTAGCAGTTAAAGTAGTGCCCTTGTTATGTGATTTGTCTCTTGTAGTCTTTTCTTGAGGGAGGGTTAGAAGCATTTCATGAGTAATCTGTAAAATTTTTGCATTTTCTAGCTTGTAAGTCAGGTGCTTGTAACAAGGCATCAGTGTGATTATAACCTCTACAGATACGAAAGCCCTGCGTTAAGAATATTTCACTGAAAGAGAAAATAAACAGGCGTGGGTGTGAGTCCCTTTGGCTCTGCCTGGGGAAGAGGCTCACTCAAGAACGGAGCTTCCAGACACGCCTGCCTGCACTGCTACTCATAGGCAGGATCACCCAGTGACAGAGTTTCGGCCTCGGTATCCTTTGTTTGTTGTCACGGTTAGTGTGTATGTTGTTAAGAACCTTGAAAATAGCTGCATTCTTGCTGGCTGGCTGGTGATGAGAACGAATGAGGCCATGTACAGTGATGGGCTGGGAAAGACAGATGTGCAGAGTTTTTTTTGCCTTTTAGTGCGCATCTTGGAACACATAATGGCCACATGTTTGTTACAAACGAGCACTTGGTGACAGCTACGATTCTGGGTAGTCTCGGTGTCAAAACAAAGGAATGCACAGCTACCATGCAATGGCAAACCTGTCTGAGTCGGTGATTCTGTAGTGCTGCTTTATTTAGTCCATCGTGCATTTGTATGAGGTCACCTTGCCACTTTCAATGCGTGCTTGTTTCAAAGCATACAGAGCTTAGCGGCAGAGAGGATTCGAACAGCTGTGTGCTCGCTCGGGCTCTCCAGAGTACTCCCATGTGAAATGCTCCCCTCTTGCAACAACACAGCTGAACAACCAAATACAGCTACATCCGGGTGACTAGCACCGCTTTCCTTTGGGTTTTTAGGGAGATGTGTTCCACTAACTTCAAAGGTTACTGTATTTTAAATGTGATTTAATTTCTTTCCTCTCTTCTTATAAAACTGGACCTGAACACAAGTTTTATGTTTTTTGGTTTTTTGGGTTTTTTGTAATAATCTCAGGACCTGAAAGATTGTAGCATTTAGTGTGTCTTAAAAATGATGTACTGTACCAGCCATGGATTTTTGTAAATACACCTGTTTCCCTCTTTTGTATTTTTCTTTTTTTTAAGTGTGTAAGGCTCTTTGACAGAGGAACTGGTGCCTGTTTAGTTTCCATCCTGAACTGAAGCAGGAAGTGGGGAAGCTGCTGCTGCAAAAGCCTGCACCAGTTCCAAATATTGGGTATATTGTTCTGATCAGTTTAATAGCTGCTAGTATATATGTATTTTTATCTTTTCATTCGGAAGCCAGTCTGAGTTCCTGTTGTGGCTAGCAGAGCCCTATCAGGGAGACTTGTATTGTTAAATCTATTTTGTTCAACTTCTCAATCTTTTCACTCCTTCGGATACCCAGGGTGATGATCCCTGACAATGTTTTGGTCCAAAAAGATGATTGCATGTGTACCCTGTGATTACGTAATGGTGTAATTCCTGCAGGCGATGCCTGTTTCCCCTGTTACAGAGATAACCTTCCCTTCCATTTTCCACTCGGAATTCTGAGAAGAGTGCTGCAAAGATTTTCTTATTATTTGTTTGTTTTAGCAGCAGCAGCAATCTTTGCTCCAGGATCCAAGCTGGCAGACCCCTGTTCTACAGCAAGAGCCTTACTCGATACGGTGTAGCTGTTGCCTGTCCTTGACTGCGACAGGCTTTTTTTCATGAGTGTTCTTTTCTTTTTTGTATGTGTCGTGTCCGTGCTCTATTAAATAAAGAGGAATGTACATATTAGCTGTGCCTCTGTAATTTCACACCAAGGTTAAACACTTTTTTTTTTTCCAATCTGATGAAGGGTTTATCATTAACTTTTTGGGGGCGGCTTCTTTAGGGAGAGAGGAGGGAGGAGAAATGAATACTCTTTTTTTTTTTTTGGAGTATATGTATTTTTTTCTTTTTTGTTTTATGTTACGCTGCCAAAAAAAAATAATTTAAAAAAATAATATTAAAAAAACGGGGATAAAAGCTCCTGTCGCTCATTTAAGGCGCGGCCAGGCCCCGCCGCCCCCGCCTTTGCTGCGAGGAACTACTCTACCCAGCAGCCCCTGCACGACCCCCCCCCCCCCCACCGGGAGGGAGAGGTCCCAGGAGGCTTCGCGGCACCATCCCTCGCTCCGCCAGCCGCGGCGCGGAGCTGCTGTCCCATGGGGAAGTTCGAATGCAGAACAATGGGGTCCATATAAGGGAAAGGGGGCGGGGATATTCGATAAGTAGGGGCGTGGAACATTCGTGCTCGTGGGAGCCCCAGTGGCCTAATGGATAAGGCATTGGCCTCCTAAGCCAGGGATTGTGGGTTCGAGTCCCATCTGGGGTGATGCTTCTTTTTGCTTCCTGCCGCCTGCTCTTTTGACCCCTAGGACGGCGAGACGGGACCTTCCGCGCGGAGACGGCGCTCGGGGAGAGACTGGCAGGGTCGCGGCAGCCCGAGCCTGGCCCCGTGGGACTCCCGTTCGCGGCGTTTGACACTGTGATTAACGAGGCGGCTGTTTGCCTTTGTTCTGCTTTGTTTTGTTTTGCTTTCCCCCCGACCTTGGCCAGGGGGAGTCCTGTCTTTCTGAAGCTGAACGACGTTAAGCCCTGCGTGTGCAGCCCGATCAAATTCGCAAATAAAACTTCAAAGGCGCAGACTTTGAGACTAGAATAGCTGGGAGTTCCTTCCAAAGCTTCTTGCGTTACTTTTGTTTGTTTTGCATTCTTTTGTTTTCATTTTTACAAGGAAATAAAAGTCTTTGGAACACGCCACGGATCCTGCGGGCGCTGCCCCCTCCCGCCAAACGGGCTACGCGCGCTTCCTCCGCTCGACGATCGACCCAAGAAGAGGCGGGAGGGGTCGCGATCGCGGGACTCGGCGCTCGATAGCTTGTCCCGGCCGCCCGAGCCGTTGGCCACCGCCCCGCGACCCCCCCGCTCCCGCGAGATGCGGCTGGGGGCGCGAGGGCTGCAGCGGCGCCCTCCGCCCCGCTTCCCTATTGGCTGGCGCGGCGAGGCGGCGGCGCCCCGATTGGCAGAGGGCAGGCGCGGGCGGGAGCGGCGGAAGATGGCGGCGCTGGGCCCGCCGCTGCGCACCTTGCGCGGCCTCCTGCGGGAGCTGCGCCACGCGAGCGCGCGCGCGGGCCGCCCCTACCGCGACACGCCCGCCTACCGGCACGTCATGGCGGCCTTCCGCGCCCACCGGGTACGGCGCGGGCTGCCCCGCCGCCCCCTCGTGTGTCTGGCGGCCGCGCAGCGCGGGAGCGCGTCCAAGTCTCTGTCCCCTCCTCTCTGCAGGTGACGAGCGAGAAGCTCTGCCGGGCCCAGCAGGAGCTGCACTTCCAGGCGGCCACGTACCTGTGCCTGCTGCGCAGCGTGCGGGAGCACCTGGCCCTTCACCACGAGTACCACGGCAAGGGGGAGCGCTCGCCCGACGAGGTGGCAGGGCTCGTGGGCTTCAGGCTGCCGCAGCAGCCCGGAGGAAAGGGCTGGGATTCATAGGAGCGCAGGCGCTCAGGAGGCCCCCGCGTGAGGACTTCACAACGGCTGTTACGTGTGCTATTTATCTGTGAATAAAGGTGCTAGGCAGTGTGGAAACTGCCTAGCTTTCTAGCTTACGCTTTCTCTTGGTTTTAGGTGAGCTTCAAATAATCCATAATGGGAAATCCCTCTCTACTGACCAAGCACACCCAACCCACCACTAGATCTGAGTATCTGGTGTGACAGGCAACCTCCAGAAATGGAGGAGGGCTATGTACAAGGAGGAAAAAAATGCTTTTGAAAAAAATGATTTCTCTAAACAATTTTGATAAATGCAAAGGTAAGAGGATCTGTGTGTCGCCTGTGGGATTTTTCTGTCACGTTCTCTGTGTAGCAATCCTTCCATTTTTTTCCAAGAGTAAAATGCCTTTCCTTGAAGGTGCTAGCAGATCTCTTTGTCTTGAAGATTGTTTTCTGTAGTAGTGAACTAGTGATTAATAGTTGAAAGCGAAAAGTACTGCTTAATGAATTACAAATTCCTGAGGGTTTAGGAATGGCTTACTCTAATACAGCAGGCTTCCTGTTCTAATACCTTGTGTGTTTTGGAAAGCATTTCTTTAAGCAATGAACTGAATGCTTGTGCTGTGGATTTTTGAAAAAATAAGGTTCTGTGGACTGCAAATTCTGGTAGTTTTTGCAGAATCCCACCAGGTGAACAGCAGTGGTGTTATTTTGAAAAAAATGTGATGGAAAAGTACCAATTTGTTAGTAGTTGACCTGATCAAAGTTGCTGGGAATCAGCATACCCAGAAAATTGGTAAAATATCTTTGATATTGTGAGATGCTTTACTTAAAAGTAATTGCTACATTCTGCCCTTCATCTTTCCAGTGGGCTGAAGTCCCTCGTCCAAAGCCTTGCGTTCCAGATGAAAATGCACAGCTTGCTGAAACCAAAAGCTGAAGTTTGGGTTGAGATACACAAGATGGAGCAATCTTTGCTCTTTAAAGAGTACCTAAAACTAAAGGTTTAATAGTTTGGGGATAAATGATGGCTAAACTTTCTCCATTTTTCCTAAAAAGAATAAGGTGTTAATAGAAATAAATTCAACTGCGATCTATTAGTGCTACATGCTCTGGATGTCCCTGCTTGAGCAGAGGGGTTGGACTAGATGATCTCTAGAGGTCCCTTCCGGCCTCAACCACTCTGTGATTCTGTAATTTCCACATGATGCAAAACAATACAGTGACTAACAAAAGACTACTTATATATTAAAGGATAAAATGTTTTGAATGGTTGAGGAACACTGAAGACTGTGTTTTGTTATTCCAGACTGTTTTTAAGCACTGCATCTTCTTTGCAAATTCTTGTTAAAGTCGGTTACTTTTGGCCGATTTTATAGGGTTTTTTGTTTTGTTTTGTAGGAGGTAATGTAAGGTAATCTTAATAAACCCAAGTGTTGAGCACCATGGGAATTGATCTCTGTTTTGCAATTGACTGCTTTTGGGCACTAGGTGGCAACACGGTGGTTACGAGGACAACCGCAAAACGCATGACTTAATTTCGCAACTTGCATCCTCCCCATTTTGTCTAACGGGTCTTGCTGTTCTGGAAACGTAACTGGATCCAACGAACAACAGTTCCTTCAGTTCTAAGGGCGGTTCTCTAAAAACTTGCTATTGTATTAGCTTTTCAGCGTCAACTGTAATGAAGCTGCTCCGTTTTAATCCCCGCCGACAGAGAGCGCCCAGGGACCCCGCCGGGCCGCGATGGCTGCGGCGCTGGGCCCGTGGGCCCTCGGCGGGGCCTGGCGGAGCTGCCCCGCTCCCTCGGCAGCGCCCGTCCTGCTCGGGTCGCGCCCCCCCGCCTTCGGGGCCGCCTAACGGCCGCGCCCGCCTCGGAGACCGGCGCGTCATGGCGGCACCGCGGGGCCGCCCAGCCAATTGGCGCACTTCTGGGGCGCAGCCAATGAGTGAGCCCGCCACGCCGCGCGTCACCGGCCGAACACCGCCCGCCGCGGCCAATGGGCGGACGCCAAAGCGTGTCGGCGCTGACGTCGCGCGGCGGACGGGAGGCGCAGGGCGCGTGCGCGCGGGTTTCCGTTACGGGCGGCGCGGGCGCGTGGCAGGCGCGAGGGGGACAGTGAGTAGGGGGGAGGGGGTGCCGAGCCCGAGCTGAGCCCGGCGCCGCGCGGCTTCTCCGCTCCGCCTGCCACCGGCAGCGCCCGCTTCTTCCCCCGCGGTGTTGGCGGAGCGGCTCCGCCCGGGCCCGCGGGTGACGCGAGCGGGAGGGCGGAGAGCCGGGCCTCGGGCCTTGTAGGCCGCTCTCGGCGTGACTCGGCCGGGCCGGTGCCCCACACGCTCAAAATGTCGGCGCAGGCCCAGATGCGCGCCATGCTGGACCAGCTCATGGGCACGTCCCGGGACGGTAAGTGCCCCTCCGACCGGCGTGGGGGAGGGGAGGCGCTGGGGCGGAGCCGTCGAGGCCGCTGCGGTCACGGCGGTGCCGGGCGGGGAGGCCCTCGGCGGTGGTTGCGCGGGCCCCGGGCCCGCTTTCTCCCCGCACCCCGCCGCCGGGGCGGGGCCTGCTGAGGTCGTAGGTCAGCGGCCGGGCCGGGGGGGTCCTGGGGCGCCGGATGGCGGCTCCCGCCTCGGGCCTGGCGGAGCTGCCGCCCGCGCGGGGCCGCTGCGGCTGTAGGAGGCCCCAACGCTGCGGCGTGGGAGCCGCTCCCGGGTCAGCGGCGGAACTGCGCCCCCCGAGGCACCCGCCCGCGCCCTGTCCTGCATCGCTCACCTCAGAGGGGAAACAGCAGTTTGTTTAGCTACAGCGAGAGCGAATGAAAAACAAAAGCAAAAAAAAAAAGCGGGGGGGGGGAACGAAATCCTCCACCTGCTTCAGTAGAGCGGTGGTGTTTTCACATTATTATAGTCTTGTCTCAAGTCTGACCCAAACCATCATTTCAGTCAGCAGGTGGGTATGGCCGTTACTTTCTGATAGAGAAAGTTTAACCAATTCAGAGAGAGAATTTAACCAGTTGAACTTTTAATAGAACAAAAAAGTAAAGTTAGCTAATCCAAGTGATTGATTTTTTTTAAAAAAAAAGCAAAGCTAAGATTTACACTTTAGCGGCAGTAATCTCAAGAAAGATACGCAAGATGTGCAGTAAGGCTTCACTTAACTTAAGGGTTTCAGTGGAATAATAACCTTTTTTTTTTTTTTTTTTTTTTTTTTTTTTTTTTTAGAAATTTTGAAACAGAGCATAGCGATTTGCATAAAAGTTTGAATTGATAGTGACCGTTAAATCCACAAACTTTAAGGACTGCATGAAAGGAGCTTTTCTTGTAATGCTGTCCAAACTATTTTATTTGTAAATGAGGGAATAGTGCACAGGAGAGGAGACTAATTAGAGACCTTCTGAATGTTTTGCATGTTGTACTAAGTCTTAGAAGCATGTAGTGGCATGTGTGCTTGCTGAACTTTGCACTGTATTAATGATTTTTCCTGTAGGTTATGTGAAGCAGGAGGTTACCTTTTTTTTTTTGTGTGTGTGTGTGTGTGTGCCAGTTGCTTGTTTGTACTCAGTGTGTTTTTTTGTTTGTTTTGTTTTTTTTCCCCTTTGGTTTTGTTTCCTCTTGTTTAGAATCTATGATTTTGCCTGTGTCACTAATTTGCACATACCTGGTATATCATGAGTGCTTTATGCTAAATAACTTTAATGAGGGGTGTGACAATCTCATTGAGTAAGTACTATTCTGTAGAGACTGCCTTCCGGCACAGGGCTGACTTGTGATAGAGCTTGCTGGATCCGACTCCGGGTGTTTGTGTCTGGGCTAGACGATTTTAAATACTTCCTGTTATGCCTGCGCATGTCCCAGTGCGTCGTCTGGCAAGGTAACGTGCTTCGAGATCTTCAGTTTTCTTGGTGTTGGCACCCAGACCGTAGTCTCAAGAGAGCTAATTAGGAGGACACAGAGTATTTAAAGGGGAAGGGTGCGTTTCAGCTTACAAATGTGTTATTCTGTGGGAGCAGGATTTGTTGTGGCAGCAGTCTAGAAATGCTTTGTTTAAGATCTAAACCATAGGGGAATAATCCATCTTGGAAAAATTCATGATGAAAGCCATCATCTCATTATTGCATCGCTAAAATCATAAATCCATGCAAAGATGTGCTTAGCTATTTTGAAATTAAGTTGCTAAAAAGGAGAGATACAAATGAAATTGCTATGAGAGAGATAAGAAGGAAAGAATATTGGGCAGAGCTGGCTTTCACTATCGGATTAAGTGGGAATTTGAGGGTCTCTGTAACAGTAATTTAGTTTTACAAAAAACAAGCGCAGTGCAGCATTATTTAAACCAAAGTGTTCTCAGACATTGAAAATCTTAATTGTTCTGTAAAGCTAAATTCAAGACCATTCTCAAGGTCGTTGAAATACAGCTACCCTTGAAAGTAGTGGGTTTGGATTTGTTGGCATTCTTTTTTCTCTTTTTTTTTTTTTTTTTCTTTTTTTCCTCTCTGCCATTTCTGGCAAATATTCTATTTCTAGTAATATGCAAATCATAGCTTTTCTTTAAAATCTGGCCTTTTTTCACTTTGGCGGATTGTGGCTGTCACTTCCCTACTTGTCCCTGTTCCACTCTGCTTAGTAGAGATTTACAAATTTTCCTAAAATAAATCTTATTTAGGTAATGTTTCTGTGTACTATTTTGTTCAAAATTACCAAAATGCTTTTTAATTTTTAATACTATACTCCTTTTGTTTGTGTACAATATGCAGATTTAAAATCCTCACTCGTGTTAGGAAGGTCAGATCAAATGCATGACCTGCAATGAGAATAGCACAAACTCAGAGGTAAAGTCAAAGCAAATTGCATTGACTGAATATATAGTGTATATTAATCTCTTGGAGCTTATAGCATTCTCTGTGAAGAATAAGAGCATGCTGCCAAAATGGTTTTGAAAATGCTGTTATAAGATGTTCAAACATGGTTTTAGGAGCTGGGCTGTAATTTATGAAGGCTTGCGAAGGCTTACGCACCGTCTTAGGAAGTGGTGTCTCTTGGGTCAGAGTGAAGAAGTTTGCAGGATGCAGTTTGTACATGTTGTTATGAATTTGCTATTGCATTCAGTATTGAGTCATTAATTTTTATATTATTAAAATTTATATAATTATTATTTAAAATAATTTTTAAAAATCTAGTGAGCAGTAAGGCTCTTCAATAATATTTATAAAGAATAAATTGTATTAGTAAGGACCCTTATAATTTCAACAGAATTGCTCAGTCTGTGTCTTTCCAGAATTATGGAGCAGGCCAGGAGCTGTATCTTTTCCCAAAGGATAAGCAGGGAAAAATCAAGATCTTTGTGACCCATTCTGACCATGGGCTTTCTCCCTTGTCTGGATTTCGTGCAGGGGACAGATATGCTTGTAGTCACATCCCTCAACATGTGATGCCTTCAGGTCTGTTACAGTGAGAGGGTGTAATGTTCAGGCGGTTGCTGCTCAGCTGACTGACCCAGTCCCCTTCTGTTGAAATCTTGCTCAGGTGACAGGCACCTTCCAGATATAGAAGGAAGCTGGCAGGTGATCCTCAGGTGTTTCCACTGAATTTCAGTTTTTAGAAATCTTTTGGAGTATCTAAAAAGTTTATCTACTGTTAATAAAATAATAATTCTAATAATAATTCTGTAAATGGCAAGTATGGTTCTCTTACACACAAGGAAAAACACATTATTTTGAAACTAAGTGTTTTTAAGTATATCTTTGCATATGCTTAGAGTAAATGCTGTAAAAATATACTTAGAAAAGTTTGTATACTTAGAAAAGTGAAAAATTGGATTGAAAGTGGACTATGTTGAGTTTAAAAATTTTAAAAAAAAATTAGTTTTGCATGGTAGCTGGACTAATTTTAGCATAGTTAGGACCACAGGTTGAAAAAAGTATTCCCCTAAATATGGGAAACATAAGTCATTCAGAGCACCAATGAGCTGACATGGTTAAATAGAGAGGCTTCGGTGTAAAGTACTGAGTATGTAGCATGAATTTTCAGGGTTTTGGAGAAGAATGCTGAAGATAAGGATCCTTATGTCTTTAAATATGAATATTTTATCTATATAATTTTTTAACTCTTATCAATTAAGCTAAAGGATTTTCTATTAAAATCTGACAATAGTTGGAAGATCAGTTCAAGCTGAATTTCTTGACAGTGTCCAGAGCCATATGGACTTGTCACTCAAAGTATTAAGAATCAGCTGATAGAAGTGTGGGTTTTTTTAAATCAAGTATTTCTCAACTGTAAAATGAGTAGCCCGGATTAAACATTTAAAATAATATGCTTAGGTGAAGTTTGTTTTGGCCTTCTCTATTATTTAGATTATAGAAAAGAGCCTTGCAAATAGTACCACAACTGCTTTAATAAACAGAGAGTAATTTACAAGTAAACAAAGTGAACCTTAATGTAGCACTTAATATCGCAGGAATTCATTTTTTTAGAGCTTAGCTGAAGAGGATAAATCTCACCAAGTGCTCTTTAAGATACCATTTTATGTTAATTGTTATATGTTGCTCAACTGGTTCATTTTTTTTGCCAGGTCAGTTACCTGATCTGCCTTGCCTTGTGAATGCTGGAGTCAGGGCAAGGAATAGTTTAGAACGTGAGGGTGGAATAGGGCCATTTCTTTGGGTAATATTGCAAACCCAGATCAGATCAGAACAACCCTGTAGCACCTTGAAACTGCCACGACTTGACTGTTACTAAGAAGTGGAGGATGGTTTTAATGATTGCCAGTGCATCAAAATCTGTTCAAAAATTTGACAGGCTAGCTATGTTAATTAGGTGGTCCTTTACAGACAAAAAGGTCAAGTTGTGTGTGCATCTGAGCTTTATGTGTACTCACAAAAATATGCTGCAAACCTGCTCTTAGGATGCTTATGTGACTAGCAGAAACACCAGCAGTCAGTCAGTATTTCTCCTGCTTCACCTGCTCTGCTTTTGATCTGAGCTGCTCTATTTGGATCCTAACTCAGATCTTTACCCAATCCTAGCAAAGTGTTTTTCTTGTTCTAGGCTTTCTTCCCTGTTTTCACTAAAAGTTAGAATACCCTTTTGCAGATGCTCACCTGTTAACCCTTTTTTTTTTTTTTGCGTTTTACACTAGCCACCTCATTTGTACTAAACGGTGATTGCTGATGTAGTAACAGGTCTTTGTACAAGATGACTTATTGCAAATGTAACTTTTTCATGAGACAAGGAAACAATGGTTTTTAGATCATCATCCTTGGTGCAGATATCTTACTATCCTCAGTCTCTAAAGAAGGCTTTTAGCATTAGCATGCCAAACTGTCGGTATTGAATTCCAATTTTAATTCTGACTGTTTCTACAGTGGAAACGGCAACCGTGTGATAACGGCTGTCAGCTACAGACACTAAACATCTTTGAACAAAGATGTAGAATTCTGTGTCTGCTCTCTTAAGGTGATGGTGGTGGCTTACTGCTCTGGTATGTTCATAAACCTGGTTAGATCATTTAAATGCATGTGTGAAGTTACTCTTGTGACAGTTTGCAGCACATTCAAACTTGTTTCCATAGAGGAATAATCAAGAGCTCTCTGCCTTCCTAAGAATGCATAGTGGTTTGATGCTGGTGGGATGTTTAGGATGTTTCATTTTGTTTTCAGCCATGTAAGCTTTGCACTTCAAGATAGAAGATAGTTTATTCTTTGAATATCAATGCTTTGTGGTCTGTAACTGGAGAGTGCTGCAAAACCATTTGGACACCTTTAGGTTGGAAGCCAGATTAATCAAGGGTCTTTAGAGGACCCTTAATTAAAATATGGAGCAGCAGCAAATTAAAGGTAGAAAATACCTTGTCCATTTGGATGTGTGCAAAACCTAACAAGATATTGAGATACCATTTTAGAAATCTAAAGGTAGTAGAAAGACAAAAACTTAATGAAAGATTCTTTATTTGTTAGTGATCAAAAGGCTCCAAATACAGTAGTAATTTTAGTGAACTGTGAGACGTTTGCTGGCTCAGTATTGGTTTCTGGTATAACTTAGCCCTCTTGAATTTGGATCCTGTTTACAAACACGTTATGAAGCAGCAAATATTTTGGCCTCAAAGAATATCATTCCTATATTTATTCTACTTAGAAGTCATTAAATAAAAAGTTTTCACAATTATATTTGCCAGTGTTGATGCAGTCATGTTGAAAACTGGAAGAAATATTGCATATGGATGTGTTATACTATATGTGCTGTGGCAAAAAAAAACATCCTGCATGAATGGGGAGAATATTAAAATTAGCTCCTATTCAATATGTAGCAAAAACAGGATCTTTGTGTATGCCTAATTTAAGAAGGAATTAACTAATGATGCTTAAATACCAATGTTCCTTGTTGTGCTCAACATGTTTAACAAACTTGGAAAACTTACTTTAAAAGTTCTTATTACTGCTGCTGCCATCTGCTAAGATTTTTTTTTTTTTTATCTCTAGAGAAGAGGTGTGCAGTTTCCTTATGCTTGTAAAGGGCATTTTCAACCATAAATTTTCCTTGACATTTGGCTTTTTGTCTTCCAACTGGTTTGCAATCGGTTTCAAAGTTCTTTCTTCATTCTGAAATTAATACATTATAGAAATGTGGTTTGGGCCAGATACTTTAAGTAAAAATAAAGCTGCTGCTTCTTTATGTGAATATTGTTTTGTTTTCTCCTGTTTTGCAATATAGATCTTTGTTTTATCTATATGTGTGTGTGCATTTTGTTTATATATATATATATATATATATACACATAAATATATATATATATATGGTGAAATCTAATTTAAAATACCAGAATGCCTTGTAGTGGTAAATGTTGACTCATGACACACTAATAAGTTACTTTGATTCCTTTAGTAAGTCCTAAAACAATTGAATAATGTGTTACTGCACAGAGACATGGTTAAGTAACAGCCTAGGCTTAAGAACACATTTATTCACATCTACATTATTTGAATCTTCAAAAAAGCATCTGCAAAAGTGTCTTCTGCATTAGACTAAATCAGGTATATGGTGGCTCTGTAGATTCTCCCTAGCAAACCATGTACACTCCAGAGGTGGTCACCTTCTCAAAATGGTTAATCTATAAGTCAGCAGCAGAATGCACCTTCTGTCTTTGCCAAGACATCTGCATTGTTTGGGGATCACAGAGCTCACAAAATGCATGAAGAAATGAAAGCAATGTCTTCTGAGGCTATAGGCTCTGAAATGAGCTTCTAGAGAGACAAGAGAATTCAGTTATTCTTAGGGTATAGTACTTGACACTGAAACAGCATAGATTAATGGGGGAAAAAAAGTAATATGTATGAGAAGGAAAAGGTGAATATCTTTTTGTTTGTTTGTTTTTTGGTGCAAGAGAACTGATCTGGAAGGACCCTTAAATATTTTCTGTATTTTCTTTATTTTTTTATTCTGATTTGGTGGTAATTGCAACTGCCATGCTAGCCACTTAAATGGGAAAAGTGAGATTGTAGTGCAGCTGGGGGAGTTGGGACCTGGTTGTGGTAGAGGTATGAGAAAATTTACCCTTAGATATTTCAGTAACGTCTCTAAAACTATTTCGTTTTCCTTTTACCAAAGGAGCTGTGAGTCTTTCCAAGATTTTCTAATCTCAGTATACCACCTGATAGACTGTTACTCATATGCCATCAGCAGTCTTTTTAAAAAATACTTAACTTGATTTTTGTTCATTTGTCTTTATATAGAAGAATCTTTACAGTCAACATGTATTTCTAGATGCTGTGTTAAAATTGCTGGCAGAGTCTATTATTCTATACAAACTGAACAATCTGGCCCCTTGTTTTATTTATAAAGGTTCAATGTATCTTTGCCTGCCTACATCAATCTGCAAGGGAGTGTCAGAAAGGCCCCGCATTCGCCGAGCCGTGAGTTATCACTGACTTTTCAGATGTGTTAATGAATGTGGAACAAACGCAGTTATGTCTTACAAAACAAAATGGATCCACCCCCAAAAAGGAAAAAGAAAAGAAAACTCAAATTCTTATTGCAGTAGCAGGCATGATTATAAAGGGATTGCTCTAAATTTTTAGTATTGTAAGTAACACTAGACTTGCCCTCTAGAAAACCTATTGTTGAACTGCTTTGAAGCTGTTCTATCTTGGGAATTACTGGTTTTAATGGGACTGTATCCTGCAGGCAAATTAAGCATGTGATGTTTTTGCAGACTTCTGGTTGCTTAAGAATTTGAAACTTTGCCCATCTGAAAATGTTATATATTGGCATCCTATGCATAGAAGTGTTATGTAAAATTCTGCTTACGTAATAGTATGAAAGGCTTGACTAGTGTGAACATGTTTTTTCTCCTCTGTTGTAGTTATCTAAGCAATGGGTTGGAGTTCGCAAATTGTTTACTAGATTCAAAATGCTCAGCATTTCAGGTTAAATGCAATGAAGCAGCAATTACTTAAGCTGTGACATATGTCTATGTATATCCAAATATATCCAATAAATAAATAAATCCAATATATCCTTGATGGAGAGGGTTACAATCCGAACTCATCTTTTACATCTTTTTCCTCCAGCAGCTTTCCTTGCTTCAGTAATTCACCAGTAGGTTTTCAATGATTAGAGATTTTTTTTTAGCAGGTTGTTACTTTAAAAAAAAAAAAAAGATGATGATAAGTAAGTTGATACATTCCAAGAGATCAAGGTGCTTTTTCATGCTTGCATCTTACCAGCAAGAAAGCCACAACAGTGATCTCGCTTCCAAATCTTGAGCAGCGGTGATTACATTATGATTTGAAGAAAAAGACATTCCCTCCCCCATCCCCAAAATACCTAGCTAGCTATTTTGATCTGAAGACTTCTAGATCTTGCTCACAAGACGGGATTGTTTAAACTTGCATTTGGACCTCAGTGTGTGGGCAAATCGATGCTTTTGCTGATGCAGGAAATAACAACCTGCCATGATGAAGATACAATTCAGATTTTTCCAGCCTAGTACATTTATTTTAAAAAGAAGAAGAAGAAGAAAAAAAAAAAGGAGGGCAACCCATGGCATGGGGATGTTCAAATGTCAATTAAATAATGTTACTTATAGGGTATGTTCATATGTTTGACAGATTTTTTCTTCCAGGTTTGTAAGCATTTAAATACATTTTTTTTTCTGCCAACTCTTTGCGCAACTCCGATCAGAAGTAACAGGGTGCCGTGCATCCAGGAGCAAAATAATAGAATGAGTATCAGGTGGGATTGAGAGAAGATTCTCGATATGTATCATTATGTATTTGACGCTGCTTTATATGCTACTTGTTACATACAGATACATCACAATTTAATGCAAAATCTGAATATAGTGTTATATAGCTCCTTTCCCAAATGCTGTTATAGCAAAGTGTTTTCAAGCGAATACTGTCCGTCTGGTCCGAGCACTTTTTATGCTGCATTTTTGAAGGGGAAGTTCTAAGCATTTTTAAATAGCATTTTGTAGCATTTATCATGTGGTTTTTTTCATTGTTTTTTTTGACCAAGAATCATAGTATTTTAAGTTCTAGTTTCCGTAGGTTTTCACTGTGTAACAGGGGAATGTGAACTCTTTGCATGTAATTTACAGAACGTGTCCGACTTCTCCAGATATCTAACACGGAATGTGTTGCTTTCTATATTGCAGGTGACACGACCCGCCAACGAATCAAGTTCAGCGATGATAGAGTGTGCAAGAGTCACCTTCTCAACTGCTGCCCTCATGATGTGCTCTCTGGAACTGTATGTAGCTAAATCTTGTGTTTTATTTAGATAAAAAATGGAGAAATTAAAGTTAGGTTTCTTCCCTGTAGTATCTCTTTTAACTTCATATTTTTCAACAAATCTCTGTATTGACCGTAGTGGTGATAGTCATATAAACATCTACAAACCACTAATTTATAGGTAATGAAGTTGTATTTTTTGGTTGATAGAAACTGTGTAAGACAAGGTTTCTTACATAAATTGTGTCATAGACAAGTGTTTTTAAGGGGGTGCTTTTGCCACTAGCAGAAATACTCTTAAATTTGTACACAAATGTATGGATTATAAAGTTTCTTTCTAAAAGTTTTCATGCTTGTATACACAAGAATTGATTTTTTTCTTCAGAGATAGCTTAATGAAAATGGTGGAAACTTCAAATAATTATATTCTAGAACCTGATATGAATTGAAAATTATAACATGACATTCTTCTAGTGTAGAACTTTGAGTTAGTTTGGCATTTTCACAGATTTTAATATGATTTCAAAATAATGTCTTGAAAAGTTAATGCGAAGTATAATATCCTGAATTCTGAAATTAATAAACTTTACTTGTTTGACTTAGATTTTTATCTGTACTCTGAGTCAGAGATTCTGCTGAGTATAGCAAACAAAGGTCTTTGACATGTTCCAGCAGCTTTGTCGATATGCCTGTGCTTTACTGTGTGGTACTTGAAAGGTAATTCCAGGTAGCTTACTCTGGTGAAAGGCAGATAAGCTACTTGGTATTGATAATGAAATAAGGATGTATGCATAGGCAGTAATCTAAACAATTGTTGCATAGTAACTTCTTGTTCAGCAGTGTTTTTCTTCTCTGTTACTGTCTAGGGGATATGCTTTTGAGTTTTTCTTTTGTGCTTTCTAATCCTTATCAAAGTTCCTTTCAGCACTTGGTGGCATTTGTGGAAGGAAAGACCTCCTTTAACCTGTTATTCCCTGGTGCTAGAAAATGAACAGTAGAGAGGCTTGGTATGATGATACACTGACTCTAATGTGCTACTGTTCTTAATGCTGTGCTTTTGAGGCTTTTCTTACTGTATGGCGGAAATGAACACTGAAAAACATATTTTAGATATCGTTTGAAGCATTATTGATTTCCTATGCTTTTATCCTTCCGAGGGCCAACCTCACTATGGATCATTTAAATGATACATAGGATGAAGAAGTTCACTTGGAAAATGAAAACCTGGAATAGGTGGATTTATTAACTCTCCTCTAATATATTTTCCACGTTCCCACACTTAAAATTGCCTTAAAATCTTGATTTATCAAAGGGTATCAACATGCGCACATGCTTGCACACAATTGTTTCTTTTATTGATTTTGGTACTTGACTAAACAAAAGTACAGTCTGCTTGTCTCTCTTCTAATAAGTCCCTACAAAACAGTAGATATAATAGGCAAAAGAAGCAAAATAGTAGAGCTGGACTAGAGAATTTAGTGTTTATTGTAATAACAAAGGCAATGAAATAAAAAAAAGACTTGCTTGAGCGTCTCTTTTCCTTGTACTTTTCTGGCATTGTAAATAGCTTTTCCTGCTTAAAAATGTTCTATTTTTTTCCTTCGCATAGCAAGTATTTTTCTCTCTCACCCTAAAAATTAGACTTTTGAGTTTAATATGGTATTTTCAGCATATACAGTTACTGAAGATAATTCACACTGAAGACAATGCATCTTGCACATTTCTTTACATACCTGTGCTTTGTGTATCATTGCATGCAGTTTTCTTTTTGAACAACTCTTTTAGTGTGCGAACAAAATGTAGAAAGTGGAGGAAGAAAGTGTTCCACCTACACCATCTGTTGTTAACCTTTATTTTGCTTGTATAATGAGGCTCTCTGCTTAGTAACATGCAAAGGCATTTATCAGAACCTCCAAGGAAGATACTGGACAAGATTTGTGGATTCTTTTAAGTTTAGCAAGGTAAACTGCCTTCTTGTAACTTGCATGTTACTGGTGCCACCAGTGAAATACAGGCTTTCATGCTACTCTAGTCCACCCACTCTTTCAAAAGCACTCAGGAAAGAAATCGTGGAAGACAAACAAAATGAGTCATATGAGTAGACTCTGTTAATCTAGTGATGTTCTTTTCCTTAATGGCCAAATACCCAAAAGCTGAGCCAAGAAAGAGAATCTTGATTTCCCTTGACACCAAAATCATGTTCCCTAGACTGCAGCATGTATTGGCAAAAGCAGTGTTTGAATATTTTACTTCTAATAAAAGACGGAAAAATTTCTGTCTAGTCAAGACCTGTGCATGTATTCGTTGTTCTCTCTTTATTTAAAATATGTGTGGGCTTATTTTTAAGAATACTGCATAGGAGTCTCTCAGTATTTCTGGGCTTGTCAGGAACAGTTGCGGCAGTTATTTTCCTCTTGCTGCTTTGTTTGGATTACCTTTTGGTTGACTTCAGGGATAAAGAAAATGGGAAGAGACATTCACACAAATGAACATCCAAGTTTTTAGTTTTACTCAGAAACTTCCATGTCTGGTGCACAGCTTCTTACTTATTCCATCTTCCTTTTGTGTTCCTCTGGGTCTTTCTTCATCAGAATAGTTCGTTAGGATAAAGTTGTCGTTAAGAGTCTCAGTGCCTTCCTGAGATGCTTTTGAGTCATTTGTTGGGAGAGGCATAGTATGGTTTTCATCTTTGTAATCTGATGTTAAGAGCAGTGAAAATGATGGGTTCTTTGGAAGGCAAAGCTAGAATAGTGTGTCTTAAAGACAAATTTGAAACAAATTCAAAACAAAGATAATTAGGATCCTCAACAGCATGTTGCTATTTTATAATTTTCAAATATATTGTGTTTCTTAAATATCTTTTTACTTGAAATGTGTTCTGGTTGCATGAACCACACAATGAGGTAATTGTTAAATTTACAAAGTTATAAAACACCGTCTTTTCAGAGATTAATTTCAACCATACCTCTCTCAAAAGCCTTTTTTTAATTATTATTTTTTTAATAGGGATTTTTTCAGATTTTAGTACTTTGCTTTTCAAACTTTGGTTTTTCAGCTTTTTTCCCTTGGTTTTTTTAGGGAAATTCTCCAGAAATCAGTGACTTGAGAGTTTGCTCATTCATATCAGATTGAGAGTTTGATGGTGATATAGGCTGGTATAATAAAATGTTGCAAGTTTTAGCTGTTCTTAGTCGTTAAAGAACACAGTGAATCATTTGTCATTTAAAAAGTTAATTACTTTTATGTCAAATGTTTTGTCTTGAAGTTTTCACACTTTTCTCTTAACCATTTTATTTATAAATATTTGTAATAATGCCTGATATTCAGGCATGTCTCAGTCCATAATTCTTGAGTTGTTTTTCATCAACACTATAAAATATTTATATCTGAATATGTAACTATATGATTCAAGCTACTTACATAGTAGTCAGATGACACCTTTACAGTAGTGTGAAACTAGAAAGTCACATGCTTTGGAGGAAGGCAAGATTTGTAGGTATGTGTTTCCTTTATGTTTGCATATATATTTCTAAATAAATAGCTGAATACCAGTGAAAATCAAAAGGTGATAAAACTTAAAGCGAGTAATTTAATAAGGTTGTAGGTAATAATGCCCTAAATACTCATAATAAGCTGCTAGCTGTCTCTGAAGAGACGAAAAATTCAGCACTTTTGCAGGAATCTAGTGTGTTTTTTTGTTTCTTTGTTTGTTGTTTCAATTGTGCTTGCTTGAAAAGAATTTTACAAATATTGCATGTTGTCTTGCAAACCATGATTGAGAAATTCCTTTCACTCAGACGAACTTTGTGTATTTGTAAGTGGGGGAACACCACATTTTGCATTTTATTCATACAGAGTTGAAAATACGTTCTACCGGCTTAATTGTGCAATTACGAATATCATTAATTTGATTTTGAATTTGCTGCACTTAGCTCTTCAGGGCTGCTGCTGACCAGAAGCATACTTATTGAGACCTTGATTAAACACCATACTTTACTCCATGATTATCTTTAATCTTATTAGAGGAGGAATTCAGCTCTAGATTAAGGCTCCTAAATTTAGATTTCAGCTGGTGCACTAATTTTCTGACGTTGCACTGGAGTCAATGGGGATAGAGGAAGGGGAGCGCAGAGAGGTTCAGTTTACTTGCCACTGTATGTCCCCTTCAAGGTGAGCTGAGTCTGTTTAGGATGAACGTACTGCCTAGACCTTCTGTAAGAGGAGCTTGGATAGTTTAAATATTTTAAAATTTAACATTATTTATGCATTTAACATACTTGAGTCTCTTAATCTGGATTTGAGTTTTTATCAGTAGTCCCAATGGCTCAGTGAAACTGTTTCCATGCTTGAAACTTAGGTGCTTGGGGATTACATATTGTAATGTTATAGAACATAAGGATTCATTCCAAGGATATCAGCTTTTCAGTTTAGAATTGACTTGATCCTATGAGCTGCTTCAGCCCTTTGCAAATTGAAGTAAATTAGGCTTGTGGAAACCAGCTCCATTTGTAGCCTTCTGCCCAGTGGTGGTGAATGTTGAAGCGCTCGGTTTCAATTGCACATGATCCATGAATCTCTTAATTTTCTTGACCAGCACCAGGAAAGCCAGTTGCTTGTAGTATATTTTAATGGGCTTCACTTACCTAGATAAAGGCTTTTTTCTCTTTTATTCAATATGGTAATCTCACTTTAATAATATTATGCTGTAGAGTCAGGTTCTAAGATCTGAATACTAGGGGAACACTGAAATACCTGTATTTAAAATGGGAAGGGCTGGATTTAATGTCTCCAGGAATAAGAGTAGGGTTGAAGATAAGGAGAGAGATATCTTTAAAGAAACATTTTACTCCTGAAGATGCAAGGGATTTTCACTGATTGGTAAGGACTTTAAAATATCTAAAGTCTTAAAACTCCTTTTTTCTTTTTCTTTTTGCTCCCCTGTTAGTGAAGTCATACCAAAGTCACCCAAGTTAATGGAGTCAGAGGACTTAAATCATGTGTCATCTCCTACGTCCCCTTCTGAGCCTGTGATGTTTAAAAGAAAGAAAATAGACTGTATGGCATGTCTAGAGATCTGTCAGAAAGCAAATTGTTAGTGCAGATTAAAAGTGAGTTCTGTAATGACAGATCTGAGAAAAGTGCCCGTCAACAACTTGCTTTGTATCTATAGCAAGTCTGTTTTCACTTGGTCACCGAGAGTTGCCTTGGCAATTTGAAAAAAGGAGAGATTTGGTTCCTGTAATACTGAATCTGCAGTGTGAATCTTCAAATCATGTAAAACATCTTAAATAAAAGGTCCTAATTTCTCTTGCCAAACACAAACTGATTTGGTAGTTGGCATCATTTTGCTAGAAAGAATCTTCTACAGAAAAGCTGCCCAGAGTGTCTTCTTTCAGAACCTACCAAAGCTGTGTGCTATTTTTAGAAGCATTGAGAGTGTTTGCTACTGTGTCACACTTGGCTCAACATCAGCCTGGTAGGTATTAAGTAGTTTTGGCTTTTCTATGCTCTTCTCGCAGTCTGTATAGAGTCTTGAAAAGATGGGAGGCAGAGCCATACATTATCAGTAAACTAAATATATGTAGTCTGTATTTCCTTATTAATACCCAAGTGCATTCTGCCCATTTTTGTGGAAGGAAGAGACAGAAATGACAACAAAAACATATCAGTATGAGTTTGGGACAGGAGACTAGTTGTCCAAATTACCTCAACCCTGACAAATCAAGTAACTTCAATTGTCTACTTACTGTTTTGAGGGGGGGGAAAAACATAAGTCATGAAGTAGTGTGGTTAGCAAGTTGTTAATAACGAGGACTAGTTTCTTAAGCTGAGCTCTGCAACAGCAAAAGCACCACTGAATTGTGCTTTTTATGTATGTGTTGGCTGTTTTCTAGATGACGCTTTTGTACTGGTGTTCATTTTTAAGAAGGATTCCCCAAATATATACATGTTCCGTGTTTCAATCTTCAGTAAAAGTGCAGTAGCTGCAAAAAGCCCCAAAGTGTGGCTTCAGGTGTTCAATAATCTTTAGTTATTCAAAGTGCAGGGACTTTGATTTTGCCTTTCTTGTTTATTTTACCCATCAGGAGCCATCTGTAGATCGCCTGAAGTATCATGTATTTGTTTAAAAGTCACTGCATCAACAGTGGAAAAACAGTTTATAGGCATATTTTCTAAGCTTCCAGCAGTAGTTTAATGTTTGCACATAAGTCCTCCCTTGTGGTCATCTCCTGTTTCAAATATGATTGGCCCTAAAGGGCTGACTGCTAATACATGTCCTTTGCCTCTGGAGAAGAGCAAATCTTGGCAGCAAATCACAATTTGACAATACAGAAAGTAAGGATAATGCCTCTCACTGTGTCTTCTGTCCATTTCCATCTATTAGCTCTACTTTGCAACTAAACACATTAACCAACCTATAATACCAACTGGTCTGTGTTTTCCAAGGTACTCATCAATCCTGATCCAGCATTGACCTTTGACAGTAACGAACCCCCCAAGATTAAATCTCTTTGCCAAATTTTGCATTACTTATACCAGCAGAAGTGCTTTGCAGCCTGGTTTTTGTATGTCACATGCAAACTTTGTCTCAAGATTTCTACATGTGATTTTTGTGTGCGTGTCTAAAATTCTGTTAGCTAAGTCAAATTCAAGTAGGGTGTTTAGTGGTAGTATTGCTATTAAGGTACTTGCAAAGGATCAGCTAAGACAAAACTAGAACAAACTCTGTTAAGGTACAGTTCCAATGATACAGTTGCCTTAGTGGCAAAACCAAAGAAAATTAATCCTTTTCTCTTACTATATTTACTTGTTCTTGATCCCTGTTTGTGCCACTGACTATTTGTAGGGCTCAGCTCTAAATCAGGTTACTGAAATGATCGGGGCCTTAAAAGGAGGGAAGCCAAAATTTTCTTTTTCCTCATGGGATATTATCTTAATAAAAATCTACCCTCCTCCAGTACACCCAAAATTGGAGCTATTATCATTACTAAAGTTATTTAAGGGATACTGAAATGACATCCTGGGACTGTAAGACATCCTAACTGCTCAGTTCTGCTCTTATGCTGTCCCCTACATACTATATTGTCAGCGTGGCCGGCGTTTATTTAAAAAAAAAAAAACTTATCAAAAGTTTTAGTTGAAATTCAAGATTCTGTACTTTTAACAGTGGGTTGCAGCTATTTGAGCTGGTGATTGTGGACAGGACATTTGTATCATAGAGTAGTAGAGTATATGAGGTAGTTCATATTAAGCATTTGACCATTTACTTGCCAGTTATCTGTGAGAAGCTTGTTTCTCTTCGGTTGTTTTAGCACAGGATTGATTAACAGGATTAATTCCACTCTAGTCACTTTTAAAGCTTTTACTAAAATGCGTATTTGCAAAACTTTAATGATACTCCATAATACAAGCAAGTTACAGCCTTAATGATAGGATAGTTCCCTCTATCTGCCTTTTTTTAATCCAATTTATGCATGTTCCTTAAATCTGCTTTTGTCTTACAGGTTTATTAAAACTTTATTTCATTCCAATAATGAATGAAATTTTAAATTTAGACTGCCTGACAGCTTTAGTTTACTTCACAAATAAAGAAAATGATGCTAAGTTCATTCTTAGTAGTACTCCAGTAGAGCTAAACTGCTTTCCCTCTGTTTCTTTTCAGAGGATGGACCTTGGAGAATGTCTGAAGGTGCATGACCTGGCATTAAGGGCAGACTATGAAATAGCATCCAAAGATCAAGATTTCTTCTTTGAACTTGATGTATGTATTTTGTCCTGACGGTGGAGAGAAACTGTAAATTCTGTGGATAAACCAGGATAACGGTTAAACGGGTGGATAAACCAGGCAACTAAGTTGTTTTCAATACATAAAGAATGAACATTTTTGGAAGGTTATTTTGTAGATAGATAATGTTTTGCATCACTGGGTAGATCTGTTCTGTCTTCTACAGAACAAAAGATATTAAACCTGAATATTTGTCACAGTGTTATCAAACTGCAAACAAATGCTAATGCCATTTATAGTTTAAAGAAAAACTTTTAAGATGCTATGCATATTTCCTGAAGAAAGCTGCATACCTGTATTTATTGTGGAAACATATGCTTCAGCACATGGTGGTTCAAATAATAAACTTCTGAACTTCAAACTAGGAAGTTAGTCTTCACTAGGAGAAAAAAAAAAAGTGTTTTTTGGGGGAGGGGGAGGAAGGGAGAGGCTGTTAATAGGCTTATCAGCTTCAAAGCACTAGCACAAAGAAGTTAACAGTGTATTGCCTGGGGGAGTTGAAACTGAGGGTGCATGTGCTGAGTTAATGCATGTTCTTACTCCCTTCTTACTAGGGACTTGGTGAGAGATTCAATCCAGATTTCTGCAGATACTTGTAAATTGTGATAGTGCATACTCCGACTTTACAAACATTAATATGAATACATGTGATTAATGTTACTGTGTACTAGCATTAGACATCATGCATTTTTAGAATATAATTTTTAAAAGGTTTCAGTCAAGAAAAATAAAAATAATAAAAAATCTTCTCATAGTTATTTTTAATAAACCAGGAAACTTTTTTAAGGATAACTAAATATTCATTTATAGTATTGATAAATAATTTTATTGATGTTTTAGGCAATGGATCACCTGCAGTCGTTTATCGCAGACTGCGACAGAAGAACAGAAGTGGCTAAGAAAAGACTAGCAGAAACCCAAGAAGAGATCAGTGCTGAAGTTGCAGCTAAAGTAAGCATGTACAAGTAGTTGCTGATCTTTTTTGAAGGACTGGAGGGTTGTTGCATGGGAATGACTGCAGCAGAGGTGCCTTTTTTTTTTCTTTTCTTTTTTTTCTTTTCTCTCTTCTTTTTTTCTCTCCCCAGTAGTGCACTTAATTTAGTTGCTTAGCTTAGCATAGTTGTATTTGACCTGAACTTTGTGCAAGACCACATATATTGTCAAAATATGCTGTTTTTAAGGAGTCAACTTCAGAGTTTGACATCCTATGTAGTCTAAGAATGCATGTATATGAGGGAAAATAAGTCCTCTATCCTACCAATGCCTGCCTCTGAAGCAGGGAGGAGAGAGCCCAGAGAAAAGACCTTGTCAGTATTTTCCAGCTCAGGAAACTTCCTTATCTGTGATACTTTGGCACAAAAATCTTGGTAATCCTTACACTTTCTAGTGAAAGCAGGAGAAATGGTTGTGTGAATACAAACTTTGCAGGTCTGTATTTAGTATAGACAACAGGATCCTCCTTTGGCATTGGTGCATAGATCTGTCGACTTAGCCTTTCTTATTCTGTTTCAACGTGAAGTAATTTTTGTCTCACTTCTACCTGGAGATCTTACCTCTGCATGTTTGTCTTTCAAGGCTGAAAGGGTTCATGAATTGAATGAAGAAATCGGGAAACTGCTGGCCAAAGTAGAACAGCTGGGAGCTGACGGGAATGTGGAAGAATCTCAAAAAGTCATGGATGAGGTGGAAAAGGCCCGAGTAAAGAAGAGAGAAGCGGAAGTAAGTTTGTTATGTAAAGCTCGAGGGCAGGGTACAATACTGAATTGGTCAGCATCTATGTAATATAAGTTTTTTTTAGCTACTGGCACTTTCTTAGCAAATTACTTAAAATTAAGGACTTTGGTTCATGGCATTGTGTGCAGGGAAAGTTCAGGTGCGTTTTTACTCTTTGGTCTGGAGGACAGCTCTGGAAAATCCCTATATTTTTCGTTTAGTATGCCTTTAAATCCATTTGTGTACTATTACAATGATGCTTAGTTTAGCTTTATAGAGTAGTTTTAGTTGTTGATGCTGTGGTTGGGTCCATATTTGTGGACGTTATTATCTCATATGATTCCATGGCTCTTGCTGGCGACTCCCTTGTGCCAGCCACACTAGCACTGCATGATGCACTCGAAATGCTCCAGCGAAGGGCACCAGTCCAGCCATTGCTGTGTATATTTTCATTGAAAGATATTTCTTCAAGGGTTTGTGTATTAGGCAAGTAACTTGATGTAATTTACCTTGCTCAAGTGACAGATCTCACCAAGAGCTGGTGCATACTATGTTTCACCTAGAAACATAGTATATTTCACCCAAAAACAAAGTGCACTTATTTTAATGACACCGAAGGTATAGCTGACTCTCACATGTATGCCATCTGACTGTCTGCAGATAAATTTTGTTTACTTAGGTTATTAAATTAGTGACTAAAATGACAGTGTATTTATCAGAAAGCTATGTTTTAAAATGGCTTAGGGTTAAAACTGGTTCAATATTTTCTTAATATGTTAACATACAGTAATTACAGTGTTAACATATATTCATCATGTTGAGTGTAAGAAGGGCATTTTTCAGATGTAATCTAAAGTAAAGATACTAATTAGCTCGCTTTCTTTTGCCCTTATTTGCAAAACCAATTGCTAATGTCCTATCTTTCATATGCCAGATCTTCAAAATAACTTACCTTGTATTTTAATGAGACAATTCATTTATGAATAGTGTGACTAAAATCATGCTGATTGGTTATCTAAACTGATACACTTTTATAAAATAAATAACTTGCATTTTTATGCACTAAGAGGTAAGAGTCACCAAAATGTCTTTTCTCCAGGAAGTATACAGGAATTCTATGCCTGCCTCCAGCTTTCAGCAGCAGAAGCTACGGGTCTGTGAAGTCTGTTCTGCTTATCTTGGTCTTCATGATAATGACCGAAGACTTGCTGACCACTTTGGAGGAAAACTACACTTAGGGTTTATTGAAATAAGAGAGAAGCTTGAGGAACTCAGGGTAAATAATTCCTATCATTTTGTGCTCCTACTTAGTTGTTTGCCTGGCAAAACTTCTCTGGTTGTGTGTGTATTTTCTTATTAATTTAAAATTTGAGGTATTTTGTCAACCTAACATACGCGTTTCATATCAGAGTTGTCTAGGTAACTTAATAAGAGGGACTCTTTTGCACTGAGGTACATTAAAGTGCATTCAAAGTAATGTGTGTTGGGAACAAGTAAAAATACTTTTAAAAAGGAGAATTATTCTGAAATGTGGTCATACTGGAACAAATTCAGCAGTTATAGGAGACAGCCAAATGAATCTTACCTCTAGCCAGTATATTGGCTAAAAGCATTAATGAGATCCTTGGAAATATAGGAATATACAGTGGGCCTAAGGCTAGGCTCTTAAATATAGGTGTTGCAATTCAAATGGGGAGTTGTATTTTCTTGATTTAATTTAGGGCAAAATGTTTATAGGAATGTTGAAAAGTGTTCGGTTTTGATACCAGCATGTAAAGAGGATGTTGACACATAACAAAGGGTTCAGAAAAGAATAACAGAAATGTTTAGAGATCAAGCAACCTACTGTATGATGAGAGGCTAAAGAAATTTAGTGTCCTTATTTCATTTGAAGTTTAGGAGGTGACTTTTGTTTTATGGGTACCAACAATGAAAGAGGATATTTAGTTGTTCAGGATTTCTAGGCTTAACTGACAGTAGGTGAAATACATTCTAATGACTGAAGGCAGAAGCTATCTTAGAGTCAGAATGAACAAAGATGTATATCTTGAAGTGAGGCTAACAAATGCGAATAGTTGTTACAGAGAAGTGACGTGTTTTCCTTAGCTTGAAGTTTTTGAAATTGAGGTGGAATGCTTGCTCAAACAGCATTTTTTATCTTGACTGGAAATCGTCTGCCTGAAGGAATTACTGGAATGAAACCCTAGGCATCCAAGAGAATGGGCTTGGATGCTTATGCTATTTATAGTCATAACATACGAATTGTGGGATTCAAGCTCAATTAAACATTTTACTGTAGAATTCACTAAAGACCACGTCTAAATGGATTGAAGCCCTAAAAGCAAAATATGTTGTTACTGAGTTCAAACAAATCAGCTTGGCTTATTTCTTGATATTTCCACTGTCTTACATGATCACTGTGATCCTTAACTTTTTCCATTAACTATACTGGCAGTTTTGGCTCTTAAATATAGGTGTTTCAGTTCAAATCTTAAATTGCCTTAGATAATGTGTATATATATGTTTTTTTCCTCTCAAATCTCTCTGAAATTATGCAAGCACTTACTTGAACAAGAAACGTTGCTTACAGATAAATTACTGATACTGTATGAGGAAGTATAAATGTAATTTGACACAAAGGGGTTAATTCAAATGATGTAAATAACCAGAAAAATATGCATGGATGATTAGTACACATTCCCAAAGCATCAATTAAAAAAAAAAAAAGCTTTTGAAGAACTTCGCTAACAAAAAAAGAAAACAATAATTATCCCCTCCTTCCTCAGAGCTCTCCTCAGAGATCTAATCAAGATGCTGCTGGGGCAATTCCACATCTCAGAAGAAGGTCTTTACAAAGAGTTGAATTTCTTGCATCATGTCCAGAAGGTGGCGAGACTTGGGTTTGGCCAGATCTCCAGTTGTGAGTTCCACATTTGAGGGCCCTCTACTGAGCGTGCCTTGTCCCCAGTAGTAGTGAGTTCAACCTGGGGGCTGTCAGCTAAAGCATCCTTTCTAATTTTATATCTCATGTTCATTGTACAGAAAATTTAGCTTCAAAACTAGGTACCAGTCCGACCAAGTCCTTTAAGCTTTTGTTGTTAGTGTGTTTTAATGCTACAATATAGCTGAAGGAGTTAAGAATTTTATTAACTTTCTCAATTCTAATTCCCTTATCATCAGTGGCCAAAATATGGTAGTGTTATTATGGAAACTCTCACTTTAAAGATGTGACTTTACTACTCTGAATTCTCCTTCCTGAGAAACTTTTAATTAATGCAAATTTACATCTTTCAGGTCTTGGTGTAACACCCATCTATTTGCTGCAGCTCTTCTGCAATAACTTGTATTTCTTGAAAACATTGTCAAGTACGCTGAGGAAGAGCATACACCAGTATATACACAAGTATACACCAGGCAAAGGATTGAACATTAATGATCTAGGATATTTTTATAGCATCTCCATTTGAGAAATTTTGGAATGTAACTTGATGAATATATTTTTTTGTTTCTAGAGGGTTGTGGCTGATAAGCAAGAGAAACGAAATCAGGAACGTCTGAAACGTAGAGAGGAGAGGGAAAGAGAAGAAAGAGAGAAACTAAGGAGGTAGATGTCGTCTTTAATTGCATATAAATAATGACCAGTTGTTTCATGTAAGAGATTATGTGGTTTGTTTATGTTTTTTTAAAACCTACTGTGATTCTGTAGTTTTATTCCATGAAAACTGACATAGATTGAAAGTGAGGTTAATGTTTTACTCTTAAAACCTGAATTGTTTCCATAGAAAGCTTTTTATTTAAAATGATGGACAGTTGCAAGTGTTTCTGCATATCTGAACACACGTCCTTTAAATGAGATGGATTATTGCAAATGTATAGCTTGTTTTGAGAGCACACAGATGATGTCAGGGATTTTCTGTATTAAATACAGTTGAGTATGCGACTTGGGAAGATAATTGACCTCTGATTAGTTACATGAAATTAGTGGCAGTGAAAAGAGGTGTGTTTCCTGGTAAATATGTTACAAGGTGTTAACATCAATGAAAGGCCTTGAACGTTTCTATTAATAAGACAAGAAATATAGTAATAGGTCAACTAGTTTAGCTTGTTATTGAAAATAAGACTTTGTAGCAAAAAATGATTCGCACTTTTTTTCATTTGTTTCAGGTCCAGATCCCACAGCAAGCATGCCAAAAGGTATGTAAATCTGCAGACAAGGAAACCAACCTTACAAGCTTGGAACATGGCAAATTTATCAAGCATTACTAATTCACAATGCCTTTGTTTACTGGCAAAGCATCCTATTATGGTCATCTTGCTGGGTGCTTATACAGCATTTATCACCATGTTACTGAATCATTTATGCATGTGTGTCTGATCTATGGCTACTACAGTGTAGCCTCTGATAATGGCTGGAACGCAGAGGATTACTTCTTGTTTGAAATAGAAGCTTGTTTTTAGTGTCTTTTTCAGAAAAAATCCATGTTTTTAAATCCCAAGCTCCAGGTTAAGTCTTGACAGGGTGTAGCGTGAGTTTTCCTGACCTACAGTTGAAAATCACCAATGAGATATTACTGTAAGGTGATTAAAAAAGACAAAATATCATAAACCCCTGATGTTTAGAACCTTCCAGACTGGGCTTACTGTGGTAACTGTGGAGAATATAATACCATGTTCTCAGGACATCATAATGCACAACTTTTGCCTGAAGATCACTGTCACTGCACTGAGGAATTCTAAAACTTCATCTGATAAGCAGAAGGCTTCAAACAAATGCAAAACTTCCCTGTTTTGTCTTTTTTTTTCAAAGCCTGAATTGGCTGTGCTCTAACTGGAGGTTCGGCATGAATCAGCCATCGGTCTGTCTTAGTTACAAAGGACTTCCTAGGTTTTTGATGTTGCTTTTCTCTCTACGTTTGCCTGGTTAGTGTCATAGCTCTGAACACTGTAGACTGTTCTCTGCATAGACCTGCTTGTGCATAGAGCATTTAATACTCTTAATACTATTTAAGTGCACAGATAGAGCAGCTAGGTGAATCACTGTACACTTTCCTTATTTCTATTACTAGATCTAGGTCCCGGGAACGTCGCAGGCATCGGTCTCGCTCAGCCTCCCGGGAACGCAAGAGAAGAACCCGCTCCAAATCACGTGAGAAGCGCCACCGCCACAGGTCTCGTTCCAACAGCCGCAGCCGGAGCCGCAGCCACCACAGAAGCAGGCATAGCTCCAGGGAGAGGAGCCGAGAACGCAGCTCCAAAAAAAGGTAAATATTGGTCCCGAACAAAGTGGCTTTTCTTCCTGGATGGATGGTGAGAATTTTTGCACTAGATTGAGTTTATTTACAGCATCTAGTAACTTAAATGCGTTTCTGGGGGCTGTTCAACATGTCAGCCCCCCCCGCCCCCCACTTTGGGCTCTTATTTCAGAGGTGGATCCCATCTGTTGTGTACTGTGACAGATGAAATCACATCTAAATGTGCTTACCGGAAAAAAAGCTTGTCGAATATGAAGGTGCTGTTTTTGCAAGGAAAGTGATTTGACTATTCTCAGATGGATTACTGCAGAGAACAGTCTGGAGCTGTTGCTTTTAAATGACTCAATTGCTGTCTGCTTCTGAGGAATGATAGCTTATTTTAGATGAGTGAGGTAAGCATAATTTCCAAGAGTGCTGGAATTGTGCAGCTGGGCATCTGGCAGGAATCTGCTTATAAGTAGGATTCCACTCTTGTAAAGGTCAGCCCCTGCAACAGGGAGTTGCAGGGCAGTACTGTAGGCAGGGTGCCCAGCCTGAAAAGCATGATAACCTGGGATTACAGCTGGGATGACAGAAGAGAAGAGATCATGTATGAAGTGGCTGCATATCCAGGATTTGTAATTCAAGTTAATTCTAGGAGTTAAATCAACAAGGCTGTGGAAATACTTGTTGAATGTGTTCAAGTATCTTGTGCTCTTTGCCCTTGAGGAAAGCTTTTTCCTTCCTGGTGTAACTGACTGTAGTCCCATGGGTGCTCTGTAGGGGAACATAAGACAAGGTTGCTCTGAATTTTTTGTTTCCTTCCTTGAATGGCAGATAGATATATCCAGCACACCAATTGGTACAGTCAGTAGTGTCTAATATTTAAAATTGTTAGAATGTCCTTTAGTGTCCCGAAGTCAATATTTTGGACTTGGCAGTTCTTTTTTTTTTTTTTTTTTGTAGCCTGTCAACTCACTCATTCTGTAGATCTATACTTTACAAGACATTCACAATGACATATTAACAAAACTTAAAACTTGTGATTTCTCATCTTAACATAGACATTTTTCCTTGAGAGGTCAATACATTTGTTCATTTGAATGAACCACTGTGTAGCATGTGTTTAAATTGCCTTTATTCTTCAACTTTGAAGTCCAGCCTCACAAGACTGAACTTCTGCCCTTCTGCGAAGAATTGATTCATTGCTTCTTGGGGAAATAAAAAGTATGGGCCAATAGTGATGACAGAGCAATATTTTTTTTTTTTGACCAAAATCAGGAAAAATCCTTGATACATAAGGAGTTAACAGTAGGCTACTGTTAACAAACACAAAAAAAATGTAATTAGAAATATTTTTAGTATTGAATGCTATAAAGTTGAAATCTTGTGCCCTGAATTCTGTTACTTCTCATTAATTCATGGCAAGCAAAGAAAATTATACTGATTCATTTCTCCAGGATTTATATCAAATAAGAAATGGAGATCTGTGCTACGTGATGTTTTTGTCATTCTGTATTCTTCTCGGAAAGTTTGACTCTATACGTGTCAGACTGCAGCAGCAGTGGTAACATGTTTTGTTGTTTCTAGGATCTTTGAAAGAAGCATGGAACCGTTTCAGTGAGAAGAGTCACATCATCTTATATTAACTCAAATCCTTCCATGTAAATTTAGGGTGGTCAGAATACCGTAAACACCCAGTAACATTGGCAAAGGTCTTGCAGACAGCTGAATCCTGTTCTAAAAGCCATATAGGTGTATGAGTAGGTGTGTTTGGTTTTTTTTTGTTTTGTTTTCCTGTTGTTCCTGTTTTAGTTGACTCGGCAGGGCTTTAACATGTAGTCATATTTGATTATTAGATTTCCAGCGGAGAAACTTAGCAGTGTGCTTCTCCCAGAAGACATTTTCCCAGATGTAGGTGAGCATTATCACAGGAAACAGATGTTAGGTGTCATTCTTTGCAACAAACATCATCCAGTTCATTTGCTTTTCCTGATTACCCTTCTTTAGAATGCATTTTCCCCAGAACCTTTCATGTAAAATGAAAGGCTGTCAACTTTTAGATATTTCTTCATTTTGAAAGTAAAGGGATGTATGTTGTGTGCTATATTGGAGAAAATTCTGCAAATGCATAATTTTGTCTCAGACAAATGTATTTTCTTTACTCCATATCACTATTCACCCTACAAACAGATGGATACATTTTTCTTACATCTGAAATGAGATCCCAGCCATTATCAGCATAAAGAGCTGACTTCCAGGCTGCCACAGCACCACTGGACACATACAAAGCGTCTGGTAGAGGTAGCAATGTGCTGAAGAGAATGGAAACCCAAGGTCTTTGCAGGCTTGAATTACTGGTTCATCAAGAGCAGGTCTAAATACAGTTCTCTTGTTACTCAGTGCTAGCTAGAAATTCTAAAGCATTAAAGTAAATCATCTTTCATCTCATTAGGAACATCATAGTGAATCCTCTTTGATTTGCACTGAGAAGGTCAATGCCTGGATTTAGACATCCTTACTGAGAGACGTTAGTGTGTTTGTGCCCACTTGCAAGGCTTCATGTGACAAGGGATAATATATTCCTTTGCAGGCATCATAAGGTCAAATAAAGTACCTGAAAATCTAGGTGAAGTGAAATCTCACGTTTGCTCTACATGACAAGTTTAGGCATAAATCTCATGAGTCCCATTACAGGCTTATCTAACCTATTTTTGTGTTTATTTTAAGGTGATACAAATCATGCTCTAAAAGTGTCTGTTTCTCCTACTGACTATTAGAAAAATCTGGCCGGTCAGATTAGGTGAGAGATATCCTACTCTTAACACTTGGACAGAAATACTTTTTCAGTGTACTCCAAGTTTCTTGGCAGAGTATACTGGCCCTATGTTTATTCTTTGCTATGGCAGAGAAATGTAGATATTTAGGTTTCTTTATTGTTAACAATAAAGCGGCTTAAGATTTTGGTTGAATATTTCTGTTCATGGCAGTCATGAAATCATATTGACATCTCTCTCTACTTCTTTAAATACCTACTCTTCTTGCTTTGCCAAGATTACTTACATTTTTTTTTCTCCTGAATCCTAATGCAAACATCCACTGATTTTATAACCAGATTCAGTCACTGCATTGGCAGGGTGGCAACTGCCTGCATATCACATGGGACATGGGGTAGGGTTTCTGCTGTAAGTAGCTACTTGATTAGTTGGGAAATGATCTTTTCCACGCATTGTAAATCATGTAAATCTAGTGAGGCCGTGATTCTACAGGCTATGTTTTGTCTTTGAGGAAGGTGGGAATGGTACTGCAGTTCTCTTGGAAGCCTTATAGTGATAGTACTATTTGCTCGTGCAGTTGATCTTGTCAACTGATGAGAGAGTCATCTGTAGAGAGATAGGATGGCTGGACATCGCGTTGCCCCAGAAATGCTTTAAATGAAAAGCCAGAGTTGTGGGTGGCATCACATTCTACTGTTTGTCTCATTCGGGGATTAATCAGTACACTTAGCCTGGATCAGCCAGTTTAGAAGTAACATCTGCTGCTGACTGGCAGTGCAAGGTACAGCTGACAGCAGGATTAACTCCTTTTTGAGGGGCAGAGGAGAATGTAGTACCTGCTATGCCAGAATCTTGTGGTATGCTATCTGAGCATCTCCGTGTTTGTAAATACAAGGTCTCGCAAAACACTGTTGTAGAAGTCTTTTCATCATATGAAAAGTCATTGTCCCTTGACAAATTTACAAAGAGAAATTAGTACAGAAGCAGGTTGCAAGCTTTTTTTTATGAAGCTTTGAGGTGGTGACATTAAATGGGGAGAATACAATCTGCCAGTCAAGTAGGCCAGATATTTTTAAAATTTGAAAGAAGATTGGATTACTGGCCACCTTAATAGCACATTTTAAGGCATTTTCTGTGAAAGTATGTATTGGATTCTTTTATGACTGCAGGGCATCTTAAAACAGAAATAACATGCTTTTCAGCTCAAGGCTTAGCTGCACTGTGTGAGGGAATATGGAGGAGGATGGCTAATTCAGTTTTCAATAGAGACAACTCCTAACTTAAAGCTATATGGAGTGGTTAACAGAACAACTGTTTTCCAGCTCCATTGTAAAAGTTTTAGAAATGACTAGAATCACAGTAAAATACCTAAAAATAACATGTTAGTGCTCTAAAATCACTTAAGTGATCATCTTAGTGGTCATTCTTGGTATAAAAACTAATTGTAGCGCAGACTGTGGATTTGCTTTTTCCATTTATCAATGTACTAGCCTAATTCCAAAACCTTCACAAGTTCAATTTCCTCCTCCTTTTAATCAAACTCGCATTTTAATCAAACTCCCATTTTAAACTTTTTAATGTGTATTTTATACATCTGAGCTGCCTACATATACTTCTCAAGATAAAGAATATAAATAGACAGGTGTTGAAAATAAGAGACATTAAGAAGCAAGTGAACCTTAATCTGGACTCAGTAATATACATTCAAAATTGTTGCCTTTTTAAATGCTTTATTTTGAAATTGGAAGTGGGGAAGGGAAAGGAGTGGAATGATTTCTGTTTTCTTATACATTCATGTCTATAATCATTTAAATTTGGGTCAGAATGAAAATACAAAATGGAAATGCTATTTCTGACAGCTACAAGTTGATGACTACTTTGTATTCTCAAATTTACTGCCTTTTTCAGATCCTCGAAAGAAAGATCGTCCAGAGACAAAGAACGTTCGAGAGATCGTGATAGAACATCACGTGATAAAGATAGAAGCCCAAGAGAAAGGTCACCCCGAGATTTCAAAGATAAGAAACGTTCTTACGAAAGCGCTAATGGCCGATCAGAAGACCCGAGGAGCTCAGAAGAGCGTGAAGCAGGGGAAATATAACTGGCTGTATATTCACCTGATCTCTAGCTTCCTATGGAGTTGCATACTATGGTTTAGTTTACAGTTGTTCAAAGGGATACCAGTGAGAAGTTCCAGACACTGATCCGACTAGGATAGATGTACAGTATATAAAAGTGGTTATAAGCAAGTCAGAATTAAATCCCCTCGGTAAATGATGCCTAAAGCTGGGTCCTGGACTTCCGCTAAGTTGTAAAACTTTTCAGAAAGATTTCTCTTTATTCAGGACAACAGTCTTATGTACCAAGATGCAGATCTCAATGTTTTTAATCTCCTTTCCAATACATGTTAGTGAACAAATTATATTGTATTACTTGCCTTGGGTGCTTTTGAACCTTTATAAATTCTCCAATTCTGCTCCAGTCAAAACAGCAGCATAGAAAGGTTGTATCTGGGGGGAATTTTTGGTTTGCTTTTTTTGTAAGAGGGTGGGTGGATGGATATTAACTTTTAAGGTTTTGTTCCCAGAGATTTTTGTTTGGGAACCTAGGAGTTGATTACAGTGGGAGCATTTAGACAGGAATGTGTGCTGGAGGAAGCTAAAATGTCTTTTTACAGTGCCTATTTAGACTTGGAAATTGAACAACTGTTGCATTACATCCTTTTTTTTTATTTCTACTTAAATTTTGAAATCAAAGCCAGTCCCATATCTGTACCATTTGATTGGTATGTGTTCAATATATTTGTTTTTTTTCCATAAGGACTCTTTCTGCTTTTTCTTGTGGGGTGTAAACGGCACATCCGTTAATTGTAAAGAATAACAAAGCAAAACAACAACAACAAACTGAGAACAAAAATAAAAAATAAAAAAGGAAACCGTATTGTTCAATAACTTAAAAAGAGTATGCTGGTCTTGTAAAGTGGTTCCTTTTTTTTGTAGCCATTCAGTCATTTGATTGACATTTTATTATTTTGTTTTTAACTTGCAAGTTTGCTTCAGGAAAAACAATATTTCTGATTATAATCCTAACTATCCTCAGATTTTTGGAGGTAAAAATTTACAGAATCCTAGGGATCATGGGACAGATTTTAATTATTTAATGGCTTCAGTTTCAAAAAGCGATGTTTCATTTAGGTGGAAGTTATCTTCACAAAAAAGGGATTGCTGTGAATTCTGTAGGATTGAAAGTGCTTTGGAGTGCATGAATTATTTGAATTGGTCCTACCTTCACACAGAAGAATTTAGAAATTGGTAAGTTTTTTCCTTCTTGAGATAGCACCACAGTTCCGTAAGAGCAGTACTAAAGAGCTGTGTTTGTAGGGATTATTGACATCTTCAGTATGTTCTGCAGAAACTCCTCTGCAGTTTATAGTCGCAGGGCCACACAATCATGGATAAACAGCTTGGATTTTTTGTATCTAGTGCTGCATGCATTTATTTCTTGATACCTTTTTCTGTAGCATTTAATTTTTTCACTATGGTCTTAACAACACATGGTTGATAATTCTAGCACAGGGAAAATTCTAGTAGTATTTTGCTGGCATTTGAAAGCTAGAACAGGACTGTTACATTTCAGCAAGGACCTGTATCTTGCACCCAACCATCCAACATACCACATACCCTCCTTTTTAAATTCAAGGCCTTCTAAGCTCCTGTAGAAATACTGTAATAATTATGGCTGACTCTTCTTTTTTTTTTTTTTTTTTTTTTTTTTTTCTTAATCTACTTGAAATCTGAACATGAATTTCCTTCCTGGGAATGTTTTGTGATTTCCTGCGTGGCCCAACTCCTTGACAAATGTAAGTCATCAATATTTGTCCCTCTGGTCTGTGCACACTGTTCAAGTGTTTGCTAAAGTCAGTGTTGTCACGCTTTCATTAATGAAACACTAGCTCCCAGTGTGACAAAAGATGGTTATTTCTAGTTGCATATTGTATAGCAACTTTGTAGGTGAGTGAAATGCTGCCAAACTTCTGGAATATAAATATTCCACAAGTACTGACGTCTTTTTCCACTGTATCCAGCAAATAGAGATGCTGTGTTTCTATTTTAAATATATATATACTGCTTAACAGCGAACTAAGGAAAACATGCCATTGACTTTACAAATGGCTCTTACTTTTTTGTTTGCTTTTAATATAAAAGGGTGATTGGACTTTGGGCCTTTCCTTATTTATAGGTTTTCCTAGGTTGGTGAGCTCCATAATATCAGAGTGCCCACAAATATTAAGCACAGAGAAGGTAAGTGTTACTGCTAGTTTCCTGATTAAAAAAGAAAATATCTGAATTGTATGTGGAAATTAATACTTGCCTTGTGTCTGAAAGGGGGACTGGAGTACAGTTAGAAAGAAAACCTAATTAAGGCTACTGATACCTTCCTCCTGGTGCAAGAGAACTGGATCACCTACCAGTGCTTTATTAACTGTGTCCGTGTAAGTAATGATCCTCCGCCCTTCTATTCAAATCAAGTGACCCTAACTACCTGTTTCTTGGAGGGTGAAGCTTTGAGGCTTTCACCTAAATATTTCATGCTGAATATTTTATGCATCCAATATCAAGATAAAGAGTGATATTGATAAAAGTGTTTTGGATGCTCCAGGTGATGAAAGGGAGTTGGAAAAAGTAAATAGCTGTCGATCTTTACATCTTTTAAGGGAAAAGGAAATTATGACAGTATCAGAGTGCTTCGAATCAATCAAATAGTTTGGGCTTTTTTACTTACGGTCACAATTTGTGCTAGATTTCCCTTCCCCCCCATCCCCTTACGTAGGCAGTGCCCATCCAGAGTTCTGTTCTCTGGGAGGCACAGGTGGGAATGCTTGACTCCCAGGAAATACGGGGGGAAGCTGCTCTGCAGTATCTGTCACTGGCAGCGTATGCAGGGGTCTGTCCCCACTGCTGCTGTTGGTCCTTCCCCAACCAGCGCACCTTGGAGATGTGTGCGTCCTTGGGAGGCCCTTAGAACTGAGAATTCTGAAGGCCATTCCTGTTGGAGATGAAAATAAACCCTTGCGGAAGGAGGCTTTCGGCAGAGTAGGAAATGAATGTGGATGTAGCTCCTGAATGACCATAAGGATGCCGTAGCAAAGCATCTTGGTGTGTGTTTGTTGGGTTTTTCTTTTTTTTTTATGCTCGCACTAATGTAGCTCCATGTAACTTTTTAGCTGATTTCAGGTTTTACAAATAGAGCAAAAATTGTAGTTTACTCCATTTAATAAAAGTATTTGAAATAAAATTAGGGTCTAAAAGTGTATTTTCTGTATCTCAGACAACTTTTGCTCTGGACCAACTGGGAATATAAAGCAATAGCATTAAGATGGGAAGCAGCTAGAGGATACGTTACCAGGAGCTAGGTTCAGTAAAGGACCAATGTGAGCTGCTTTTCTTGCTTAACCAGGAAGAACTACATAGAAGAATGTGATATTCCTATGCAAAATGGAGCTTGACCTGGTTCAGCTGCATTTAGTATCCAATACCAGACTTTCCTATTTAGCTAGCAGAGGAGATTATTCATGTTTATTTTCATCTTCCACCAGGCAATGAATCTGGAAATTTTCCTCCTATGCTACAGGGCAAACTCTAACCACAGAGCCTCTATCCATTCTGTCTTGCCCCCTTGGTGCTTTTAAGGCACCTTCCATTCTATGCTTTGGGTAGCGGGACAAATACGTGAACCAGCCCATGTAAATGTAAGGTTGTGATAGTCTTAAATAACTTTGAAGAAGAATTGATCTATTTAGCTGAAGAGAGAAGGATGGTGACTTGCTGAAGATGTGAGAAGCCAAAGCAAAATGGCCAAGAGCGTGGGTGTGTGCTGCATCTAGAAGAAGGGTTTTATCTGTGGTCACCTAAGGGTAGCAACAAAGAAGGACCTTTTGTGTCACTGAAAACTTGAAGTGAGTGTGTACTCTGCTCCATAACTGTTTGAGATGAAAGCAGAATATTGGTGCTCTGTTATTGTGCAGCGGCATAATGCAAAATGAGCTGTGTGCTGGAAGTGATAGTGAGCAATTTGGTGTCATATGTTTTAAGAATCTGCCGGACCTGATAACTCCCTCAGTTCTGCCATGACCCACCTCTCGTTTTCCATGCCATCTTCCTCAGAGCAGTTTTTCTTGTTCAGCAAATGGTGGAGGTGAGTTTTGCTTGATACAGTGGTTTATTAAAAAAAATTAAAAAGCGTTAATGTGATCTTCACCCAGTTTTGTATGGTTCTTGCTCTTTGTTTCTTGCTTTGATCACTTTTTTCTACTTGCTTCTTAATAAATTATTGTGCCTGTACTGCTGATGCAATTCTTTCTTCTTTTTTTTTTTTTTCAGTAAAACCTAGAAATCTTAACTTTCACTGCAGCCTGCAAAACTGGGAAGCAGTGGCCTACTGGGCAAGGGTGGCATCAGCAACTGGAAATGCAGGGGAGGAGAGGACAAAATATTTGTTTTGACCCAGGCTCCCTTTTTATCCCTGCTTTTCCTTCTTCCCTAGGCACGTAATGGAAAGTCAGCAAGCAATTAAAAAAAAATCCCTCATGGTTTGCCTCCCCCAGCTCTCACTAGTTTTCTCCCCTGTGTTGCTGGGTAAGTGTAGTCCCAAACTGCTGGCTGTGCTTGGCGTGGCGCTGCGCAGAACACAGCGGGCAAGGAGGAGCTGTGGGAATACACGAGCTGGGAGGCAGCATTAACTAGCAACAGAGCAGAGGTGGCACCTGGCAACATCCAAAAGGGCCTATTGGAAACTGCTCCGAGTGTACGGCCCTTTCCTAGGCTGAAATCACAGAATAGTTGAGGTTGGAAGAGACCTCTAGAGATCATCTAGTGCAATCCCTCTGCTCCGGCAGGGACACCCAGAGCACGTGGCACAGGGTGGCATCCAGATGGGTTTGAAGATCTCTAGAGCAGGAGACTCCATAACCTGTCTGGGCAGCCTGTTCCAGGGCTCTGTCACCCTCACAGTAAAGTTGTTCTTTCTCATACGGAGATTAAACCTCCTATGTTTCAACTTACACCCGTTATCCCTTGTCCTGTCACCGACCACCACGGAGAAGAGCCTGGCCCCATCCTCCCTACAATCACTCCTCAGGTACTTGAACATGTTGATCAAATCTCCTCTCAGCCTTTTCTTTTACAGACTAAACAGGCCCAGCTCCCTTAGTCTTTCCTCATACGATAGATACTCGAGTCCCTTAATCATCTTTGTCGCTCTATGTTGGATCCTCTCTAGAAGCTCCATGTTCCTCTGGTACTGGGGAGCCCAGAACTGCACCCAGTACTCCAGGCATGGCCTCACCAGAGCTGAGTAGAGGGGCAGGATCCCCTCCCTCCACCTGCTGACAACGCTCCTCCTGATGCAGCCAGGATCCCATTGGCCTTCTTGGCCGTGAGGGTACATTGCTGACTCATGGTTAACTTGCTGTCAACTAGGACTCCCAAATCCCTCTCTGCGGAGCTGCTTTCCAGCAGGTCAACCCCTAATCTGTACTGGTGCCTGGGGTTATTTCTCCCCAGGTGCAGGACCCTGCACTTGTCCTTGTTGAACCTCATGAGGTTCCTCTCTGCCCAACTCTCCATCCTGCCTAGGTCTTTCTGAATAGCAGCACAGCCTTCCCGTTAATGCTGACTGCAGTAAAATACTGATGGTGAACTACAGTTAGGAGCATCAGGGTAAAAAAATGTCCCAGTTGCTGGCTAAAAGAGACTGCAAATAAGGCAAATTTTAAGGCAATCCCAGCCTAAAAAGCTCACTGTGGTCTTTGCACATCCATCAATAGAAGGTAAAAGTTGTGTTGAGAACTTAATGTGTGGCTGCTATAACTTCAAATTCCTGCCTTCTTCACAAACTCAAAAGGGGCCTGCAACAGAGCAGTGCAAGTAATGCACTAGGGCCACTTTGGTGGATTGTGGGACACTCATCTTGGTCACCCAGTTGTTGGCTCTGATGTTTCACAATCCTCATCTTCCTCATGCTGAAATTCCATGCCTGCTTGTACTCCAGGACAAAGCTTGGCCCGAATCCCTCATTTGCCAGGGAGGGGATTTGCAGATGGGCCCATGCCCATGGGACATGTCAGTGCAGCAATGGGGGTGAATCTGCTCTGCTTTGTGTGAGCAATGACCCTCTGCTGGTAGCACCAGCAGAGGGGCTTCAGCTGCAGCTGTGAGGTGAGTTGTGGGTGGGGTGAAGCACCTTGTAGCAGCCACCAAGACACGCCATGACTATGCTCTGTCTCGGGAAAGCTGCTTCTGGGTACATCAGGAGCAGAAGCCTGAGCTCTCCAGGGGTCATACAGAAAACTTACAGTGCAAGGGAGCTGCTGATCCTGCTGTCCCTGAGCAGGCAAAAGGCTCGTTGGAGGGCGCTGCATGGTGCGTGGGTGGCCTATACCAGGGTGCGGGTGGGAAATCGCTGCCGTGCAATTTGGGCTGCCTCGGTACTGGCCATGTAGTCTGACCGGTGTAACCACACACTCATGCCTGTTTCACCGGATAGACCAGAACTGCTGTGGTGTGGCACATGCAGTTTGCCGAACCTCAGTAGTGTTTTAAATGTTCGTTAGCTGAGTACTGGATTTTTAAAAAGGCAAAGGAAAGAAGAAGCATCTTGCATCCCCTTCTCCTAAAGCAGGATGTTGTAGTGAAATAAAAAATCAGATACTTTGGGATGCTGAGAGTCATTCAGAAGGTTAAACTAAATTTGTGGGTTTTTTTGTTTGTTTTGCAGCATGATTCATATACATGATTTTGAGATTCCTGGACAAAATAAAAGGGGCATGTGTGATGGGCTGATACTCAAGTTTAATGGAGGTTTTAAGGTTTTTGCAGGGACCACTGCATGCTAATGCTGACTCGAATAGTGATTATAGCTAAGTATGATTTTTCTTCCCTATAGGCAGCAGTGCTTTCTGTTGGCATGTTATATCGTTACATTCAACATGTTTAAACAGGAAGGCTTCTTAGCTGTTTAACAGGGCTCCCTTAGTGCACTCTCTTTGAGCAGAAGCCACCTCTGTAACCCTTAGGATGGGCTAAAAATGTTTCTTTTCTCTGTTCCTTCCTGACCATATTCTCATATCCTGCTGGCAGCTAAGAATTGGACAGAGCTGCTGCAAGAAGCCCTCCTCTCGATACATCACACCTGCACCCACAAGTCTACAGCAAAGCAACTCAAGACGTTATCACCAATAACACGATCAACCTTACAACAGGAAGAGTGGATGCAAGAGAGGGTGTTTTCTGGGCTCTGCCAGAAGGATTTTTTGGCACCTTCCCTCTTCACATCACTAAACCTCTGAGCCTCTCTATTACGTGGTTAATGAAGGGAGCGTTCCAGGCAGGGGCAGGAAAGCTGCTTGGCTCAGACCCTTTAGGAAGAAAATTATTAAGCTGAAATGCCTTGATGGCTGCGTTAGCTAATTCTTAAAAATGTTTACTGTCATTTCAAATGGCGTTGGTATGTTCTTAGCTCTTCTCTCAAAGTGATCTTGTGATATTGTCACACACCATCGGACTCTTGAATTTTTATCTCCACATTGGTTTGCTGGATGACAGAAAGTCGGGACAATACATGAATATTGTATAGTGGTGGGGGGAAGGAAAGATTAAAATCAATACTGGAAAAAATCCTTACTACAGCTGAACAATAGAAATTGCATGTAATTTTTGTGTGTGCTGTGTGGTCTGGCAGCCAAGTGAAAATGGAAGCATGATGGGCCTGGACTGCTCTGATAGCTCTGACTGTGTCCCCGTGCTGCTGGCAAGGTATCTGGTAATACAGGGCTGCACATGGAGATGCCTTGCAAGTGAACCTCCCTCCAGGTGTGTTTCTGCTCTATCAATACAGAGCCTGATTTATATATTTTTTTTTTATTTCTTTATCTCTTTTTTTTTCCTCCTTACTACAGCTGTACCAGGCAAACCCAACAAGGGGAATAAACTTCCTCTTTTATTTCCCTCAGTATATCTCCGTATTTTCCCTGGCTCTCCATTATGCTGTCTTTACAGAAGTGAATTGGATACAAACAAAACTCTATGGCATTTAATGGAAGTAACTTGTCACAGGCACTTGTTTTTGCCACAACTTTGTCTCACCCAAACCTTCCTGATGTTCCACAGATTGGACCCAAAGAGTTCATACACACTCGTTCCACAGAAAATCTCTTCCTGCCAACTTTAGGTATGTTGTTTTCCATAGGTCTCTTTTCATGTGTTTTAAGGTGCGTATGTAACATGTAAAACCATGTATTTACTGGTTCACCTAAGTAAAGAGTGTGTTTGATTTGCCTTTTAAGTATGTGAATGTTACAGAGATACAAATATATATTATTTTCCCCATTTTGCAGAGGGACATTGACATCAAAGGAAAGTCAGCCAGAGTTGTGTAATGTAGCTGGTAGAAAAAGAGAATTAAACCCAGATATCCTCAAACCCAAGATACCCTCTCATTTTCTTTTGTGAATGCTTCCTGCCATCCTGTGAAACCTAGTTATAGACTTTTAAAAAGTCCATGAATTCCTAACACACTCACATCAGAAATCTAAATTTTCATATGTAGTCTCCTTGTAAATGGAATTAAAAATAATTCACCCTCTATCTTTCTTCCTGAGTTTGAGGAGTTCTACACTCTTCGCTTTAGCTACATCTTTTCCCCTCCATTACAGCATCAGTGAACACAAGAGCCTAAAAGAGCATCAGCCGGTGTTTCCAAGCTCCTCAGCTTGGGCTGTCAATGCCTGTTGGCCTGTGACGAGCCAGCTCTGCATATATCCGTGGTCACAGGAAATAGCACTACAAATGTGTGTCTGAGCAAATAAAGTGAAATCTGTTTTAAACATTTCAACGTATTAGCTTTACATGTGCAGCTTGTGGTGGATTTGAGACTATAAATAGTTTTGTCTTGTTCATTCCTCGTAATATTTGAAAATGCAGAGCAATATACTTCTCAGTAACACTTCCCTTACACCTACGCAATGTTTTATGTGTGATCTTGCCTTCTAGAGAGTTAGATAAAAATTGTTTCTGTGTGTTTTTGTTTTGGTTTTGGTTTGGTTTGGTTTTTTACCTTCTACCTTTTCAAGTGCATATTCTGCTCCGACCAAGGAAGGCACTGAATCTTCCCAACCTCCAGGTAACTTGCTTTCTTTCAAAATGCAATCTAAAAATTTAGTTTGTGCCTTCTTTTCCTGATTTGCTTTCAAAATCTACTTATTTTGTGCTTTGATTTGCAACATGAGCATTGTTGTATTTAGGAAAGACCTTGGAAACAGCAAGATCCTGAACTCTGAGCAACCTTTTTCATTCATTGCTTTCTCTTACTGCCTTTGCGTCATAATTTTACTCCAGGCATGTGAAAGCTCAAGTCTGCCTGGTTCCTCTAGCAGGGGTGAGTACTGACTCACTAAGTAGCCCACCCCATCCTCTTCCTTCAAAAATGTAGATTCTGGGCTTTGGGATTTCAGCATCCTTTGCCAAACAAATTGGTGAGGAAACTTCTCTGCCAGAGAACTCTTTAGAGGTGTGTGTGCTTTTGTTTAAACAGTATTTTTCTTCTTGGATAAGTGAAAATCCTCCCTTCCCACTGTCCTAGGAGGTTTTAATGCAGGTTTGATCCATGCCTGGATGGTAGCTTGAGCTGATTTAGGTCAACCCCACATTACCGCTAGTAACTCTGTATTACAACCGCTTGCATTTCTGCAAGGCAAGTGTCTTTTGAGTGCCTGTTCTGTGTTACAAAGGAGAAGATGCATCTGCTTTCTTTGTGTTTATTGTGTTACACTTAAGCAAAAGGGCATATGGTTATTTGCAGTTAATTAGCTGATGATTTCACCACCTCTAATGAATACAAGAAAAAGCAATTAAATAGTTTTGAACTCAGTTACTGCTATGGTGCGTTTCAGACCTTGTGAAAGGCTAGGAAGAGGGAAGTTCTGTAGAAGTCTTCCAGGGAGTTGAGCCTGCAACACTGTGCCCACAGGAGGAGAAAGAGCTCTGAGTTGGATGAATTTTAAGTAGTGTGGGAGGAGCCCAGGAGCATGTTCCCATTGCCCTCTCCCAAGCAAATTTCTGCAATGGGCACTATGAAACTACGTGCTGCAGATGTTCATCCCATGCCAGCGGAGACTGAGTGGTGACCGCGGGCCCTGAACGCCTCTCATACAACATTGCCACTCCCAGAGCTCTCTGAGACACCCTCATCTGAGACTGGAGAACTCTGCCAGGTTGCTCCAGATGGGACTTTCCCTGTGACCTTCTCAGAAGTTATTCTTTTCTATACTTAGAAAGCCCCTTCTACCCCACCACCACACACACAACGCTTTTAGTTCTTTAGTTCAAACAGGCTCTTTAGTCTTTCGAAACGTGATCTCTTCAAAGTCCCTGACATAGGAGATGCTTCTAAATAGTCTCCTGCTTCTAATAAGAATTGCTGGTTCCTCTCTGGAATGGTACGAGGAGAAAGTCACTCGGGATTAGCAAATTTAAAATTGACTCTATGGTCTTCAAGGACTTTTGCCAGAAGAACCCACCTGAGCACTCAAAGCATATCAGGATTAACTGCTTGGTTTTGATGTCTATGTATGGGGTTTTCATTTAATTGTAGAAACTCAGTTTGCTAAGGCAATTACTGACATTAATATCTATATTATATGTCTCTTTTTGTTGTTTTGTTTTTGACATTTTCTTTCTTCCAACTGTGGCTAGAGGACCAAAAGCGGCAAATCAGGCTTGGTGAGAAACATAAGAAGCGCAGAGGTGGCCTCCTCACCAGCCAGCTTCTTTGTAGATGTTGTTCAGGTGAGTGCAGATCTCATTGGTCACCTTCTCAAAGGACGCTTTGCAGTCTCCCCCAAATTTCTCCTCCATCAGTTGCAAGATGATGTCACAGATAATCTAAATGGGGAGAAGAGAAGAAACAAAAACTCTGAATTGTCTTTTACGTTAGATGTGTAAGAAAGTTGCATTTTTTAGTTTGGTTCCACATTTTTGAGGAAGGCAGAGGGGTACAAAGACAATTTAGCAGTATATGGCAGACAGAACTAGAAATAAGCCCCATTCTCATACCTTTGTAAAGTGGCATTTGCTACTGGTTGCGTTTTTGCATTTTGTAAAAGGCAGATGCAGGATACAAGTGCTGTCTGCTACTGTGACTTTGGGTGGGCTCGGGCAAGCAATCCAGTGCTGTATTTCTGCGTTTGTTCGGTGCTGGCAATGCTGCTGTTTGTCAGTGGCTGTTTCAGTTGTCCAGCAAAAGCTCAGTTCCTCTTACTAGAGGGAGATTGCCATCCTAGATTGAAGCTGGTGTAAGCTTTTTCTTTATATGTTGTTATCAGTTGACAAACAAATGCAAATCCTCTTGCTCTCAGAGTGAGAAAGCCACTACTGCACAGAGGCAGCCTTCAGCTCTGATCTGAGCAGGCCGGCCCGCACTGCATGTGCTGCAGAGCTTTGCCCTCAGCTGCCCTCAGGAGAAGGTCATGCCAATGAGGAAGCCGGATGAGGAGCGACAGATTCAGCTTCTGAAAATAAATGTGTATAGTACTAAGATATATACATGTATGTGTGTGTATATGCATGCATGTACTGTACTATATATCACAGATCTTAGCTCTCATAAGAAGCCAGAAGAGGGTTTTGTCATAACAAGCCCTTTGCATATGTCAGATCTCTCATTTCTACTATCTTCCAACAGCTACTCTTTTTTTTCCTGCTCTCTTCCCTCTCTCAAATATCAAAATACCTGTTTTCTCCCAGTTCTTCCCCTCCAAGGGAAGACGTCATCCCTTCACAACAATGACATCTCGGGGGAAGGTGGCTGCTGGCTCACCTTAAAGTTTTTGGGGTCAATCTTCAGCTGGGTGGCATGTTTCTTGCCCAGAGGGTTCAGTATCCCCAGAAAAGCTTCCGTGTTGTCCAAGTGTTGCACCATGTCATTGATGGCAGTAAAAACCTTCTTGCCGTGCCCCTTGACCTGATCCGACTGTTTCATCTCTTCAGCAGAGTCCATGCCCGTGAAGTGTGTGAAGTAGGACTTGGTGTCTGGGTGCTCTGTAAACATCCTGTTGGGTTGGCGAAAGAAATCAGGGCAAGAAATGAGAGACAGCATGAGTTCACAGGCTGAGGCATGTGTCTTCATGTTCCAGGCCTTGCTTATGTGTGTATTGACCTTTTTCCTTCTCTTTATAACAAACTCCTTCTCATGTGTATGCTTTTTTTCTTCTTTGCCCATCCTATTCTCAACTATGTGTGACCCCAGTCTACTCCCTTGCTGCTCCCCTGGGCTGTTGCTCAGTGCATCTTAAACCTGCTGGCTCTGCCCCTGGTCTGTTATTCACTGATGTGCTGAGAGGCTCCTTCACTTTCACCAACTTTCTTGATTTTTATTCCCAGCTGAGTTTCACTTCATAAGGACTTGTAACTAAGACTCCACAGCATAAGGTCTGTGAGCACCTGAAACTGTTATCTGCCTGAGAAAGGCTGAATCTCATTTTTTTTCCCAGTGTTGCTAAAGTAAAAACTTTTTCAGGCTTGACTTAGTGCTACGTGGAGACAAAATCCCCGGGGAAATGGTCACAATGATGTTCTAGAGAGCAGATGATTCTGCCTTGCTCCCAGTGGACATTTTCAGAGAGAAACCCTGCTCCCAGCTTTGTTAGTTAACCCCTTCTCCCATCTTATTGCCTACGAAGGGTTATTGTGTGAGTACTAGGTACTGCAGTACTGCTCTTTTCATTTATAGAAAAGGTAACATGATTTTATGCCATTAGTAAAGCAATTTTTATAATCCATCAGAGTCATCTTGGTCTGGTTATTAAAAAAGCATGAGTTTCCTTAAATGGATGAACTAATTATCCACCTCAAAGACCAATAGCATATTCCAAATTTCATTGCTAGAGAAGAAGAGCTTAAGATCCAAAGGCCCATGCATTATTACAGTTTATAACACAGAAACAGAGCAGGCAGTGACTATTGCAATTGTAATGCTGCCAGTGGCCAAGAGGTGAGGTTTTGTTGGTATCCGCTATAGAAATTTTTGTCTTTTGCATCATTTTCGACTTTCATATCACTTCATAAGGAAAGGTAATTTTCCACAAATTAAAGCCTCACAGATGTAGGATGGGATCTTAGTCTGAAATGCAAGTTTGAGGGTTCTGAGTTGCTCTTATCACAGGCCTGGTTGATGCGTATGGACATGATGTAAATCCCAGCTGAGAGAGGAATATGTGCAAGGTGAATAGAGAAAAACTTGTGTCTTATGGAAGGAGAGAGAAAACAGTGTAAAAAAATAGAAGTTACAGCATAGAGAAAGGTGATCCGTAGACTGAAAATTTGATGGAGAAGCCAAAGGGAAATATCAAGGATATAAAAGTAAAAATTTTTTAAAAAAGAGCTGAGGCAAAAGAAAAGAGGGATATAGGACCTTGTTTTGTTCCTGTACTCTTTTATACGATAGCTTCTTGTCTGTATCTTGACTACATCCCTTTTTGGAGAGGCAAGGGAAGGGAATGTTGAGGAGATTATCCTAGTCTTGTCTTCCTTTCCCAACCACTTTCTCCCGTTCCTCCTACTGCTCTTCTCTGTAGGAGTCTATCTCGTCTTTGTTTCCTTCCTGAGGTGGGTTGACCACAGCAAAACGTAATGTTCCCAGAAAGGACTATATGAAGTGCATCAAGATGTGTTTCTAGGCAGCAGCTCCAGCTCTTCCTCCTTGACACTTCTTGTTGAAACCTCTCGGCTAGCAGTGGGATGGGATTTTTCCTTACCTGACCAGCACAGCTGTCCCGTTGTCTTCAGCATCAACGTATATCTTCTCCCAGGCCCCACGGGCGCTTTGCACTTCTGCTTCAGAAAATGACATGGTGGAGTAGATGGTGGCAATAAAGAGCCCAAAAGGAGGAAGAGTAGGGAGGTATTGGGAGAGTGGTTCTGCCCCAGTTCTGTGCTCCATGGATCTCTAAATACTGCCTTGGGGATTTAAGAGGTCTTGAATGGGCTCTTTGTTTCTGTTCTAGTCCCTTGCATTTCTGTGGGCTTTAGAGCTGCTTAATCACTTTTAATCAGGAAAGAAAGTAACCACATGAGGAAGGAGGAATAGCTGTCTTGGAGTCAGGTGCCAGAGCAAAAATATTGTTGTCCAAGGAGAGAAGGCGGGGAGAAATAAAGAGGGTTTTGAGTGAGGAAGAAAAGGGTTGACTCTCCTCCCCTCTTGCCCTTTCCCCTGACCCTTGTTTGCCTTCACTTGCCAGACTGCAGTCCTTGCCTGAGTGCTGATTCCCTGGCTTGCTCCTGAGAGCATTGCTCTGCTCTAGGCGCAAAGCTGCACTGCCATTGGATCCTCCCAGTGCTCCTTGATCCTTAAATCTAACGATCCCTTTTTCAGCTGTCAGTTCATTTCGTACATCACATACTGCTGTCCTTATAGCTCTCTGGGTTGCCTGAGGCCACGCATTTCTATGCATTTCTACTGCTGCAGGTGTTGGTAGCAGGTGGTTGGGACCCCTCACCAGTGCAGAATGATATTGCACTGTGGACAGAGGCTACAGCCCAGGCAAAGCATCCATGGGCAGCAGGCTGCCCCATCCTACTAGGGCAAGAGTTCTTGCTCTCAGGCCAAGCCCCAGCAGTGAAAGAACCACGTCGTTTAACACATCAGAAAAACTAGCACAGAGTATCGGGGCCTGGCGTGTATTCATTTCTGCGCTTTTGATACCCTAGTTCTCCTGGTTTGCAGCTATGATCTCTTTCCTCTTGCCAAAGAATGTGGTTGGTGCAGAGAAAGAGATAAAGGACAGGAAAGTAGCTAGCATGGAGCTGCAGCCGTGGAGAGTGACTTGTTATTTTCACGGTCACTTGGAATGGGAGGGAAGAAAAGCAAAGCTTAGATTATTCATGCGGCGCCTTAGTTTCAACTCTGGCAGGAATGTTCCGATTAAGTGCAGGGTGCAGATGCAAAATAATTGCTTGGGGGCTTGCTGAACTGTTACTGCCGGACGCCAGGCAGAGACAAAACCTCTTGTTGGGGATGGCTATAAGCAGAACAGGCACAAGGCAGACGCATCTACTGCCACCCAGTGAGCAAAGCCAGGCTGATACTGCAGGCAGAAGGAAGGGGGTTGTTCTGAGCACACACAAACCGATCAGTCTTAGCAGCGATGTGTCCCGGCACTGCTGTGCTGGATATACTTAAATGTTGAGAAAGTTAATGATGCTCGACACAAACGTGCATGCAACACCAAAGGCCCTTGCAGTGTATCTCTAGACTTGTGCTTTCCTAGATGCTCTCTCTCCTGATAGAGGTAAGAGCCATCTCACTGTGGTCTTTATAAATCCATAGCAACCCAGCCATGGAGCAGAAGTGGAAGTTCATTCCAGCTGCACCTTGGAACATCTACATTGGTCTTCCAAACTGTGAGGCAAAGGCATCTTGCTGCACTGTGCATCCTTGTTGGGGCACTGTGCATATTCTGTGTGAAATTAAGGGGAGGGTGCGGTTTGGGGGACCATGTAGAGTCATAATTTGTGTTTCTGCAGTGCAAGACCGCATGTTGCCTTAAATGACCTCGTAGAAACTACATATCCCCCCCTCCGCCTGAACCAAACAAAGAATAGTCTCATGCAAAGCTGCCCAAACTTCTGCTTTCTAATGCAAAAATCCTCAGAAAAATGTCCCAGATTTCAGGAAGGCTCTGGGAGGGCAGGATGGGAAAACTATGCTGTTGGGGCCACTGCACCTTTGAAGGCAAGCACAAAACAGGGGAATTCTGATCAGCTGAGCTCAGCACCTACCACAGACTCCCTCAGAGGCGGGAGCAAAGACAAAATTGCATGAACTGGTGGGTTTGGGCCATTAGGATCTATAATTCCCTGGTAGGAGTTGGATGGGGAAACTGCAATGGTTTGGGATGAGAGCAGAGTATGTGTTGCAGGCAGCCTGAAAGGGAGGGAGCTCCTGGAGAAGGACAGCAGCATTGAGTATTGTCCAGACCACAGAGACAGAGCTAATTCTCATTTCAAATGTGGAGTTGCGACTTTTCTTCTCTGTAGATGTTGTGTTCTTCTCTTAAATTGATGGACATCCTGACTTGCTGTGGGCACTTCTTGTGGGAGGAATGAGAGTAGTGATGAGCCCTGCTGTTCTGATGAGGGACAAATGCTGGTTGGGAAGAGCTTGTGATCATGGCTACATCTGGAAAGAACTGCAGTACCAACGGATGTTGCTCAAGAGCGCATCTTTCTCCTTAACTTTCTTTTTCTTTTCTTCTTCATCTGCATTGTTATCTGTTTCTTTCTCTTCACATCTGTATGCAGTGCTTCAGAAACAAACCTCAAATTCACTGGGGGACTTCTTAGCTCCTCTCCCTTACCTCTCCCTTGGGTCATTTCATTGCAAAGGTAATGAATTCACTTGTTATTTTGTCAGCTTTTCCTACAGAGAAAACAAGCAATGATTTCATCAAGCATGTTATTGTGCTCTCAGTGACGAGCCTTAATAGGCTTTCCTTGTATCCCTTCAGTGTTATTTTTACCACTGTGTAAAATTATTTTTTCTTTTCTCCATGCACAGTTTGCCAACTTCTTGTGAAATGAATACAATAATCCCTCATAAAACGTTGACCTCCCCAGTAGGGTTATGCATGTCTGTATCACATCTCAGGGATCTCTAGTGATTAAAGAAAACTCTAGAAGGCCATTCTTTTGTCCTTAAAACGCATAGCTGTAAACGTTTTTCTGTTTAATCATAAAGTCTTCATGATTTTGTTGTCCCACATTAAATCATCTTTGGGGGAAAGGACGCAATCTTTTTTATTTCTTTTTTCTCTCCTGTATTCTGTTCTGTTTAATAATCTGTATGTTGAAGGAAATAATTAAAATGTAATTGCTGCTGAATATGGAAAAATGTTTTCTAAAGAAGGGTGCCAGATAGAGTTGTAGATATAGCCTCAAGAGTGGATGGAAACCTCATTACTGCTGAATGGACAAATCTGGAATTGGATAGACCCCTGGGAAATAAAGGGTAAAGAGCAAAGCTGTGTTAGCTTGGCCTGAGCAAGATGTTTGTGTTTTTTTCTACCCCTGACTCCTTCCAATTAAGCATGTGACAGACTTCTTAATACAGCATAGGGGAATAACTGCAATTCTGAAAAATCTTTGTTCCCTTTCAGTTAATGAGGAAATCGTCTGGTTTATACAAGTCAGTGTGACAGTGGGGCACAGCACCTGTACACGGGCGCTATAAACAGCCAAGCATCAAAAGAAAAACTAGCCCTGCAGTGAGAAGCATCTTCTAGTCTCCTCAGTATTATTCTCATTGGTATTTCAGACGTGTTTGGTGTACATGTCTAAAGGACCAACAAGGTGCAAATGTCACATGGAAAACCTGTCTCCAGCAGCCCGCTGCCGTGGTCACTGCTGCTGGAGGCACCCAGCTGCCTGCGGAGCCGGGAAGCAGGTCCCTGCTCAGGCAAAGGAAGCAGAGGAGCTTCCCTTTCCCCGCAGTCAGAAACCCGGCCCCAGCACTGGGAGGGAAATGGTGCTGCTGCTGCTGCTCTTTTGCACCATTAATTCACTGGGAGATGGACTGTGAGATCTAATTCTAGGGCAGCTGTGCAACTGTGAGAACTTGCACTAAGTGAATAGACTTTTCAAAGTGGAGCTTATTCATTTTAGGAAGAGCTTTTGTGCAATAGCGAATAATTCCTGGCTTCTTCCTCCAATTTTTTTGCCCAATAACTCCTACTTTCCTGACATCCCTGTGTCCTTTCAGACTGAGGTTAAAGCCTCAGTAAATCACAGGTATTGCCAAGTTTCTTCGAGGTGACAAGGACCTGTATCTGCTCCACGCTCAGTACTTGAGAATATCAAGCATTGCTAGTCACTCAGCACAAAAAATCATGAGCTGCTGTCAGGCTGTTGGTCTCAATGTCCTGAATGCAGGACACGAGTAGGAAAGAACCGGGGCTAGAAAAGGCAGATTTCCCAGTTGCAATCACACCCCACTTCTCTCTTCCTTTGAGAGAGCAGTAGAGGACTCAGACGGCGCCATGTTGCACTTCATATGGTAAAAATGCAAATTCCAAAGAATAAGAAGGAATGGTCAGCTTCCAAAATCACATTTTTTCTTTCTAGCACTTGAAACTGGCTTAGTCTGGGAGGCAAAGGATGGCTAGTTCAAGAGCAAGACCAAAAACAGCTGTGTGGAGGGTGCAACTTGTGTGTCTTTTCTTGGCTTCTCACCATCCCGGCTGGCCCCCATATAGATTACAAGAGAAGTGCCATCCAACACAGTAGAAATGTACTAAATCTTCTGCTGTGAATTATTTTTATTACATGCAAGTTAAGGCTTTATATGCTAAAACAAATGCAATGTTGCATTCAAAGCAATTCAGCAGCTGTAAATCACAGAGTGTGTGTGTATAGATTTAGCCTCTGCTTTAATATCCAGCAGCATTAAGTACATTGATAGCAGTAATTCTAACACAGTCATTAAAGCTAATACAGATTCCAGCACTGAATTTCAGTCCAATGTATCCAGCTAAGCATTTGGATGGTTCAGTGAGGAATCACTACACTCCTAGCACGGAAGTAGAAAAAAAATAAACATTTTAAGGGGTGATTAGATGGTGAATCTGTTCTGATGTGGACTCAACATTTGCTTATGCAAAATCCTCTTGAAGTTAGCAGGGCTCATGGGTATAGGAATTTGCAGGACTCAATCAGACTGCAGGATTGCAGCTTTTTTCTTGTTAATTCATGGCAGCCAGACTGTACTGGACCCATTCACAGGAGCTCTCAGCCAAAGGCAAAGGAGCTTTTATGGACTTGGAAATCATCAAACCCCAGTCAGAGATGTAGGAAGTAACCACAACTGGACAGGGACTCAGGCAGGTGCCCAAGCATTATTCTGATCAGTAATGTTACAATCTAACATCAACATCAGCTCAGTTAACTCAGCCAAATCACCCCATAGTTCAAGGCAAAAACAGCATTCCCAGTTTCGGATGCAAGCCACCAAACTGTATTGAGTTACTGCTTCACATACCACCTTTGACTGAGACAATTTAATTTGTTAGATATACACGATTTATTTGTAAGCCATGTTCTGAAAAAAAAACATGTATCTGTTGAATGTCACCACTGGCAGAGTTAAACCTGCCCTCCAGATAAGGAGATACAGAGGATGTGGCTGAAAGAAGGCAGTGAGCTAGAAGAAATATGTATGGGTTGGTATATGAAGCTAGACACCAGTCCAGAAGTTTTATAACAGATATGGGCAGGCTACAGGTGCTTTTACTAGTGATATGAACTACCATGTTCAGAGATGCAACAAGAATAAGCTAAAATGGGAAGCAATAAGACAGCAGACAAACTTATTCTCATGAACAGCAGATAGTAGGATGATGGACTGAAAGGGTGGTTGGTGAGGCCGGAATGGAAGGAACCAAGGAATCACACCAGTAAACTGTTTACTTGTGTGAGCGAAAGCCTGGATGCTGCACTTTATGGTCCATCTGGTATTTCTGTTGTAGTAGTTGGTGCCTCCCATTTGAGCCATTCCATCTCTTGAGTTATTGTCCCTGCTGCTCTGTAAACTGAATATTTACATAGATAAAAAATCTATCATAACTGTCTGACTTTGTTTGGAAGTAATGTCGGTACCTGTGGCCTTAAATTCAGTGAGCCCAAATTTAATCTCCAATTTGAGTTGACGCTTCCTCCCTAGCTTTGTGTCTGGCATTGGAACAGTGCAAGAGCCAAGCAGTTCCATCCCTTCCTCATCTACATACTGAGCATCCCCTTTTTCTGTGCAATAGAAAGAAAAGCATGCGTTTGTCTGATCTGGTTCGACTGGATAGAAAGTATAGTGTGCAACTTCATTTATATTCACCGACTGCTCAATTCCCACCAATTTCTCAAAGACATCGTCACAATAAATATAGTCTTCAGATTTGGAGATTCTGAGTCGCCATAAATCATGGATTTCAGGATCAAAGTTCTGAGTTACTGCTACACCGTATGTCCGAGCACTGATTCTTGAGGCAACGATCTGTGGATTGACTCCAAATAAAACAGCCCCTTTTGCAATGGCTATTTGGGCCTCTATCGGACAAAGGATATGATACTTTTTGCTGAAGGTCTGATATATCTCATCCCTCAGGATGATGCTAGATGCAAAGCCTCCCACAAGCAAAATATACTGGACATTGGACATATCAGGCTTGTGAAGGATTTCCTTCAAAGCATCAATGATTTTTTTGGTGCTGTAGGCAAAAAAGCTCTTCATTTTCTCATATGTGATCATGATCGTCCCATTATTCCACATAGCTCCATCTACTTTTTCGAAGAAGCAGTGAATGTCCTTCTTGCACTCTGCCAGTCTGGTCAAGTTGTAGTAGCAACGTAGGTAGACCTCTTCCCTACTAGTAGAGCATTTTTGTAGACTAAAGTTGTACATCATTTGTTGTAATTCTGCAGGGTGACTCTTTACATATTCATCCCATAAATCATCACCAAATATTTCCTTGAGAAAAGCACTGAAGTTTTCATCCACTGTGTTGCCTCCCCATCCACCTCCAGATGCCTTGTGTAACTCTGTAAGGTAATGGTCTTCTTTTATCTCATGTACTGTGATGTCTATTGTGCCACCTAGACGCACACACAGACAAATGCAGTTAGCTGTTAGAAAACTGGTAAACTACACAAGACTGTTAAATTACATTAAAGATATTAAATTACATGGAGGCAATATGTTTCATTGAATGTAGTCTTACTTTCTAAACTCTTGGTTCCCAAATATGCTTTTCTGCTGCATTTTTTCCCTCATCCTCGCTCCTCCCCTCTTGTCTGTATGCTTTCAGATTTGCTAAAGTTAATCCCTTTTGCTTACAAGCCTAGTTTCTTAAGGCCACTGTGATGAAGGAATTACTGATGAGCTGGAGGCTCTGACTTGCTCTGATCTCCTTTCTGATTATGAATTGAGAGTGGCCTCCTCACTTAGTTAACTCATGACTTTTGATATGTAAACTATGAATTAAGGTGAACTATCTTATTTGGACTATGAGAAAATGGTGCTTTTCTTGATTCCCGATCAATAGTTTTTCAGGACCATTAGACTGCTGTTGTCAGGAAACTGAAATATTAAACAAACACACACAAAAACAACCTCCCACAAGAAACCAAAGAAATTGCTAAGAAGTATTCCATCGAATATTCTTGACAATTTACAGTATACGGCCTCCTAGATAATCTCTTTGATCCATTCACTGGCAATACTATTGCTCCTAGGGAGGGGGATGTAAATTCAAACTACACAGCAGCACATGGGTGTATTTTGGAGGCTGCCATGGAGACATGAGGCAGGTTGGCCGGCAGCCTGGCAGGAGATCCTGCTGCGACTGTTGACCTGAAGACACAAGGGCTTCTCTTTGCCTTTGATCAAGTCTTTACAAGTCCTATTTGTTCCTCCTCATTTCTGTCTCTTCCATGGATCCTTGTTAAGTGAGAAATGAAACAAAAAAGATCTTAGACAAGCAGAGCAGAGAAAACCCAGGTTTTCAAACCTCTTTTCTTTGGGGCTATGTCAGATACTACAGAACTCAGCATAAAGCAAACATGATACCTGTTGAACAGGAAAAAATATTACCTCCACAGTCAACAACAATATACTGGATCCCTGGGGAGTCTTCAAACTTTTCATTGTCACTGCTGTCTACCATAAACCCTTCCCGTGGAAGCTGTTTGCACCAGAGCGATGCAGCCTCTGGTTCCAGGGCAATAATCAGCTTCTCAGAAAGCATGTCAGAGATGAGTCCTGCCTAAAAAAAATGAGAGAGGTGTCAGTTCAGGAATGGTAGCAGGATTGCGGCTCCCTTGTTGCTACATGAAAACCACGGGCTAGTGGAGCTATTCTCATTGCAAGAACAGCCATGCAATAGTAATAGCTTCACAGAGGGGCTGAGCTTGGAAGGAACCTCTGGAGATCATCTAGTCCAAACCTCCGCTCAAGCAGGGTCACTTCTAAGCTGACCTGGCATGTTGCATGGATTGCCAGGACATGTTTTCCTCGACCCGTTCAGATGGCTTTTGAATATCTCCAGAGAAGTAGACTCCACAACCGCTCTGGGCAACCTGTATCAGTGCTCTGTTACCCTCAGAGTAAAAGAAGTTTTTCCTCATGCTCTGATGGAACTTCCTATGTTTCAGTTTGTGCCTGTTGCCTCTTGTCTTATCACTGGGCACCACAGAGTAGAGCTTGGCCCTATCCTCCTTACACCCTCCATTCATGTATTTATACACATTGGTAAGATTCCTCCTCAGTATTCTCTTCACCAGGTTGAAGAATTCCAGCTCTTTCAGCCTTTCCTCATATCAGAGATGCTCCAGTCCTTTAAGCATCTTAATATCCCTTTGCTGGACTTGCTTCAGGAGCTCCTTTTCTCTCTTGTATTGGGGATCCCAGAATTGGACAGTACTCCAGATGTGGCCTCACCAGGACTGAGTAGAGGGCAAGGATCACCTCTCTTGACCTGCAGGCAATGGTCTTCCTGATGCAGTCCAGGATACCATTGCCTTTTGGACACAAGCGCTTGCAGTTAATTTGTTGTTTACCAGGACCACCAGGTCCTTCTCCTCAGAGCTGCTTTCCCGCACATCAACCCCGTTCTTGCATCACTGACCTCTGTGGGCTTCATTTCTACCTGGCAGGGGAAAGTAGAGAGTGATTGTGACTGCCAGTTTGGAGTCCCCCTTCCTGGCATGGGAAATTCCTCTCTCCGATAGACTGAAAATTAAAATACAGGTTGTTTAAATGTTGAAGATTTCCCTTACCTGGATGGGCAAAGAATTATCTGGAGATAATTTAAGGAAATGGGGTAAGCTCTGCTTTTACCTGCTTCGCTGCCAGCCGCATGAACTGCTTGGCAGCAGCATTCCATATGGCTGGGACAGTAATGACCCAGGTGACCTCGCTGTGGCCACAGACAGTTTGGAAAGAGGCGCTCTCGATGTTGTTCAAGGCATGTTCCATCATGTAACGGAGGCTTTCGGAAAAGACTTTGAGGGCAGGAAGTTTCTTTCCATTGCTTGCTACCAGCTCCATGTCAGAAGTGACTTTCTAAAAATAAGATAAAACAGTAAAAACATCACAGGGTTGCAAGTGGCAGCTTAGTAATAGACCTGTCCCCTTTACTATAAGGGCTGCACAAAATATAGCACAGAATTAGATTTTTTTTGGGGGGAGCAAAACTGAGTAAATACCCAGAAATGGCTTTGATATGCGGCTAAGTGCATTCTAATCAATACAGATCAGCTACCTAACCACCTACCCACAACATGTATGAATCAATAGGCAAAATATTAATGTGATTAATAAGGCAATTGTTTTACTTGGGCAAAATTTTATAAACACCTCATAGACTCTCCTGAAACAGCACTGGGAAGAGTTGCACCATGTGATACCACCATGCATTGCCCAACTGTATGTATACAGACCTCGGAGCTTGCTGGTTGCTCCTGTACTTCTGTGTATGGAGTTAGCAAAATATATACTGGCCACATGCATAAACAAATATCCCTTTGGCGTGACACAGGCAATTCCTCTATAATATGTCCTCTTGATTTGGAGCTACGTGTATCCTTGAGTAGTTTGAAGCTTGAAGCAGACAACTACTCTGAGATATTTTCATCTCTCCCAGCAGTCCAAAATTCCCTCCGTCGGTCCCTGGTTGCCTGCTCTATCTAGCAAGAGCGGAAATTGTTGACTGTATCCAAAGGCATTTGGGCAGCCAGCCTCTGCTGCATGTACTTCACTTTGTTCTACCTCGGCATCCATCAAAGATGGCCCTAAATCACATCAAGGAGCATTTGCTTCATCATCATCTCCATCAGCCTGGGCTCCTTTATGGCCAATAGAGAGAAATAGGCAGCTGCACAGGCTGCCCAGCTGTGACAATGTCCTCCATAGATATTTTCTGTGGAGTTCATAAGTGACTAGTGACACGTCTAAGGAGTGCTGTTCCCTTTTCTGTCTCTGAGCCCTTTTAATACAGTTTCTCTGAACATTTGGTGAATAAAACCTCTCCCCAGATGCCCCCTCCACTCCAAAACCTCTCGACAGAGATGCTGTGGCAGGCCACCTCTTTCCCAACTTTCCTGGAGACAGAAGACTTCACAGAGGACGTCTACCCAGGACCTCACCCACCTCCCATTCAAAACTATGCGCTTAGCACTGCAGGATGCTGAATAGCAGATATGGGAACTTTTGTGGGCCTAATCCTGCACTGTGGTCTAGTCCATGTTTTTGCAGAAAATCTCGCAGTCAAGAACTGAATGTCCAAAAAAGACACAGAGGAGTCCTAAAATTTCATTCAAATAAATGAAAAATTCAGTGGGCAATCCCTGTGGGGGTCCTCAAATTGCTGGAGGATGCAGCCCCTTTTATCTTAATTTCTTGACCAAGGGACGCCCTCTCCTTTTCCTCATTGGCCAAGGTACTGAGAAGTTACTGACTTCCCAGCCCACCTCCGAACTCCCTGCCTCCTTCCTCCTGTTCTTGCCTGAGGTCACCTGACTCCTTTGTCCCCCTTGCCAAAGAATGGGGAGCAATTTCCTTCTCGGCATATGCTCTTTTGTTCCACTCACTCATGGCTTCACTCAGTCTGGGCCCTGCATATATTCCTTTGTCCCACTCATCAGCCAAAGAATGTGGAACCTCCTGATTTGTGAAGACACAAACTTGAGTGTTCTGCTCTATTCCATGTTGTCAAGCACATTTCTAGTAGAAAGCAAAGCATAGTGCAAAAACTCCAAGTGGACAAACACCCATGCAGAGAGTGTTCAATGTAAAAGGAAAAAAGGAAAAAAAATGAGTCAAGTGAATTGGTAAAAGTAGGTGGTGACATCAAGGAAAAGTTAACTTCAACGGGCAAAAAAATGGAAATTGTGGGAGGCTTAAGAGAGGTCCTGCAAGATCCTGCACAGACAAGCAGACCCTAAGATAGCATGTCTGCTTGAAAGAACCAAACCATGAAAAGCTGTGAACAACTCTGATCTAGCGCAGCACCGCCGAAGAAAAGCGGTGGCCCCTACATCTTTGACCACTGAGCTCTGAAATCACCTTCAGCGCATAGACTGAGGGGCAGGAGAGACAGGCCAAGGAGAAGTGCGCAGTAGGAGAGAGCCCTTCTTGTGAGGCTGAGGCTGCCGAGCTACTCCAAACTGCAGGCAAATTGATTCATTCCCTGTAACAGACCAGGGCAAGGAGTCCCAAAGGAGTCTCCTCTGGATTTCTCTGCTAAGACCCAGATCACAGTAGCTGTTGTTAAAGAAGACTGCTTGGGTTCTCTGAGGAGAGCTGTCAGGTTTGATAAATTTTGGACAATGAACTGTGGCATAAAGGAAAGGCTAAAGAAGACTTTGCCTTATCAAGAATGTTAGCAGCAGCAGCTCTACATACCCTGTCGTACAAATTCATCTTGAAGTTCTGGAAGAAGTACCACTTCTGAGCTTCACTGGAAGGCAGGCTCTTGTACTTCATCACAGCATCATAGCCAAATTTGCTGAACTCCTGCTTCTCGTTGAACAGGATGCATGTGGGCGTCTTTGGGGTCATTAAACCATGCTCTGCCCCCCAGAACACCTGGCGGATTTGGGATGCTCCTGAAGCAAGGGAAAAGCAGTATCCGCTGTAGGAGGTGCCAAAATCTATAGCAATGACAAAGAGTGATGTGCTGGCCATTGCAGAGTGCTGCCCGGAGGGGCACAAACGGGTTGCTGCAGAGCAGTGCTAAAAGTGAAACTGCTCCAATGGATCTTGTGAGGTGCAAGCAACCCTTTGCAATTTATTGGTGGGGGGGGCATGCAAATGAGTGCAATGAAAGGAGAGGGTGTCTTTTGCCATGACAAGGAAGGGCTTGTTAACGCCCTTTACGGCAGAAATGACTTTGTCACCTGCTTTCTGAGAGCAAGAAAGTGCCCAACACTTGCCGGAGTTGCCGGGGCTCCTGTGAGCCTGAATCATCTTCTCCCTTCTGCTGCCACTCATCAGGGCAAACATGTTCTGTAACCACAGCCACGCGGACAAACCTCAGCTTTCTTCCTGCAGCAAAGCTTTGGCGATTGCAGCATCGTGTTTGCATGCTCACCCTCAAGAGTGGGCTCCAGCAGGAGACAGCAGGTATGTTGCATGCGGGGTCTTTGGCTAAGTGGAGCAAGTTTCGCCTCAGGGCCCACCTTGTGGAGAAATAGTTCTGCAAGGGCCTACGGCGTCCCTTGGGGGTTGCAAGGAGGCCCTGAAATGTTTCCTGCCTGTGACACTTGTCAACAAAGCTGTGTTCCCGCTTACTGCCCTGCACAACCCCGTGCTGGAGTCACAGGGCCAGTCTGTGCCCTTCGATCCATCCAATGCAGGTTCTAAGTTTGAGTCAGCTCTTAAACGGCTGCAAGTGGAGAAGAGGGTGGAAAGATGAACCTAAACCATGTGGCAGGTCCCAGAGAGCAGGGCTTTGGGGTCAAAGTCCCTGAGCCCCCTCACTTATGGAAAACCTGCAGTGGTCCAGATTTGACATGGAATTGTGGAGCTCAGCAGAGAAAGTGGGTATTCAGCAAAAGCCTTGGGTTGGAAGAAGCTCATGGTGGTGCAAGAGTTTCTTTGCTCATTGTACCAACGTCCTCTTTTTTCTACAGAACAGTTGCCAACCAGTGGCAAACAGAGGTTGACAGAGGCAAGAGCGAGATTTCAAACCAGAGTACTCCAAATGCTGACCAGGAAGAGAAGCCCATGGAGGTGGAAAGACAAGCGGGGTGAGTCTCATTTGGGGGAACAGAAATTACATGGTCTGGGGCTTTCTTTAGCCCCCTTCAGGTGGGCCAATGGTCTTTCCAGGTTGACAGTGTTTCAGCAGATAATGTGATCCTTTGTGAGGAAAAAGTATACAGATTGTAATTTTTTCTGGGCCTGACACTGGCTCATGTTTAAAACTATTCTGAGACCTGCCCTCCTGTGGGTTAGGCAAGCCCTGAGGAAAGATACGATGGTGTCTGGGATTCCTGTGAGAAGGAGGGAAAGAGTTAAGCAGGAAGACGGGAAAAGAAACAGTAGCCTGTCACTTCAATGTGCATGCAGAGGGCATCTGTTTGTTGTCAAGGATTGGAGGAATCCCATTCTCTCCGTTCTGCCATGTCCTTTCTGCATGCCTCCTCCCCAGCTCCCTTGGATTTTTGACCTTCTCACTCTCTTCCTCTTCCTGGACTGCAAGTACTTCACAGCACAAGCTGCCTTTGAAGCCCCATGCCTAGGCATTCTCTAGAGAAATGGGTATTTCCTCCACACACATAGGTTAGCTTTTCTCTTTTAAAAGGGACCCGGCTATACGGTGGCAATTTCAGCAAAACAGGCCCCTGCATCGATCGTTTCCCAATCCCATTCCACACACTGCAGTTCTGAGCTGAGTTTGCATTCGAGGGGCTTCTCCCTGTGCGCCCCCCTCCTTCATCTAGCCTGAACAACTGCTCAAATCTTCTGCCAGTTCCTGGCCAGCCCTGGACTATGGTGTCCTCTGAGCCGTGCCAGGCATCACCTGGCAGAATGCTAGCTCACGTGTGCCATAATGTGTTCCTGGCATGTGCTGGGCCCACTTTCCTTGTTAGGGCTCTGCTTTGGTCACGAGTGTAGAGGCAGCTTTGTGGCCTCTGCTCAGGCACTGTCTCATAGAAACCAGCTCTTGGCAGTACCAGGGTTTCTTCCCTCACTGTACCAAGACTCATCTCTCTTTTTTTTTTTTTTCCTCCCCACAGACCAGCTGCCAGGCAGTGGCAACCAGGGATCTATGGAGGCCATAGTGAGTTTTCATGTCAGAATCCCCCAGATGTTCAGCAGGCAGAAAGGCCAATAGAGGTGGAAAAAGAAGCAGGGTGAGTCTGGTCTGGGGACCAGAAATAACATTGCCTGGGGCTTTCTGTAATCTCCTTCTGGTGCACCGAAGGGCTTTTCAGACTTTTCATTCTTGGGGGTGTTTCAGCAGATAATCTGATCTGTTGTGGGAAGAAGGTATATAAAACATATATGTTTCTGGTCCTGACACTGAATTGTGTTTAAAACTATTGTGAGACCTGACCTCTTGTGAACTATGCAAGCCCTGAGAGAAGGTATGATGGTGGCTGGGATTCCTGTGAGAAGGAGGGAGAGTGTTAATCAGAAGGAAGGGAAAAAAGAATAGGCTGGCCCCAAGATGTGCAGTGGGACCTTTTCCCATGACAAGAAGAGTTTGTTGATGCTCTTTATAGCAGAAATGACTTTGTCACCTGCTTTCTGAGAGCGAGAAAGTGCCCAACACTTGCCGGAGTTGCCGGGGCTCCTGTGAACCTGAATCATCTTCTCCCTTCTGCTGCCACCCATCAGGGCAAACATGTTCTGTAATCACAGCCACGCGGACAAACCTCAGCCTTCTTCCTGCAGCAAAGCTTTGGCGATTGCAGCATCGTGTTTGCATGCTCACCCTCAAGAGTGGGCTCCAGCAGGAGACAGCAGCTATGTTGCATGCGGGGTCTTTGGCTAAGTAGAGCAAGTTTCACCTCAGGGCCCACCTTGTGGAGAAATGGTTCTGCAAGGGCCTACGGTGTCCCTTGGGGGTTGCAAGGAGGCCCTGAAATGTTTCCTGCCTGTGACACTTGTCAGCAAAGCTGTGTTCCCTGCTTACTGCCCTGAGCAGCCCCATGCCGGAGTCACAGGGCCAGTCTGTGCCCTTCAATCCATCCAATGCAGGTTCTAAGTTTGAGTCAGCTCTTAAACGGCTGCAAGTGGAGAAGAGGGTGGAAAGATGAACCTAAACCGTGTAGCAGATCCCAGAGAGAAGGGCTTTGGGGTCAAGGTCTCTGAGCCCTTTCACTTTGAGGGGAAAGGCTGACTTACTCCAGGTTTTATACGTGTTATTGAGCTCAGCAGATTAAGTTTGTCCTAAGTGAAAGCCTTGAGATGGAAGCAGCCAAGTTTCTTCCCTCACTATTGCAATTCCCTTTTTTTTATTTTCCACTAAAGACCATCTGGCAGTCACTGGCAACAAGACGTCTATGGAGGCTTTCATATGAGGCATTCATACCTGAATACTGCAAACACTGATCATGCTGAAAGGCACATGGAGATGTTGGAAAAAGCAGGGTGAGTCTAGTTTTGACAAGTGTATTCAAAAGATGGAAAAAAAGCCATAAATATTTCTAGGCCTGACACTGAATTGTATTTAAAACCATCGTGAGACCTGCCCTCTTATGGTCTAGGCCAGCTCCCATGGCTATATATGATAGTGGCAGGCATTCCTGTGAGAAGGGGGGAAGGAGTTATTCATGAGGAGAGGAAAATAAATGATAGTTTAATGAATGACATTGAGGGCATAAAAGGCAATATTAAGTCATCCTCATCCTGAAGACGGGATGAATAAACTTCCAGTGTTACAGCTGTATTTCCATACCTTACCTGAACCAGAGCTGTGTACAGAAGAGGCATTCCTGATGGGATTTTTGTGAAAGCAGGCCCTTTCTGTGGTACTATAACCTTTCTGGTCATCCCTGGCTTGAGCGTATGATCCTGAAGGGGGTATGCATTTCTTGTGCTCAGTCATGGCCTTTTTCATCCTTTGAGCTGTATTTTGGTAGAGGTCGAATTTAAGACTTAGGTTGATGTAAAGTAAAAGTGGACCTCCACTTGGATAATAAGCAAATTAGTTGCCTTTGTCCCTCGGTTTCTTTGCCTCATTACAGAAGGCTGACATAAGGCCAGTCTAGATCCAGATTACACCTCTATTTTGGTCCCAGTTCCCACTCTGTTCTCAGAGTTGCCTGCTTGACATAGATTGTTTTCTCCCATCTCTAGAGAGATCACTGCAACGCTTGATCACTGCAAGCAGCTGGCGATCAGTAAGCCATGTCTGCGTGTCCGAAGACAGAGGAGCCACACAGAGTGAGTGTTGTGTTTTTCTGAGTTTGCTCTTCAAGCAGAGTCGCTCTTCTTCTTCCAATACGCATAGTACATTGACCATTTTCATGTTTAATTCAGAATTAGATTCAGAATACTGTATTTCCATGGACAGCAACAAAGGTAATTTAACTAACAAAGCAGAGACTTAAGGGCATAGTTCACAAGATCAGAAGGTGTATGAGAGATGATAGTTTTCTCTGAAAGGAGGGAGAAAATCATGGAAGAAGAGAAATCTTCCCTGCGTGCACTTGCTCTGAGACGTGTAATACTGAAGAAAACACAGCCTCAAAAAAACCTCTGGTGAATGATAAAAAAATAGAAAATCCCAGTGCCCACATGGCATGAGTATGCACTAGACTGGCCCCTGAGACCTTCATGTAGGAAGGGCTTTTTTAAGCTCTAGCAGTGTCATTAGAAAAGCAGGCATTGGAGATGAGACCATTTCAGTCACTGTAAAAACAGAAGCCCCATATTGCCCAGGCATCTGTGGAGAAAGGAATCTAAAAGAGGACAGAATCCCTTAGAGGGCTTTAAGGATGTTTGGTGGTAATGTGTGGATGTTAAAGATGGAGAGAACAGCTAGAGAAAAGACCAGACCAGATTCTAACTAGAGAATCACTAGCAAGAAAAATGCAGGTAGAAAGCAAGCTGTGTGAGAGTGAGCATGAAATGAAGGGGCTGGGAAGGAGAAAGACCGCTGATGACACCCTTGTGTTTTCTCCAAATCCAGTGTCTTTCTCTTGCCTCACCTCTGCCTCCTGATCCTCAATCCCACTTCCCTTTCTTCTCTCATACCTAGCTTTCCCCAGAGCTCTCGCCTTGCTTTGAATGCAAATGCCAGATGGGAGCTTGCAAGGAAGTTGCTGAGCTGGTGCTGTGAGTCTTTCCTGGATGTTGTATACTTCCCAGAATCAGCTCCTCCATAATGTCCAGGCACAAGTGAAGAGACCTCACAAAACAAATCTCTTTCAGAGAATTGCCTAGAGTCGTCACCCAAAAAGTGTTGCAGCAGAAGGGTAAGGAGTGTGAAGAATGCAAGAAGATGAAGGAGAAGATCAAAGACCTAGAGGCAAGGTAGGCTGTTTATTCATTTTTTCCAATGCAACCTGTATTTCTATACTCAGGAGCCACATTCTTCTCACTTTCCCCCATCCTTATAAACCCTGTGTTTCAGAGCACTGACTTCTCACCTGCCAGCATCTCTTTTTAACTGCACTCTGGCAAATGACTGGATTTGTTCTTCAAAAAAAGAAATAGCCTACAAAGATATAGTCCAAATGCCACTATCTGATCATATTCCACTGTAACCCTTCCAAGTAGACCTGGGAAAGTACTACTTTCCACACAAAAGCTGCTTGCCAGGTGGTACTGTTGTCCCACAAGTGGTATCTGAACCTGCTATGTAGAGACACGATATACACACACGCAACCAGGGTATTTCTTATTTCATTTGTTATTTCATATAGTTATTCTCATATTTGTTATTTCATTTGTTTCACTGCAGAGATGGGTACTAGGCGCCAACTCCACAAAGCTAGCACACCTCCTTTCTCCATTTGGGGAATATAGATAAATATGTTTACACAGTTTCTGGAAATACTACACAAATCTTTTCATTCTCATTGCATCACATATTACTTTTGCACTTGTACTTTAATACCTTGGTTAATTACCTTGGGGGGGGTAACCTTATTATCGTATCATCTCATATATCACCTCATTCACTTAGGGAAGTGAAAGTTAAAATGTTAATAAGATTTAATGAGCAATAGGTCATCCTAAGTTGAATGCCATCCTTGTTTTGTTGACTCTTTGAGTTCTTCAAAGGGTTTGTGCTTTCCTTATCATTCCACTAGAACTGGTTATTGCTTGCTTTATTGATATACAACATTTGCCCTTGATATTTTCCCTTTCCTTGTCCTTGATTCTGATTAACACTTTAGAGTTCCCATGATCTCCTTCCAACAGTACGAGATAGTCAGGAAACAGGTTGTAGAAAACATGGCACTCATGAAACAGAGGTCAATTCATAACATGCTGTGAAACAGCTACACTTCTTGCATGTTTCATCTTGTCTTAGGTAAGTAAGCTTTTGAATCTTCTTCTCGTCCCAGAGTCCATATGCTCTTGAGCAAAGCCATGAGCATGCACCAGAACTCTGAGAACATGAATGACTGCTGGCGTCTGTCTGCAGTGCTGCAGAGGTATGACAAGCTCCGGCTACACGAGTGGGAAAAACTCCGGACTGCCCATACCCCCTTGTCGTACAGCACTGGCAGCGAGATGATTAAGGTTTGTTCAGGTCTATTTTCTAGAGCTGAGTTTTATCAAATCAATGTGGCATGGCCAGCAGAGCAGGCTTTGAATGTTCAGTACTTCTCTATCAGACATAGCTGGGTACTAAGTTATGGTCTGTTATTTCCCAGTCCAGCAGGGCATATGTAATGCTGTAAAGATCAAATTGATAGTGACCTGCTTCCTTCTGTCCTTCAGAAGGACACATTCAAATCCTGGACCAGTATCTTACCTGTACTAGGTAAGATATTACCTAGCACTAGCTCTGCTAGCACTAGCTGGTGGAGTGAGGGAACAGCTCAGTTTCTTTGTGATTAATGCTTTAAGTACTAGGTGGGAGATCCTCTTCCAATGTTTAGCTGCTCTGAAGTTGGGGTAGGGGGCTAAAGGAAAATATCAAAATGGTACACTTCAAATTAAATTTTAAAGACAGGATTGTGGAAGGGACTGTGATTAGGATTGATTACAATGACAAGGCCCCACAGATGCTGACGGGTGTTTGAGATTCATGATGTAGACAGCTCTCTGAAACATTCTTGCCTAGGTATTCAAGGTGTATTTCAGTCAATTATGGGACATACAGAGTACTCCACTGCAGATGTGGTTTCAGTATGTGCTTTCAACACCATATTTCTAGTATCACTATGATTGTTGCTCTGATCAGCTGTTGTCTTTGCATTTCAGGAGATGTTTGATGCCTGTGAGGTAGATTTACAGCACAGAATGAATAAAGCATTTGAAGTTTTTGAGATTCCAGCACTGAATGACACTGCGGTCAACAGCAAACAAGTACTTAATGTCTCATTGCAGTTGGGGTCAGGCACTGCAGTAACTGGGTCATCTGTTTCTGCCATTCATTTAGACCTTTGCTTCTGCTAGGGGCACTGCACAAAGTATACTGGCAAATACAGGGGGATAACTTAGGAACTAAGAGAAAAGGCGGAGTGGAAAGGTGAGGTTCAGCATATTTTTTCTGTGAGTTTAGAAGATAGCTGGCACTGTCCAGGACTCAGTCAGGGTCTGTGATCAGTATTAGTTTAACCTAGGCAGCAGGCAACCTTTTTTCCATCCTGGGATGCATAGAAATACTGCTGCATGTCGGAGTTACTGGCTGGCTGGGATGCAGAAAGCATTTCCCAGGCCTGTGTTCCTATTATGGGACCTTCCTCCAAGATTTGAAACTAGAAGTTTCTCCATTACTGATTGATGCATTCATGGAAACAGAAATTCACACTGCTCAGGGACTGGGCTGCTGGCCATGCCCTACACTAATGGTCTGTTTTGTGCTGTGCTTGGTCTGTAGGGGCTGATGCAACAGATAAGGGACATCTTAAAATATGTCTATTCTCAAAAAACCCTCAAGTTTTACAGCGATGTGGTAAGTAAAGATACAAGCCAGGAGAATGGGAAGGGGGCAATTTTCTGATATGTTTGTGCAGCTTGGTATTAAACAGGAGAAGCCTCCCTGCTGTGTGGGGTTGTTTTCTACTTGTAGAGAGGACCTTCCAGGCCATATAATCTCAGTGGCACACACAGAGTTGCACATATTCTTGTACCAAAAGCTGCACCTGGGGAGATCCTCCCCTGGCTGAGAAGCTGCACCAGCTCTTCCCACGGCTCCATGTCACAGCGTCCCCCCATCCGCTGGAGGAAGGTGTGTGACCAGGAGAGCTGGCTCGGGTATGAGCTGCATGGGGGAGCACCAGAGAAGCTTCTCAGTTAGATGGGGCCCTAGCAAGACCCTGGCAGCTCAGCCCCGCAGCCCCACAGCCAGGTGAGCAGAGCGGGCCGGATGATGATCATCAGGATCAGCCAGAGCCCCGTGACCGCCAGGCAGGCTCGCAGGGATAAGGCAGGCTGAGACTGAGGCAGGAAGTCACTTGGTTGGGATCACCAAAGTACAGGGCCCGCCACAGGCATCCTGACAGCAGCTGGGCAATCCTGAAATTAAACCAGCTCCTGGGTCGAGAGGCAGCGGGCAGACAGTGTGTGCGTGGGGTCTCCAGCTGAGGTTTCTAGCACCACCTTCTCACACCAGTCCAGCAACTTAGCTGCTTTTGCTGCAGTTTGATCCAAGGTTACATGGCCATGCCATCCATATTAAAGCTGAGTTTGATCACAGGTAGCTAATGGTCTGGGGAGGGTGGGGAAAGGTTGCAGAGACCTTTCAGGTGTTACTCTGACCCACTTCTGTCCAAGAGGACTATAATCTAGATTTTTTTTTCCAGGAAATTATATATAAAGCTTCCAAAGAACGACTTTATCCACTTGCAGCTTCCATGACCTTTCCAAAAGCTCAGGCTTGTCAAGTTCTTTACAGGCCTCTGTAGGATGTTAAGAGATACAGGCAACTGGAATGGTCCAGAAGGCAAGAATCTGCAAATAAAAGAGCCTTTAAAGTGATTCTGGGACCCCTGTCTGTCCCACTGAAACAGTGTCAGCAGCTTTGGCAGATGAAGTTCTTCAATGCTTAGCTCACATGGAGGAGCTGCACAGAATCAGAGTAAGTCATCAAAGCAAAACTGCAAAAGTTTGTAAAAGTGATTTTACTTGCTTTTCAGCTCCCTGGTTATGAGCAGAGAAATGACACTCAGAGACGCTTTATAATGGAGTGCTGCCAAGTTTACTGTTTGCTGTGTCTTCAGGACATCCCCATTAAAGCTGAGTGGTGCCTAGAGAAACGTTCAGAAAAATATTTAGAGCATGTGGACAAGAAAGGCCTGGAGCACTGCGGAAAAAGAATAGCACTTCTGTGGCCCATTCTGAAAAGTGGGGAACAGGTCATTAGGAAAGGTATAATCTATGATGAAAAGTAACATGACTTGGGAGTCAAGTTACTCATATGATCATTGTGAGATGAATCTGTTCCTGTGCAATGTGCTGCTTTACTGTCTCCCACGAACTGCTGCTTTTCACACCTAGTTAGTTAGAAGCATCCCTCGCTTGGGACACCTCAGAGATTGTTATTTACAAACAAGGTATTAAAAAACTGAACGTGCTTGCCTTGGCAACATGCACACGTTGTCTAACCTTGGCTCCTCTGTCTTGAGGCAGCGTGTGTGCTTCTAGCCAACCTCGTGGGTTCTTCACAGATGCTAGCGACATTGTGGCGAAGTTTAGACAGACGACACTGCCCCCTCAGCAAGAGCAGCCCGAGGCTCCTGCTCTGAGGAGCCCTCCCTGCCCCTTCCCCCGGGCAGGGGCAGCTCCGCTCTGCACTGCGTCTGCGGCGGGAGCACCGGCTGCAGCCTTGGTGTGTTTGGCTGATGAACGAGCAGTGAGCGCACAGATGACCTGTTCACAAGGGTCCTTTTCACCTCTGTTAAGAAGCAGGAATTGCGCTTGGCTAAAAACGCTGCTGAGAAAGATGGCAGGGAGCTAAAAGGAGGAAAACTGGGCTCGTAGAGGCCACGGGCTCTCATAAAACTGTGTGTAGGCCGACACAGACACTGAGGCCCACTCTTACATGCCAAAAGGCCACTCCTTGGTGCCTGCATAGATGCAGCCTGCCTGCCAGTACTGCCACGTCTGTACAATTTACTGTGCCCACACCCGCCACAGCCCTTGATCAAAGCACTCCTAGAAACTGCATTTTGCAGCGTAGCGGGGGAGGCAGAGAGGCAAACGCTTGCTTATGTGCTTATGTGACAAAACTCCTTTCAGTGAGAAATATGAGATTTACCAAATAAAAACTGCTGGAAATCCTGTTGCTTGTGCACTGAGTACTTTTTACTCCAATTCTGCTTTCTAGTCCAGCAGGTTGCAGTGGCTTCCTGGGTTGCACAACTGTCATTTTCTCTAGGGCACCAGAAAGAGGACTTACCCTGCGCAGCTCTCTGCAGCAGGCAAATTCCTCTGTACCTCCCAGAGAGCCTCCAGTCTGTGGACATGCTGCGAGCTGCTGACCTGTGCAATGTGAGCTGGGAACCAGGTGTGCTCAAGAAACCTGGCTTTTGGAAAACTAGGGTGTCCTTAAGAACTGGTTGTGAAAGATCTTTACTGGAAATATTTCTTATGGACTAGAGCAGGTGAATGAAAGTTACATATGCATATTATATTTCCTATAAACTTCGCAAGAAGAAAACAACAGTAATAAAGTTTTCATGCTTGTAAAGATCTTGCAGACTAAGACGGGGCAGCCCATAAACACTTCATCTTGTCCAGGCTTTAGAAGGTAGAGTGCGGGGATTGTCCTATATCAGCAAGCAGGACCTTCAGCCTGATCCCGGGCCGAAGGCCATGTAAAAAGCCCTTAAGGTGTAGTAGGACAAACACAGCAAGCTGCAGTGCTCCATCTGTTCCCTGCTCAGGAGTTTAGTTAGCCTGTTTCTCAAGACCCTGTGTCTCCCCAGGTCAGTCTGGTCCTGTTCTGCAGATTAGTGTCACCTCTGAAGTTCGTTGCTACCTCAGCCTCTCACCTACTGTCCTTTCCTTTGATTATTCTTTTTTTCATACCTTTTCGGAGGGGGCGTTAGGCTAAAGCGTTCAAGTTACATTACAAAGCTTTATACTTCCAAGGGCTGCTGGCACTGCTGTCTCCTCCTGGCCTGCTCTGCGTGCACCACCACCCGGTTCCTCTCTGTTGTTTGCACAGTCCTTAGAAGAACCCGGACACAAACAGCTCCTCCCCACTGTGCACACACAGCTAGTTTGGAAAGCCAGGAATTCTCCGCTCCCTGCAAAACGTTTTATTTGGCCCAGAGTGCAGTTGGCAGGACAGAAGGAAGGAGCGGCTTCCTCCCTGCCTGGCCAGGCAGCTTTTAGCCACTCACAAACCACCAGGTGTTTCATCAGCCAGGAACAAAGGCCTATTGATTGCCACCAAGTTTCCCTATTCCCCTAACTCCTAGTGCAATGCAAAACAGCCAGCCTGGGATTCACAAGAAGCTCTTTTCCTGATTCTTGACACTTGAGGGCTGGAGATCCAGCATGCGGTGTAGTGAGTCAGGCTACACGCTTGCCATGGCTTGCATTCCTTAAATTAGACCTACCAGCAAAGCAAGGTGCCAAAATCGGGTTTGGAATATGTTCTGTCTAAGTCTAAGCACTTTGAATCAATCGACAATACCCTGTTGTCCTAGAAAGGTCACTGCGGGAAAGGGAATACGAGCTGTCATGTTGCTGCTCTGTCCTGAGTTAGGCCTCAGCCTCACAACAGGGATGTGAGCATATTCACGGAAGAGGAGAAACATCAGCCACACAAATATTCCCCCTTTCTCCTGTTGTCCTGAGACAGAGAAAGAGCCTGTTCCCAGGGGAAATTGAAAATACCGCTCATATCCTGGTAGTTATTATTGGAAACACCAGCAGCCACTCAGTGTTCTACTTTTCCAAGAAAACATTTTGCTGATACCCTCATTGACATGAGCTAGCATTAAATGAAAGGGTAAAGATAAGACTGTACCCCTGGGAGCTGAATAATGATATAAGTAATGCAGCAGACTGAGGCTTCCCCGAGCTTTGCAGGTACTCCTGAGGGGTCTCTCTTCAGCCTACGGTACGAACCTGGCCATGCCTGCTACATGTGAGCAAGGTGTAAGGTCAACTGGACCAGGTAAATTGAAACTATCCTGTGTTAATGCAGCAACATAACTCTGTGTGACCTTCCGTAACTCCCTCAGCAACCCTCGGTGCTCCTGGTGAGCTGATGGTGCTTTGTGCAGACCAGGATTACTATGAAGGCCCACAGCCGGTGTCTGACGTCTCATAATCTTGTGCAGAGCTGCCATCTATTGCTCTGCAGCACAAAGAGCGCCAGTTGCTGGAAGTCAGTATATTTTCCAGCAAAACACACCAGGAGTTATAGAGCAGGCTGGAGGAAGCGGCCGCTGCGAGCGCAGTGACCCCTCGGATCTGCCTCTTGTCCCTCAGCCGCCTCCCGTCCGAGCAGGGCGCAGGAGCAGAGCTCAGGGGCTCGCGCATCTGCAGAAGGAAAACAAAAGGAGGCGCTTGCGGCCCTGGCCCAGCCCTCCTGCCCTGGCTTTCCTCACAACGGGTAAAAACGGTCCCCACTCGGAGAAGGAAAGGTTCGCGGGCTGTAGGACCTAATGGTCTAACAGTTCTCAATTCCCCCTCTGAAGCAGCCCACCCTCGACATCTTGCCGCTGCAGCTCCCTGCTCTGCCCAGAGCCTGCTGACACGGGCTCTTCTGCTGCCCTTTATCTGAAGAAGGAGCAGACAAGGATGAAACATTCACATTTTCTCACTGGGGGCTTTTCACCGCTGGGGACATTTGCACCTGGGGTCAGACTGAGTTTCACTTGTTACCCCCTGCCATGTCCCTGAGCCACAAAGGCAGGTGCTGCTCCCCACGGCCGCTGAGGCAGCGCGGCGGGCACAGGACCCCCTTGGTGCTGCAAATGCCTCGGCCCAGAGCAGTGTCCTTCCCAGCACCTGAGGTGACATGCGGAGTAGCAGGGAGCACATGGACCCTGCGGGGCTGCTCGGTGCCCGGCAGGCTCCTGAAAGCCCCAACATTTAGCCAGGAGCCCGCAGAGACCTGCTGTAGCAGCCCAGGGCAAGAGAACTCCCAGGAAAACCCGACATCCACAACCAGGATCTGAGAGCCTGCCTTTACAACAGCACCTCCCGCTTCCAATCCGAGGAAAAAGCACCCGAGGAAAGCAGAGCCCGTTCTAGTCTGCATCATGTCCAATGCAAATAAACAGTTCTCCAGCAAAGAAATTGGAAGCAGGTGAGAGTTTTCTTTTTTATTCCAAGTCGACCCAGGATTTAGTCACTTTTTTTCCCCTATTTTTATTTTTAAAAATGAAATTTTTTCCTACTGGGAAACATGCATCTTAATTAAGACAATAACAAAAATCTTAGTTTATAGATATGAACAAGTGGTGAAATTCAACCAAAACCTACATTAATGCACATTTTTAACATAACATTCCAAAAAGTGACTGCCTCCATGGCTTAAATCTGAAAAAAATACAAAAGGAATATGTAGCAGGTCAGGGAATTGTTATTGTAATTATTAAGATCATACTTCAGTGTGGAAAACCTGATATAGAAAAAATACCCCAACAGCAGGTAATTTCCTCTTGAGGTTAGTTACAAAATCATTTAATCATTTCCATACAAAATGTTTCTGTGTCAAGGTAATAATTACGATGATGGTATTACTGCCATCAAGGGGGAACTTACTGCCTTCATATTAAATTGTTAATAGTTTTGTTATAATTAACAGAAAGGAATTAAGGTTTTTTAACAGCCTAGGTACTTAGCAGCTCTCCTAACTGGACTCAGCTAGAAAGGTTGCTTGACTTCTACCACTACAGTTACCACTGCACTTTAACATCTAACCAGGCACTTCATCTGGACCACAAGATTATTTGTTCCATCTGGACCACAAAACTACTGTGTGCAGTTCTGGGTCCCCAGTACAAGAGGAACATGGAGCTTCTAGAGAGGATCCAGCGAAGAGCATCAAAGATGATTAAGGGACTGGAGTATCTATTGTATGAGGAAAGACTAGGCAAGATGGGCCTGTATAGCCTGGAGAAGAGAAGATTGAGAGGGGATCTGATCAATACAAATACCTGAGGGAGGAATGTAAAGAAATGGGGCCAAACTGTTCTTGGTGGTGGCCAGTGACAGTACGATGGGTAACGGGTACAAGTTGAAACACAGGAAGTTCCATCTCCATGTGAGGAAGAACTTCTTTACTGTGAGGGTGACAGAGCCCTGGAACAGGCTGCCCAGAGAGGTTGTGGAGTCTCCTTCTCTGGAGATCTTCAAAATCCGCCTGGATGCCACCCTGTGCCATGTGCTCTGGGTGTCCCTGCTGGAGCAGGGGGATTGGACTAGATGAGCTCTAGAGGTCCCTTCCAGCCCCAACCATTGTGTAATTCTCTTGTTCCCCGGCAATTTATCAGCTATTTTTCTCTGGCCGTGTCACTATGCCCTTAGCCGCTTGCTGTGCTGCTGTAGGAGTCAGTGCAGGTAACACGGCCAAGATGCAGGGCCAAGCGCTGCTCCAGGGTCCAGGGTAAATCCCAAATCCAGGGAACGGAGGAGAAACCAGGCAGCCCAGTCCCAGGTTCAGCCCCGAGTGCTGCATGGGATTAGCCTGAGCCGGTGCTTGGAACAGCCCTTGGTCCCTCCTGCTCCCTGCGTGTGTTTGGAGGAGGAGGAGGAGAAGGAGGAGGTGGCAGCCAGCGCTCCTGTAGGTGCAGGAGCCCTGTGGGGCCTGAACACTGTGGGGCGTCTGGGTTCTGGGGACCTGGCTGGTCTCCTGTGACAAAACTTGTGAGAAAAGAGGAATCACTTGCAACACGGTCAAGCTATTAGTTTGAGCCTTATGGTTGCAGTAAAGGGGACACTGCTGTGCTTGTAAGTACTAGAGAAGTAATGCGGACAGTACAGCAGACAGACCCTAGCTGAGCTGGTAGACCAGGAATCAGGATGCTGCAACCTGCAACACTCAGTTGATTGAAACTCCCTGGATTTCTTAAAAAAAAAAAAAAAAAAAAAAAAAAAAAGTAAAAGTCCTTCACCAAAGTCCTTCAAGGAAACTATGGAGCTGCAGGATAATGCAGGATAAGAGAAGTTTATTGTGAGCAAATGATTGGCCAACAATTAGGAAACAGGTGGCAAGGGTAAATGGAGGGAGGTCAGTGACAGAGTTCGGGCAGGGGGCTGTGCTGCAGCCTGTGCTGTTTAACATGGTTGTAAGTGACCTTGGAAAGGGAGGAGGGAGCTTGTAAGCACAAGAGCAGGAGGAAGTAGCATTGTGGTCCCGTGCTAGCCTGATCCGGATGAGGCGCACGCCGGGGCCATAGCAGCTCGGGCAGCGCTGGGGGACGCGGCAGGACGCACACGATGAGCGCGTGGGAGTGGCGAGGTCCGTTCGCTGTTGCGGGGAGGTTTCTCTCCTCGGGAGCCCTCTGTCTCCTAACCAAGAGCCCCCACGTGGCGCCTGGGCCAGGGGCTCTGCGGGAGGCCTGGCAGCACCAGCAGCTGCCCGCGTCGCCGCAGGGCACCAGGGCACGGCTCTACTTGGCACCAGGACAGCCCCCGCCTGGTCGTGTCACGTCAGCACGAGGACACTTCTCCTTTCCATGGGTTTTAAATCAAGCAAACCCGCCCCCCCCCCGCCAAAAAAAAAGAAAAAAATATATAATTTCCTGGAGACACAGAGGCGTTAGAGCGGTTATGGCAAGTTATCTCAAAATATTGTGAAATCCTTGAGGCGAACCTGGAAAACCAACCCGACAGAGTAGGGCTTTATTTTATTTATTGGTTCGTTTTCTTTCTCGGTCTTTCATGGCTCTCGCCGCGCCGCTCCGAGCGGCAGCCCCGGGCGGCGCCGCACGCGGAGGCCGGAAGCGGCACGCGCGGCTCTCTCTTTGGGACGGCGGCACGGAGGGTCGGGCAGATCGCAACTCCCGGGCATCCCGCGAAGTAAGCGGGTCACCCGGGGGCGACCTGTGCCCGCGCAAAAATTCCTCTCACATTCGCAGTGAGGACCCGGGCGTCACCCCGGGTCGTTATTTTCCTTACTCATAAGTTTAAGGCATAACGGTCAACTCGCGGCCCCGCCATGGTGGCCCTGCGCGTAGATGTCTCCGGTCAGGGCGAGCAAGCGCCCACTCGGCCCCGCCGACCTTGGGCAGCGCCTCCGCCACCCCGCTGCTCCCGCCCAGCTCCGACCCCTCTCCGCGCCGCTCAAGCACGGCAGAAGCAGAACGGGACGGGACGTACGGGCGGCCATATGTAAATGAGGCACCGGCGTGCCGCGGGGTGTTCTGGGACTACCGAGCTGCGCGCGCCCTGACGCGAGAGGGCGGGGCTTGGGTACGCTCTTACTTCTGGAGGCGGGGCGAGGAGCGGAAGCTGCTGGATGTCACGTCCGGGCCTCGCTCTCTGCGTCTTATCGCTGGGCCCCGCGACAAGATGGCGGACCTGTCCCTGGACGAGCTCATACGGAAGCGCGGCGTAACCGTGAAGGGGAGGTAGGCGGCCGGGCAGCGCCGCGCTTCCCGCGGCCTCCCGCGCCCTCCTGTTGTAGCCGCTCCGCGCCGGGGCGGCCGCTGGCCGCCGCCTGCCTCAACGCGGCCCGGCCCCTTTCCCCGTTTTCGCCTTCCCATTGGCTTAGGCCCTGGCCCGGGGGGCCTCGTTTGCCGTGCTGATTGGTGCGGAGAGTTGTCACTCAGGGGCGGGGCGGGGGTCTCGCCCCGGTACCGTGGGGGCCGCGGGCCCCGCTCGCCGCCCCCTCCCGCGCCGCCCTCCGCTCGGGCTCCCGGGGCTCCCGGCGCAGCCGCTGCCCCCCCCGCCCCCCCCGGGCGCCTCGTCCGTCGGGGCTGCGCGGCCCCGCGCCGTTACCGGGCGCTCGGCGGCCGTTGAGGCGCTCGCGCCGTCGCCCCCGGGGCCCGCCGGGCCGTTGTCCCGCTAGCGCGGCGCTCGCTCGGCCTCCCCGCCGGGAGCTTCTCCGCCTCCCCGGGGCTCGAGCCCCTCCGTGTTTCGAGGACCTGTCCGCCCATCCGCCTTTGTGAAGTTTGCCTCTGTCTTGGAGTTCTCTGGTCACTGGAACTGGGGGGTTTAACTGCGAGTAGCAAACACGTCTGTGCCCAGAACCGTGTTTAGAACATTCTCAGCCAAAAGGTGCCAACTGAAAAATGGTTCCCTAAGGCCCGGCCTAGGCAAGGCCTCAGCTTCGTGCTCCCATTCATGTTACGCTGCGTCTTTGGAACAGTCTGGCGCTGCTTAATATGCCAAGCACCTCCTCTCATTTTCCAAATCCCTCCTTAGCTCTCGTTTCTTCCAGGAATCCTTCCAGCTTCTATTGGCTAAACAATAACCTCCCAGCAGCGCCACTGGAGCGTTTGTGCCTTGTGTTTCTCTTGTTTGTCATCTTTAGCTTACTTTGTAAGATTTCCAAGGTAGCTAATGTGCTGCTGTGAGTGCTGCACAAGTTGACAACTTTTATTGTTGTACACATGCACCTTGGTAGCCCAAGCAAAATGATACTGGGAGAATCTGCAGTTATAAAATGTGCTAACATAACAGCTGTTATAATGTGCCATAGCTAAGTTAGCTGGGGCTTACTTTAAACTGAATTTTATGGAATTGCAGTTCCCCCGGATTTCAGATATTGTGGCATGAAATGGGCACATAGTGCCTCAACAGTTGGTGGTATTTGTTGTAGGATAAGCAAATCTATCTATCTATCCATATATAAATATATATATGCACAGTTGCTTGTTAAGACCTCATCTTCTGAGGAGGTGTCATTTTCTGTAGAGATTTCGAATTGATTTCATCAGTGTGAGCCTTTACCCTTCTAACTGTCTTAAATGCTGTTTACATAGATTTCTGATTTTTACTTTGACCTTGCTTTTTGTACTGATTAAAAAAACCACTTATGTCTTCCTTTATCACTCTGATGAAGTGCTCGTGGTGCTGTTAGGTTAACAGATTGTAAAACTGCAAGGGTAGTTTTGTTTTGTGGCTGTTACTTTACAGTTACTCTTCCTCTTACATATACATTTGGCTGTGCTTTAACAAATGCGCTTAATATTCTTGTGTCTTAATTGGCGTGCTCTGTCTGAATGAGGGAGCATCGCTGTAGTGTTCTTAGGCAACAAAATGGGACCCCAGGCCTAGTTTTTAAGTTATTGGTCATTTCTGCCACATCCAGACGCAGCGGCTGATGCTTAGTCTTTTCCATCTCTTTTCTGCCGCTTTTCCACAGATATCTTCACTGTAAATATGATTGTAAGTAGAAGTGAAAATTGTAGTGTTAAATAAATCGTGAAGTGCTAATATAAACCTGTGTGAAAAAGCTGACTTGCATTGTTTGAACCAGTAATTCAGACATTCTCAGCCTTTTGAGTACCACAACAAATCCTAGATATCTTATTGAATTTTAGACCTTATAATACTGATTATATTTATTTTATAATACTGATCGTATGTAATTTAGATTATAAAAACAAAACTTAAACATGGTAGTGCTGTAGCCCTTTTTTGAATATAAAAGCCAATAGCAAGAATATTTTTAAGGTACGTTAACTCTAAAATTTCCCTTACAAGTTTGTCATCCTTTTACGAAATGAAAAACTCCAAAACTTCAAAAAATATATATTTAAAGGAGGAATCCTCCTAAAAATCCAGACAAGCTTTTTCCTTTTAGGAGAACCTTTGAAAAAGTAAATCAAATCTGTAGAGAGAAGCTAGTTTGTTTTCACTACAGAATGGGCTGCTTTTCGGTAAGAAACGTATGAAAACACATCTTCACTGGAGGGACACAGGTTGCCCAGGTTAGTTATGTGGTCTCCATCCTTGGAGAGATGCGAAGCCCCCCCTGCACACAGTCTGGGACAACCTGCTGGAGCAGGGTGGTTGGAGCAGGTTCTCTCCAGAGCTCCCGGCCTGTTGTTCTCTGTCCCTGCTGTTCTCTGACTCTGACTGCTCTCCTTTCCATATGGAGCATTGCAATAGCAACGTGCTTTAGAGTGAGCCGGTGGGTGCAGCTCTAGTATTAGTAGATCAGGTAAGAGGCAGTGATTTGAGCAGTGAGTCCTTACTGGCAATCTCAGCCTTCTGCTGAGACTTGTACAACAAAAAATCTCCTGCACTTCCAAAAATCAGAAGCTGCCATCCAGGATTCTTGAAGTTGCATGTAGCTTCAGCGTTTCTTTTGTAACATGGTATGCCCTGGTACAAAGAAGTTTTAGAGGACCTGTCCTAAAGCTGGAATTTCTGCTCTTGTCTTTAGAGGGTTCCCCAAAGTGCCTGAGTTCTGGATAAACTTTGCACAGGTGTAGTGTGAATTTGGCACAGCCCAAGTCCAGCCTGTTAAGTTCATAAATGCGAGCTTAAGGACTAATTTTAGAAGTCAGTACTTTAGAAATTGTTTCTTTGTGTTTTACTTTGTCAATAAATAGCTAATGTACAGCAGCTTATGTTCTCTGCTATTCTATTTGGGCATCTAACCTGGTAGTAATAGTAGCTTTGTGTTTGCAGTGTCTCAAATACTCGTATTGATGCTAAATCATATCTTACAATGTCCGAAACTCTTTTTCTAGGCTTAACACAAGGCCAGTGTTTGGAGGTGTGAGATCTCGCATTGGGATCCAGCACAATCTTCTCGGTAGATCCTCTCCAGCTGTCGGCTTCCAGCGGACATTTGATGCCCGGCAGAAGATTGGCCTCACTGATGCCCGACACAAACTTGGTGTTAAAGATGCCCGTGAAAAACTGGTTCAAAAAGACGCTCGGTTCAAAATCAAAGGGAAAGTGCAGGATGCTCGAGAGATGCTGAATTCCCGTAAGCAGCAAAGCGTTGCTACTGAAAAGGTGACCAAAGTGGTGGATGCCAGAGAGAAGATCAGCTTAAAAAGGAGCACTCCTGCTACTGCTGCTGCTATCAGCCCAACTGTGGGGACAGTAAATCCAGCCATGAAAATCACCAAAACTATCCAAGTAGGTCAAGCAAGTCACTTGTAAGCCCCCTAGCCATTCTGCAGTAGAACAGTGGAAATGATGATAAATACAGTGTCACAAGGTTGCCATAGAAGCCAAGGGGGTGCAGCTGAACCCAGGCTGTAGGGCAAGATTTAATCTTTCTGTTTTTTCAGTGTCTTTCTGCTGTTTGGAGCTTTGGACTTTTGTAGATCCCAAGCTTTCATTAAAAAACAAAACGGAAAAAGCACACTTTGGGCCCGATAAATGACTAAAGCAACATAATCTTAGGACCAAAGTAATTACCTGGAAGTGTTAAATAGTCTCCTCCTTCCCTGCTAAAATCCAAGGAAACTTTTTTATTGATTTGTTTTCTTAATTATTCTTATATACTGCAGTGCTTATTGCAAGAGTGTGCTGTGGATTGTCTTGCCTAGATAACTGGTTTATATCCAGTTTAGAATATGCAGATATTGATATCTTAGGAAGATGAAAAAATGTTTTATAAAACTTGATCTGCCCATTTCTGTGTTTCTACCCTTCCTGTTTCCAGGTAATTGCCTGATTATTTGACCTGTTCCTGCTGAGGCTCAAGCTTTATTCTGGTTTCATTATTGTTAGTTGATCATCCTCACCTGCTGATTTTCTTTAGCAGTTTTCAAATTTCATCCTGTTGTGTGCGCAGTAACTTGTTTCTTAGCTGACTTCTCTGAGTAGCAGCTGTGTGTGTGTTAGTTACAGGGGATAGAGAAGTTTCCAGTCCCTCAGAATTGCTTTTTGAGGAGTGGCTTTATTCTTTATTTCAAGAATGTGCACGTAACTCTTTCCTAACCTGCTTCTTTCATTTCCTTCTTCATGAGGATCAGCAACATGTTTGTCTGTGCCTGGAGGAATCTCTCATCCTCACGAATATGAAAATCTAGATCAGTCCTTCTGAGTTGTTTTGCTCAAGAGTATCCAGTGTGTTTCTTCCTTGAATGAGCCTAGGATATAGCCTGCTACGCCTTCAGATTCCCTGCCAGCCTGAAAGAATGGCTTAAAAAACGGCATCTGACTCTTGTGACAGTTAGAAGTGCAAATCACAGAGCAACGGAGCTGTCTATTCAGTAGTCTCTAATTAGTAGGGTAATTAATATTCGTACTGTCCTTTACAGCCAAATCAAAGTGACATTAACCATTAGCAGCTGGACATTTTCTAGGAGTTAAAATTATTTCTGGAGACTTGATTCAGTAGCAGTTTGCTGTGATCTGTATTTTGTTTTGGTTTTGTATGACTTAATTTGATCTGCAGTACTTCACAATTGTTAGACAACATGTTACAATATAAAGAATAATTATATCAATATAGAGCTGCTCAAACTGTGGCACACAACTGATTTTTTTTGATATTTTTACTGAAATTCTATTTCCAAAATTCTTATGGCCCTCCTCCAATTTTTCTTTCTCTCCCCCCACACCCCCTCCCTCCCCGCCAACATGGGAGCAGAATCTGAAGTATCTCGATTCCCAGATACAGCACAGAGCTCTAATGCCCTGGACTGTGGTTTTGCATCTTAAAAGGGAAGGAAAAGTATCTTTGAAGGAGACCCAAAAAACCTCTGTAGCTCTGCCAATGTTGCATCTTTTTTTTAAAAAAAAAAAAGAATTAGCAATTTGAGTCATCATACCATGAGGGTGCTATGATGTAAGTAATGGTCTTCTAGAGAAAACACAAACCTGAAGTTCTGACAGTTTGTATGGAGTATTAAAGCACAGTCTTTTTTTTTTTTTTTTTTTTTTTTTGTGGTGGACAACTTCTAGGCTTTTCAAAAACTGAAAGGATGGTTTTTTTAAGGAGTTGTTGCATGGTTCCTGGTTAGCAAGACTGAATTCCTTGACTTCTGTTACTGTTTCCTTGTTTCACCAAACCAGACCAGAGACGGGGGCCAGCTGCACTACCCCATGCACTATTTTATCCGAGGTCAGCTTATGTCAGGTCTAGGGTGAAGGGACAGTATATGTTTCTCTTTAAAAACAGAACTGTACAAATTACACTGTCCTGCATGTTCAATTTGATGGAAGTAGGTGTCTTCTCAGTTTTTCTGTGGCATGAGGGATGAGCAGCTTGCTTACTGATTTTTTTTGACAGTTTCATGTTTGTAAAAAGTACAGAAATCAAATCTAATTAGTACTAGTAGAGTCAAGGTTAAGTCCACTTTCAATTAATCTAGGACTAAAAGTCAAGTAGTTTGAGTCTGAATTTTGCTGGTTGGCCTTGGTTTAATTTCTTTAAGTGCAAGCATTTCATAGTAAATGTATTAGAGATCACACAATTGCTAACAATTGTGCTTCAACATTTCAAGAGGTGGAGAAGAGCGAGTTTCACTTTAGTGATCTCGGAGTAGGAAATAAGAGCTCCAGCTGTCTGAATTGGGGAGCTGCTGGCCTGTAGTTCTTAATGCTTTGGTTCTTTTCTTGTAACTGCAGCAGAAAGCTCCAGTTCCCGGACACTCTCATCCAGCAGGAATGCGGATCAATGTGGTGAACAACCATACACAGAAGCAGGTGCGTGCTGTCAGCCACAGGAGCACTGCTGCTCACCCTGCTTGTGGGAGGAGGGTGTTGGGGTCCACAAACATTGGCAGGTGCAAAAGGAGGTTGAAAGTGGGAAAGAAGAAAGAATTTGGAAGGTCTCTAACAACTTGACACTCTCTTAACACATAGAAGGTGTTTTCATGGTTGTTGAGCCTTTCCTTTAGCCTGGCTGATCTTGACTCCTTGTGTATGAATACAAAATAGGTGTTTCCAGTTTTTGTCTGCATAAGTTAACTTTTCTTTCTAGCAGCTGCAACCTTTAGCTCTAAGCTCTTTCTGTTAGCTGTTCAGTAATACTATATTAGATCTTGCGATTGGTCTTTTTGATTCAGCATCTTGCTGCCTCCTCAGAGACTGGATGTGATTCGACATCATTAGATGTGCTATGGTGAGGCAGGAGAAGGTGTTACCTTCCCATGAAACCCAGTTTTGTGTCACTGCTGGAAACCTGATGCTGGCTGATGGCAGTTAGGATTTTGATATTGCATCAGAATTATCTTATCCTTTATTGGAGATATTTTCTGTGAAGGGATGGAAAATCACTTGACTTTAACATCTCTTCTGGATTGACTTTAAAAGGCATTGTCCCTTCAGATATTTTTTCTCTGAAATAACCCATAGCGGTAATATATGCAAAATATAAAATACATCTTTTGTATATGTGTGTATATATATGTCTTTGTGTGTATACATAGATAAAATATGAAATATTGGGAAACTGACATTGGCAATATTTCTTGTTTATCTTTTGCCTGGATTACAGTAACTTTAGCTTCTTTCTAAAGCTGTTTTACTGCTGCATTTACCTGCCACCCTCATTTAACCATGATGCCATCACTTAAGGAAGCATCATGTTCTGACCTCATCGTTTTAGCACTTGCATCCCTTTCACTTTCTCTTTGTCTTGAGCTTAGGTCTCTTGTCTTGGTGGTTGGTATTTTTCATAATTCTTTTTCTCTACAGAGTTATCCTCTGTGCTATCCTCTGTGCATATCATTTCCTGATGCTTTTTTCCTTTATAACATCTCTCTATGTGGAACAACCTTCCTGTTTGCAGTCCACAATCTTGCTGACCATGAAAACTTGCTTTGCAAGCTGTTTCTAATCCCTCCATTTTGTGAATCTCTTCATTTTCTGCTGAATTAATGGTAAACACCGAGTTGTGACTTCTTACGTTCTGGGCAGTGCCATATGTGTAGAGGCTTTTTTCCTAGGGAAGCATTATCACTTAAAATCTCTGGAAAAGAGAAGTCTGTGTAGGAGTTAACGTTGGTATTTTGAGGCAAGCCTACGAGCATTTGAGCGGAGCTGGGAAATGAATTATTCAGCAAACCTCCTAGTGCTGTGTTTCTAGTGCCAGACGGGCATGTGCTATGCTGAAGAAAGCAGGCTATTCAGAAGGAACGTTGGGTTCAGATCTATTTGGCAGCCATCTGCTTGCTTAAAAAAAAAAATCAAATGCATAGGCTTAAACTTTAAAGCTAGCAGGGTGCTAAAAAGGAAGGCCTTGAGACTTTATTGCACTAATGGGGTCTACTGAGTCCTGATGTGATTTAGGAGTTAGAGAAGCATTATGTGGTCTTAGTACATCTAGGGAAATAGCTTTGCTGTGGTATTTCCTGGAAGAGAAGTTTGAGTGTCCTTAGCAATGGTGTTTGGAGATGGACTTGCCTACATTCAGCTGTCTGTCACCAACCTGCAAGGGCAGAAGTCCAGAGTAGAAATGTTCATTACCTAATGTCACTGTATGTGTTTCAAAGAAGGCTGGAGGTGGGGGAGAGTGACTTACTTTGGGAGTGATGCACGTATTGCATATACCTGCTTGTAAATCATTACCTTGCTTTTCTTTAGGGTCTATATGACATGGAAGATGATGATGAAAGTGTCTCTCCCCTTCCTAGCAAACAGATGAAAATCACCACCACGAACAGTTTCCTGCACAACGCGGTAAGGGATTGCCTGAGCAATCCCCACCACGCCTTGCCCACATTGGGTGGACACACAGGCTATTGCTTTAAAGGGCTTATGTTCTTTTAAAGTGTGTAAACGATGATTTCCCCTGGAATGTTTGCTCTCTCCCATCCATCCCTAGTGCAGTAGTGTTTCCAACAGAGCGGTTGTAGAGCCTGTTCTCAGAGATACTCAGAGTTGGACTGAATGAGGCCCAGAGTCAGGCTGATGTGTTTCAAGCTAACCCTGCTTTGGGCAGGGAGTTAGACATGGGCTCATCCTGAACTATTCTGTGATTCTAAACAAGCAATTTAATGTAGCTTTTTCATCACAGAAGCAGTCTAGTGCCATGAGATAGGTATCCTTTTTTTTCTTTTTTTTTTTTTTTTTTTTTTTCCTTCTTTCCCCTTGGAGGCAAATGGAGCCCCTGGCCATTTGTTATCCTTAAAAATTAACTTATTTTTTTCAGAAATAAGTGTTTGTCTCTAGTGATTACTGCAGATATCAAGAACAATTTTATTCTTTTGCCTTAAGTTTCCCAGGTAGCTTCCACTAGAGAAGTTGCTCTTAGTGTCTAGTGTAATATGAACAGGCGTTCTTCAGAAATACCAAAACAGGTCAATTTTAGCGTAAATAAGTTATCTTTGTGTACACTTTGCATAGTACCTGAATTTTCAGATAGAAGTTGCTTTCAAATTGCGCTCGTAGAGTTTAAGGAAACTATGAAAAATCACAGGTGCTTGTTTAAAAAATAAACAAATGAAATACTTTTGGCATATTAGGGTAAAAAGAATTTTGTCTCCAAACTGAAAATTTCCAGCGCTGTAGTTTGGACAATGGGAAGGAAATAAAAGATCTTAACACTTACCAGTTGGTGCTTAGGAAAAGGGACCTACTCTTGTAGTCTGCCTCTCTCAGTAATGCTTTATTCTCTCTTCCTGCAGACTGGGCTGAGTGGCAATAAATTCTCTCTGTCCAAGACTGTTCCCCTGACTAAAGTGGTCCAGAATGATACTTACACAGCTCCTCCTGCACCTTCCTCCCCCATGCGGACAAAGGACTTGACAAACATGTCCCGGACCTTGGTGACAAAGGAGGAGCCCCCAAAAGAGCCAGCACCTGTTGAGGTGAGTCTTAGGGAAATGGGTCATGCTCATTAGAGAAACTTCTGCAGAGATGTGTGAAACTGCTCTTGGTTGGTTATGTGAGTTATTTCTGTCTGCATCCCACCATTGTCTGGGGACTCCATCAGGCTTATTCTGATAACTGCAGACCACATCCCAAGGACTTGAAAGCTGTATAAACATCTTCTCTAGTGTTTATTAAAAGGTTGGGAATTCCCAGACTCTCTTTTGCTTCTGTTTTTCGTCTCCAAAACTGGAGCACATAGTCCTGGAGGAATCTGTGTTACAGGGAAGTGGCAGCTGTTATTTGGGCAGCACTTGGTTGCTTGTATGATGCCAAGAGGAGTGTTTCAATACTACTAGTGGTGTTTTCTGTCCCTTGTTATTGGGAAGAATAACAAGATGTTCCCAAATACAGCAACCTGGTGTCCACACAAGGCAATTTTTATACAACCTGCCTGAAACTATTTTCTGGTAGTTACTTAAGAGAGAAATCGGCATGAAAAGGGGGCTCCTTTCCACCTCAGAGGAGCTGGGCTTTTGTGATCATTGATATTCTCCATTACTAGCCATAGTTTCCTTTCAGGTGTCCCTTTAGTCATGTTATTCATGCTTTCTATGCTATGCTGTCTTGCCTGCTGTATTTCTGACCTTCTGCATGTAATTCCAATGTTTGTGTTGGCAGCTGGTGTTCAGTCCTTTGGAAGGCACAAAGATGACTGTTAACAATCTGCATCCTCGAGTCACAGAGGAAGACATTGTTGTGAGTGTTGCTTACTGCTGAACTCTGGCGACTGAGGCTTCTATCCCCCATCCTACTACTTTTGATAATTCACCTTTCTATGGTAGATGTACTGAAAAGGGGTATGGTGTGGATTTCTTTTCCTCGGGAGAACTTTGAAGAATTTTCTTAGTTGTTGGTTCTGGGTCTTTTCTGGTTTTTAAATTGTGTGCTTAAAAGCACTGGGCAGTCCCATTTCTAGGCTGTGCTGAGGTACCTCACATCTTTTAGAAGAGTTCACATCAAATGATGCTTGATAGGCCTCTAAATTATGCCCCAACCAAATTATCAAGGCAGACTGAGAACTGTTAGAGGACTAAGTTTCAACTCTGCTGCTGAAGTTGATGGTACGGAGGTTTGTGTCACTGTATTACCAGGACCAAGCACTTGTTTGTACCCTAGCAAACACATCAAGATAAATGGCTCCTGCCAGGTTCTGACGTGTTTTCTCAGCAGACGAGGTGATGTAATTAGGAAACTAAACTTTCCACTCCATATGTCCGTCTGCTTCAAGAGATAATCCTGATACGATCATGGTCATGACTTGCTGTCTGCCCTCAGGAGTTATTCTGCGTGTGTGGCGCTCTGAAGCGAGCCCGGCTCGTGCACCCAGGAGTGGCTGAGGTCGTCTTTGTGAAGAAAGAAGATGCTATCACAGCATATAAGAAATACAACAACAGATGCTTAGATGGTAAGTTTGAGGGCAAAGTTGCATTTATGATGGATGAGTCAGTTTTTGACCTCAGTGGAGAGTTTAAAAGCATCTCAAATGCCTATATGTTGCCAAGAGAATGAATGCCAGAAGGCTGCTTTGAGAGCTGGACAGTATTACAGGCCTATGCATAACTTGTTTAGTATATGCATAGTTTGTCTGAGTGGTATTCAGAAATATGTTTTTGTCAGGAAGAGAGCCCAAAGGTAGAAGCAGGCTTCCAGTGCTTCCTCTAATCTAAATTCCAGATGAATTTTCTCTTGTCTGTAACCAAGAAGCCAAAACCGGATAGTCCTTAGAAAGGCATTAAATGCTTACAGAGTAGCTGTTTTTTGGCATAAGTAAAACTAGTATTATCGGAGGTCATGGAGCTTGACAAAGGCATTCTGAATCATACCTGGACATCAGTGTTGACTACAGACTTTGAACAGAGTGGTTTTTGATCGGGATCTATCTGCATGTTTTTATAGATTGAAATTAGCTGCTATTTTCTGGCTTATTCTCTTACTTTTGTGTGAGGACTGATGCAGCTTTAGCAAGTGTAAGCTCTCTAGCCAAAAAGGGATGTTTCTTTCCCTGCATGAGTGACACTCTTACTGTCAGATAAGGAGTGAACAGCTCAGAATGGGAGAATCTCTCTGCCTTTGCTAAGGGTTGTCTAACTTAATGTAACTTTGGATTTCATATTCCTATGACTGTTTCAGTCACACTACAGTTTGGAAGTGCTATGGTCTTGCAACAAAAGGTGTTTCAGCTGTTCTTTCTCATGGTTTCTCCAGCATGTGGAGCTGTACTAGAGCTTGCACTGTTGTGTGGCATTTTGAGGGTCTTGCCTTACTGGTATTCTGAGATACTATTATTATAACTTCTTTTAGGTCAACCGATGAAATGCAATCTTCACATGAATGGGAATGTCATCACCTCAGACCAGCCTATATTGCTGTAAGTGCCTCCAGAGGGGAAGAAACAAAAAAAAAAAGTTTATGGGATCTGTTTTGAGGAGAACCTATGGGAAAGCAGGAAAATGTGTTGGTAAATTGTTTTTCCATGAATTTATTCTGTGTTGCTTTCTGGAAGCTCTCTGTTTTGAGCTGAATGCAAACTAGCTTGTTTCTGTAGTGCTGCCAACCTTAGGAGTCAAAATGAGCCTGAGATCAGGAAACCCTGTCTGAAAGTACATCTTAAACTATGTCCAATATTGAGAAGAAAGGAGATACTGAAAACAGTGCAGCCATTGTGTAAAGTTTGAGAAATGTGAGGCTTAATACTACTTGTGGGTTTTGTTTTTTGTTTTTTCTTTTAATCCTCCAGCCGGTTGAGTGATACTCCTTCCGTGAAGAAGGAGGGAGAACCACGCCGGTCAAGTGCGAGCGCCTCTTCAAACCCCCCTGCTGAGGTGGACCCTGACACCATCTTGAAGGCACTCTTCAAATCCTCAGGGGTCTCTGCCTCTGTGCAGCCCACAGAATTCAAAATTAAACTCTGAGAAGGGAAAGCAAGACGTGGACTGGAAAACTCACTTAAGTCAGAGAATGAGAGAAGTGTGGGAGTGCAGACGTTGTTTGCATTTGCCTGCCTGGAAGTTTTGTTTTCTATGATCGCTACCTTACTGTACAATAGTGTTTCCTCTTGTGTGTGTATTTTCTGTTTTCATAGTTGGAGTTTTCTTCCACATTTTTTTTCCAAGAGAATAACCTCCCCCTTTTGCCAGTAATATATTACCAAGCATATATGATGTAATTCCCTCCTTTACTCCAAAGCCCCTAGTGGCCATTAAAAGTGCACATAGACTCTAAGGAAAGGAGTGGTAATCTCCTTTTCTCTTCTGACCTACCTTTAAACTAAAAGGTGCATCCTTTTGGTTATCAACAGACAAGACAACACGTTTCTAAAATTGCTGCATCCAGTACAAAAGTATAGCTCCATACAGCAAGTACCATCTTGCATCTTTGACTCATAGGCATTCGGTAGCAAACCACTTCATTTTGGCCATTGGTTATCTCTGCTCAAAAGCTCTGATACGAAGATGCAAGAAAAACTGAGCTCCCCAGTGTGTGTCAGCCCAGGGAGGCACTGGGGAGAAGAGAGATGTGTACAAGAGCAGCATCCATCGTGCTGTGGGAGGGATATTTCGACTCTTAAGGCAGAGGTGAAGAAAAAGACACTGGCATTTCTATGATGAATATATTTACTGCGTAGAGCCAGGCTGAGTTGTGCTCTCGTCCCTTTTTTTTCCTGGACTTGAAAAGCAAGAACCTGGATTGTGTTCAGAGCTAGAGAAAATCCAGATGTTTCACTCCCATTAGCCAGTGTCACATCCTTGTGGTGTTGGGACAGAGACATGAAGTACTGTGTTAACTTCCAGGTTACCCATTCTCCTAGGAAAAGGAAGAAGCTGAGGCCTCTTTCAGGCATTAATGCACCACGAGGAGTCTCCTTCCCCTAAGGAATCACTTGGGAGATTTGATGTTGCTAATGCTTGGCTGCTGTGCAGGCCTGCTGCTCCCACATACGGGCTTGGCGGGCAATCACTGCACCGGGTGGCCGCAGGGAGAGGCTTGGGGCCGGGAGGGGAGCGGTTAACACTGCAGGGAAGGCATCGCGGGGTCGAGATACCGGCGAGTTCGTGCAGAGCAGCAGCATTCACCTTCAAGAAGAGCATCTGCGAGCAACCACCGGCCGCTAGGTGGCACTTCCAGTGCTCCCTTGGTTGCTACCCTGTTATGCGACGGATAGTTGGAGTCCCTGTAGCTGCGTTTGCTTGTATTAGTTCAAGTTGTTTTTTGTCACAAGAGAGGAAAGGTAAGAGCCACTTCCAGAATCTGGTTGAGGTTTGAACTTGATTCTTCTAGTTAGGAAAGTAACCCAATCCATTCTGTTCAGTGCTGCTGAACTGTAGCGAGCTTGCTGGAACCATTGTAGGTCCAGACTCCATTTCTTGGTCAACCCTATGTTTCTTTTGCCTTCTTGTTCTGTACTGACTCTTTGCTCTATCTAGCAGGTGCAAACCATTCCTCTATTTCACTGTATCTGTTTTAGCCATGGAAATAACTAAGGATGTGGCAGGATTTTTTTTTTTTAATCCCAGCCTATTCTATGGTTTGGAAACCAACCACATCATTATTGGTAGGGTGCTGCTTGTGCACAGCAGATGTTTGTAGGGGAGGGGACTTACAACAGCTATTGTTCCCTATTTTTAGACTGCCCGCCAAACACCTGTGTTTTAATAAGAGTTGGGGGGAGGGGGATGGGATGTTAGGGGTTGGAGAAAATAATGTATTACCTGTTTCTGAATAAACGTTTGTTATACGGAGAGTGTTGCTGTTAAAGTGGGAGCAATTTGTGTCCGCAGCTAGTTTCAACTCCATTGGTGTCACAAAAAAAAAAAAAAAAAAAAAAAAAAAAGGAAAATGGTAGCCCTGCAGCCTAGTGGGTTTTAAAAGTAACTTGGGGAGGTGGGGGGGGAAGAGGGAAAGAGCTGTGAAGTTAAGGTAGGTGTTCTAGGGGGGTTAAGCTACTTTATTAGCTAGAGTATGAAAATATGGAGACATGGGGCTGCATATCTTTTCTGGAAGAATGGTTTGGTCATATTTCATTAGTACATTTGCAACCACTCCAACAAAAAAAAAAAAAAAACTGTAACTTGCTATTGAGTGCTGTGTTTAGGTGATCTGTGATAAGTTACGATGACATTAACATACTTCCTTGGAAGAACTACTGCTCTATTACCTAGCTCTGTGATCCATGTAGTAAATCCTTTCTGGGTTTTTACTTTTTAATCTCTCCCTGAAGTCAATGATAATTGTCCAAATACCACTCTACAATTTGCCTTGCAGTCTAAAGTCAGTTAGGTGAAATTTAACTTGCTTAGGTAACTCTTCCTAGTGTAACGTAATTGTTTCAGTGAGCCCTGAAACATGGGGAGCACTGGGGTGATTGCCAGGCTTTCTCAAGCAGTTTACCTTGCAGCTCTGAAGTTCCTTCTCACTGGCCTGGATTATTCTTGCCAGTCTTGTGTTCATGCTAGTCTTGTTTGCCTTTCACTGAGCTCACCTACCACCCATATTTCCTTTCAGCATGGTTGTCCTGGGGGAGAGGAGTATTTTGGGGAGGGAACTGAGATCATAAATGCACATACAAAACACACATTGCCAGCACTGTCTCACTATGGTTGTCCAGAAAAGGTGGTAAGTAATTTGTAAGAGTTTCTGTTTTGCTTTTTCAAAAACTTAATGATTTCCAGTACGATACCACAATTCATAAGTTTGCCTGGTATACTTTTACAATTTTCATGTACCAGTCCTTCTGATCATGTTCTTAACTTGGATATCTATTCTGTGAGTCAACTCCATATTGTTTCTTATTTTCGCTAACTTTTGACCACCTTGTACATTTGTCCTGCTTCAATATCTATCATTATTTTGTCATTTTTATTCTATTCAGTCATAAATGCAACTTTCTCTGTAGTGTTCTCTGTTATTTGCCTCGAGTAGTGAGCAAATTTGCTGCATTTTACATTTTGTTCTCACGGGGTTAAGGTCTTCGTTTTCAGAGTTCAGAAGGATTGTGGATAAAGAAGCTTACTTCCTTATCCACACACTGCCCTGTGGAGGCCTTATAATAATGGGCTATTTTTCCATGTTTCTTAGCCAAGAATTTCCTGAGAAACTTGTGACTGCAAAAATGCATCTCTGCCACCACATCATTGCACAACCCAAGCTCCTCAACCATCCACCCTGCTCGCTCTACCCAAAGGCTCATTGTGGGTTCTCTGGTTATTTTGCAGGGCTGTAATAATGCAAATTCCCCAGCAAATCAGACTTTTGCTCATCTCAAACCACTCTTCCCTTTACAAGATTCATTTCCAGGGGCTGGAGTAGCAGCTTGGGTGTTGGCTGGGAGAGTCTTGAGAGGCGGTTGGGGCCATAGCACCTGCTCTCAGCAGAAGGCAAGTGAAGGACTTGTCACAGAGCACTGTGTGAAGTTTTTCTATCTGACACTACAGCCCTGTCCCGGAGCTTTGAGGGTCCTTGTGAGCACAGAGGGGAGCCCAGCTGGTGGTCTCCATCTCCTGTCAGCCCCTGTTGCTTCCATCAACCCTGGCTCCGAGCTGCCACTTGAGAGAGCTTTTAATGATGGGGTTAGAGAAGTTGCATCAGACTCAGGGGGATGCGGTTCCACCTAAACTCTACTTATTTTAGAGCCAGGCTCTGTAAACAGAAGCTGGACACCAGGAGGAGGGCAGAGCCGCAATGGATGTTGCAAGCAACAGTCTCACGTGTAAAATAAACCGGCTGCGCTCCGCTCCCAAGCCCTGCCAGACCCTCGCCCCCTCAACCCGCGTGAGCAGGGGGATGGCGCCGCTTCTTAACCGCGGCCTCCTCCCGGCCGCCCCGTGCAGGTCCCGTCCCGTCCTGTCGAGGGCGGTAACGCTCCGCCGCCATTAGCGCGGCGACTACAGCTCCCGGCGGCCCGTGCGGCCCGCGCTTCCCGCCGAGCTAAGATGGCGGCCGCCGCGGAGCGCGTGCACGGCGCGGCGCCGGCGGGATACGCGGGTGAGGGGCCATGGGGCGGGTGAGGGGCCATGGGGCGGGCTGGGCCGGGGCGGCCAGGGAGGAGGAGGGAGACCAGGAGGACGGGGGTGTCTCTAACCGGTGCGTCGCCTGCAGCGCTTGCGGTGAAGTTCGGCCCTCGGCAGCGCTCGCCCCACTACCTCTTGGTGAAGGAGCACCGGGTGCGGGAAGGCAGCGGCCCCGCGCACCCGCCTCGCCGCACCCTCTTCGTGCTCAACGTGCCCCCGTACTGCGGCCCGGTGAGTGGGGCCGCTGCAGGCTTTGGGATGGCGGTTGCGGCCGTTGGCAGTGTCTGCCGGGCGTTGTCCATTCAGGGCTGCGTGACCCCCCGGGGCTCCGCTCCCCATCAGGGTCCCTCTCCTGGGGTTCCGTGTCCCCTAGGGCTTTGTCCGCGGGTCTGTGTCTCCTCGGGGCCTGTCCCTTAAGATATCAGTCCTGTCCCCCCTTGGATCTCTGTCCCCTGTGAGTTTGGGCCCCCTTCCAGTGCTTTTGCTGCTGGTGCCGGGCAGGAGTTTCCTGCGGGATGAGCTGCGGGATGGGCAGTCCCTCCGGGATGAGGGTGGCCTGAAAGGGCCCCACAGGAGGTGCATGGGGGCCTGGGGGGCAGTGTGTGGCCAGGTGGGAGCAGCCAGCAAAGGGCTCTGTGGGTTTTGTCAGCAAACCCCTCTCCCCTAATGCCTTCTGCCGGTGTGAACGTGTGGAAAGAAATCACACTGCTTTTCTGTATTTTTTTTTCTCCTCTCATGTCTATATCAAGGAATCTCTGTCCAGGCTGTTCTTTAGCTGTGGGCATGTTCAGTCTGTGGACATCTGTGATAAGCCAGAAGTAGCAGAGAAAACAGACACACTCAAGTCCAAGTTCTTCAACCCCAAAACGACAAAGGTAAAGCTTAGGGGAAGGGACTGATGCTTTAGCAGTGAGAACAGGAAGAGATCTCAAGTGTTGGATGGTGCTTTTTGAAGTGTAAGATATGGGAAAAACATTTTGGGGGATTTGGTGGCATGATTACTTAAATTTGTTTTCTGTTTTGCTCTTCTAATGCAATCTTTGGTTTGGTTTAATTAATCGATTTATTCATGGTACTGCAGCTACTTGCAGTGTCACCAGTTCCCAGATTTACCTGACTGGCCTGCGGGCTCCTTTCTTTTAGGGTTTCCGAGTAGCATATGTGGTGTTCAGGAGCCCAGCTGGTGTCCAGGCAGCCAAGGCCCTGGCGCAGAGAGGACCCTTGCTGATATCAACAGAGAGTCATCCTGTGAAAACTGGCATTAGCAGTAAGTCCTCCTTCGTATCTCCCTGTTAACCAATGCAGGGAAAAGCTATGCTTCTTCCTTAGTGAATCCTATGCTATGTATTGCAAATTAATTCCCACCACTTTATACAAAGACTGAATGGGAAGCCATCCAGTGTTTTCTTGTCCTTTTCTTACTGTTAAGGTAGTTGTCTTATTCTAGTGAAAGCTGTGGAATACAGATCTGTGTCCCTATGGGAGGAAAGGCTCACTCGGTTCAATGGAGGGACAGTTTCTCCCCCTCGCTCCTCAGTACTGTATAGAGAGGCTGGCTGGGGCTTGCCCTGGGCTTGGGAGCCAGGCTCACTAACAGGCACGAGGTGTTCGTCAAGATGACAGGACTTTGGGTGGAACCTCTTTGCAGGAACAGCCCTGAATGTTGGGCTTGAGGATGCCCTGCTCTTGCCTGAGAAGTTACAAGCTCTTCCCAGTGCTTAGTTGTTTACAGGCCAAGGCCTGGGCCATAAGTCAGTTTGTGAATCAGTTCAGTGGGGTGGCTGAGGGTGGATGTAAATGGGCTTTGACCCTACATCAGTTTCCCCCAGAGAAGCTCAAAGGCCTCACATCTATCAGAGATTACTGCTGACTTCTGTCCTCCCTGTCACAGAGTGGATTGCCAGCTACGCGGCCTCGGTGGTGGATCGTGAAGAGCTGAAGGCTGAGGTGGATGCCTTCATGCAAGACTATGACAAACAGATAGCAGAGGTGAGGCCAGGCTGGGGAAGAGACCAGGGAAGCAGTTTGGGGGCAAAGAAAAGAGAGAGGGTCTCTCACTGCACAGAAGCTCCACTGGAGATGGTGCAGAGGGGGACACACTGCTGGGCAGGAGTGTTCACCTCTGTTTGCTGGTGGGTAGTGTCTGTAGACCAGGTCCTGGTTTGGCTTGTAGTGCCTCATCCTTCACTCGAGACTTACAGGAGGTGCCCACAAACACACTGGACCCTGTCTGGCATGTGATAGTGACTGAGGCTTGCCTGGCCCTGTGCTTGGTCCCAAGGTCCTCTGTCCTGTGCTCTCCTTCACATCTTGTGCAGAAGCAAAAGAGCTCTAACCAGGCATGTTGAGTGTAAGGGGGCTGTGGGAGCTGGCAGCACGTTTCCAGCCTTTCCCTTCTGTATTTTTAGGAAGAAGCCAAAGCGGCAGAGGAGGAGGGCGTTCCGGATGAGGAGGGCTGGGTGAAGGTGACGCGCAAGGGCCGGAAGCCCGGCCTGCCCCGGACGGAGGCTGCCAACCTGCGTGTGCTGGAGAGGGAGAGGCGGAAAAGGGCCCGCAAAGAGCTGCTCAACTTCTATGCCTGGCAGCACCGTGAGACCAAGAGGGAACGTGAGTGCTTCTGTCTCCTCTTACCCCTTCCCAAGTCTCTTTTCTCTTGTATTGTGGCCTTAAGAGCAGCATTTTTCTTCCAAGGGTTGCTGTAGGTGACTAGTTAACTGTGTTATGTGAATGGTCTCTCCAGGTCTTGCGGGCTGCATGCCACCCCCTGGCCTGGCAGGGGTGGTGTGAATGTTTTGAGAGAGTTGGAAGAATATGGCTTATGCAGGCAGCACAGAAGCACAACAGGTTGGGGAAGCTGAACCGTTCCCCTCCTCAAGAGGGAGCTGCAGCACCGCAGGTGATGAGTGGCTGGCGCCACAGCCCTGCCCCGAATGGATCAGCTTTGGGAAGGGTGTCTTAGTGCGTGCTGGGACTGAACCGCTTCCAGTGTGTACAGGGCTGACGGGAGCAGCTGGGGCAAAGCTCCCTAGGGAGGTGGAACTCTGCTGCCCTCCTGTGTGACTTGTCCTCTCCCTCCTGTCTGTTGCAGACATTGCCCAGCTGCGGAAGAAGTTTGAAGAGGACAAGCAGAGAATTGCGCTGATGCGAGCCCAGCGCAAGTTCCGGCCGTACTGAGCCGTGCTGGAGCGTTTCCTCGGCTGCTTGTGCTGGACAGGGAGGGACAGGCGTGTATGGATCCCATGTGCCAAAGGGTTTCAAAGAACTGAAGCAGCTTCAGGTTGTTCCTGCCATCGGATCTGAGGTGGGAGATCCCAGGACCGAGACACTGGCATCTCCTGCTCTCTGGCCATGTCTGCACTGCTGTTGTCCAGCCCTGGGGCGCTGCTTCCAGAATCCACAGGGCAGAGGAGGCTGAAGCCTTCCCCGTGCCAAATGATATCTTCCTGCCACCAAGACCTTCCTAAACCTTGGTGAGAGCCAGAATTCACGCAGCGCAGCCTTTGCAGGGACAGGGAATGACTGAAGAACTGTAAATAAACTGCTACTATTATCCTAAAACACAAGAATGCCTCTCTCCCAGCCCTGCTCTGAAACAGCCCTGTGCACGGTGTGATGGTGGTAACAGCCATGGCCTCTGGTGGTTGTCCTTTGCACAGGGCAGGCTGATACTGTCTGAAGGTGGGGAAGAAGAGGAAGCATGTGAGCTTGGCCAAAGCAAAGTTGGGATGTTTCCAGCTTAGTTGTGCCAGGCAAAGTTCAGTGGTTTGATGCAGAGCACTGCTCTTTCCCTCAGTATTTCCTCCCCAGGCAGCTCCTCTTTTTAATAGATTTTGCACCTCTATCTCTACTGCTAGCTCTGGGCTGGGCTACAGGAGCTTCTGCTCCTTGGCATGTTCACAAGAACAAGGTGAGATGGCAGCCTGGCTTTGGCAGAGGAACCCCATCCCTTCTGAGGCTGTGTTCAGCTTAAGCTGTCACCTGTCTACAAGAGGAAGGTAAGGATGGCAAGGGGACATCCAGGGCACTGCTTCTGCTCATGGCACATGGGCCTTAAAGACTGGTCACCGTCATGCTCCGTGACTGCCGTGATCAGAAAGGTGCAGAAACTCCCCAGCCTTACACATTCCTGCCTCAAGAGTGTATAGAAGGGAGAACATCAGTACAGGACGGAAACCTTCGAGTTCACAGAGCCTTGTTCAAATGCATTGACCCTTCTGTGGAAAACAGGCCAAAATGCAGTGTCCAGGGCAGCAGGCCACGAGGCCTTCTTGCTCCAACTAGCTTTGCATCAGCCTGGGAAGCAGATGGAAACTTAACGTGCAACATCTGAAACAGAATGCATGGAGAATCGCTGCCTTCCCTTTAGATTAGCACGTTAGCTGCTTGGGTGAGCATCCCCAAAGAAGAGAGGTTCACTCTCACATGTAATCAAGAAGACAGTATTAGCAGTGAGTGATCAATCTTTACTTAGAGGGACAGAAATCATCTCCACCAATTTTCCCATTACTAATAGTTCTCCCAGCTGCTTTGGCTGGAGGATTAATTACTCATACCCTAGGAGTCCTTTGAAAATGGCCTTCCATGCCCAAGTGAGCTCTCATTTGAGCTGGTTTTACCACGGTGACAGCTCTGGCCATAGAACAGAGATGCCGAGGGCCTCTTGAGCTCAGGCACCCATGGAGAGAAGCAGAGCAGTTCACTGTTTTTATTAGTGGGTCTGACCCTGCCTGCACCATCCTCAGAGGGCAGGTGAGAAGGAGCCATGTATCTTCTGCAATTCTGCAACTGCTCTCACTGGTGCTGCCACGAAGGGGGACTGTGCCTGTATTTCTGCTGCACTTCAGGCTGCAGAATTTAGGAGCAAGTAGAAGGCCACTTCCCTTTGTGTGAGGCTTCCTGGGGGTTATCGCCACGCTCCCAGAGCTGGGAGGGAAGGATTATTTTGACAACTGAGACACTTGGCTCAGTTCTCCTCCAGGAAACCCCAGCAGAGCTGCTTCCACCACTTCAGCAAGCTAAGCTTAGGAGAGAGTATCGTGAAACTGATGCTGAACGTGAGGCAGAGCCTTCTCAGCATCCTGTTCTGGCCTCCAGCTGCCGAAAACCTGCCTAGAGCCTGGCTCTGGTGTCCTGGGCAGTCAGGAAGTTGCTGATGCTCCCAGCCACCATCTCAGGCTCATTGAGGTGAACAAAGTGGTTCCCAGGCACCTGTATTACATGTCTGCCCTGGAAAAGAAAAGAGGACACAAGATATGAACCGGGAAAGCATTCCCTCAAGGAAACTGCCTATTGTGTGGCATGTACTGAAGTGGGAGACAATACAAAGATGGGATCTCCAAGAAGGGCTGGGAATGTTGTATGGCTGCAAATGTGCCAAGCACAAACCCATCACATAAAGGGAGATTACAGTCCAGGACAGTGAGGGAGGCAGAACAGCGATGGGGGAGCAGAGAAGTAGGCCTAGAGAGGGAGAGGGACTTTAGCAGCAGGGGTGCTGTTAAGGACAAATTCCCTACTGGGGGTGCATCCATCCCCCTACTTTCTAGCAGCTGCTCCCATGGAGTGGAAAGGCGAAGATGAGGGTTGCTCTCACCTCTTTCAGGAGGGATGCAAATGCTTCCTGTAGTTTCACAAAGGTATTTTTTGGTGGTAGATTGCGTGGCACCAAGAGTCCATCTTCTCCTCTGCAAGTTAAGAGTAAGGCTCAGCACAACCCATGCTGGTGTCTGTGGCTGTCCTGCCTAGGAGTGCTCTTAGCACAGAGTGAGGCACTACACCTAGCTCCTTCCTACAGATCCATGAAGCTGTACACCAGAGCCACACTGGGGCTGCTTGCGCACTGCAGGGCAGTAGGATCATACGTGGCAGTCAAGAGCACAAGGCACAACTCAGCTATTAGTGTTACTATCTAATCAAATCATCCCTGGGCATCTGCCTAGTAGTATCAAAGTGGAGACTGGTTAAATATTAGCACTCTCCCCCTACCAGGCTGTCTCCTTAACTTGTCTGAGCACATTGCTCCCTACCTCCACAACATCTTCTGCTGTTTTTCCCTCTAGCCAGCTTCTACATATCCCCCCTGTTCCTTCTCCATGCTGCTGCTTTAAACATGAATCCCAAGTTGTGCCCTGCACAGAGGGAAAGAAGGGACTGGCACAGCTGTCCTTGAGAATCAGACTTCCTGCAAAGTTAAGATCGTTGACTGCTGCTGTGCTGCACGTGATGATACAGGGTGAAGACCCAGAGCCCTACTCCAAATGCTCTAGTGGACCTGCCCTGAGAGTGATGATGCTTCTAGACAGAGAGCAATGCCCAGTTACACAGGCAAAGCCTCCTTACAGAGGCCCAAGCAACCAAAACTGCACCTCCTGTCTCAACTTCTCATCTCATTTACACCGGAGGCCCTAGCAGGGCCACAAAGGCTAAAGCAAACACAGCCTTGCACATCTGCCCCTCCAAGCACAAGGGGAAAATGCACAGGAAGGTGGAGAGAGGCAGCCACCCACACAGGCCTCGGCCACCTCCCCTGCAGCTCCTGCCTGCCCGGGCTGTGGAAGGAGGGCACCTGCTGGAGCCGGCTTAGGACAGGGCTCCAGGACCCACAGGAGCAGGGGGAGCTGGGGTGGGGTTACCCAGTTGTGCAGGCCAAGGGGGTTCAGAGGCAGGTGTCTCCCTGCAACAGCAGGAAGGAGTCCATGAGGCAAGTTAGGTAGGAGTGGAGTTGTGTGAAGGGCCATGTGTCTGCCAGAGTCTTCCTTCTGCAGGAAGGGAGTGTTAAGGAGGGACTATGGGGAGGCCAGGGCAAGCCATGTGTTTTCCCAGGTGCCCTTACCCCAGGGAGTCCATCTGGGAAGCACAGTGCCAGGTGGAGGAAGCTGGAGAGGCTCCAGGAGCCAGCCCAGTCCAGGACTCAGGGAAAGCTGCTCCTGTGGGAGGCACTGTGGTCTCAGCGACCTGACCCAGGGAGTCGGCAGCTGGGCTACTGCTGCAGAGTAGCGGGTGGCAGAGGACTCTCTGCTGCCTTCGTTCTCATGCTGTGCTTGAGCTGCACTCACATGATGATGAGAAGGCGGTCCTGGATCTTCTGCAGGAGCTTCACGCACTGCTCCACGGTGAGGAACTCCCGATTCTGCTGTGGGTGCAAAGGCCAGGAGAGTGGCTAAGTCAGGGACAGCAGTGGTAGCTCTGAGTGCAGAGGAGGCTGCTGCCCCAAGGCTGCTGTGGGGCAGCATGGGCTGCTCACAAGAGCTGCTGGCCTTGCAGCAGCTCCTGTCCAGCTGCATTCAGTGCTGCCAATGCTGCCTGCTGCAATGCAGCGCAAATGGGAGTCATCTCACAGCACAGAAAGGCTTTCAAAGTCTTTTTGCTAAAAAAAAAAAGAGATCGGTAAAATGGCCTGGCTATCATGTTCTGGCAGTAGCACAGGCAGAGGAGGCCCTACTTGTTTAAAAGTGACACAAAATTATCGTATTATCAGGCATGAGGACTTTGCTCTGCCCCGTCACCCACTTCTTACAAGGTTGATTTGTTTGAGAAGCTGACCTGGAGCCTACATCCATCTGCTGCCTGGAGAGTTAAAACAGCAGGAAAATGTGGCCAGGAGGCCCTGGCACAGAAAGAACTGCTAAAAAAGATTCAGTAATATTTTCCAGTGACTCTGTAAGCTGAGTCAGTTAATGAACAAGTGCAAGCTCTTTTAACAGCAGCACTTAAAAGACGTGTGGCAATTAGGAAAGCAGTAAGTAAAAGGTTGGGTGGAGGCAGGGCTCAGTGAGTGGGCTCACTCTCAACTCTCCCTGTGTTTTCTGCAAGCTCAGGGCTCAGAGGCAGCAGGGGGCAAGTCAGAACAGCAATGCTCACCATCTGGGCTCTCATGTCTCTGTTATACACCAGTCCTGGAATGAAACAAGAGAAGGTTTTCATGTCTCATACAAAGCTTTCATGTGTCTGCCTCCCCTCCCCTTTGGGGTCAGCCCAAAACCTTCTCGGACAGGAGGGAGGGGATGAATTCAGGTTTCTCCCTTTTTTGATTTCTTTTCTTTAGCCATTCTAGGACTCGAGCACCAACAGCAGTTGCTGGGACTGAGGAGCTCTGCCTCTGGAGGTAATTGCTCCCATGCAGCCTGTACAAACTCGTAGCCAGGACACCCTGTTCCCTTTGAAAGACAATGGCTGTTGGCACTGCTCTCTTCCCACATCCAGCCTTGGGCCACCGCTGTGACCAGTCCTGTCTCCAAGCAGCACGGGCCCCTTACCAGCGGGTGTCACAGTCGCTCCTCGCTGCAGTAGGACTTCCCCACTCTGCGCTGTCAGATGTGTGTTCGCTTCTAAGAGCCTGGGGGAGACATGGCAGAGAGGTTGTACTGCTGGAAAGAGGAGGAAGTGAAGCAACAGTGTCATGACAAGATGACAGCAAGCTCTCAGACTCCTTCAGAAAACAGTAGGAAGCTGGAAAGGCAAGCAAAAGGTCTTGCTTAGATTTCACACGAGGACTTGAAGTGGACAGTACAGGGACACAATTTCCCCCTCTGGTTCATGCAGGACGTAACTCCATCCAGGGTGAGGGCAGATCACAAATGCACAAGTGGACAGATGGGGACCCACCTCTGCAATGCTGCCTCGGGGCTACGTGCTTTGGGAGGCGGCTGATTCGCCTCTAGGCTCAGTAAGTTGTCGATCATCATCCGCTTTGAGATCCGCCACTCGTCAACGTCCTGAAACACGGGATACAGGAGTGAGTCCTCATTTCTAGGTGATTTTACCCCTTAACTGTGACAGGAGTTCACCCTTTAACATCCCTCAGAACTGGCATCAGTTAGGGGCGTTGTGTTAAAAATGCCTATTTCTGGAGGCAAAGGAACAGCAATACAAGCAGGCAAGGCAGGAGCAAAATAATTAAACACTGCTGTAGAGTAAGTTATCAGCCTTACCCTTGCAACCTTTTCCTCCTTTCCCCCCCATCCCACTTTAGATTTGAGGACAACTGCTCAAAATAACAACGGAAGTTTGGCATCTTCTGTGGCTCTGACCCTAGGCGTCTGTCCCTGCTCCTGCCAACTGAAGTCTCAGCATCTGGTAGTGACAATGGCAGTTTGGCAATGTAGCTTTACATCCTGCCAGGAACAACAAAATGAAATAATAAAATAAAATAAATCCACCCATCTTGCACCGAGGTCACCCAACAAGCTGTTGGCAAATATTCAGCCTTGGCAAAGGGTTGCTCTGACAGACGTTCCAGTTCCCTTTGTACAAGGGCCTGGCACAGATGAGCAAATTTCACTGCTACGTGATTGCAGGATGCCGAAGACTACTAAGTGTCCTACAAAGGCCTCTCTTTAAGTGGGGAGCTCTCTCTATGCACAAAGGAGCAGGTCTGGGCCTGCCAAACTGAAGACTGCTGAGAACTGTGTGCCCTGCCAGGAACTGGTCACATCTGTGGGCTTGTTTGGAAATTTTTTTGAACAAATGGAAGGAAAAAGCCCATTCCATCTCTTATTATTATTATTTATTAAAAAAAAAAAAGGAAGGGGAGGAGACATGAAATCTAACCTCTGGAGCTAGCAGAAAGCCAACACTTTCCAGCAGAATCAGCTTGTCCACCATCTCAGGATAAAGGAGACAGAACTAAGGGGAGAAGAAACATTATGAGTGGAAAAGAAAAGCTGAATATTGAGTGTTGTCTTCACCCTGCTGCACTGGAGGAAGGGCCTCCCGTTCCCTAAGACCCAAGTCACACACAGTCTGTCCCTTTATTCCTCTCCCTTGTGTTGTCCCAGCTGCAGAAATCGCAAACCCCATGAAGAGAGAATGCTTTACTCACCATTGCTGCCACAGACCCACCTGCAAAGGAAAGAAGGATGCTCAGTTATGCATAAGACAATCTGGGTGGTAGGAGCTCCCCTTCCCACATTCAAAGCCACCTTGAAAGCACAAATGCCTCTTGTACCATGGGACAAAACTACAGAGCAAAGCTCTCTCAGCAGGGAGTTTACTGGGCTTTGGGCCAGCCAGACTCCCTGGGCTGCCCCAGCCCTATCTCCCTCACAGGCAGCACAGGCCAAGGGCTGTTAAAAGTTAAGTTAAAAGCTTGTAGGTACTGAAAGCTGGGAACAGAGTAGCCCTGGGAAGCAAAACCCAAATTATGGAAGAAAATATTTGTGTCTCAAGGGTGAAAGGGCATTCTGGAGTCCTGGCTCCTCACAGCAAACTCTGTAACCCACGAAGAAGGGCCCTGCCTGCCCCCCACATGGCAACAAAGCCTGTGGCACCAAAAAGACCCACTGCAAACACTCCTGCTTTAAAACACTTCTCTGTACCCAGCACTGTTTCCTCTTGGGGGAGAGGGACACAGGAACAGTTCCCACTGCCCCACTGCTGATAGTACAGGGCCTTGAAAGGCACTTGAAACACAGGTGCAAATTTTTGAATTTCTCAGTCAGGAGCCTTGTACCTTAAATGACATAATAAATATACCAACCCAGTTCCTAGAAGCACGCGCCTTTTAAGTTCATTACTGACTCACGTTTCCACGAATCTCACAGCTTACAAGAGCTACTTACCCATACTGTGACCCATCAGGGTGAACCGTTTCCACTGCAAGGCTAAGTGGCAACAGACAAAAACAGGCAGCACCATATTAGAACTAGAGCAGCAGCAGCACACTGCTTCCCACTAGCACAGGCCCCTTCCCCCAGAAGGTTTTCTTTGCTGCTTTCTTTGATTCCTAATCCAGAAATGAGGTGGATGAGCAGGCCAGCTTTAAAGAAAAAGACCATCTCCATTTTCTTGGAAGTAAAGTCAGGCAGCTCTCAAGCTCCCTCCATATGGCAACATACTAGAGCCAATTTCCACTCGTTGCCAGACACAAGACTGGCAAGAAGCAAAGGAGCCTGGCCGGACAGCTTATGCTCGAAGACAGGCACTCTGATAGAGCACCCTGTTGCATGGAGTTCAGCAAGAGCCATATGGACATAGATCCAGATATGCTGCCTTGGGGAAAGCCTGATTATGCCAAGGGAAAGGTCTTTGCACCATTCAGCACATGAAGTTCTTCAGTCCATTTTTAGGACAACTGAAGAAACGTATGGGAAAATACTGCTTCATCAGCACTGCCTATCTGAAATATGCATCATTGAGAGGGGTGTTTTACCCTCTGGCATATCAAAAAAAAAAAGAAAAAAGAAGGGGGGAGGGGGTCTAGGGGATCTTTCTCTGCTGAATGAGGAATACAAAACTGTACACATGCCACACACTCCCCTGAGATCAGCATACAGACAAGCAGTCAGACCAGGAGTTACAAAGAGCCCAAGTTATCTCAGCTTTCAGATCTATTTGTATTATACTAAAGCAAGCACCAAGTTGCCATCCATGGACAAACAGGCACCAGAAGAGTTTCCAACTTATATCTAACACTGGTCAGAGGTTTCTGGCTGCTTACAAGACATCAAGTCTGGCAAAACTGAGCTATTTAGTTGCATCCACCACTCAACCACTATTGTTTTTCTGGGCAGAAATTTTTCCTTCCCAGGGTTTATTGTTTCTGCCTCTCACAAAACAGTGAGAAAGAGGGATGCTTATTCAGCCTGTGGTCATAACATCACGCTGGATGGAAGCAGAATGGAATTGAGCCTTCCCCCATTACTGACTGTCATCTATCAGTTGAAGGGGCAGAAGAGATAGGGTACCCCTTGTGCAAACATCCCCTTGGGGGTCCTTTCAACTGCTCACCTGCTGCCACCCGGCGCACCTCGCTCACGTAATCCATAAAGTAGTAGAGCGAACCTGCAGGTCGATGGGATGACAGGCCGTGGCCAGAAAAATCCATCGCCACGTAACGGTGACCTGAAAGGCAGAAAACACGAGTCATGCAGCCCTGAAGCACCGCACAGGGCCTCCCCCACAAGCCAGGCCCACCTGCGGGCAGCAGCGGGATGAGCTTGTCGAAGGTGCTGGCGTTGTCGAGCCAGCCGTGCAGGCACAACACGGGGTGTCCTTGCGGGGGGCCCCAGGCCTTGGCTGCCACGTGGCCCCAGGGCACGGGGACCTTCACCTCTGAGGACATGCCTGCAGGGAGGGTGCTTGCGAGCAATGTCCCACGAGCTCAGAGCAGATCCCAGGGAGCTTCCGAGTGGCTCAGAGCTCTGGAAAGATAATATAGATCTTTAGTAACGCGCCAGCCTTCTGTGGTTTTAATTAGCAGCTTGCTGATTTGCATTTCCCCACTTGACATCCCAAGCTGCAGCCCCTGCCTGCCTGTCTGGGGATGCCCCCTCCCAGCACGTCCTCACGATGCTCCTAGGACAAACCAGCCTCCCTTGCTGCGGAGAAGGCAGCCTCCGCAGAGGCCCCATGCCGACACATGGGAAATGCAGCAGGAGGGAACCGAGCAGACTTCCCCCAGCTGCTGCACTGAGCCAGGCACCTGCCTCTGACCGAGCAATGGCAGGAGCAAGGACACCGTCCCGCTACATCACTGCCATCCTCTCCACCTCTTTGACACCGCTCAGCAGCTCCTAGAGAGCTGCTGGCTTCGGGACCCCGCTGCTGCCCTTGGGGACCCACAGCATCGCCCTGCTGGCCCTGCAGCCCCGGAGGGCACGGGCAGGCCTGACCCTGCCACCCACCTCCCCGGGCACCCCCAGGCCCCGGCTCAGCCCGGCGCCTGCTCCAGCTCCAGCCCCACCGCGGCCCCGTCCCACCCCGGCCCCACGGAGGAGCCAGACGCCCGCGGAGCGCCGGCCCAAGCGGCGCCGGGGCCAGGGCAGGCGCCTGGCAGGGCTGGGGGAGCCGCGGCGCCCCGCTCGCCCCCGCACTTGACCCCGCGGCGCCGCCGGCTCCGGGGCTGCAGCCGACGGGACAGGGCGCTGCGGCCCCGGCCGTCCGCTCCTACCGCGCGGTCTCTCTGGGAGCGGCGGCCCAGGAAGGTCCCGGCCCGGCGAGGCAGGTGGCGGCGGCACCGCGGGGCGGACCTGGCCGCTCCGCACCGCCCCCGCGGGGCCTCGCGCGGCGCCGGCGCTGGGCGGGCAGGGCCGCGGCGGCGGATGGGGGCGAAGGGGGAGCTGCCGCTACCGCCATTTTGGGCCCGGCGCCGCCGCGAGGCTTCCCCGTGCAGCGCGGGGCCCTCCTGGCCAAGCGGCTTCAGCAGCGGCCCGCGCCCTCCTGCAGGCGCCGCGGTGTGCGGCGGCACTGCTGTTCCAGGGCATCAGCCCCATCTGTGCTCAGAGCTGCAGCGAGAGCCCTCGTGTCCCTGCCGTCATCCCTGACCTTAATTGCTCTCCCGGCCTTCGCACCCGGAGCAGTCGTGCCTGCCTCCCAGGAGCAGCGTGTGAAGCTCCTGCAGGAGAGCAGGGCAGTGTGTGAGTGTTGCGCCCGCACGGCCAGTGCTGGCTGCCCCTGGGTAGCGAGGATGAAGGTTATCAGGGAGGCCCCGCCACCCCTCCTCAGCAGAGGCCGCTGGCTCGGGTGGCTGTGACCACAGTGCCTCCCACAGGAGCAGCTTTTCCCCAAGCCCCAGCCTGCACTGCCCGGGCTGGCTCCTGGAGCCTCTCCAGCTTCCTCCACCTGGCACTGTGCTTCCCAGATGGACTCCCTGGGGTAAGGGCACCTGGGAGAACACCTGGCCCCCCCACAGTCCCTCCTTCACACTCCCTTCCCACAGAAGGAAGACTCTGGCAGACACATGGCCTCTCACAGCTCCATTCCTACCTAACTTGCCTCATGGGCTCCTTCCTGCTGTGCGGAAAATCTCGCTGTCAAGAACTGAATGTCCAAAAAGGAGACAGAGGAGTCCTAAAACTTTATTCGAATAAAGGGAGAGTCCACCGGGCATATCCCTGTGGGGTCTCTCAAAATGCTGGGGGACGCAGCCCCCCCTTTTATCCTAATTTCCCGACCGAGGGACGCCCTCTCCTTTTCCCCATTGGCCAAGGTACTCAGAAGTTACAGCCTTCCCGGCCCGCCTACACCGAACTCCGGCCTCCCGCCATCTGTTCTCACCTGAGCTCACCAACTCCTTTGTCCCCCTTGCTGAAGAATGTGGGGCAATTGCCCTATTTCCCTCCTTTGTAAAGGCCCCATCTCCTTGCAGATGGCTCTTTTTGTCCTTCTGGGCTCATGGCTCCACTCAGTCTCCCCTCCCTTTGTCCTGCTCTTCAGCCAAACTGTGGAGAAACCCCCTTATTGATGAATACAGAAACTTGAGCATTCCGCTCACTGCTGTTGCAGGGAGACACCTGCCTCTGCTCCAGGCTTCAAATCCCCTTGGCCTGCACAACTGGGTAACCCCACCACAGCTCCCCCTGCTCCTGTGGGTCCTGGAGCCCTGTCCTAAGCCGGCTCCTGCAGGTGCCCTCCTTCCACAGCCCGGGCAGGCAGGAGCTGCAGGGGAGGTGGCCGAGGCCTGTGTGGGTGGCTGCCTCTCTCCACCTTCCTGTGCATTTTCCCCTTGTGCTTGGAGGGGCAGATGTGCAGGGCTGTGTTTCCTTTAGCCTTTGTGGCCCTGCTAGGGCCTCTGGGGTAAATGAGATGATGTGCTGGAAGTTGAGACAGGAGGTGCAGTTTTGGCTTCCTCAGTCTGCCTAAACCATGATTTGTTTGTGCCAGAAGAATATCTCTCTCTAGATGAGGTACAAGCCATTAGGTTCATAGGCAGATTTCTTATCTGGAATACGGAAAATGTCCATAGGGTGTGAAGTGGCAATCAACTTACAAGGTGTGTACAGATTTATGAGTAGTGCCCACCAAGAAGGCACTGCTGATCCTTGACTACCTTGGGCAGACACATTACTGCTAATGGAAACCACTTGTGCTGCAGCATCACAGTGTGAGCTGTTTTAAATGTGGCCCAGGAGCACCTCAGTGACATCAGACAAGTTCAGTGCTTGACGCCAACCCTGAATTTCTATCACTTTCCGCTGTAGAAAGTATGCTGAACTCTAACATTTGCTGGAATCGCATTGCCCCAGGGCCAAGAGTCACTTATCCAAACTGTGACCCATCACAGTGAACTGACTCCGCTGCAGGGCTAAGTGGCACAGCAGATAAACCGCCCACAGCACTGCATTAGCAGCTCCACTCCCCTGCAAAAAGCAACCCCTTCTTAGCCAGAGAGATTTCTTCACAGTTTTATTCATTAGCTGTCCAGAAATGGGGTGCCTCCATAGGCCAGGCATGAAAAAGAAGAAAGCACAAGGCAATTGATACCTGAGTATCCGTGCAGATGCTGCTTGCTGGTGCCCAGCCATTCTCCACAGCACTGGGAGCCTATCGGGCCTGACACAGACTGCAGCAGTTCCCCTTTAGCCAGAACCCAGCAGCTGAACGATGCAATCTGCATGGGCTGTGAGCACTGCAGGCTCCTCGCTGCAACAGTCAGGAAGAACAGAAGGAATCTCTGTTCTCAGGGAATTATTTTTACCTTGGTAATTGAAATCTCTTCTGCTCAGTTCAGTACATCAGGCGCCTAAATTACACAATACATTTTCAGGGCAGCTTGTGAAGCTTGAAATAAGCCAGCATGTAAGCTGCCGCCGTGTATCTCCTGCCTATCTCAAACTCAGCCGAGCAGAACAGGCTCTGCACCATAGCAGTTCAAAGGGAAGCTTGGGGACCCACTGCACAAGAAACGCAGGGAGCTGGGCTGCCTACAGCCTCCGCTCCAGGTGAGACGTTAGAAGGAAAATCAGAACATGAATTCCTGCAGGTTTGCAAAGCCCAGTGCTTTGCATTTGCTTAGGCCTCCTGCCCAGAGAAGGAGCAGGAAAGCAGAGAACAAGGACCAGGAAAGCACTCTGAAGGAGAGGGGCCAAGTGCAGTCTATAGCTCTTTTCCCCACAACAGTCGGAGGTGGGTATCTCGTTACGAAAGGTGGAGAGCAAGAGACAGCCTGGCGGAACAGATTCTTGAGATGCACCAGATAATCAATCACTGCAGCTGTTAAAGAGGGCAGAGCATGGCCTTCCTGTGAATTTCCAGGATTTGATCATAAGAAGCCATCAGAAAGCAGCGTAAGTGCCAAGGCGGTGGCTGCAGGGGGGCAATTCTGCTGTGCCTGTGTCACGAGCCCTGAGGAAGGGGGTGCTGTGTCAGGAGCAGGAGCGGTGAGTGTCACAAACCTCGTGGAGGGCTGGGGGGAGAATCTGATACCTCAGAGCTGCCATCTGAAAGAGGGAGGGCCTGGCACGCAGAATGGGAGCATGGCACACTGCTCTCACGGTGTGCGAGAGCCATCTCTCGAGGGCAGAGAAATGAGCCCATCGAGGTGCTGTTGCCCGGTGGCCTCTGGGCAGTGGCAACTCCACCCCTGAGGATGCGCCTGAAACAGGGCAACCATAAGCAACATCCCTGGCGAGCGGGTCCCAGGGAGCTTGTTAACAGCCCAAATGGGAGAAGTTTTTACAACACACTAGGATGCAGCCCTTGATCCTCGCTCAGCAGCATGGCTAGTCTTTTAAACCAAAGCCAGGCTGTTGAGATCTTTGTCAGGTCTCTCGTGTCCTCTCTCTTCTGCTGTAATTCTTCCTAACCCCTCTGAAAGAGCAGTCTAGCGTCCCATAGGACTGTAGGTCTTCCACACCACCACCTGGGAAGATCCTTCTACCAGCAGTGCCCTATTTACGATGCACAGCAAGGTTTGGGTGGCTCACAGAATTCATCTGGCTGCATCTGCTTGTAAGTGCCTGGAGAAGACAAAATCAGTTTCCACCTGGCAAGGTGCTCGGTATCACCCGGCCTGCACTGGTCTGGTCATTAGAGAGGTTGGTTTGACGTAAAGACCTGGGTGTTAGTCTGAGATGTCCCACATGTTTAACAAAGCGTAATTTAACCCACATGTCCTTGCAAAGGGGGAGGCTTGTGAGAGTGAACATGGGGGCATGCAAAGCTGTTGTGCTCTGCTGACTTGGAACAGTATTGATCAGCTTGTCCTAGCTGCAGGTCTGGTCAGGAAAGTTTAAGTACAGCGGATTGATTGCTACCAAGGGACAAATTCCCCATAGCTGGTTGGATTCAAGTTCTAAAGTGCTGACATATTGATCTGTTTATGGTGGCTTATTAGTAGTGGTCCTGTACCCCAAATGCTCTCATGCAGGCACACAAGTGAAAAAGCATGCTACTCCTTTGCTGTGCTAAGCGATCCTTTCAAAGCCTCTGTTAGCACCCTACAGACCTTTTATCCCTCAGCCCCCATCCTCAGATCTTGCCTGCCTGGGAGAAGATCCCTGGGAGTCACAAGGGTCTACATGTGCTTCCCACCTGGCAAGAGCTGAGGTAGGATGTGAAAGACCCACAAGCCAAGGGGATCTGCCATCCCCGGGCTCTGCTGGGCTATTGCAGACCCATACAGGTAACTGTGACTCAGATGTGGGGCAGAGAGCTTCTCCCCTTTTTTTCCTATTGAGTTTCACTGATACGAATGAGTTTCTGATGCTCGGGATCCCGTGACATGTTAAGGGCAATGAACACTCTGCTGGTATTGCACTCCTTGTCCCAGGGCTCTTCACCCTTGTAGCAATGTGGGAGAGGCAAATACGTAGCGGCAGCTCACCCACTACAGTCAGGGGATAGTTTATTCAGTGGAATAGCTGAACTGTAAACCTCTGGCAGCTTAAGTTAATAAGCCAAGCTATGAATGGATGAAAAAGTGGCTCGGATCCACTCTGGGAATTAACCTGCAGCAGAATTTGGATAGCTGGGGAGGCTGGCGTGTTAAATCATCCCCACGTGAATCAGTGTCGTTCAGCTGGAAGCAGCCTCAGGCACACCCCATGCATCAGCCGCAAGTGGTGCACATTTGTATTACTTTATTTGCAACTAATGAAATAGCTAGAAACATTTATTGCATATAAATTATATATGAGTACCCATCATAAAATAAAGTCTTTCCTAACTCGACTCTCCATTTCCTCCTTAATCAGAAAATCTTTTATGTTAGGGGTCCAGGTTCGGGAGTCCCTGCTGGTTGTCATCCCTTGGGTCTGTTTTGGTTAACTAGAGAGCGAAGCTACCTTCTAGCTCTTTAAAAAAGCTATACACACTGTTAGATTAAGCACCTATGTTAATGTATTTAATTGAGGAACAGTGGGGGAAGGAGAGGCGTCTCTACCCAGCCCTTGTCTAGACTTAACCATTCTTCACTTCCAAGATCTGTCAGATTCCCCATAGGCAGAGACAAAATAAGAGCAAAAACCAGAAGTAATCTGACACTCATAATTATAGGCCTACCAGCTCCTTATTGACCTCAGACAAAATAAGGAAATGGCACATACAAGAATCATTAAAGTGAAGAGAAGAGTGCTGGTTAATGCCAAGCCTCATGTGTTTATGGAAAAGAATCCATAGAGCTAATTAGGTGACTTCTGGAGAAGTTACACGTGGGTTATAATTTGGCCGATAAGTATAAAACTGTTGATGTAATGGGGCTCCAGCAAGGGATTTGATACAGTTCTACATTGGATTTTGATGGTAAGAGAAAAGAAAAAAAAAAAAAAAAGATATGGCATCATTCCAAATTACCAGCATTTGTATTTAATTGCATTGAAAGTTGGCCAGCTAACAAGTGGCAAAAGGTTGAAGTAGGTACAGGCATGTAATGTGGGTTTTCAAGCAGCCTGGTCAGGTAGGTCACTCAAGGAGCGTGGGCCACACTTCCAGGCTCGAAGGGGCATCCTTGGAAGAAGGAGCTGCAGCGAAGGCTGGACTCGGTGGTACGGAAGCAGCCAAATGTGAGCTCCCAGCCCAACACTGCAGTCAGAAAGGCTGATCTGAGCCGTGGATGTGTGAGCAGGGAATACGCAGTGCGTGTAATGAGGTTATATTGCATGAGGTTGTATTGCATCTGCTAATCCCGTGGATGTGACTATTGGTGTAGTTTTGGCATTTATGACTCAAAGCAGAAGCTGGAGAGGCTTCTCTGAAGAGCTCTAAGGACTGTTAAGGGGTTGGAAGACAAACCTTATTGGGGGGGGAGAATTTAGGACTAGATCATGTTTAGGACTGGATCAAAGCTAAAGTATACCTATATGGGAATTAAAATTTTGCTCTTCTGCTAGGTACTTTGGTCTTTATGAGGTCTGTGTCTCTAGGAGCTCCCTGTGCTCCTTTGGAATGGGCTCTTGCATCTATTTTTGTTTGCCTGGGGGAAAATCCTGGGGCAGGTGGGTGCAGGTCGGAAGCTGGTGAGTGGGGTTCAGCATCGCCTCCCTTCTCAGTGGTGGACAAGGCTGGGGAAGCACGTGCAGGAGCAAATCCAGGTGAGGGATCCAGAGCAGAGGACTCCAGGCAAGGTCTACCACCTTGGGCAGTGCTCCTAGGAACTTGGCCTGAAAATGTGGGATAAGGGGAGCAGTGACAGCTCTCACAGGCACAACGAAACCCTTCACGGGGGCTCTTCCTCTGTGCCTGAGAGGGTACATGTTAGAAGGAGCTAGTTGAGGTGCTCATGGATTGTGGGCCCATGATGCTCCATGGGGTTCACCTGCACCCATTGGTGCTGTGATAATTCCTGGTCTCTGGACCAGACCTTCCTGTCTTACTGCTCTGAAGTGTTTTACGTATAGGCCGCATTCAGTGGCAAGGGAGCAGCTTGCTATAGTTTTTTTTTTTTTTTTTTTTTTATAAAAGGCTTTTTGTTTTTCCCTCTGCAGTGACTTAAATCTGACCTAAATACCTTCCAGACTCTTCAGCCTGGTGCTTCCTCCGAAAACCTAGCAGGTCACTGAGCGCTAGGTCTGCCTCCTTGAAGTGCATCGAGGATGCACAAGGAGTCGGCTACCAGCAACACGTCCCTCCTTCCTGCGGGCACAGGGGGCGGCCGCTTGTCCCCTTTCCCCACCAGGGCAGCAGAGGGTGTTGAGACCAGGCGCAGAGGCTCTCAGGTGGCGCAGCAGGCGGCACAGCTCGCCCCGGTGATGCCAACCCACCCCGGCACCCTGGAGGGCCGCAAAACCCGCAGCGTGGCTGGGTGGCGCAGGAGGGCGCCGGCTTGTGGCGGGACGGCCGCGCGCCGTGGCCCGGCCTCACAGGGTGCCTGCGCCGGGCCACGCGCTGCACCTTCGCTTTCCTGGAAAGCGCTTGGCCTGCCTTACTGAGAAGAGCCCGGCGCGCCGAGGGGAAGGAGGGGCCTGGCCGCAGCCTCGCTCAAAGGGGCCACTACTTGCGCTAATTTTTCTCAGCAGAGTGGAAGTAGCTCAGCCTGCGCTTGCCTAAACCACAGAAAGGTGTTTTTGTTTTGGGTTTTTATCAGGGCAGGGGGAGGGGAAGCAGGGGGCTAGGGGATTTTGGTGTGTGTTTGTCTCGGCCTCCCAGCTGTCTCTTTTTGTTCTTCTCGTTTTTGTGTGTGTGTTCTTTTCCCCTTCTCTCCATACTGCTGCGCTGTTTGCTTCTCCCAGAAGGAGGCTTTTTTAGGATGTTGGGAGAGGGGCCACCTAGGAAGGGGAGGAGGGGCTGAAAGGGAAAGCATGTGAGATTTTATGCAGTAAAAGGTTGCACATCGTGTCCGGTTTGCTGGCCTGGCTTGGCACACACCAGAGCATCGTAGCAGGCATTTTCTTCCCCCTTTACCCTCATCTGGCATCCGTCCATCCTCCTCTCCTTCCAAAAACTTACATCCCCCTTGTCCTGGGATATCCAGGCTTGCCCCCTGCTTGCTGCCCTTTCCCCCTGGCTGGAGCCCCCTCGGTCCATGTGCCAGGCAGAGGTGAGGGCGGCGCGTGCCGATGCGCACCCACCTCCTCTCCGCAGAGCTATGGGCAGCTGCTCGGGCGGCTACTGCTCCGGGCACGGCTGGCGGCCCCAGAAACCCCCGAACCCCTCTGCTGGTCACGCGTGACGATGCCCCAGCCCTACCTGCAGACTTGCACACTTTTGCTTTGCTGGGATACCAGCCGCCGCTTGAAAGCGACCTGCCCCCAAATCCCTCTCTTTTTGACTTGTGGCTCTTGAGGCACGGTGCAGGACACGGGGCGAGTAGCACTAAGGAAGAGTGGAGGGGTGAAGGGGCCCTGGTGCTTGGGCCCTCTGGGGCTGCAGGCTAACAACATTTTCAAACTTCCTGAAGACTTGGAGACTGCTGGAAAACAAGCAGAGACATGTCACAAAGTGGAACAACAAGCCAAAGGTTTGATGCCCTCAGAGCCACAGTCCTCAGCAGCTGGATTTCAGGGAAAACTTGCTGGAAATGGCTTGTTCTGTCAGTAGCTCTATCAGTTGAGTTGTTCATGTTTAATGTCTTTTAAAACTTCAGGGATAGTGCGGCATATAGGTCCACAGGCATGGGAAAAAATTAGGAATACCTAAAGACATGTAGGTGATAATAATAATTTCTGGCCTCTTCTAGGGAGTTATTATCCCTCTCCATGGTGTGTCCCTGGGGCACTTCAGAAATCCTGCCTTCAGTGAGATCCAGCTCCAGAAAGCTGCAGTGCTGGACTGGTGTTCAAAGTGGGTTGCACGTGGTAGGACTATGAGCCTGCCTGTGTGTTTACTTTCGTTACACCGTACATGTCTGTGCACTGAAAGCAGGTGGCTAAAAAGCATCAGTCCAGAGATGAGAGCATGGGGAGTCTCTTGGGAATTTGCCTTTTTTTTTTTTTTTTTAATTAAATTAGAGGCAGGTCTGTTTCTCGCTTTGGATACACGTAGACTTGGTTTCAGGCTAACAAGCAAGAAAGTAGTGCAGCAGCCATGAGGCCTATGCTCGAGCAGAGCTTGGCTGCTGCATCCCGCTCGGACACAAAGCTGCTTCAGCATCCCAGGGTTTTCCAGGTGGAGCCAGCTCAGAGTCATCTCAGTCCTGAGCACATTTTGGTCCTCATGAGGGAATCCTGAACCTTGGAAAAGGACATTCCACAGTGCCAGAGCGCTGTCGTGACACGACTTCCCAAGGTGCTGAAGAGCATTGCCACAATATGCGCCAGCTGCTGCGGGGTTACAGCTTTGAGCAGAGGGGAGAGAAGCGAGACCAGCAAACGAGCTGAGAGTGGGGACACTGGCTGCCACCTTGCACAGGGGAAGCGACAGAGGAAGAATGGAGGGAGGAATTAGACCAGTCCATTTAATATTAAGGCAAGGTGGCTGGTACAGCCTGTGAAGTCACCCAATAAACACTATAAATATCCACAAAGGAAAGCTGACTCCCTACTAGGCAACTCAAAAGCAAACCGCAGGATATTTTCGAAGCTGCCATCCAAAAATACAAAGAAAAGTGTGATGAGCCTACTTGTAAACCAAAAATGGAACAGATGAGCACTACTGGGCTGTGATTTCAGGTTCTAGTGGAAGGTCCTCCTACCAAAGGCTTGCTGGGATAGAGTCAGTGCTTCGCCTGGGCTCTCATGGAAGTTCGGAAATTCTTCTGCGGTCAGCAGCATCTTCATGCTTGGTTGGAAGGAAAAACAAGGATTGATGTCTCAATCCTCAGCGGAGCTTCTGGCAGGACTGCGGGTCCGATTCAGTGGTGTGTCTCCAACTGCTTTGTGCTTCCCCAGCAATGCAAAGCAGCTGCAAAACTCTTCTGCTCCACTGCATTGCTAGGCTTGTGCAAAGCAGCCAGAGCCGTCTGTGCACTGTGTTTGCTTCTTGTTATTTCAGCGGGACGAGTCACCTGGCAAGCAGGCAACGATGCCCACACGCATGAGCCTGCGAGAGAGGTGAATGTACAGAGTTGAATGAGAACTCCTATGGGGCAGTTCCGTCAAGGTAATTACAGATCAGGCCTTAGCAGCTGTGGGGTTTTGTATGGAATTACAAAATTTGCCTTTTGTCCTGTTGTGTCTGCCCTTTTTGAGCAATGCTGTGTTTACAATATGCAACACGTGGTGTACTATTTATATTTTACGTCATGAAATTTTCTGCACGTTTTCGCCTCTTCTCCTTCCAGGGTTTCAATTTGAACCCATCAAGAAAGCATTTTTAGGCATGTTCTTCAGGCACGTGTTGAACTGCCATGCACACTGCCCTTCCACTGTGCCCAGTAGAGCAGGAGCAAATGCTCCTGGAGGGCAAGAGCAGCTCGGAGACCTCTGGCAGCAAAAGGAAGGGTCCAGGCACCCTCCCTGGCTTCCGATGGTGCAAACTGCCCTGGTTTGCTCGGTCTGAGGACCCAATGCTGCCCGCAGTGCAGAGACGCGCTGTGCAAAGGGCCACCGTGCTTGCTGGGTCCGTTGCCCCAGCCCGGTGCAGAGGAGCCCGGATTTGCTGGATCTGATGTCAGTGCTGTGCACAGGGACCCCCTCCCTGGAGTCTGCTGGGTCCGACCCTCCATCGTGGTGCACGGGGACCCCCGCCCGGAGTCTGCTGGGTCTGACGCCCCGTCCCGGCGCTCTGGGACCCCCAAGGCCCTGCGGTGCCGGGGGGATGGGTGCCGGCGGCCCCGTTCCATGGCGGCTCTGAGCGCTCGCAGCGCAGGGGCTGTCGCGGCTTCACTCTCTTTTTTTCTTTTTTTCTCTTTTTCTTTTTCTTTTTTTTTTTTCAATTTCATTTTCTTTTTCTTTTTTTCTTTTTCTTTTTCTTTTCCCCTTTCTCTTTCTTTTTCTTTCTTCTTCTTTTTCTTTCTTTTTCTTCTTCTTTTTCCTTTTCTTTTTCTTTCCGCTCCCGATCCGGCCAACTTATTTATTTATTTATTTATTTTACTTTTTTTTTTTTTTTTTTTCTTTAGCAGAAGCCACGCCGTGGAAAGACGGGGTGGTGGAGGAGGGAGAAACCCCTCCCCCTTCCCCTCCCCCGTGGCTCCTTCCTCGGAAAAGCGGCACTTCGGGGGGTTTCCTCCGCTCCCCTCCGCTGCCGGCAGCCGCAGCCGCCCCGCGGCCCGCGAGGGCCCGGCGGGCGCCCCCGGTGAGCGGCGCCCCGGGTCGGGGGGGCTGGGGGAGGATGCCCGGCGGGGCCGCCTCGGTTTCGCTTCGGGGCGGGAGAGCGGCGGCCCGCGGCGGCGGGGGGCCCGGGCAGCGCCGCTGTCGCCCCGGCACTGAGCGCTCGCTCGCACCCGCGGCAGCGCCGCCCGCCCGCAGCCCCCTCGGCGGCCGTCGGGAGGCCGCAGGAGAGGGTAGGTCTCGGCGCCTAACGGGAAGCCGCCTGGTTTGGGGAGGGGGGCGTTGTTCCTGTTTCTCTCTTTTTCGTTCCCTCCTCTACCCCTTTCTCGCCCCCTCGCAGGCGCAGGAGTTGGGGGCACCTTCCCCTGGCTGCTCAGCTGCCCTGGGAATTGGGGATGGCGCCAGCTGTGGAAGAGGAAGGTGTGCAGTGGTTTGGGGCACTGCTCACAGCGGGGCCCGCGCGAGGGTTTGGGGTGCTGGAGCCCTGTGGTGCCCATGTGGGTGACAGTGTTGGGGTGCTGAGGGCAGCCCAGGGGTCCCTGTGCAGCCCTGGGGCAAGTTCCTGGTCCAGGTGTTGTCTGTCCTCCCTGGGCACCAAGATGCTCATCTCGAAGTGAAACCTGCACATTATGTAACCTCTCAGATGTGACTGCAGGAAAGCATGCATCCTCATGGACCTGGGGAGTCGTCGCCTGCCTTTGGTTCACCTAGTGCAGGGCGCAGGAGGAGCATCACGCACTTAGTTCCCCAAATTGCTCAACTTCTAATTCCCTGAAGTGCATCCTCCTCTGGAATGGAGGGTGTTACGGGGAAGCGGGATAACCTTGAACCGCGGCTGTCCCTGGTGCGGGTGCAGCTGGTAGCAGAGCAGCTCTCTGCCTTCCTGTACCCGAGGGAGGCAGCATGCAGCCTCACACCGGCCTCTTCTGAGAAGAGCAGTGCCCGGTGCCCGTGCGAAGCATCGTCCTCTGTGCAGTCTGAGTCACGGTACTTGCAGCCATGCAGAACACTCTGCTCACTTTTTCCCACTAACACTCACTTTTACTGAGTGTTTTGGAATTGTTACTGCTTAAAACCTCAGCCTCTGTTGTTCTTAGGATTTTTTTTTATTTTATTTTTAATCTTAATTTAGTTTAAATGTGTGTTTCTTTTTCTCCATCAAAAGTTTGGCAGCCAGACCTGAAGAAACCCAGAGGTATCAGAGAAGAGCCTAAGGATATTAAATTAATGTCCTGGGCTTTTTTTGTTTGCTTGTTTCCTATATGGAAGGAGGAGGGGGCTGTGACTTTTCCGTTTCTGGAAAAAAAATAGGGTGAGGAGTGTTGCTAGCAAGCTGCTCTTGGAGGTTATGTGGTCCAGGCAGTACAATCTGCTACTTTTCCTTGTAGCACTTGGAGAACTTGAAAAGAAAATCCAGTCACATGCTGACCATGCTCAATTCTGTACAATGGGTTGGGATCAGAAATCACTGCAGCTTCCTGGTGTTTCGCTCCCCAAGGACTGTGCCCCTAAGAGGGTACGCAGATGTATCTGCCCTCTCCTAGCAATCGTGACTGCATCTTGGCCCCTGTGAACATCAAATCGCTCATCGAGTCACAGCGGAGCCATGGTCATGTGCTTTATGTTACGCTGTACGTTATGCACAGAAGTTTGCACTGAGACTCTGTTATCACATAATGGTGGTCTTGGTTGAGTCGAGTTACGACGAGATGCAGCCGGTCGTGGCAGATGAAGCCAAGGTTTGTTTCTGTGTTGGCGGGTGATCTTCCTAGCTGTGTGACTTCAAACGTCGTTTTTGAGGTCCAGTTTTTTTTTATTTTGGTCCCTTCCAGAGTGGAAGGCTCTTGGGCTCAAATCCGTACAGGGATTTAGATATCAGCCTCCTACACAGGTTCCCATCTTCTCCTGACCGAAACTTGGATCTGGGCCACGGTTATTTCTGTGCTACTCGTCATTGTGCTCTGTGTTATATGTCCTTCAATAACCTGGCTCATTTACCACTTACTTAAACGTAGTGGTGTCAAGAGGCAGCACAAGGCTTTGGTTTAAGATTGCACTGGCAGCCACAGATAAACTCCCGTGATTTTCTGGCACGCAGGAACCTGTGCTGTTTTGGGAAGCAGCCGTGAAGGAACGACGAGGAAAGGCTGAGCTTGGGCCAAGCATTGCAGGTCCTTGTCTCTGCCTCTGCAGTGCCTGTGTGGAGAGGGCCAAACTCCATTTCCAGAAGAGAGCTCGCAGCCTGCCTCTAGTGCCTCTTCTCCTTAATCCAACTGGAATTCCTCTGAAGTTGGTGGTCAGTTTGCGCAAGGGCAGAGCATGAGTTGCGTAGCGTAAATCCTTGGTTACTGTCATTCATACTGTGGCTGCATTGTCGAGAAACAAAGGAGAAAATGTTGAGAAAATTGCCTTGAAGATTCCTTGCTTCTCTTGTTCTCCGTCCCCACTGGAGTTTTCTTTCCTTTTCTCTAAGTCTTTGCAGTTCCTCACTGCCATCTCCTCCCCAACAAAGCGCAGATTTTTCTACTGGCTTCTCCTGCAGTACTCCTACCTCAGTTTGGTCGGCAATAAATAGCTAGTGTGAATGTTTAAATATAACATCCTTAGGGTCGAGTTGACACTGTGGTCAGATTAATGAAAGCTCTGGGAAGGCTGCATTTTTGTGAGCCATTTTTGGGGGGTCCTTGCAAAATTTGGTTAGTTGTGCTTGCCGAAAGGCTGCAAGCCAGGAGAGGCGGATAGCTGTGTCGCTTCTCATTTAAATGAAAATACGGATGGTACAAGAGCTGAGAATGCCAAACAGGGTTGAAATCTTTTTGTACTGTAAAGGTATTAGACATTCAATGCTTAAGTAAGTTGTTCGGCAGCAACATGTATTTAGAAGAATGCAACTAAGTGTTGAATAAATTCGATCCACGTGTGCACATAACTAGAGGTGGAAGCTGAAGACAGGCATCAGTGTCAGTTCAGCCCCTTCTACGCTGTTAGCGTGCTTCATTACTACCCTGTTTCCTATTCTGTGTTTGTGCATGTCCTACAGCCTCCTGCCTCAAAAAGCTAACTCCGAGATCACCATTTTGCTAAGTTCTGTCTCAGACCCTTAAAAAGAAAAGAAGAAGAAGAAAAAAAAAATGTGTGGCAGTGTTTGGTGCAGCAGGTTTTAGTGACTTTGTGTTAATGAGCGGTCAAAATGAGTCAGGTAAAATTCATTTCCCCCCTTGGCTGAGTGCAAGATTTCAAGCTAAGATTTAGCAGCGAGAGGCGTAGAAAGTCTAAAATTTTAACTGCTGTGACTCTTGGGTTGTGTTCTGTAGTTCTGTAATAATCTAACAACATTAATTCAATTTTTGTGAAATTACTAAATTCTGGCTCCTCTGTTGTCTTTGGCGACTTTAGAGCTGCCCCTTTATTTTTGTCCCCTTCAGTGGAGAAATGAAAAAGGCCTGTGTGCACTTCACAGGAAATGAATGTCTGATACAAGTTTGCAGACTGCACATTTCCAAGAACTGCTCTCAAGGTATTTTGATAATGCACATTCTCTCTGTCTTCTCCTTTCCTGCTCCCCATGCACTTTTTTTTTTATGCTTCTGCTTGCTTGCAAACACATGTGAAATGCAAGGGAGAGAATCAAATTGGGCCAATGGTAGTTTGCAAATAGGTTTGCTTTAACTTTACACTGGCTCTGCTGGAGCTGCTGCTGGCAGGGTTGGGTTAAGCTGGCAGTATTTGGCTGCCTTTGTCTAAGCAAAGAGTTTTTGCTGCTTTTTCCCCCTGCAAACTTTGAAGAAAAATGTTGACTTCAGATTCTGACTTGTGCAGCAGTTTTGTTTTGTTTTGTGATTTTTGCAGCTCAGAAACAGCTTGTTGCTACTTTCTTACTTCCTGGGCAGGAAAATTTACTTGGAAACTTGCACCTAGGCTGTCAAGAAAGAAAATAATAATAATTTTTAAAATGTCAAGGATCTCAGCTCCCGTTCTCAGTCTGGCCATGTAGCTGATTTCTGCACAGCACCTGGCTGAGGTGAGTGGAGGTTCTGCGCGGATTTGCTTGTGACGGCTGAGTTGTAATGATGTGCACATGTGCCTGCATGAATGCTCTGATCATAGTTCTTTTTTGACAGACAGGCAGTGTTATTTTGCATCCATGTTTCAGTTCTCTTTTGTTTTCCGATGAGAGGTTCTTTTGGGACACGGAGGCAAGGAAGCTGGAGATAGATAGGAAACAGTCTTCAATTCCCACTGCTGGAAATTATGTTCATCTTCACTGGCCCAGCTAAGTAACATGATGGACAAAAATCCACAACCAAAGGAAAACTGAAACGGAGGAATGTCTTCCTCTAGCCTGACACAGCCATTTTGGGTTTGGAGTTAGTTTAGCAGTCAGCAATTAAATTGTAGTATGTGTACCAGTATCCAAGGAAGTGCATACCAGTAGTCAAGGGAGCACATATGGGCAAGAGGTGCTATACTTTTCATTCATATAAAAATGAGGAAAATTGGGCCAAGCTGCTTTAACTTTTAAGCTACTCTACAGCAGCTCCACTGCAGTTAATAGTTGATTACTTGTAGTGACTTTGTAAACTCCTTTAGCTTTGTATGATGACTAAAGGATGTTTATGCCTTTTGATGGGCTACACTGCAGTTTTGTGTAAAGCTGGAATGGCGAAGAAGTGGGTTTGAAAGGTGAGGCTAGAAACCCTTTTGCTGCTGGATTCCTCTACTTACGGTCTGTCAAAACATTTAAATCAAAATGCTCACTTAAACTGGGGCATAATCTAATAAATAAAAAGCTTCATTTGCAAAAAGGAGAGAAAAAAAAAGGATCAATTAGGAAAAAAGGCCTTATAATTTGCTCTAGTGAATCAAACTTTATAGAAGTCTTTCTGGAGCAATGGGGACTTCACAGAGACCAAGCAGAGAAGTTTGAGAAAGGAGAGAAATGAGACTGCTCAGATCAGCTCTCTCACTTTCCCCAGCAGCATTTAATGTGTCTGACTGGGGAGGCTGCTCCTTTTATGAGTTTTAAAATTAGTTACTTTTCAATCTCAGTTACCTTTGAACTTCCTCCCGTAGTTTTATGAAAGACCATAAAAAGAGCAGCCTGGTTATATTGTATGGTTCTTTGCACACCCTTAGAGCTCTCGCCCTTCTAATCACAGAGTTTATCCAGTCTCTCGCTGCCTGAACATTTTCACATGGCTTCTCATCACCCAACTTTAGGCCTCTCCCCTTTGTTTCGCCTCCCTGCCTTTATTTAAGGAGATTGGAACGAGATGGATTATTTCAGCTGGTGACATGCCTGTTACATTCCCGCCCAGCCATCTTGCATCCTCACGCTCATATTCGCTTCTCGTCTTTTTTTAATTACCGCCTTTGCGTTCTGAGCAGACACTTCTCTTAACGAACCCCCAGCAAATCTGTTCAGCTCATTGCCAGAGTGGGGGACAGCCTCCTGGCTCCTCTTGTTGCCTGCAGCCAGCAGCCCAGGACAAGGGTCCTGCTGCAGTGCCTCAGCTCCAGGGAAAGGGGATATAAAGCAGCAGAGGGGGCTGACAGGGCTCACACAGACATGGGGGCCGAGCTGGTGGTGATGAGCTGGGCGAGCACCTCTGGGTGCAGAGAGGCGCTCAGGTGCGGAGCTGGTGACGTGACCGTGTCCTCCGGACTTTCTTCATCCAGCCCACTGTGACGCAGAGGAGTGACTGCTCCTCATCTGCCCATCTGCTTTAGGGATCCAGCGTGGCGGGTTCTTTACCTCATGCCTCCCGGCTCACTTCTCACCTGGCTTCAGGCCCGAAGGCTTTGGGGAAGCATGAGGCATGTTGCCTCAATGCTGCTCCTCTAGATCCCGTCCTCCTGCTGAGGAGCTTGGCCTGGCACCCCCGCTGCCCCACGGTCGGGTGGCCTTGTGCAGTGGCCGTGCTCCTGCGTTCCCGCACAGCTTTAGGAAAGTCTCTTCGTGGCCCTGGTTGCCCGGTGGTGGTAGCAGGTGGTTTCATGGGGGAGAGCCTCTCTCTGCACCTCAACTGACTGTTTCCTTTGGAAGCCCTGGGTATAGGCCGCTGCGTCCCACTGACTTTTTGTTCTTGAATTTCAATTTTTCCCTCCTCTTGTGACATGCCAGCATCCCCTTCCCCAGGTTAAACCAGCATTAAATCCTAGGGAACCTCCTCAGCATTCTGTGCAAGGAAATAATCTGCTCACCGGTAATTACTTAGCTCACTGGGCTACCAGCAAGCAGAGAAGCTAAGTAATTCCCCCAGAGGTTTTCCGGCTTTGATAAGCTGAAAATGCCATATGTTTTCTGGTGTTTGCTTTGTTTATCCTGGCTACCTGCTGTCCCAGCTTCATGACAGCCATCCTAACGTAAACTTGCTCCCTACTGGCAGTAATTCATATGCCTTTATATTGGCTCTGCCAGGGTTAGCTTTTCATCTTCTGAAGGATTATTGAGATCGTTGAGAGATTTGGGCAGGGGCTACGGTTTTGTTGTTGTATGGGTTTTTTTTTTCTTCTTCCTTTTTTTTTTTACAGGGCTTCTGTCAGCAGTGGAGGTCCTTGCAAGCATAGCACCTACAACTAGCACTTGCAGCATGACCTGTGGTGTCGCTAGGCGCAGGCGCTTAGCTGAGAGCCTCCCTTTTGGCTCCCTTGCTTGCTGGAGATCCGCGTGCCCTGTCACTTTAAGAGTTCCTAAATAACCTCTGATGACTTTGATTTTTTTTTTCACTTTTGATTTTCAGGACCAGATTATTCTGTTTTTTGGAAATCCCCTGTCATAAAACTTAAGCGTTAATGGTGTGTTTGTGCTTTGTGACCCTCGCCCCCTTCCTGTGCAGACACAGTAACCGATCCTGCCTGATGGCCCGGCCCGGCTCCTAAAACCAGCCCTTCCTGGAGCTATGGGAGGATCTCCCCTGCGCCTGTGGGCTCTGGCTCACGTTGGTTAAACCGCCTGGGACTCTCCTCCTCTTCTTAGCCTCCACTCCCTCGTGGAGGACCGGCACGGCGGGTGGCCTGGCAGAGGGTGCGTGTGGGGCTGCTCCTCCGTGTGCCGGGGCTGCTTTGCCGTGGGCCGGGGCTGCTGCTCGCCAGGGCCCTGCCGGCATGCGGAGGCGCACGGCCAGCCTTCACTTGCTTTTCGGGAAGCGGCCTCGTGCTGGCCGGGAAGGTAAGCTGCTCCTCTTCAACCAAGGCTGGCGTCACAGCCTCGAAACACAGCAGTAACCAGTACTGATCTCCTGTCTACGTTTTTTTTTGTTTTTCTTTGCTTTTCCCCACTTACGGGCAGAGGAGAAATTCCGACTCTTGAGCCAGCATTCAGTAGTCCAGCGGAGGTTTTCCTTGCCAGAAGTCAGCTGGTAGTTTACTTGCTGTAACCCAAACTTGTTACTCGCAGCTCTTAGGGCACAGCAGCCTTCAAGCTCAGGGTAGCAATGCGGCTCCTCCGTGGTTGTGAAATGGTGGGATTGCAGCTTCACGATTGCTCTTTCTGTGAGGAGCAAGCTGCTTAATGTGGAAATAATTGGTTTGGGTGTGCGAAGCGGTTTAGAGGTGCAATGAAGGGATCGCAAAAATGTGTTTTCAGGCTGTGGAAATGTCTTCCAGCTCTGTCAGTTAGCCTATGCCAAGCAGCTCTCTCTCCCACCAACCACTGCCTTTTATTATTATTTTTTTAACATGTTATGCAGAAACCAAACGTGCTTGCAGACTTGCCTGCCTTGAAAAGTACTCGGGGCACATTGGACTGTCTTGTGGGTTTTCTTCAGGTAAAAAAAAAAAAAAAGCCCTTTTAGCCTGTATCAGCAGAGTGTCAGATTAAAGCAGAAAGCGTGTGTCATTGAAAAGTATGACAAGGAGCACAAAACTGAAACCATGGGAAGGTCCATGGGAAGGCGAGGTGTTTGTGGGTTTTGAGAGATGCTCTCCAGCCCCTAAGTTATGAAAAGCGTTTGCCAGGAGCAACAGACCTTGTGCAGGATCCCCAGAATCAGATTCCCTGAGCTTACAGAAGGGCTCTGCTGCATGGCTGTAATGCATGGAAGCAGCAAACAGCAATGTGCATGTGCTGCCTCATACTAGGCACTAAGCTTCGAGGATACCGTCTTCGTATTGCGTCCTTGTTGAACATGTGTGTGTGCGCGTATGTTTTCTTTCTTCCACGTATTCCCTCTCATGTCAGAGCCACCGGCAGGCTCGCAGCAAACCCTATTTATAGTCGTGGCGCAGAGATAGAGGGAGCCGCGCCGCAGCCCAGGCTTGCTCCGTGCTGGGGCCGCTGGCCGCGAGCAGCGTCGCTTTGGGCCGGTCTGCGCCGCATTCCTCGCCTGACCGCAGCTCCCTCTGCGCTCGCTGGCGCCCGCTCCTCCGCGCAGCCCCTGCCCCTCCGCCCAGGCCCACATTGCCACAGCCGGGCAGGAGGGCTCAGTGCGCGCAGCGTCCGGCACGGGGCCGGACGCCCTGCGGAGCGAGCTGGCCCGCCGTCAAAGCACAGCGCTTGGTGCGTGCCAGGGAGCTTTCTCATCCGGCCCCGTGCTTGAGCTCTGCTTTGAAACATCCTCGGTAGCCGCAAATCAGTAGGCAGCGCATTTCTGTGGGATGCAGACATGCAAGCAGGAGCCGGCTGCCTGGAATGGGGACACGGATGCAAGCGCTTGCAGGGCACCTCTGTCTGGGAAAGCTCATCCCAGCTTCCATGTGACTGCTTGAAAGTTCTGGGATGTGTAGCGGTGAGGCCGCATGGTGTGGGGAGCGTAGCCATGGGCCAGAACTGCGGCTTGCCTGGCTGCGGGTAGACGTGGCTCATGGGGTGCAGGCCCAGCCCGGGGCTGGAGCGGTGCCGGGAAGCGGCGCTGAGTAACAGGCCTGAGGTGGAAAGGCAGCCTCAGAGGGGCTGCCTCGCAAGGCGAGCAGGAGGCTGAGTTTGTTTCCTCTGCTTGCTGCTGGACCCACTGACAGACGCGCGATTGCACAAGTGGTGCTCTGCTGCTCCGTCGGGCCAGCAAATTTCGTACACTGTCCATGGGGTGCAAAACAAAGTCCCGGGAACAGCAGGAGGCAGCACAGAAGAGCTTCCTAAACTGGGTGACCAAATCAAATAATTGATCGGCAGTTTTTTCTGCATGCAGTTTCAAAGGAGCTACTCTCAGCTTTGTGCATAGTGTTCAGCACAAGCTTGAATTTGCTCTTCAGACCCTGTTCCTGTTGCATCATCTCTTAATGGTTGGTTTTCACAGTTTGGCTTCCAAAAGATGATGGCAACTTTAAAAAGCTCTTTGTGTTCATCCTTAGGGCACCTGTCCATTACCTGGAAGTTAATTAAGCCACAGTGTTGGAAGTAGCATCAGTAATTATAAATTTCTTCACATTTTACAGCATCACTGAAGTGTTGTATACATGATTTTATGGAAATATAGGTCAAAGAAGTTGACAGACACCCTGTCTCTGGATTTGTTCCATTTTGGGTCTCTGTTACGGTGAACTGAAGGACTTAGTCACCAGCTTGATGGACATTTTTTTTCCCCTTCCAAAGGAAGAACCTGCCTTTAAGCAAAGCCTTGCAAAATCAAGGAAATGCTGCGCTGAAGCTCTGGAATTTGGACCGGTTCCAGGCCTGATGTCCGGAAACTCATCCTTATGGATAGTAAATTTAAAGAGGTAAGCTCTTTCAAGTATCCTAAATCAAAGTGCATGAACAAATCAGATCTGAGTACTCGAAGCTGCTGTTGAGCATGCCAGATTTATCAAGCCCCAGGGTGCAGAGCTGGCTGGCTGGCACTACAGAGTGTATACAGTCACCTAGACTAGGGTTGTCTTCTTATATGAAATACTCTGCCTAGCTTGGATAGTAAATGGGGAGGCAAACAAAATGCCCAGTGTCAAGTGCACTTACTTTGAAAAGCACTTGAACTTGTAGTAAGTCAGAGAAGGTCTAGGGGAACTTATCCAGTCTTTTAATTACTGGGACATTGGCTTTTTTTCAGTTTGTTGCTCTAGCTGTAAATGTTCTCCTTGTTGTCTTGCAGCAGGGAGGAGATGATGAGTTTGAGCACTGGTTTGGGGCTTTTTTAGTCGAGGGGGGAACAAATCTCAATGTGGTAAACTGGAAGCAGAACTAATTATGCATATGTATCTTGGTATCCCCCTGCTCTGGCTAATTTCCAATGCTAACAGTCTGCCTTTTTCCCAGCTTGAAATGGGAGAGCAAACGCACATAGTGTGTGCTGACCCATTAGGAATGAACCTGGGAAAGTAATATCAGAAAGTGCTTCTAGAGGGTCAACTAGCCCTGCAGTGCAGGCCTGACGTCTTCTGCTGGAAGTGGGTCACTGAAGCTAAACAAATTCATGCTGTCTGAGGATTTGACCCATATGGAGATTTCGAAACAAGTGTACAAATTGTGAGGCTGCTATTTTTGCATTTACTTTGAATTCGAAACGATGATACAGTCTCGGTTCTTTCTCGGTCAAACTTCTAGTATCAGTGGAGTTTTCTTAAAGGACTTGGGAGAATGACTCAAGCTTGAAAAGTGGGACAAACCCTTGTGTTTTTTGTCAAATGGCATCTGGAGCCTCAAACAAATCATCTATTTGTTTTTTTTTTAAACTAGTCTGGAAATGAAAGACAGCTGTCTGCTCTTATGTTCCTGTTTGAATTTGTTTCCCAATCAAGACCTGCGAGATTGGCAGAATTTCGATTTGGACCCAGGAGAAGTTGCTGTTTGGAAGGAGAGGCTGCTGGTGGGAGCAAGGCTCTTACTGGGTCCCGTTCTCTCTTTAGCTGCAGCCTTGGAGGCAGATCACAGTAGTTCAACCTCCTTTTCCTATAGCAACCAATATTAAAGGGCTCTTTAGCTTTCCCCCCCAGCAGAGAGGGGAAGGAAAGGGATACAGATGCTGCAGCTCCTTGTGGTGCCTGCATTGCTGAGTTTTGCATGGTGATAGATTGCTGTAATCACTGCACGTGTCGCCTGTGTTTACTTGTGTTCTGCTCACTAAATCAGCCTCCCCTAAGATTTATTCTGACTTGCTGAACCGTCTGAGCCGCTCTCAACCGCTGCCTTTTTTTTTTTTTTTCTTTAATGGGAAAAAAAAAACCCTCAACTCAATTAACTTCTTCCTACCCTCCCACTTTTTTGAAAGAGTGGGATTCCCCTCCCTCAGTGAGAGAAGCTAAAGGGCAGGGTTGCTGATGGTAACAGCTTTGCGGCCTGCAAATCACAGGATGACAATCCGAGTATATTCCCCCCTGGAAAAGCTTTCCAGGGTGCGTTTGGACAATGGTGTTTATGGCTCCATGCGTGGAGCCGTGCCTGATGGTTGCATCATTGGGATTGCTGCAACTACTGTGAGAGGCAGCAGGGGGGCAAGGGGGACTGTACACCAGGCTGGATGTCTGCTTTCCAAAACCGCTGTGCCAGCTGGGCTGATTTTTGTTAGGGCAGAGAGGCACTGAGCTGGCTGTGGAGACTGAATTGCTTTCTGCCCCCAACAGCGTGTGCCTGGCTGGGAGGAAAAGTGTTGGGGCAAGGTGGTGCAAAGGAAAGAAGTTGGGCCCTCTGCGTGGTCTCCCTGCTTCGCTCTGTGTGGCTGGCCCAAGTACTGCTAGGAGAGCAGGACTTGGAGCAGTCGGTGCCCGATGTGAGCCCTGCTAGCCGGGCTGCACAGCGAGAAGAGCCGGAGCTGGGGACACGTGGCCCTCACACCGCCGTGGGCTGCATCGGCAGCACGCGGCTCGACGCGGGGCCGCTCTGTCACCGCGTGTGACTGGGTTAATGGAGTATGTCAGGGGAGCCAGGGCAGGGTTTGGCGGTGAGCTGCTGCCTTGACAGGCCTGGGGAAGTGGTATGCAAGAGCTCCGCTTCTCACACAGAATGAGCCTCTGGCTTGGGGCTGTGGTTTTTATGTTTGTGAATGCATATATACACACACACACACACACAGAATATATACTATTTTTTAATAATTGAAATGACTTGGACAGATGACCGGTAAGGCTGGGTGCAGGAGTCTGCACTACTAAATGCACGGAGCCTGGTAGCAGCCCCCGGTGCCGAACAAGCAGGGTAAGAGCAGGGTGCTGGGGAGCCAGCACGCTAGCGCTGCTGGGGGAAGGCAGAATCGCCCTCCGGCAGAGAGGAGCCTGTGCTCCAGAGCTGTCCCTGAGAGCCCAGGGCAGGAAGAGGAGTTAGAGCTGCAAGGGGCTGAGCAGAGTCAGTCCTCACACGGCCGCACGTCTGGTGTCAGTGTAAGCAGCCTAATCTGCGGCAGTCCTAGTGCTGCTGATGGAGAAACACTTCTTGTAGGGAGCCCTGTCTGAGGTCTCCGGACACAGGAGTGTCCCGGGAAGAGGCCATGATTCCTGGGGGCTGGTGAGCAAGATTCACTCCCACCTGCTGCTGCTTCTAAGTCATGTTGGCCTTTAGAGAGAAAGTAAGTTGGAGAGGCTTGAGGAGTCCTTTGTACCTTTCACTGAACGATAAAGATACTCTCCTGCCTTGGAAGGTTTTCTCCTCCTAATTTTGGGTTTCATTTCCCCTCACCAGTTTCAAGACCACTCCGAAGCCTCCCCAAACATCCAAAAGAGGGAAATCACAAATACTGAGATTCAAAGCAGTGTGCAGAAGGCTGTGCGGAGAGCCCCTGGCTGGTAATCGTCTACATCCCATGGATGCAAAGCTCTGTAACATTGTGCTGCAGGGACAGCCATCCGGAGCCATTCCTGCACACCCTTCCCCTGTCACCCTACAGCTGTAGGTTTGTGACCTTCAGTAATCCCCCTGTGCCCTCTCGCATGGTATTGCTGCTGTTCTTCCTCCCTATGAAGAGTCTTCTCTTGCCCAGTTGGACGAAAGGCTTTACCTCACTTTCCTTTTATCCCACAGGCTGGATGCCAAGGGGGGAGCATGGTAAAGACAGCATCTTTCCAGGATCCATGGGCTCTTTGAGAGATGATCAGAGGGAGGCCAGATGACCTGCAGAACACGCACGCCACTGTTCCTCGTCCGCAACGGCAGCATCGGAGTGTCCTCCCCAGCCCCGCACCATCCAGCTTGCCCGCTCGCTTCCGTATGTTCCGCAGCTGCGAGTGGGAGGTCCTGGAGCGATCCCTCAATATCCTTCAGGCCAGCGACTTCTACTGGGGTCCCTTGTCGGTGGGGGAGGCTCACGCCAAGCTCCAGCAGGAGCCAGTCGGCACCTACCTGGTACGGGACAGCTCTCAGGGGAACTACCTGTTCAGCCTGAGCGTGCGGATGCCGACGGGGCCTGTCAGCCTTCGGATCTCTTTCCAGGAAGGTTATTTCCGCCTGAAGAACTGGTTTTCAGACTGCGTGGTCCGGCTCCTGGAGCTGGTGGTGGCAGGGACCCGGAACAACCCCTTGCATTTTGAGATGGGGGGGACGCCACTGGTGTTCTCGGAGCCGCTGTGCCGGAGCCGCCGGACAGTGCCCACGCTGCAGGAACTGTGCCGCCAGCGCCTGCCCGAGGGCTGTGGGAGCCTGCCTGCCGCGCTGGGGCAAGGAGCGGGCCCCTCCAGGGTGCACTCGAGGCAGCGGGCGACTTCTCCCCTCAGTGGGAGGAGAGACTCGGAGCGGAGTCCCGTCCCTTGCCCCTCTCCAGCACGGGCTGGGAGATGACACAGCACGTGTGGAAGGTGAAATGAAGTGCCTGTTTCATGGGCGTGCTGGTGGGGTGCACACCACTGTGGTGGGATTGGACTGCTCTCTTGGAGAGGAAGGGGAGGGCAGTGGGAGCGGGGCTTGAACCCACTGACTGTGAGAACTGCCTCCTCGTATGTGCGCAGTGTGTGAGGCCTCTCCAAGATGCCAAGAGTAAAGCCAAAGCCAAGAGCAGAGACCAGTCCTACTCTTCAGTTGTGACTCATAAGCTTGAGCGTAGGGCAAGCTGCCTGTCTCCCCAGGTCAGCCCTGGCTCCTCCTCTGACCGAAAGTGCCTGAGCTAGTTTCTGCTAGAAGTCTGCACTTCTGAAGCAGCCTGGCCAAGTTCAGTCTGTGAGCAGTGCTGCGTGGGTGCTGATGGACACAGCCCCCGTGCTGACCGCATACCCAGAGAGCCGTGTCCGAGCAAGAACGTGCTCCTCTCCTTGCAGCGACAATGCAGTTCCTGTCATGCTGCAGCCATGAACAGCACGTGCAGTTTCATGGGCTTCTGCATGCCTTATTGGAGCAGGCTTTTGAGAGTGCAGATGAGTTACCTTATACTAAGGGCATTGTATTCCTGCCCTGGGGAATCCTGGTTTGGAGAGCCAGGTCTGCGCCAGGTGGGTGTGCATGGACGGGAGCACAGCGCCCTTTCTTACGCTCATCTGGTAGTATGCTGCTGCCCCCTACAGACGGCAAAGGGACATTTGGGGGTCTGGGTTTTGCCCCCAAAAAGGCAAGGCGTTTTGTATAAACTTTTTAAATTTTAATAAAAATAATTCTTTTTTTTTAATACTTATTTTTAAAGGTGATTGAATACACAAGAAATTGGTTTAATTCCCTTGATGTCCTGGAAACACTTAGTGCACTTAGTTTAGTGCAGAGATACGGTTATTGGACTGCAACTGAACAACTGAATTTCTTGTAAGGACCAAAATCAGTGCATAAAGCAATGGGCTGAGCTAGGAACAATAAGCTTAATTCATCATGTATCGTGTAATAAGCTAATGAGTTTTATAAGCATAAGACATTTCTTAAACATTTAGGGATGAGACTTTTCAGAAGTATTTTTAATATCTTAAAAAATTGCACTGGCAGTTTGAGAGAAACTCTTGTAATTCACAATCCTACAGCACAGAGTAGGACCCTGACGAACCACAGCCAATGAGGCTGAGAACGGGTGAGACAAATGGACTTCAGCAGGGCTGAGAAAAACCTTAGCAAAATGGGTCGCTTCAGTGGTGCAAGCAGGTATGATGTCTTTGGGACTGAGAACAGCTCCGGTGAAAAACATTCAGCGTGTTCTGCTGCTGGAGAATGCGATGCGTGAGTCAGATCCAACCCGCTTCCTGGAGAAGGGAGATGCCTGCTTCCATCACCCACCCAAAGCAGCCAGCCCTTCAAGGCTACAAGGGGCATGCAAAGATGGGTGCAAGCAGCTGTTCCTGCTCAGTTTGGTGGTATTCGCTCTCTCGGCTTCAGATATTCTTACCTGAGGAGCCGAAGTGTGTAGTTAGAGGAGGGAGAGATGCAGACTGTATGTGGTTCAGGGCAGGAGCCAGGCCTAGACACTCGGAGTTATTCTCTCGGGGCCTCTGTCACGCTGCCCACGGGAAGAGGCCCGGCTTCGTGCCTCAGGGCACCCGCTGCTGAACCGAGGGATGCCCTGTGTTAGCCCCTGAGCAATGCAGCATGGAGTGTCTCAGGATCGACCCACCCCAGAAGAGCCATGTGCATCCCCTGCTCAGGAACCACCCCCCCGCCCCCTTCCTCAGGGTTATGAGTATTTCCAGCTCCTGAAGCAGCCTTCTTCAAACTCTATAACCCGAGGCGTTGGGGCCTTGCAGGCCTGGCAGGCACCAGGCAGCCATGATCCTGCAAACAACTGGAGCGAGGTCGGCAGAGGGCCTCCACGACGCTGAAGGGCAGAGCGCCTGCCCTGCGAGGAGAGGCCGGGGGAGCAGAGCTCCCTCGGCCTGGAGAGGAGGAGGCCTCAGGGCAGGCAGCACCAGTCCCACTGCCCCCAGAGGCCAGCAGGGAGCCAGGCTCTTTGCAGTAGCGCTCAGTGGGAGAACAAGGCACAACAGCGTAGGATGGAAGAAGGTTAGATGGGTATAAGGAGACACTTTTTTCCTCAGGAGGACAATTCAGCAGTGGGGCAGGCTGTCAGAGAGGTCATGCAGTCTCCCTGCTCGCACATTTTCGAGAGCAGAATGGGAAAAACTCTGAGCAACTTGGCCAGGCCTTGTAGCTGGCCCTGCTTTGAGCAGGAGGTTGGGCTGGGGGTCTGCCGGGGTCCCTCCGCGCCTGAAGACCTCTGTGAGCCTGTGTTTGCTTAGAGCAGGCGGTGTGACGCGCTGCGGAAGGGTGGCAGGGTGGAGGGGTTGTGTGTGCTGCGGAGCCTGTGGCTGGAAAGCCACCCCCAGCGGGAAGGGTAGGCTGTGTGCCAGGAGCAGGGTGCCAGACCCACACGTGTTCCCGGGATTGCAGCAGGCCTGGCAGGTGGTGTGGTGTCCCGGGAAAGGGAAAAAAAAACGCTCTTCTTGCCTCCTTTCCGAACTGAGCTCCCTTCCTGCACGCCGGGGTGCGCGCCCAGGCTCTCAACCCCTTCCTTGGCTAGAGGAGGCATCTTATCCTGCTCCAGGAGAGCACTGGGACCCAATCTTCCCTGCCCAGGCACTGCGCCGTCGTCTTGCTCCTCTTCTCCGCTGAGGATGCCATATTGGAGGTATGTTGGCTGCCTTCCCACGTTCCCTTCAGAACGGGAACAGGGAGGGCTGGCGGGGGCAAGAGGGAATGGGCTAATTTCTTCTACATTTATCACTGAGTGCAGGAATGCTTCTGTTTTATGGCAGCGGTTATAACTCGCTGAGGGAAGAGCCTTTGAACTGGATTGCTCTGACCTGGCTGTGAACTACTCTTGTTTGGCTGGGCACACGCACCGGGGCTGCAGGCTGAGGGCTGCAAGACTGCAACGTTTGTGGGCAGGATTGTGCATAAGGATAAAAAGGGGGGCATCGGGAGGGGGAACTGTTTGGATTTAAATAAAATCTGCTTGGTTTTGTTCCTTCCTTTTTAATTGCGCAGCAAGTGCTTGTCTCTGTCGTATGAGTAAGTCAATTCCATGCAGGGCTGTAGCGAATCGATTTGAGATCTGTGGATGAAATGCAGTGAGTCGCTGCCAAGAATTGTTATATTAGGAAGGTTTAAAGCACATTATGGGTGACTCTCTGCATTGCTCCAGAGCAGAGGTCACTTTTCAGATCAGGACTGGTGCAAGCAAAGAACCCCATTTGAGGAGGAAAATAATGTTTTTGATGATTTGGATGTGGCAGGTTTTACAGAGAATGGTGCTGGTTTCTGGTTGGATTTTGGAAAATAAATTAAAAAAAAACTTTTTAAATGTACTAAATTAAAATGTAAGAGTTTACTTCTGGGGCGTGACTTCAAACTAAGGTCTATTGCTGCTATTGGTGAGTGTAAGGCCCTCATTTCATACACCCTGACTCTAATTTAGGCCCTGTTCCATGTAGGAGCAGGTCCTAGTGGCCTGCATCCAAGCATTTCTTTTGGTGGCTCCTAAAGAGGCTTATAAAGTAATTACAAACTTCCTGAGAACCTCTTTAGCACCATTCAGGGAACAGGAGAAAATTGTTTGCATTTTTATATGTTATGTTATACATTTCTCCAGCTGACTCATTTCAGTATGTCAAGGAAACTTATACAGGCTTGCAGATGGTTTTTTTCAACTGTTCTGCCTAACAGCCAGAGTTGAAAAGTTTAGTCCGTGTGAGAGAGGTTTCCTCTACCAGGTTGCAAAGAGCTTGTATTTCAGCGCCAACACGGCATAGGCATCCAGCAGGAAACTGCTCTTAATCCGCTCCCCCAAAAGCTGTCCTTTAGCTGTGCTCTGGAGACTCACTGGTTAACTTCCCAAAATCCTCTGCTGGAGCTTAATAAGTTAATGACTTCCATATGCACCCATGTGTGCACACAGGAGGGGCCCCATAGCCAGCAGCTCTTGTAATAATACATGATTACCTCTGACATAAGGGCCTGTATTCCATTATGGAGCTGCCTCAGTGGGCCAAAATTCCCTGAAAAACACACGTGTGTGGAAACGCGTTTCAAAAATTTTGTTAATATTAAGGCATGCTCACCATTTGGTGCTGAGCTCCTCCTGTGCAGGCAAGCCCCACAGCAAAACCCGTGTACACATGGTGGCGGCCCAGCTTTGGATTCTTACCCTGATGTCCCTTCCAAAATAACTATTTGCATCATTATCCTTTTAATGTCCTAAAAATCTTAATTTACGAAGATACACCGGCGAGTGGAACTCTAACAGAGTTCCCCTTGCACCAGTTTCTGAGATGTTCGGCCTTATTAGAATTGTTATAATTGCGTGCAAGGCTCCGCCTTTGCCTGCTGCAAAAGCAGGGCAGGGCTGTTCAGGACAGCAGTCAAAGGGAAAGCAGGTGTCACCAGGAAAGGGGGACACGGCGGAGCCGCTCTGTGACTCGTGCTTCCTCCCCGCAGAGCTGTCTGGGTCTTGGCGCGCTCCCCGCTGCCCTGTGATCTCAGCTGGGGTTGACAAAGCTGCAGGTTTTGATTCAGGCAAAGCGGAAGACTTCCAAACGGTTCCCATGTAAAGGCTGACTCAATAGACTAGGACTCTCCAGCTGGGAAAAGAAACGACTAAGATCTCTCTGACAGAGGTCTACAAAGCCTAAGTGGCACGGAGTAGGTGACTGACTGACTGAGTCTGTTTTTACACAAGAACAAGGATGAAATACTCGAGGATGAAAATGCTGGCTGAACATGAGCCAGCAGTGTGCCCAGGTGGCCAAGAAGGCCAACGGCCTCCTGGTTGGTATCAGGAACAGTGCAGCCAGCAAGACCAGGGAAGTGATCATCCCCCTGTACTCGGTGCTGGTGAGGCTGCACCTTGATACTGGGTTCAGTTTTGGGCCCCTCACTATGAGAAAGACATGGAGGTGCTGGAGCACGTCTAAAGAAGGGCAACAAAGCTGGTGAAGGGGCTGGAGCACAGACCTTACAAGCAGCAGCTGAGGGAGCTGCACTTATTTAGTCTGAGGATGAGGAGGCTCAAGGGAGACCTTATTGCTCTCTACAGCTACCTGAAAGGAGGTTGTAGTGAGGCAGCGGTCGATCTCTTCCCCAGGATAACTACCAACAAGACAAGAGGAAATGGCTGCAAGTTGTGCCAGGGAGGTTCAGGTCAGATATGAGGAAAAATTTCTACATGGACAGTGGTGAAGCATTGGGACAGACTGCCCAGGGAGGTGGTGGAGTCCTCGTCCATGGCGGCGTTCAAGAAGTGAACAGGCAGTGTTCAAGAAGTGAAGAAGGCATGGTGTTAAGGGCTTACGGTAGGATTCGATGATCTTGAAGGTCTTTTCCAGCCATGATTCTATGAGTGCCAGACCCAATACAAACAAAAGGAGATATTTCTTCATGTAATGTATAGCTAACCTATTTGCATGCCTGAATGCCATGAAGGGTAGAACAGGTAAATTTATTCAGCTTTTCAGCAGAGGTTGCTTGTGCTGAACTGCACTTGTGCCTCTAGCTGACAGTGTCCATGCTGGGTGAGCACAAAAACAAGGAGATCAGTCTGATTCCTGGAGGCGAGCACCAGCACAGGCTGATGAGGAACACATCATCATCCAGAAGGAGTGAAGGAGTCTGACTTCTCAGCTGAGGCCATGCGCTGAGGTCAGAAAGAGCGCGAGGGGACAGCTGAAATGGTACTGCTGAAATGGTACTGCTCACTTGTGTCGGTCATAGGGGTACAGGGCCGAGTCCCCCTTCACCTCGGAAGGGACCTGCACAGTTTCAAAAAGCTGAGCAAGAGGAAAAGGGAAATACCACACATCAGAGGCACCCTCCTAGGTCTGCATTTCTTTCATCCAACCCAGAGCAAATGACTTCATGTGTGCTCTTTTAAAGGAGGATTTGTGGGGCTCCTGCACTACCTGGCTTTCCAAGATACCAATTTAGGTCTCTAGATCTTTGAGCTGGTCCCTGATGCCCTTGAAATCAGTGACCAGACTGTTATTCTTGTTGAAATAACAGTTGGTGGAAATAGGCCCACCCTTTTGTTAGGCTGATGTGAGCAAATGTGGGTTTTCCACAATAAACCTAATCAAAACAAACCACGCTCCCACTAGTGTGAGCAACAAATCATGCTGGGGGAACTGCTGGCGTTCAGCATGATTAGCCCGAGCAGAGATGCCTTTGAGCTCATAAACAATAGCCCGAAGGACTGGAGAGGATCACAAACAAAGCACTTAACAGACAAGACAGCAGTTTCCAAAAGTGACTTGAGAGCTCATGTCCATTGGGGGTTTGACTTTCAGAAATGAAACAGAAGTAAACAAAGATGGCTCTGAAGGCTCTAAGTGAATGAAAGCACGGAAATTGGGTATAGTATTTCTAAAAGGAAAAAGGAGTTTGGGGAAAAACTTAAGGCAAAGCTAACATTCGCCTTTTAGCTCATTCAGGAAAATGCACCCACAGCCTTGGGCAGGCTCTAGAAATCCCACCTGTCCATGCCGGAGGCGGGTGGCAGCAGGAAGGGGAGCGGGTGGCTGCACCCTGGCTGGCCTTCAGGTCATCAAGTCCTTGATCCAGTTCACAGGAGGAAAAAAACACTTTTTTTTTTTTTTTTTTCCTTTATGAGCAGTAATAGCCACAGCCACAGAGAATTCAGCAATTCGTGTGTTAAGTTTTATGGGGATTCAATCTGAAAGGACTCTTCTCTGAGCTGTAACTTAGTGACAGCTTGCTGTACATTTCAGACTGAAAATAGGATTTTTTTAAAATATATCATGCTTTTATTAATTTAAAAAATCCCATTTGTATAATATCGTTTTTAAACATAGAGTGAAATAGAGTTGTATCTGTTTTCTCCTGGCCCTGGCACAGTGAGGTAGCAAGTGCTCAGGTTTACACCCAGGAGTTTCTCTGACTTTGAGGAAGCTTCTTACCCATTTAAATGCCATGATGGAAAGGAGCTGTGCTTGGAGCTTGCCTGTGATACTGCACCTGAGCTGTACTGCAAATAACTCCTTTTTCCCTGGGGCTTCTGTGACGAGCTCTCCATGGATGGGGGCTCTGGGAAAGGGGAGGTAGAGAACTGGATCCTGCTCTCACAGGCTGCAGGGAATAGGCCAGATAGGACGGCAGCTCTCACGTACGTGCTGAAATGCCACAAATAAGCCATGCAAACAAATCAGTCATATGTTATCCAGATGGAGCTGTTCAAATCCAGTAATAGCAGCAAAGCGCTCCTGAACTCCGTGGAGAGAGAGAGATTATAGAGGGATCAGGTATAATTATAGTGCCTTGTTATTATCATTCTCATCATTCTTTCTAACAAAGCTTTTCAATAGGATGAAAAACTTCTTGCTGGACAACATAGTGTGTTTAGTGGTGTTCTCTCCTCTTTTCAAGAGTGTTCATGTCAATCTGTGCACATGGTGTTAGCAAATACTGTAATGATATTGGACTATATCATCTTTAGCATCTTTCATGGGCCTTGACTACAGCAAAATCTTCTCCTGAAATTTCTCACGGTTGCTACCACTAGCGAGGACACCAGCAAAAATGCATCGCTGCTGCTCTGATCTTTACTTTGAAACTTCAGCTTCCAAGCACGATTAAGCAACACCCTTAAAATATTAGTGGTTGCTAGTGGCTTGCCTGTCCATGTACTGTTCTATAACTGGAGTAATAAAGGTGGAATCAGCAAATATTCTCTAGTTTAGAAAGTGTCGCAGAGATGGAGGTATGTAAATTCTCATGTCAGAGGGTGCTCTCCACCTCCTCTGGACACCATGGAAGTTTGTAAAAAAAGCACAAGATTATCAAAATCATACCTTGGGCAGAATGTGTTTGGAAACAACACATCCTTGTTCCCAAAGCTTTGCAGTTTGTTCTTGTGGGAGGGGACCACAAAGCAAAGGAAAAAAGGTCTTCCAAGTTATATCAGCTGTATCCACTCCTGGGTCATTGCAGATCCGTGAGAGTATTGGCTTTGGAGGGGGCTGAGTGTGGTGGGGCAGTGCTCACCTTGGACGCTGAGTGTGGTGGAGCAGTGCTCACCGTGGAGGCTCAGTGCAGCCCAGCGGTCGCTGTGTAAGAGTGCGGACTTCCCGGGAGGGAATTTCTCATGGGAGGGAAGTCCCAGACCGCTCTTCCACTCTGTGGCTCCCCAGCCCAGGCTTCTGAGCAACTCTGCATGAGGGAAGCTACCAGTGAGTGTGGGGATGATAAAAACACTGCTAGTGCTTTTTTCCTTCTTTATCTGCAGCACTCCCTGCATTTCCATCACCAACCTGCCCCAGTTCAGCAAAGCACTGTGCCTAGCTCTGTTTGGAGCAGCGTACAAGGCTGTGTGAGGGGTTATGATGCACCAGAGCCTCTTTCGCAGGCTCCACAGCCTCATAAAGCTGCGTTCTGTTCCCCAGGAGCTCCCAGGCCAACCAGACGGCATGAGCCATGTGGCTTGTGCAGATGCCGCAGGCTTTCAGGGGTCAGATTTGCTCCTCAGGGTAGGAGGGAGGGAAGGGGGGCGGGTGGTTTGCTCAGATGGGTCTTTCTCTTTTCTCCTTCTCTCCACTGCCCCTCTCCCCTCCTCCCTGCACACCTCAATAGAGAGCCTTCCTCTTAACTCAATGAAAGTAGGGCAGAGTCTAACCACATTTCAAGCTGTCTGCGTTTTTGGATTCTGGGTAATTGTGATCTCTATCTGTTCCTAGAAAAGATTTGAACAGCTTATAAACCACAGATAATAAAGACAACTGTAGTGGGGTGGAGAAGGATCTCCCCAGCGCGTGAAGAACAGTATGGGGCAGAAGCTGGAGGTCCAGCTGCAGCACAGGGGTCTCTGTATGGCTGCCAGGGCTAGGGGGCACCTGCCAGGGCAGGGGCTGCCTTAATGAACCAAAGCCACACAAAATACTAGTAGCTATGTTGTGTACAAAATGTGTGTGTGCGCATACACATACATAGATATTACATACATATATGTGTGTGTATATATATATACATAAAGAGCAAATGTGAGTGCTCTATGGAGCTACAGGCCGGGAAGAAGGGGTTTGACCCCACCTGGGTATTTGCATGGGCCCATCTCCATGCACTTGTTCTCACTGCATTATTTCTCTGTGCGGGCAGGACGCTTCCTCTCGCACTCTAGGGCTTTTCGCATTTCCTATTTCTATATCTAACGTGGATCCACATCTAACACGGCACAGTTCATAAAGCTGGAGACACCTATTTCGCTGGAAGGGTTTGAGCACACTCTGGCCCCGACCTCAACCCCCAGGCCCACCGAGGGGTTCAGCAAGTCCCTCCCAGGCCTCCCCTCTGCCCCTGAGCAGCTTCAGGTGCTTGTGGTCCTGCCCACATCGGCTGTTCCCGCCAGCGCTCTGCCCTTTTCCTCCTCCGCTAGACTGTGTGCACAGGACGCGCGCATCCTCCCGCGCGCACCCGCACTGCCAGCTAGGAAAGGGCTTTGTCAGTGGTGCCGCTTTTATGTTTTCAAGCTGTATTCTCGTTGTTCTTCTCTAATTGCAGGCAGGAATCTTGACAAAAAAAAATCACAACTTGGTGATGATCCTTTTGCATCAGGCCAGAACTACACATCTTTGTCCTATAGGCCTGTCAACAAGGAATATAGATGAGGGGTGGGAAACTGGAGCGCGGGGAAGAGAGAATGAAACACATTTCTACACTGGCAAAAATCCTAGCAAAGAGACAATTCTTCCAACAAAGTGCTTTAGCCAGGATGGTTTATTTAGTTTTTGTCAGCCAGAATAGGGTCTGGTGGCTAAACACAGTTTTTCCACCCTAGGAGCGTTTGCTAGAACAGCTGTATCAGCCTGGATATTCTCCACAGTTTGCAGTGAAAGCAAAGTTGGGGAATTAATAGAAAAAAAAAAAGGAAAAAAAAAAGCCATATTCAGTTGCCAGTGAGATACTTAGCTACTTAATCCCTCCAGCCTTCCTCCCTGGGGCCAACAGAGGCACAGCATACATGAGAAAAGCAGTGATGCTCTGAAGTGTGTGAAAGGCTGCTTATGCTTTCAGTGGGGTCCACACTGTTCCAGAGGCTGCTACTGCAGGGCTGCAGGTCATGCCCAACCTGTACCCTTAGCTGGAAAGTTACCATGGGTTGTAAGGCCAAAGATAAGGCCAAAAGAAAAAACAGTAGGGAAGATATTGAGAGAAAGAAACAGAGAAAAGTGAGGGGAGGAGCTGGGGGGCCCATGTGGCAGAAGCAGGGGAGCGAAAGAGCCCTGTCCCCGTGGGGTACCTGCAGGCAATTAGAGGCTGCACCTTGCCAGGGAGGTGCTGGTGTGGGAGCAGTGCCTGGCACGGCCGCCTGGCTCAAAGGGGACTTGCTGAGGCCAAGGCAGCTTTGCTGGGTAGACGAGGCCAGAAGGGCCATCTGGCGAGGCTGTCGTTGGCAGGAACGGGCTGCGCGGCTCCCTCGCAACCTCTGTTATCTTGTTCAACATAATCCTCCCCCTGTCTGCCCCGCGCGGGATGAAGCCCCCTGCCAAACCTCCCTGCCCTGCAGCCCCTCTCTCTCCACAGCAATGCTGTTCAGCCAGTCACTCAGAGACAGGTTTCCAAGGAATCATTTAAACCCCTGAAGATAAGGTGGGGATGCTGCGGGGAGGAAAGGAGTTCATGTTTTACACACCGATGCCGTTGGCTCTCAGCAGCATGTCCTTCTCCAACCCCAGCATCGAGGTGCCATCCTCTCTGCCAGTGCTTCAGGAAAGCTCACATGGGCCCAGCCAGGCACCTCACGCACTGACACACCCCATGGCCGTGGCAGCGCTGTGGGGATGGCTCGTGCTGTCGTACTGCCGTGGGGACTGGCGAGATGCCGAGCACAGCCGTGCCGAGCGGGCCCCACGGCCCCGGGTGCCACAGCGCAGTGGGACTGGGCACGCACTGCTTTGAGCCTGCCTCCATCACGGCCGCTGCGCTGGGCTACGGGCAACCACGGGGGCTGCGGCCTGCTGAGGGAGGCAAGCACAGTGCTGCTGGTTAATGCTGGTAATTCTGAGCAGGACTCTACACAATATGTGCCTGGGCTTCACTTGTAGTGGAAAGTACATAAAATGCTTTCCCAGGAAAAATCAGTGTACAGATCATCTCTGTTTTCTCGCCTTCTGCACCTAGAGAAGGGCCAGGGGCCCACACTCTGTGCTAGAAGGCCTCTGCAAGCTGAGAAATACCATTCATAGTAAAACTTTGCTCCTTACCAGCACTGGTAAGAGTTTCCAGAGCGCCCTCAGCGTGGGAGGGCCGCTTCCGAGAGGCAGGCCCTGGCAAAGCGTGCCAGGGCGCTCAGGGGCAACGCTGCCCCCCGCTCCCCACGCTTTGCCCCCGTCTGGAGGTTGCTGCCCCCGGAGGCTCAGCTGAAGTGACTCAGCTCCTGACCTCCCACTCTGCTCTGAGCTTGCACTGCTGCCCAGGGTGGCTTTGAACTGCTGCTGAGAACAGCACAGCCAAGATGGGTTATACGTGTGTGGGGGGATTACAGGTTCATGCAGCAGGGCCAGTCACCTCTGGCAGCAGAGGGAGGGTGAGAAGGCAGGTAGGCAGCTAGGAGCGGCGATGCCTTCAAACCACCACAGTGCGCTTTGCTGGAGCGCGTCTGTCGGAGCCAGCAGCGAGGTTTATTTTTCTCTCCCATATCCCATCTTCTGCCTACTCTCACCTAACACGCGAGCCACTGCTGCAATATCTACAGCTTGCTGAGTAAATGTTGTTCTTCGTGTTGTTGATTACAGCTAATTAGCATTAATTTCGTTTTAAATGGATTCTAGTCGTGCTCGTTTTCTCTGGGGTTACAGTTCTGGTGCTGCTAAGAGGAGATGTTCTGTTCTAAAAGAGCTTTGAATGTGAAATACAGAGGCCTCCTCCAGCAATGTGAGGTACCGACAGGGGTCAGAGAGCACTGATGGGTGGTGATGGAGCATGAGGAAAGGGAGAGGAGTCACAGTGGAGTTTCCTTGGTTTCTGTGGGTATTTCACTTGTTTTTCACTTCTCTTTCACTGTCTGTGGCATTCCCAGCCCCAAGTGATCAAAGATCATGAGACAAGCTTACAATCTGCATATTAGGAAAAAAAATAAGTAAATCAGGTTATTTCTCTTCTGGCCGCTGCATGTTTACATTGCGCTGAACAAACATGCAGGCTGTTCTCTGTGATCATGAAAGCTTTGAGTACGCTTCTCATTCCCTTGTTTATTTATTTATTTATTTAACTGCTGAGTGAAAGCCGAGATCTCCATGTGCCGCCGTGTCCCTAGGAGGACCCTTCAAACCCACTCGCCAGTGCTGCGGGATGCCGGGAGCCAGGTGCCGGCGGCTCTGGGGAGGATGAGCGAACACCTGCCAAGCGCTTGCGGGAGGCAAGGCCAGGGGCAAGATTGCTCTTCCCAAGAACAACTCCCTCGGGATTTCTGGGAACACGGGCGAGACAGATGGATGATCGCAGCCTTCCCCTCAGCTCCGGCGCTGCGTGCGCCCGCGGGGACGGAGCGGCCGCCTCGGCGCTGCCTCCCACCGCCCCTCGGCCGGCTGGGGGACCCCGGCGCCGATGGGCGATTGCGGCGGGAAGAAGGCGCGCGCGCGGCCGGGGCTGCGGCGCCATCTTGTGGGTGAGGGCGCGAGCGGGCGGGAGGCGGGTAACGGCCCCGCGACCGGCGTCGCAGGCGCCCCTGCCCTGCGCCTCCCTTGGGCGCCTCGGGTGGCCCCTCCGCCCTCGCTGGAGGCGGCTGCCCTGTCCCTCCTGCTCCTTCCACCACCCAGCTCCGCTGTTGGTGGGCACGGGTTCGGGAACACCAGTGAGGGGCTGCCGTGGCACTGGTGCAGCCTGAACAGCACTAGCAGATGCAGGGCGTTGCTCAGGTTTCATTTAACTGTCCCGCACATCCTTTCCTCTTGGAAACTCTCCCACACTAGCTTGCAAAACAAGATAGAGCATGGCCCGCTTTACGGTGCCGTCAGCAAGGTAAGGCTGCCGCCCAGATGCCTCTCCGCAGTGTACCAGGAGCCCGGGCTCCAACCTTTGCTCTGCCTAATAACAGCGCAGCCTGCTGGAGCTGGAGATTCATTCTGCATGACACAGGACGTGCTGGGGGAGTGTGGTGCCTGACCTCCCCGTGGGCAGCTCTTCACCTTCCACCAGTTGGACGAGATCATCTCTAGAGGTTCCCTCCAACCTTAACGATTCTGTGATTCTCATGGTGTGCTGGGTAGGGAAAAGGCAATACCCAACTTCGCCGCTTCAGTCAAGAGTGCTCAACTGGAGGAAGCCAACAGGAGCATCTGTGTAAGACCAATAAACGTATGGACAGTGTCTAGCCAGGTGCTGGTGCTCTGTACAGTGACTTCCTGTGTTTTCAGGATGAAGGCTACAGCATGAGAGGAAGGCATTTTCCTTTTCCTTTCCCCTCACCTTCTCCCCATGTTTCTCACAACCCTTCAGACTCTGGGAGTGAGCCAGGTGGAAATTTTCCTGCAAGATGTGAGCCTGAGGAGTCAAGGAAGTCCTCAGAGACAGAACCCAGCTCCCTGCCTGCCTGTGAGGGGTTGCTGGAGGGGAATGCCATGAGGCTGAAGCACAGGCACTGAGCGTGAGCCCCTGAGAGTGCACCAGGCATGTGATGATAATTTAATCCCCAAGACTTCTCCCAGGAGATGAACGGAAAAAGAGCAAAAGCAGGGTGGTTTCTGAGGCAGGCTTATTTTGTTGGTGAAAGGGAATTAAAAAGTACCTCCTCCCTTCCCTACAGCAGTGTCAACACCTTTCTTCCCATGGTTTCCCTTCTAGTTGCTGATTGTTTTCTTCCCTAGAGCAGCTCAACTGGTAGAAATGCAGAGAGGGCATTGGCAGTTTTCACCTCAGCAGCATCCAGCCCTGCTGAGAGCCACTCGACACAGAACGGTGGTAAAAACGCTGGCAGAAGTACAGCTCTGCTTGTACTGGCTCTTCTATTGCTCTTACCACCAGCCAGAGGGAAATTGTAAGCCACAGAGGCTGGGGTTAGAGGAGTCAAAGAGATTGTGAATCCTCAGAGGTGCATGTGTTGCCGCTGGCTGGTTTTCCAGTGAGGAGGATTGAGCCTGCTTCTGACAAGGCAGCAAATCCAGAGCTGCTGTGCTGGGGAACGCTCTGAAATGCTCGCAGGCAGGCTCTGCAGTGAGGCTTGTTGAGCTGCTGCAGCTCTTCTCTGCGCCAAGCAGTGTTTCTCTTTTGGATGGTTGTGGCGTTAAACGCTTTGGCAGTGAAGAGGCTTTGTTGTGGCCTCTGCAGCATCGCTGTTGCCTTGGCTAGCAGCGCTCTTTTTGTTTGGATAAATACTTTCCCCGCAGTTGGCTGTGCGGGCATGTGTGGGCACGTGCGTGCGTGTGCATTTGCTTGTGGGTGTGCATTGCACACAGCTGTGAGCAGGCAATTCTGGTAGGTTCAGCACTTGCACAAACTTGTTGTTCTTGAGTGCCAAAACCATGTGCTTTTCCTCACGGTTGGGAATGCTGGCCACTATCACAGGCTTTTAATAGAGCTTGAGTGAAATAAATGGACGCCCTCCAGCTACAGGCAGAAACTGTTGCTAGCACCTGGCCCAGTCCTATATTTAGTCTCAGGAAGCGCTCAACGTTTGCTGTTTCAGAGGAAAGACCGAGCCGTGCAGATCCTGGCCAGTGTGTGCTGTGCCTGAGGCACAGCTGGGCAAGCCGTTCCTTCTGCGTTGTGCTGCAGGGACCTGCTCACACACAGAACCGTACCCTGTCTGTATGGCTGAAGGTCATAAAACAGCCTCTCCTTTATCAGCTTTGTAATTTATACCCTTTGGCACGTGCGCCCTAGTTAAGTTCCACCAAAGTTCCAGGGAGGGACAGTCCAGCCCCACTACAGGCTGGTTACCACACTCCACTCTTTTTCCTCATCCTCCTCCCATTTATGTCTTTAAGGTTAAATCTCTCTCTAAAATTCCCAAACCAAATTGAATTAGAATTTAACATTAAAAGATTCAGGCGCTTTCTGGGCTCTGAGGAGCAGAATGTCAGCCTGTCTTGCAGTTAAATAGCTGCTGGGTAGTCATTTCAAAGCCATTTCTTTTTAGCAGGCTCTACCATAGCAAATTCCAGCAGAGAATGTATTTCTGGCCTGGTGTGCTTCTAATCCCACAGCTGAGTCTTATGTGTGATCTCTTTTGAAATGCTAGATCTATATGTTTTTTTTTAATTCCAGGCAGTGGTATTTCTAGGCCTTGGCATTTAGAGTGGCGATGGGTTTGTTTATAGGAAGAGGAGGGAAAGGACAGAAGGAGGATGTTGACCTAACAGCCCTACAAACATACTGCACTTAATCCACTTATCGCTCTGAATTCCTGAAGCAGATAAATGCTGATAACAGTTAAAACACATCACTGACAGAAGCAGCACTAGAAATACATCAGTGCTGGAAATGGCAGAGCCACGTGCTGCTGTGGGGAGTGTGTGCTGTAAGAGTTTAGGGAGCCCTCGGTGTCCAGCAGAGTTCTTCCGCAGGAGGGTACAACCCCCTGCCGCTTTTCCCTCCCTCCCCCGGCTGCCTTGAGATGTGGCTCAGGCCTGAGAAATGCTGCTGAGCATCGTCGTGACTTCCCAGCCCCCCAGAGCCACAGCTACCTGAGCTGTGCCTGCAGATCTGAAATACCAGGCGGGCCCCAAGTGTCTTGTTACCGCTCTTGATTGTCCTTGCTGCTCAGCCTTAAGACCGGCAAGGAGCCATTTCCAGCTGAGACCAGGCCCGTGCAGCTCACATCAGCATGTCTTCGGGAGAGGAGCCCGTTTTGGCTAATCTGAGCTAAACCTTCCCTGGAGGAGCGCAGCTGCTGCCGCAGCCCTGCAGGGCTGCACAAAGCCACTTGCTCCTCTCTCCATCTGTCAGGGCTCTCAGCAAGGTACTGGAGCCACCTCTGGGCTCTGGGGATGCAGCGGCCACAGCTGGGCTCTGCCCCCCTGTGCCAGAGACCTCTTCCTCCTGAGGACAGGGCCTAGGCTAGGCAGCAGGAAAAATGCTGCAAGCCAAGGGTTGCTTGGTTGCAAACCTCGCTCATACAAGCACCCTGGAGTGATAAAACAACGAAGTGGAGGCAGTAATTTTGTCTACACTCAATTTACAAGTTCTCCTCCTCTCTTAGGCCTTCCCCAGCGTACTCTGAACAACAGCATGGGCACAAGACAGTCGTCTCCAACCAGGGTCCACAGCCAACACGCGGGATGAGCAGGCACCCTCAGCGCTGCAGTGATGTGCCTTCATGTGGACAGTGGGTTTGGCTCACAAGAAATGTGAAAGGAGGAAGCTGTCTGGAGAAAAGCGAAGACCTCTCCAACATCCGGGTGTTTTTTCAGAATCAGACACTGCTCAGCAGTTGCATTGCAGACGTCTTAGCTAAAAACAAGCTTTTGCTGAAATCAAAAACTCTTCGTGACTATAAGCGGTAGGATCATCCCGCAAAGAGAGGGTTTTCTTCTTCAAAGGGCTCTCCATAGATGTCCCTACAACAGACCTTGTCACGGCTTGCCAGCAGCGCAAAGCTGTTTGAGAGCCAGCGTGGCGCGAAGCCGAAACATCACAGCTGTTACAGGCGAATTCCCTGTGTGGATGTTCTCAGTCCTGGAATATGAACACCTTCCTCCAAAGTGATCCAGAGGAGGAGTTGGTTGCGGAGAGAAGATTTTTGCTGTAAGTGGTCCAGTAGAACCGTTCCTCTGTACGGTAGGTCCTTGTTCTCCATTTTGAAGGCAAAAACAGGCTCTTGAGTATTCGCATAAAGAGCTAGTGTGATGGTGCCATGAACCCACACCTACAGTACTGCCCAGTAGCTTCCACGCATAAACAAACCGCTCGATTAAGATAGTTTGAAGTAAGGTGTTCTTACTCCAAAATTTAGGTGGTTCATCCAGTGACGTAATCAGGAATTGCTGTCCCATAACAATTAGGAAAACAAATCTGGGCACTATTACATTAAAAATGCCCAATATGCCCCTTTTAAGCTTGCCTGCTGTCCAAAAGTCAGTGGGATCGGTCACTACCTTTGACCTTGTTCACCTCAAATGACCTCATGAGCAAACTCCATCAGTCAATAGCACTTTTCTTTCCCCCCCGTATGTCATCCTGGAGGTTTGCAGTCACTGTGCAAGGCAGCAAAGTTTGCTTTAAGCGTGTGTGATATTTTCCGGTCACTGGAAGACAAAAGCTCTGCGCTGAGGAGCTCACAGCCTCATCTTTGGCCACCCGCTGGTAGGTGTAACACTGTCTAACAGCACAGAGAAATGAACCACGGTGCAGGGAGGAGTCTAACAGAAAAGCAGAAGAGGCTGCATCTGCCAGGAACAGCTTGCCAAAAGCAGTGTGTGTCCATTCCGCCTGGCCCTTTACAAACAGGAGGGGATCAAACAGCTTCACAGTTGTGGAAATACCTGACAAAACCCTATCTTTTTTTTTTTTCCTTTTGGATCTTCGTATCTGGCCAGTTTCTTGCAGCCTTTGACCCTATCATGGCCTCTAATCTAAAAGTCATCTTCCTGTTTCTTTGGTCGCTTCGGTACGGAGGTAAAAAAGCATTTTTTTTATTCCTTTTGTTTACTCTCACATTTGTTCATATTCGAGCATTTCCAGCTGCTATCTTTTGCTAATTTCCAGAGATCCCCTCCAGGAATTTGCACACTGCTGCTATTTCTGTCTTTTAAGCATTTCAAAGCTTATGGAGAGAGTCCTCAGAAAAGAGGGAACATGGGAGAAGGGTTGTATAACCTGAGTGAAATGGTTTGGCTGTTTCCCTGGGATGTTCTTCCCAAGCTCCTGGGACACTGTAAGAAGATAGATCTCTCCCCTGATGTCTTACTTCAGTGCTTTACAATGCCTTATTAAAAAAAAAAAAGCTATATTCATATATTCATGTATGTGCTGCTGGGTGGAGATGAGAAAGAGAAGGATGAATGATCATATCTGAGAAAATAAGGCGCAAAAGAGACAACCTGGGTTATCAAGCCAACAGTGCCCGCAGGACTCTCCATTACTTTCTTTTCATAATATGGTCCCCAGTCTGAACGGGACTGCGTTCGCAGTGAACACGCCTGTCTCTTAGGACTGTGTTGCGTGCCTATTGCTTTGCTAGCTAAGAACTCTTTGCTAGTGATATAACCTGGACTATCGCTTGCTCTCAGGCTGCTGTCCTTGGCTGTGTCATCTGTAGGGGTTTTGGCTTAACTGATGTTACTTTCTTGAGTCCTTTCTGGAGAGTGACCATACCTTCCCTCTGTTGTTCCACTGTTTTAAAAGACTGCTTCGGATAGACTGCCCCTTTAGTTGCTCTCTGCGGGTGTTAGGCCAGCTTCTAAATACATAGATCCAGACACACTCTTAGCTGCTTTTTTCCTTTTAGTAAACAAAATAGAGAGTGAATTACGGAGTTCTGTTCTATGCTTCTTCATACTCTCTTGTCACTGAGTTGCAGGATAGATTCACTTTCAGCACAACCATGTAAGCAAGGGCACCTGGAGGGCACGCTCTCCTGTCTCTCTGCCTGAGGTAGTCACACGTAGGTACTTAAAATCTGTGGCCCTCTGCAGATTGTTCCTGTGTGTGGCCTTTGGGCTTTCACTTTGCTGCCCATTTAGAGCAGCAAGAGTTTGGAGTGGTTAAGCTGTATCCTATTCTCAGAGTCCCAGTGCTGGCCTCCATGCAGAATATGCAATTTCCTTCCTCCCACTTCAGAAATACACAGCTCCACTGACCCTGCTGCTTGCATGCCAGACTTTCACTCACCCAAAGAGACCGCTCGTGCATGCGTACACACCCAAGCAGCAACCCGTGTTACAGAAATGGTCCAGCTAGTGTTTGTCTTGGAAAATCACTTTCCAGTCTCGCCAGCTGTAAATGTAGTCACACACTGCAAAATCTGTCCGCTTCCTGCTTCCCTTCTTGTCTTTCTGCACGCTGGTATTGTACAAAGGAGCTCACAGGGGAAAAGGGGAAGCCTGTGATTGCAACAGAGGAGCTCAGATCACATTGTGATTACCTAAGAGATGTGACAGATCAGGCAGGGCATGTGCTCTGCATCACTCATTCTCTGACAAGGGCCAACGCCACATGCTACAGCGTGGGTGCAGGTTCTTGAGCATATGCTTATATTTACCATGTGACTGCTGCTGGTGGCTTTGGGGCAACACAAGTTTTATCCGACTTACAGTGTTGTCAGGTGGCTGCTAACAAGTATCACTCTTGCAGGGGGACAGGTCAGTGTACAGCAGAGACCTCCAATCCAGGTTGCGCTGCTCAGGGAAACAATATCCATCCCCTGCGAGGTGACCTTCCCATACATCATGAAATACACCAAATTTTCAATCTGCTATTACTGGATTAACTCAGTGGGCAAGAAAACATTCATCGATAGAAAGGTATTAGACATACCCATCCCTCCTGGAGAAGAAAACAAGACTACTACCCGATCTTACAGTCACAAAACCATGCCACTTGAAAGCACCTCTTTTACTGGCACGTATTACTGTGAGGTCATATGGGATGACACTGTGAAAATGGGAGCGGGAGTATTTGTCCTTGCCACAGGTAAGTGGAAAAAAAAAGGAAAGGAAGAATGACTGGTTAAAATTCAACTGCATCTTGCTGTGAAAAGATCGTATTTGCTCTTCTTTTTCTCTACCCAAATAAGCCATGGAGTCAGGTGGGAGCAATAATAGTGTCTGATGCTTAATGCCATCAGAGATCATGCGCTTTACACTGGGTCGCTGTGCCACAATTCCCATGTCACACATGGGAGTATAAAGGTGCAGTTGTTTATATCTGCCCTGAAGCAGCCTGTTGGGAACACCAGGCTGAAAACCAGGGTCTAAGCAGGGACCCTGGGCCCAGGTTCAGAGGGTGCTTTTAGTGGCAGTGTCCTGGCAGACCACAATGTGGTCTGGACTTCTTAGAAAGGGTGAATGTGAAGAGCTGTGATCGAAGAGCTTTGCCACACTGGTCAGGGGGCGCTGGCAGTGCCCACCCGGCTAGACTGCGTGGCCTCTGTACTCCCCACCACCTGTTTTTGCCACCTATCACTAGACTTTTGCCAGGCTCTCACTACCACCTTTTGTGGCTCCCATATTCACTTCACCTCCCTTTAAACTAATACATAGAGTCTAGCTGCAAAAAAAAATAAAGTCTAGCTGCTAATACCCTGTCTCCTTTGTGTGATTCTCCATCTGCTCCCTACTCTCTAGCTCAGTCAGACTCCGTTTTTGTTTAGAAGCATGTGTGCATTTGTGGTCACCTCCTCTTCACTGGTTCTGTATTTTATCTCATGACTTCTAGACAGAATTAAAAATGCAACTTACTTCCACTTATGTTGTGAATCTTTTGCCTTTTTTTTCCCCACAGATGCAGTTTACATACAGACCTCTTACAGGTGGGAAATTCTCCTTACATTTACCACTATCTTTGCTGCACTGAGCATCACTGGAACAGGTCTGCTACTGTGGAAAAGAAAGGCAAGTTACTACCAAATGAAAGGCAATATCTCACGTGATCTGTTCTAGGAATTTATTTCACTTGCCTCTAACTTGTCCAAACTGGAACTCCCCGTGCTGAAATTTTCCATGCTGAGTGCCTCCTTCAGGTTTATTTTCTTTTTTTAAGTCTTTTTGAGAAAAAAAATACAGAAAGACAAAACAAGACATTGATTTGTCCATTTGCACGGGGACTGCGTTTCCTCGCAGTGCCAGCCTCGCAGGCAGTGTCCTGCCATCCCAACTGTCCCAGTCCGTTGCATCACTGGTAGGGATAAGGGAAGGACAGGATTTTTCCTGTATCTAATCCTCCTTCAAGATAGGGGTTACTCTAGTGCCAGGGACATGATCTGTTTGCAGGGAGACTGTGCAGCGCCTTTCTGAGCCATGGCTTGGGTACCACAAGAGAAACCAGTCTGAAGAGTGGAGAAGGTGGTCACTAGAGGCTTGGGCCGTTGTTTGTCACAGGAAGCATTAAGAGACAGGGTGAGAGGCAAAAGCTAAGAAAAGGATCGCAGTGCAGCCTGCATGGGTATGCCAACTAACTGGAAAAAAAGAGTGAGACAAAGGCCTGAGGAGGAAGCTGCTCCTGTTGACTCTGCTTTGAGCAGCGGGTAGGACTAGATGATGGGCAGAGGTGCCTCCAACCTCAGTCATTCTGTGATTACTTTAGCCTGGAAAGCACTAGAGCTTGGACAAGGGTGTTAAGACTGGAGGGAGAAGGATCCACAGCAGAGCAGACCAGCAGCACAGACTGGGACCAGCTGGGTAAGGTTGTGGAGTTTGGGATGAACTGCTGAGCACAAACCAGAGGTGTGAAGGAGAGGATGTGGAGCATGGAAGGGAAAAGAGTGGGGCTGGGAGGTTTGTATGAGACAAGACCCCGTGGAAAAAAATGAGAAATAGCGACACTGAAATCCCTCTTGTCTGGGCAAAACCTATTGCTTCTCGTGCTGCCCCAAGCTTTCAATAGAGTATCCTTTGCACCCTTACATAGATCTCCAGACCAGCTTAAATAAACCTGGTGTCTTTTAGAACTGAACTGGGGGGTTTTGTTTTCTAGGTATCGTATCTCCACTGCTTATTCTTTCGAGCTGCTTTCTGCCACCACAGCAGCAACCCCCCTGCTGGTGTTTTACATGGGGCAGTGCCCTGACTGCAGGAGCGAGGCGCTTCGTGGCACTTGCCATCAAGCATCATGGTACTGCAAACCAAATGGCAGAAGTTGGCAGCCTTGCTGAGCTGCTCCTCGCCAGACACTTCTCACCTTGCAGGCGGTTAGATGGAGGGGGAAGGAGCACAGGCAGCAAAGTGACTCGGTTGGAAACAAGCCCCCGTCTCTGCTTGCCTAGGGAGCATCTCCATGGGGATGAGGAGGGAGGCTCTGTCATGACTTGTTGACTGACATCGCTAGGTTTTGAGGTGCATCAGCAAGTCTCGGACCTCCGGGCTCTCTTTGGGGCCTGGAGAGTCAATGCAGCCATTACATGTGCCCTCCTGCAGAACAGAGCACATATTTCTCACCACATCTTGCTCAGACCTGCTGATTTTAAAATGTTTATCTTTAAGAGAAGTTATTTAGCATCCTCCTTAGTTACTAATGGACTAGAAAGCAGTTTGTCGTTTTCATGTGATGTGAATATAATCATCTCACTTCTTTCTGAATTAGAACAAAGATGCTTAGTACAGCCTTCTGCCTTGCCTGCCTGTTCTGCTTGCAGAGCAGGACTCATCCTTATCCAGGTGTGAATGGAGCATGTTCAGGGAAAACTTAGCCAATGCAAGAAATGTTTCAGGGCAAAAGACCTTCTTCCTTCAAAGACGTTGGACTTGCATGCTAGGGCGCCATAGACTGTATGTTGCCATTAATGCTCATGTCTTGCTTTTCTCTACTCGGGGCAGCACCAACAGCTTCCTAGACAAGTCCTGAGCAAAGTGACTGCTTTTGCCTCTGTGCATTTCCGCTCACGCTCTGAGCAGAGGGCTGCTTTACCGCTCTTCCTGCATCAGTGCTGTGCGTGGCTGGGTCTCGTGTCACTTGACATTCATTCCAAGGGGGAGATGGTGGTTTTCCCCAAGTCTTGTTTGTTGTCTTGTCCCAAGCAGGTGCTGTGTCCTGGAAGGAACCGGCTCCTAAATATCTTGGGACACAATGTGGAAACGCAGCCCCCTTCACCCAACCCCGCACCAGCTACTCCCATCTATGACGTGAGTATGAAAATCACCCTCCATCCCTTGTGTTCGCCTCACTGTACAGCCCTTCATCTCCTTGGCCTGCCGTGGTGCAGACAGGATAATATAACGTCAGTATTTGAAGCAAGTAATAATTGTATAGTGGCCTACTACTGGTGACTCTAATCCTGTGCTCTGCCCTGTTTGGCTGCAGGACTGCCCATGTTGCAGCGCTCCATCCCCACCGCACTGGTGTCCCCGCCAGTGTCAAAACCTCAGTCCCTGCCCCAGCTGCTGCGGGTAGGCAGCACCTTCCCTGTGCCGGCAGCGTGCCAAGCGAGTGGCAAGTGCAGGGCCATCCAGGGCTCCAGGGGCACGGAGAGGGCTCTCCCGAGGCCAGGAAGGAAGAGATGTGTCCCAGCCTCACGTCATACTGTGCAGTGCCTCGAGGACACATCCTTTCCAGCTGGAGAGTGATGGCTCAGGCACAGGGCAGGGAGAGGTGTTCTCCCTCAATTACCCAAGCTGTTTAAAACTTATGCTCGTTTTCCCAGAGTTTCAGCAGCACTGAGACACTTAGCAGGATTGTGGCCTTCACTGGTGTCAGTGTCTTGGACCACTGAAGTCCAAGGACTGCAGGAAAAAGAAGTGAGTCTCTGTTTTGGAGCATTTCCCTTTTCATTGCTTGGAATTCAGACAATCTCCTTTTTCCATTCCCCAGGCTGGGGAACCACGACTGTTTCCACCACTGGAGCCCAGTAGCAGCAGTGCCGTAGGTAACAGGGTTGGAGGGCCTCTCCTGAAATGCCTGCCCAAGACTTCAGTTACCTCAAGTAACCATGACCTCTAATCCTATTTACAACCCATCCAGCTCCGTTTAAAATGGATTCTTTTTCTCTCCTTTTCCTCCCATGAGAGAGCTGCTCCACTAAGAAGGGAAGGATAGTTTTTTTTTTTTTTTTGAAATGGTCTGTGGGACAAGTGAGGAGGGATAGAATGAAAGTGAGCAGAGGGGAATATTAGGAAACCTCTCTGTGAGGTCTATAAGGGCTGGAAAAACCTCTCCAAGGAAAACCTCTAAGCTCTCCTGCATGAATCATTTAAACTAAACAAAGCAAAGCTCTGGAGAACGCGCCACAGAGAGGAGCAGAGCCCTGCCAGGCTGCCGGGGAGATCTGATAGGGGGCAGATGGAACAAAAGGATGGGCCTGCCCCCTTCTTACTTGATGGGTGGGAGGCACTGTTGTGTTGTCCTTACATTTTTGGCATAGAGGTTTAAGAAAAAGCACGATATATCATATGGGATGTGTTTATTGCAAGTAAAAAGCAATGCTTTGGGTAAAGGGGGTTGCAGGTTATAAACCTTTTCATTTGTATTAAGTAATTTATTTTTAATTCAGGCTTTTAAAAATCAGAATGGGTAGTTCCCTGCTGAAGTGGATGATTTCTGCAAGGAGACAAAAAAAAAATCAAATCCATTTCTCGCTCAGTCGGCCTCGTCATGCATCCTTAGCTCCATCTTAATTACATGTTTCATCATGTTGTTCTGTTCAGGAGGCCTCCACTAAGGCTAATATAACGCGCCGGCAGAGCCAGCCTCAGCCACAAGCAGCGCCAGCAGCCAGCTGGCCCCGGTGCTCGCAGCACCCCCGGTGCTGCCCCGTCACCCCGTGCCAGGCTCGAGGCCAGCCCGGTGCGCGGGGCAGGCATCTCACCCCTCCGTGGCTCTGCAGAGCAGCAGGCGGCACCGCGCGGACTGTGGGCACCAGCCGCGCACCGGGGGCTCCTGCCAAGCAACTGCTGCCAGAGCGTGGGCAGAGCGGGGCGGCGGGTGGGGAGCTGCGAGCGCACGCGGCGTGATGCGGTGGCCAAATCCCAGGGCAGGGAGGAGGAGGGCCCTGGCACAGAGACTCTGTGTTGGAGAGACCCTCTAGGTGGGTGAATGAACAGACCTCCCCATGGCCAGGAGGAGTTGCTTAATCCATGGGGAGGGCAGAAATCCAGAGTCAGCAGGCGGGCAAACTAAGGCAAGGAAAAAAGGATGGACAAGGGAGGAGTGACTCCAAGTGGGGAGATAAAGAGGGAAGTCAAAGATTAGGTGAAGGAACAGGAGGCCAGAGGGTGCCAGATGTGTTGCCTCTGGGGGAAAGCAGAAGAAAACGGACTGGGAATCAAAGCGAGGGCTTGGGGCTACTGGTGCAGCTCCCTAAACGGGCTGTGTTGTCTTGCCCACCATCCAGGCTCACCCCTGGCACAGGAAAGGTGTTGGCACCTTCTGTGAAGCCTCAGCTGCTGCATTTCCCTGGGAGTGAAAGCCTTTCCCAGCATCTCTTCCAGGTGCCGCAGCTTCCCTTGGAGTCCCTGGCAGCGGGTGCATGCAGCGAAAAGCAGCTCGGTGTGGTAAAAAGCCCCTGTAATAGGGGGGTTCGTGGGCACCCCCTTCCTTCCCGTAGGCCTCGTCGCCCCTGGCCATGGCAGAGCAGTGCTGTCTCGTCACACTGCTCAGGCCAACACGTGCGTTTGCCTGCATCTTCCAGTGGAGCTGCCTGGTTAATGAGCTCTTTGGAAACAGCAGTGTGAGCGCTCCGCTCGATCTGCTTTATACTTCAAACAAGACTTTTTTTTTCTCAAGCAGCAAGCAGAGCTCCCGCAGTGCAGGCGGGTTGCAGAATGCACACGCTTCTCCCAGGGCGAGGAAGATGAGGAGGTCACCCTGGGATGGAAAGGCCGAGAGGAGGGCAGCTTGTTGCCTCTGCTGTGATGGCAGCAGGTGGTCAGTGACCGAGGAAAGTAATTTGTCTCCAAAGGGCAGTTGGAGGCCAACTGGCCTGTGATTCAGCAGCGTTGCCAGTAGCCTCTGTGCGAAGAGGGCTGGCAGAGCAAGGGAATCTTGTTTTGGAGGCTAAGCACCAAAAGGCCGTTCCCGGCTCGCAAGTGGCTGCAGGCCGGAGCCAGGGAAGAGGCTGCCGTCGTGACAAGGGGAAACATAGTTGGGAACCGAAAATGAGGAAAGTGAAATGGGATCTTCTGTGTGCGCCTGCATGCATGCAGATAGTTGGGAACCCCTGCTCCACACGAGCGGGGTGTTGGGAAGGGGAAGTGGACACATGAATTAATATGACTGTTTGCTCTCAGAGCAGGCAAGGGGGGATGGCGGAGCCACACTCAGTCCCCATCTCAACACCTCGCTTCACTTCCAAGTGCCGTTTCCATAACGCTGTTCCTCCATCATGTCGTCTTCTTTGAACAGCAATCCTGCTGGCTCCCATCCTGAAAGATGTGGAGTGTTTGCAGCTCCCAATGCAATGATGATGCCGGGGTACTGAGCAGCCCTGGAATCAAGCCCCGTAGTAGCTGCTCATCCTCCTCCCTGTATCAGGGAGCGCTTTGCGAGCTCTCCGCTAATACCCCTCTTGCAGCCGGAGCTCCTCCCATCTTCCCGTTGCCAGAGAAACAGCCACCTTGGCAACCTGCTGTCATCCTTGAAACACACATGGAAAAGTCTTCCTGATTGCTATGTTTGATCCTGCAGGCAGATCTGGAACATCACTCAAACTGACACACATCTTCAGTGACATGACTACCTGGGGGACCGACGGGTGCCTACACATGTGGGGTGTGCGTGGGTTTCACTGTGCAGCTGTGTGGGACTGCAGATATGTTTGTGGACCTGGGAGTGTATTGATTTTGTTATTACTATTACTATTATTCTTTCCTCCCCCTAAGAAGAAAGATGTGGCTTGAAAAAAAACAACAAAAAACAAAAACAGAAAAATATCCCACAAAACAGTAGTCAATAAACGGAAGACATGCTCCATGATAGCCCTTCCACTTGGAATAACCAAGGGCAAGAGCTGGTGGGTGACATGCACCCAGTTTTGGGCCTTGCTGAGCGTTGCCTGTTACCCCCAGTCCCCATGGTGCTGAGTCTCAGCTTGGGAGGTGGAGAGGTCCTTACTCTGTGTTCTGGGCAGGTTTGAAGTGGAAGGTGGCAGGGGAATTGGTCTCCACTGCCTTACCCAGAGCAGGTAACAGCAAACACTGTCAGTGTGTTCCAGGGAGAGAAAGACAGTGGAGCTGCCCTCTAAACATTTCAGGGGAGGGAAAAAAAATGTTTTTCAGCCAAGTTCAGGCCAGGATTTTCCACATTCTGGAGACCTCTGGAGTTCTTCACAACTGTCGGGCACCAGATGGGGAACAACCCAGTGGGCAATGAGGTGTGCTTAGACCCAAGTATTTTACTTGACCCCTGCTTCCCTTTCCCTCCGCAGTGCCTGGATTCTCAGCAAGTTGATGTCTATTCAGTTCTTGAGAGCAAGACAGCTGAGCCATCGTGCAGCAGGAGCACCCCGGCGCAGGTGAGGGTTGGGGCGCCGCTCCCGCAGGATTCCCTCATGCACAGGGCACATGAGGGGAACCCCACAGAGTCCCCATGGCCCCGGCAGGCAGCGGGTCCGGCATTTGCTTCACCCCTCGCAGCCCCATGGAACGGGGCGGATGGGACACGGCTCCTGCCCAGAGCTGGGCTGCACGTGCATCCACACACGTGTCTGCCTCCTCGGCCAAGTGCACGTTCCTGCAGCACCAGCGTTTCTGGAAACCCTGGCTCTGGGCAGAAGCTTTGGCGAAGGATGGACCCTGAAGGATGTTGGGAGGTGTGGGGGCTGTTCCCTCCTGGTGGCACAGACCTTTAGGGGGAGCTGAGCGGCTGCGGGCCCCGCTGCTGCCCTTCCCCACTTATCGACACAGACGAATGGTCCTACAGAGTGGGGAGGTTGGTGCACTGGGGCAGAGCCTGCAGACAGGTTTGCTCTTACAGAGCGTGGCTACTCTAAAGCACCTGAGACATGTTTCACTCTAACAGACAATCGGATGGTCTGAACAGAGGCTGGGCTGACATAATCCTTGTCGGTTCTGGCAACAGAAAAAGGCAGGGTAGCTACACTCCAGCCTTGGATCTTCTACCTGGGCTGGGAATTGTTATGAGTTAGAGACAAAGAACTAAATTCACTCAAGTGAAAGTTGCTGCAACTCTGAACAGGCAGCTGCAGGTCACCTGTGGGGCTGTATGAAGCAGACCTGAGGTGCGCAGAGCCCTGTACCCTCTGGCAAGCACTAGCTGCATAGGGCACCCCAGGAAACATTTCCTTCCTGTCCTCAGAACTTAGTTGCTCACTTCCCCTCCAGAACTCTTTGCTTAAAAAAATATACATTATTCTGATGTTGGGCGTTCCTGAAAAATGACTTCTGCTTCCTACCACCAGTGTTCTGCTGCAGAGACTCCCCAGGTTAACGTTTAGGAAAAGGTGGTCAGAAGTCAAGGGGCTGCTTCTGTGTCAGAGCTATTTGCCATGTCTTCGGCTCCCAAGGCCAGTGTCATCCTGCAATTACTGCTGTGCCACCACAGCAGTAGCAGCAGAGGCAGTGGCAAGTATCTGATTACTGCAGCTGATTACTGAGGGGAAGGATGTGTCCTATGTCCCAGGGCATCTTCTGCTTTGGAGAATAGAGTACTCCAGAGCACCTGGAGCGGGAGCGTTTGCGTGCTATCTTACCAGACAGCAACAGGTGAAACCTTTGGTGTCTCCGCATACTTTGGAGATGCCGGCACTGAGCGCTTTTGTAAAACGTTTCCCTTCAGTGGTGGCAACAGAGAAAATGCTAGTGTAGGTAGGGCTTCCTTCACCCCGTGGCATTTCAGCGGCTTGCTGCGTAACCTTGCTTACAGCAGGCCTGTGCCACACAGCGCTTAAAATATCAGTCTGTCAGCGCCTTGTCTACACAAGGAAGGGCTGTGAGGAATAGACTCAACTGCTGAAGAAACAGGATTGAGGAGGTCAGGGAATTCCTCCTTCACAGAATCCAAAGTGATTTATTTTTTCACCAAGTCCAATCCACCCTCCCCTCCCTGTCTGACAGCTTTTTGGGGGAAGAGTGACAAGCAAAGGAGGCATCTTTATCCCTTGGGCTGGATTAGTCACGTTCGTCTCTGTTGGAGCAGCATTTCGCGGTGCAGTGGCTTCCACTTCAACAGATCACTTATAGCCATTTCAAACAGAACAAACGTCAGTGCCTGCTTATTAAGAATTAATTAATCTTCTTTTGAATAATTTTCTATCTCCTTTTTTTTTTCTTCTTCTTTTCATCATTCTATAGACACCTAAGAAGCAAGAAACTCCAGAAGAATCCTGTGATACATTGTATGAGAATATCTAACAGGAAAAAAAAACTGACCCTGTGTGGACCAGACATCTTTCTGTAAGACAGAACTACTCTCTTACATCCTCAGTTCTCTGCAAAGACCCACAATGACTGCAGGGCACAGCCCCGGGGACTTCTGAATCCCTGGCTCCCTCTAAACTGCCCTTCATTAACAACCGAATACAGCTGTTCAGATCCCGCTGGGGCTCAGTCTGTGTTGACACAGCACAGCTATTTTGCAGCAAAGCCATTTGATGGAAAAGATGTTTTTGTCAAGCATTCACACGCTGTGACTTAAAAACTGGTGCATATGGGATCTGTGCAGGTTTCTCTCACCTGACCTGGTTGAAATACTTGAAACCTGATCATCTGTAAGTGCTACCGCAGTCCAGAGACCTCCCTGCTTCCTGACCTGTCCTTCCAGTCCTGACCCGCAGCAGTCCATCTGATCCTGTGCCCAACGGCTATTCCTGGCACAGCCATCAGGGCTTCACACATAGTTTAACCAAGATCCAAGTGTCCACCTGCCTGTTTTTCCTTTCCTGGAATCCCTGTGGTGAAACATGCTTTCCCATAATCTGCTAATCCCATCAAGTAGTCACAGATGCCTGCTGTGAGCATACCCAGCCGACTCAAATTGGTGCCTCCGAGTAAATGCTTTCCCTTCAGCAATAGCAGCAGTGCGCGGTGAGGAATGGATGTATGAACAGAGATAAAGCTGCAGAAAAAAAGAAGGCAGAGGAAATATCCCTGACTGGGGACATGTGTCAGTGCCCTTTCCAGAACAAAGTCCTTGGAGGCAGGAACCCAAGGAAACTCCCTCACTGGGGTTGCATAAACCAAATGATTCTGGGGCCAAGTTCCAGCCCAGAGAAGCTGCTGTTGAGCTCCTTGACTTCCTGGACTTCTGGGCAACAGACATTGTTATCTCTAGGGATCTTGCCTGCTCAGTAGCAGCAGAGATAGTATCTCTGCCCCACTAGAATCAATGGGTTTGTCTTTGGCTTCATATGGCCAATGTTTCCCAAGAAAGGTCCCTTTTTTTTTCCCCACTTCCAGCATTCGGCTGGATAGATCAGTTCTGGAACTCTCAATTATTGAGGCGAGGCTGGAGGCCCCACGTGTGCTTCTTCTCTTCACCCTCTCCTCTTCCCTGTCAGCTGGAACTCGCCTACCACCCACCATTTGTGCTGGTGCCTGTTTTAGTTCTGTTAGGGAAGACGTTATGTTAAATATCCGTGTAACGTGATCAAACCAGCAGATCAAAAAGCCAAGGCTGTTTTATCTCAGTTTAAAAAACAACAACAAAATATCAACCAAACAAGACCAACCCCAAATAAGAATATGTAGCATAACCTGAGAGGGATCACAGAAAGCTCTTTAAAGAAAAAGATCAAATTAAAACTGAGCTGCAGGGTCATAGGACCCTCTCTGGTTGAAGATAATGTTGCTATGCATCAGAGATAGAGGCTATGGAAAATATCTCCGGGGCCTCCAACCTTCCTATACTATGTTTAAAGACATAATCCGCTTATTGCTTTGCTCTTTTTATTAGAAGAGATTTCAAACATGGAATTTGGACTTTCTTTAACCACAGGAAAATGCTTTTTCTCTTTCCAGTGTTGAGGAATTTATTGCAGAAAGAGCAATGAATAGACAGCATGGCATATTAGATCCATTTTCTATTTCTTAAATGATTATGATAATTTTAAATAAGTATTTTTGAATTTAGTGTTTATTAATATGACCAGAGGAGCATAAATTGGGAGAAAATGTTTGTGTTCCCCAAAGGATTTATGGAGGCTGGCGCAGGTATAACAATTACTTTCCTTAGCCAATGTGAAAATGGTGGAGGTGAATTATGAATATATTGCAATATTGCAATTAAATATTGAGAAAAAGGTGATGAATTAGATGAAGAATTAAAAACTTTCAAACTAATACTGCTTTGAGAAGTTTTTCTGTGTTGCATTTTTGATTTTATAAATGCTAAAAATAACAGGCAGTACTGGAAATACCAGGCCAAGGATCTCACTTTGCAGTGAGCTGATTGTTTTTGTCTTTCTATTATGCTCTAAATAGGAAAGGAAAGGAAAGGAAAGGAAAGGAAAGGAAAGGAAAGGAAAGGAAAGGAAAGGAAAGGAAAGGAAAGGAAAGGAAAGGAAAGGAAAGGAAAGGAAAGGAAAGGAAAGGAAAGGAAAGGAAAGGAAAGGAAAGGAAAGGAAAGGAAAGGAAAGGAAAGGAAAGGAAAGGAAAGGAAAGGAAACTCTAAAATAGAGTTAAAGTGCTGGAAAGTGACAGGGGAAGTCACTGTGTTGATCTGAGTGGGTTTTAGATACCCCTGCAACAGTAAGGACTGAGAAAGAAGACCAATAACAACAACAAAACAAACAAACAAAAAAGAGGTAAGTTTTAAAGCTAAGTAGCCACAAGCTAGTATCACTTCTTTAGTGTCACACATCATGTGAGCTGCAGTAAGTTTGAGTGTGAGAAGGAGAAAGGTACAAAGAGGTACAAAGCAGCTGATTGTGAGAGAAAGACTGTTTTTAAATACGACACATTTTTCCAAAGAGCTATAAGAAGATGCCTTCAGGCACAGGTAGGAGAGACTGGTAAATACAATTTACACAGTATTGGTATAACTACTTTGTAAGAGGTATTTGTTCAGAAGAAGGGAAGGAAGGGAAGGAAGGAAGGAAGGAAGGAAGGAAGGAAGGAAGGAAGGAAGGAAGGAAGGAAGGAAGGAAGGAAGGAAGGAAGGAAGGAAGGAAGGAAGGAAGGAAGGAAGGAAGGAAGGAAGGAAGGAAGGAAGGAAGGAAGGAAGGAAGGAAGGAAAGGAAGGGAAGGAAGGGAAGGAGGGAAGGAGGGAAGGAAGGAAGGAAGGAAGGAAGGAAGGAAGGAAGGAAGGAAGGAAGGAAGGAAGGAAGGAAGGAAGGAAGGAAGGAAGGAAGGAAGGAAGGAAGGAAGGAAGGGAGGGAGGGAGGGAGGGAGGGAGGGAGGGAGGGAGGAAGGAAGGAAGGAAGGAAGGAAGGAAGGAAGGAAGGAAGGGAGGGAGGGAGGGAGGGAAGGGAGGGAGGGAAGGGAGAGAGGGAAGGAAGGAAGGGAGGGAGGCAAGGGAAGGGAGGGAGGGAGGGAGGGAGGGAAGGGAGGGAAGCAAGGAAGGGAAGGAAGGATACGAATGGATGCAGAGAATGAGTATTATCAACAAGAGGAAAGGAGTTAATTTTGAAGTGCTGAGCAATACAGAAAAAAAAAATTAAGGTCAGCTCCTCTAGATCCATAAAGGTAAGAGGTGATGATTGTGTTTATTGGGAGTGTTTATTCCACACAAATTTTGCTTTAAATTGAAGGTTTTGAAAAGATTTCTCCTAAAAAATGTGTCTCCAAGGGCCACAGCTCTCCTTGTTTCCCCCAGCATGAGCTGTTATGTGCAGAATACACACTCAGATTAGGGTGGAATAAATTTGGATTCCCACGTGCCAGGAAATTATCCCTCTGTATTGATGGTATTTCAGGTGAAATGGAGACCCAGTGTCAATATGAGCAGCAGCAGGAAGCAGGAAATGCACTGTCTTCTTCTAAAGGAGGTGTCCTGATGCTGCAAGAATCCTTGCATCCTCACCAGGCCATGGTCCCGAGACATGTGCTCTGATCATCTTCAGCTTGTCTGAGCTAGCGTAGTCACAGAGTGTTGGTGACACCAAGATATCTAGTCACTTTAAAATGATCTCTTCATGGTCCTTCAGTCTTCCAGCAAATCCTTGTCTGGCACGGCAAACACTGGATGTACTTCAGTGGTCCACTGCTGCTGGATGAAACCAGTACACCAGAATGCAGTTACAAGCTCTGGGGTGGCTACCTTTGGATAGGAAGAAATAGGCCAACTCTATTTTGCTTTTTATCTGTAGACATGAGAATGTTTGTTGTGATGGATGACTACAAAGAGACATGTTCAAGATGAAGCCCAAGGTGTTCTCCTTCATTGCCCCTATCTTCTTAATCCTCTTCTTCTCCTTCTCATGGGTGTCACTGTTAAACACCTTATGGCAGTAGTGCCTAAACCTCCAGCTAGGAGTAGGGCTTTATAAAAGGAGGAGCCTCAATGGTTATTACTGCCCTTGGTTGCCCCACTCTCCCACCCAGCAGTGCCCAAAGCGTGTGTGAACCTGGGCAAGGGCAGGGGTCTCTTCTTCCCCCTGAAGGACTTGGTATTTCCTCCGCCTTCAGCTGCTCAGTGACCCCGAATGACAAGGGATTTAGGGAAGGCGGAGAGTTAAGCCACCAGATGGTGCCCTAGGTCCTCTCTGCTCCCTCTCCTGTCCCCTGCCTGCCCACAGCCCTTGGCAGCTCCCCTGGCAGCCCCCCAGCTACAGCCTTCCCATGTGTGGGTACATAGAGCCAAGCTGGGGTGTCCCCACCTGCAGTCTCGAGGCCAGTGGCACCCTGTACTGCTCTGCGCCATGGCCCAGGGGCCACGAGCGCACAGGCAGGGATGGAGGCAGGAGACGCAGTCATGAAACCTGGAGAAAACGCCTCACTAGATACCTGAGCCTTGGCACAGGGCTGATGACGAAAGGCGGCAGGGGGCACATTGTCATCTGAAACACAGCACTGGCTGGGAGCCTCTGCTGCCTTTCCTCACCAGCTGGGAAAGGGGCTTCTTGTCTTGGGTTTGGGAAAATAGTCAACAGCAAAATAAAGAACTTTGGTAGCTGCTCCTCTTGGCTTTGTTAGGAAGCTGATTCCTGCTGGTCCTTCTCCTTTTGTCTCCTGGACTGCTTTGCAGTGAAGACTCACATAGAGGTACCTGGTAGGGATAAACCTGCAGGGCTGCCTCCTTCTCGGACTTGAGACAAGCCAGTCTGCACTCCCTGTTAGGGACAAAATGGTTCTTTTAGTTAATGGTAAGGAGAGATGAAGGTAACTACTAGTAACTAGCACGTTACTAGACACTTCACTATTAGTAATGGGGATTTAAAGCTGCCAGCCTGCTCTGCCAGCTGCATCCCTGCAGGAGCACAGTGCTGGGGGATGCGGCGGGGGACAGGGTGCAAGGGCGCTTTGGCAACACCTGGCAGGTTCCAGAAAACATGACAAAGGACGGCAGGTTGTGAGCTCCTGGTGCGAGCGCTGTGGATGCAGGAGGTCAGCCTGGGTGGTTGCAAGGGGCATGGGAGCAGCAGGGAGGAGCTGCTGGGAGCCCCATTCCCAGCCTTGGCAGGACGGGAGCCACGGGGAGCTGCCACAGCCGTGTCACCCAGCTCAGGCAAGGAAAGCTTTCCCTCAGCTCGCCTGCTGCTGAACCTCTGCTGGAGCTCTTCTTTTCCTTCAGCTCTCCAAATCACATAAATTGTGCTTTACAGCTCTCGGACACATGCAGATGTGGCTGTACAGCTGGTGGGGCCAGGCAGGTCAGCTACCCGGCTTGACGGAGTCACAGTGTAACTACCCAAATTGGAACAGGGTGAGCATGCAAAAGCTAACATATGTGCTTGTGTAAAACACTCTGGCTTTTAATAACCAGCTAGGGCTTCTGTTTTCTATCTGAAAGATTTGTCTGCCTACAATTTTATGCAGTGATATCTGAGCACTTCCAGGGGTAATGATAGTTCCCAAAATACCTGTGCGACAGTTGTAGGGGAATTAGCCCTGTAATGCTGCTAATGGTGCTTTACGCTGACACACACCTTTAAAATCAAGGATTTCAAAGTCCCTTGCAAAGCTCAGTATGATGTTTCAGTTTCAGATATGAAGAAGTGGAACCTCAGGAAGTTACATGACTTTTCCAAAACTGCAGAGGGTCAGAGACAAAGTTGGGGACAAAATTCAAGTTCCTGAACTCTGCTAGGTTGTCCAGCAGCTGGGTAAGCAGGAGCTGTTGAGCCCCTCCCAGCTAAAAATAAATGATAAAATAAAATAAAATAAAATAAAACAAAATAAAATAAAATAAAATAAAATATTTCCCTGAGTCACTACCATCACTTTCCATTTTTGATTTCTCGCATAGGTATTGATCAGGCTTATATCTGCCTGTCTGAGATCTGTCTGCCAAGGTACAAGAGCTGCAGGAAAAGTTACTGCTGTCTTTTACGGAGGTAGCCACCATTTTGGCAATAAGGAAAGCTCGTTAGAGCCAAATTACCATGGAAAGACCAATTACATATGCTGTAATTCCCCAAATAAATGTTTATGGAGAGAACGTGATGAGTTACAGCCCACCCACTCCATAAAGACTTCTTGATTGCCGAAGAAGTCCCTGGACTTGTAGAGAGGGGTGAGACAAAGAAGAGCAAATGGCTGCAGTTAAGCCACAAATGCTCACCCTGCTCGTGTGAAAAGAGGGCACTGAAGTCCTAATAATCGCAACATTTAGCCTGGGGAGGAGCAGGAGGTGTGAGGAGAGCCGCTGCCCGTAGCGATGTGAATGGAAATGTTTGCCATTCCTGCGCGGGCGCGAAGGAAACCACAGCGGGGAGGTGATGCAATTCCTGCCTGGCGCGGTTGTTTATGCTCGCTCACGAGGAAGAGAAAGTAAAACTCCAGCTCTGCTCTTGCTCCCCGAGGATTCCTGCGCAGTTTCAGACTCGTTCGGGTCACGGCAGGGTGTGAATCTGAAGCACAGCGGCTGTTCTGGCGTGGCTCCCGGCACAGACCAGCCCTTTGCTGTGTAATGTGCAGAAAGAAGATACGGGTTTGGAGAGATCAGTTTTAAGCGAAGGAGCTCTAGCCCTTCTCCTTTGCTTCCCCAAAAGACTTAAAATAATCTTGCTGTCCATAAAAATTAGGTTAGCTATTTTGGGTTCTTGCAGAGCTCCAGTGAATGCTGCATCTCTCATTTCCAGTCATGATAAGTCACTAGATATCAATTCTTAATTGCTTGATTAATCCAGAATTTTCAGAGCTGGCACTGCCTGTCCTAGCTCAGTAGGCAGCTACGTTTCCAAGAAGGAAGAAAACATTTCCCTCTCTTGGTTTAAACCCTTCCATAACCCAAACAGTGGGAGCACGAGGTTACCAAGAGGTTTGTAACACATTTTGTCCTGAGAAAGATGGGTTATTAGGCAGAATGCAAGTGAGATAGTCAGGGGTTCGTGGCAGTCCGAGGGATGTGTGATGAATTAAATTCAGCACGTGCTGCAGCACTTCATTGCAAGCCTGCCTCAAATCCAAATATTAGTGCACTCGTATTTGCTGCATGCTTCTGTTTGTTAGACCATGCTATTCATTTCAGTAAATAAGCAGATAGGTTTCCTTCCAGAAGATTGTGGCCTTTCCTTGTAGAGAAAGGCTGTGTAAGGTCAATAGTTAGGAAGGCCTCTACCCTTCTGGGCTTTGGGTATGGTTTGGCTGATGATTACCAGTGCAAACACCTCTGTAAGTGGTGGTGGTATAAAAAAAACACAGTTCCAAAAAACAAAGACAATGAAATCCATGACAGAACATTTGTAATTTTTTTTTCTCTCTCTCTCCTTTATTTTTTTAAGCAATGCATGTGTGGCACATTCAGGGAGCTGCAATGTAATACAGCAGCCCTGGTTTGGGATGAACATATGACACAGACAGGCTTCCTTTTCTGTGTTGCAGAACATATGACGGCACTGTGTGATATAAAGGTGTTAGCAATACAAATTCAAGGTGACTATTATGCTGTTAAGAAAGGGACTTTCTGAAAGCATTCCTCTAACTAAGAATTAAGAAAGCATCTTTTTTTTTTTTTCCCCTTTTGCAATTAACAGCTGTCTCTCAATGTCACAGACTTCTTGGAAGAGGTAAGGAGGTAGGTGCTGTCCAGGACTTCTACTGGAAGGACTATGGTATCCGAGTGAATGTCGCAGTGACAAGGCTCAAAACCAGACGTGCCATCCCCGCTGTCCTCAGCAGCTGATGCGTCAGCAAGTTCTCAAGAAAATCACAGCAATAGAAGGGAAAAATCTACGAACACAACTTTCTACGCCCCAGCCCCTTCAGATGCGATTACCCGCTGACACTAAGCATCAGTACTTTGGTCTTCAGTATCTCCAGAAATGGTGAGGAGAAGGAACAGTTTCCAGCACCTACAGGGCTGTGACCTATCGCTCTGAAGCCGTCGCAGCCAGTGGGCAGTAAAACGTGCAGAGATGAGATATCCCAAAGGCATATTGCCCTTCTTTAATTCCTGGCTGCTGCCAGTGTTTAACTGTTTTCTTGTGTGCTTCGCTCAATCCAGTCTCAATGGAATCAGGTGATGGCAGTTCCTCTGGGATGTTATCTTGCACTCTTGTAGATTAATGTTTCCTTTGCTTAATTTCATTTACATTTATATCATTTATACGCCCTCAGACAGCCCTAAACACTCTCTCTCACTGGTGTTTGTGCACCCCTGAAATTCTCATACACAGTTCCCAGGAGGCTCTCTTCAGTTGTTATTTGACCAACCTACACACAGTGCAATCCCTTCCAGCCTTGTTATCATTTAATGTTCCTCCTTTTTTATTTCCCTCCAAGTTGCTGACATCTAGCTAGCACTGAGTTGTCCAGAACTGAACATGTCCTCAAAGTATGATCTCAGCACTATATTAAAAAATGGGACTACTGCCTATGTCTGTGAGAAGAGGTCTCTGCCTTTACAATCCCAAATTAAATTAACTGCATGATTTTTGCTGCCATATCACATTGCAAAAATGTATTAAATCTTCTATCTACAGTTTCCCTGAGGTCTTCTGGCATTTCTGCTTTCAGTACTTGAGCAGAGATGATTCCTCTGTACACATGAGCTTCCATCTTTCCGTAGCTCCTGTGTTGCACCCACCATCTTTCTAGACATGAGGGATCACTCAGCTTCCTCTTAGAGGCACACAAGTGTGACTCCTTTGCTTGCCCGCTTCAATGCACTTAAAAAATATGTTATTCTTTTTGGTCTCCAGATACTCCTATTTACAACTTTATGCCCTGCTGGCTTGTCTGCCAGCAATCTGCAATAGTCCGTTTGCACCTTACCTGCTGATGATGATGGGGGTAACTCTTTTTCTGGAGAAAGGGAAGTGTTTTTTGTTTGTTTGTTTGTTTTATTAGGCAGTTTCTGTCCCTAATTTCAAGAATGCAAATCAGCTTTTCCTTGGTTGGGAATGACATATTAAAATGTTCCTTTGTGCAGGAGACCAACCTTTCTGGGGATGGCTAGACACTCTCAAATTAACTTCCCCAGGAAATAAGGCTTATCATAAAAATTGCCATCATTCTTGTTTTCTCTGCTACAAACACAAAGCAACATAAATAGAGGAAAAAAAAACCCACCCACAAAAGCACTTTGCTGCATGCATCATTTTCTTCTTGGGGAGACAACAGGAACCAGAGAGAAAAAAAAAACACACGTGACAAATATTTTTTTGGTTTGCTTAATGTAGTCCTTGAAGATGCGTGGATATTATGGTTATGAAAATGGTATAAGAATAGATAAAGAACAGAATATATTTTATTGTGCCCTGTTCTATAGATAAAAGAAGCTGGACGAATCAGGAAAAGCAGCCAAGACATTAAAACTGAAAGTGTTTCTGTTGTAGCTATGATGGTCTAGAGATCTTTTGGAAGCAAGGTTTGTGGAGAAAGGTAATATCTTTTATTAGATCAAATGATATAGCTGGAAAAAAAGCAAACAAGCTTGTGGGCTCAGGGTCTCTTTATCAGGTTTGACAGAAAGCAGCCGAATTCAAGCTAACTACAGCTTAGATGCAATTGCTTTTAGTTTAATCTAATTATATTAATCAATTTGACCACTTGAGAAAAAAAGGAGCACCTATGGAGTGAAAAGGGGTGTGAGCAGAAGTGACTGACAGTTCTCTGCTGGACCACTAGCAAAAAAAGGCTCGTTTGCGCTGGTGACAAAGGGAGAAGTCAGCGGGGAGGCTGTAATGGGCTATGAAAGTAATATCTCTGTTAAATCCACAGCTTTTTAGTATCTAGCAGTCCCAGGTTTTAATTTCTGGATTTATCTTGTGGGGGTATTTTGTAGGTTTCTTTTCAGATAAGAACCGAGAGGTTAGAATAGTTGTTTTGCTACAGATGTCCTCTGAGGAACGAGTGTGTGTTTCTGCCCTTTCCTGGCTGTGGGTGCGCGTGTGTTCGGAGAGGGCAGTTAATTATGTTCGTGCCTATGGCTCGGGTGAGGGCGTCTCATGCGCTGGGTGAAGCAGCGAGCTGTAGCGTGGGGATCGGTGCAGGCAGGAACAAAGATTTTTGGTGGTTTTGCTGTGGGAAGAGGGGCATTGATTTTGTTGCCTGTGGAACTGTGTGGACGTATTTCATGTTCGAGGCCCCGGCAGTATCTGCGCCTAGCACATGTATTTTCATCTGCAGAAGATTTGCTTCCTGTAATGAAGGGGGCAGAAGCAGTTCTGGGAAATAACGCTTTCAAATATAGCAAGTCGTTTTAAAGACAGGTTTATGTGTGGATTGTAACATGCGATATTACAGCCATCCGAGGCATATGATCATGGGAAGGGGATTGCAGCAGCTGAGATGCTGCAGAAAAGAGCCTTCATTTGCAGAAAGTGAATGTGGCCAGAGACTTTGCCAGCCCTTTCTCATTTTGGTTGCGCTATGCAAACACCAAGTAAACCTGAGCGCTTGCAAAGTGATTTCCTAACATCACTGTTGTCTCTGTAGCACCTTCATTGCAGTATTTTTTTTTCTATTTCCCTGGATGAGTGACCTTGGTGGATGAAGCAGATGTGGCAGGTATTCCCCTCAGAGCAGGTGCCAACAGTGCCCGAGGCCTTGGCTGGATCTTGCTGCTTCTCCATGTGCTTTGCATGGCTGCTGGTCTTACTACACCAACTTTACGGGGTCAGTTTTATAGTCAGTAGCTTCCACTCTGTATGCTGGTTTCAGGGTGCCGTTTTTTAATGCCAGTTGTAGCATCTAGAAAGCTGGTAGTATGAGATGAATCTTGGGATTGACTAGTGCAGAGGGCAGAGCGCTCACTGAGATGTGGCAGCGCTTGATGAGGGAGTCCCAAGTTTTCTGAGCATTTGATAGAACCGTCATCTGCATGCCCTATACACACGACTGCTTTGGCAGGGTAATGTGGATTTTTTTTTTGGATTTGGCTTTTGAAGTTGGTATAGCAGAGCATTAAGGAGCTGTATGGAGGTGATTTCTCTCTCCCATTCACCGTTTGGAGGGAGGGCAGCATCAGTGCCTGCTTGTGGGAGGGGGGTTACTTTTACTCAGGCTTAGCAAGTTCAGTGCTTGGGCTCTGTCCCGCTGCCTCTCCGACTGCTCCTGGAGCGGGCAGGAGAGGAGCGCCCAGGCGCGACCCACATTTTCTTGGCTCCTCGGGGCGCCTCGGCCCCAGCGTGTGCAGCAGCTGCCCAGGCCCGTGTGTCCGGGCAGCGGCTCCCGCCAGCTCGGGGCACAGACCGGGGCACGGAGGGTGCTCCGTCCCTGCCCTCCCTCCTCCGGGCCTCTGTGCTACCTACCGCTCCTGCAGCGCGGCCGAAACGCAAAGATAAGGAGAAAAAAAAAGGAAAGGAAAAAAAAAAAAAAGGGGGGGAAAAAGGCGCCCCGGCCTTTGTCACCCTCGTGGGCAGAGAATCCCCCGGCCCCGGCCAGGGGCAGCGGTTGCTGCTGGAGGAACCCTGCGCGCAGTCCCGGCCCGCCCGGCGCGTCTCCGCACGGCAGCCCCTACAATCTCTGTCTCTTTTTGCTGCCGTTCAGGGCCGGAGAGGTCCCGCGGGCCGGGCCGGGGGCAGCGCGGGCGCCGCGGGGCGCGGGGGCCGGGCGGGAGGCCGGGCCCGGCGCCCTGCCCTGCTCCAGGCATCACTACGAGATGCCCGAGCCCTAATCGGCGCCTGCCGCGGCGCGCGGCCCTGCCCAGGGAGCCCGGCCCCGCCGGCAGCGGCAGCGGCGGCGGCGGCCCCGGCTCCTCCTCCTGCTGCTGCTGCCGCTCCGGCGCCGCCGCCGCCTCTCCGCCAGCAGCCAGTCGGGCCTGAGAGCCGGGCCCGGCCGCGCGGCGCTGTCGGGCGGGGGGCGCCGAGCGCGGCGGCGGCGGCGCGGGGCGGCGCGGGCGGGAACGGGACGGGACGAGCCGCCCGGCTCCGGCGCGTCACATGCCGTGACGGGATCTGTACCGCGGCCCCTGCGAGCGGCGACGAGGCGGGAGCCCCGCGCCCCGCCGCGGGACGGGACGGCCATGGCTCTGTGACGGGCGGCCCCGCAGGTAAGCGGCCGTTGCGGCCGTTACCGGGCGCCTCGGCTCGCGGCGGGGCGGGTGGGGCGGGTAACGGGGCGTCCGACCGTGCTGCGGCGCGGGGGGCTGCGCTCCTCGGGGCGCGGGGAGTGAACGGCTGGTGAACGGAACCGGCGGTTCCGGCTCGCTCTCCTCCCTGTCGAGGCGGCTTTTTTAAATTTATTTTTTAATACATATTCTATTTTATTCTGCCTTTTTTTTTTTTGGTGTTTGCGGTTATTTATTTTTATTTTTCCTTAAAACAGTTGTAACCTGAGCTCCTCCCTGCCTCTCCGCCCTGCCCCTTCCCCCTCAAGAAAGGTGTTTGAAGAATGACTGTTTGCAGAAACGCGCTATGGAAGGCGGCGGGAGGGAATCCGCCGCTCTCACATTTCACATTCTTTAGCAACCTTCCTGCAAGTGCGAAGGACACGCGTGCACCGTATCCGTGCCCAGAGGTTTCCAGCAGCTCCCGCGGGGATCCGCGTCGCCCCGCTGCTCCTCAGGCCTCGCTGCAGCTGAGCGGCCCGCGCCAGCCCGGCCGTGCTCTTGGCCTGGCCTCGAATAGGGAACAGGGAGGCTGGAACTGGGGCTGTTTCCGCGCAGGGAGGCGAGGAGAACCTTTGCTTGCCTCTCAGTGTTTTCCATGTGCCCCCACAGGGATTTGGTCAGCAGCAATTGGGTGTTTCAGTGTTTGGCCGCCTTTAACCTCCATTTGCCGCTTGGTGTTATTCGCGGTGTGCAAACAGTTAATGCTCTGTAGCTCCGTGCACCCCTTCCCTCCTCCTTTCCTTTCCTCCTTCCATTTTCTCCCCCCCGACACACACTTCCAGTGCTTATGAATCAAAACGTTGTGACCTGTGTGATTGCTTAGAAGAATCAAAAAAAGAAACCATCTTTCTGTGTTCTGATTTATGCTGTGAAAGCACCGCCAGGCTCTTTGCTGCTGCTCCCCAGCCCCGCAGCCCTGGCGGCAGGCGGCCCCCTGCCCCTTCCCCTGGGACTTGCCTGGCGGGACGTGAACTTGCAGTTGTTGATGGGGTCAGGAGCACACGCGCGTGCGACGCCTTCCCGGAGTGCGGCCGCAGAGGGCTACGAGTGGAAACTCCCGACAGGAGCGAGGACAGTGGCGAGGTGGGACCCGGCGTGGTGTAAAAATGCCCGGGCAGAGCTCGTTTTGGAAGCCTTTCCTTGGGGTTTTGCAGCATCTGCCCCGGTTCTCTTAGGCGGGAGTGCCTGGAGTGGCATTGGGAGCGCATGGCTGGGAGAGGTCAGGAGAAGTTTGTGGAGAGGAGGAAGAGGAGGGGAGCCTGGGGAGCTGGGCTGGCCGGCCAGGAGGGGTGTGTGAGCAGCTGGCCAAGAGCAGGGTGGAGGGGGATGAAGGTCAAGGAAGAGGCAGCAGAGGGAAAGCGCAAGCGATGGGGACAGAGCGGGGCTGTGAGCAGCCTGGGGAAGGGTCTGGGTGCAGCGGAAGCTTGCGGACATTCTCCCCTTTTCCTTTGTGCGTATGGCACAGGTACTGCTGCCAAAGGCAGCACCTATATATGGCTCCTTTTTTTTTCCTTTGAATTGTATTTTTGGCCCGTGACCCTTGCTGCTGGGATACAAAAATAATCTGCTCCGGGGCACAGCCAGTGTCTTCCTCGACATGCCAGGTGGCTGCCTGGCTTGAGTTTTAATGGAGGCGCCATTAACCACCGCCACGTCCCACTGGGAGTGTCGCTGGGGACAAGTCTTCCCTTGAACGGGTAGGTGAGCTTGTGGGAATGGAGAGCAGGCCACAGCTCCCTCTCAGGGGGAGATTCCAAACTGGCTTTGATGGGCTTAACTCTCTGCCTTTTAAATCAAAATTAGAAATAAATAATTAAGCTAAGGGATGGGAAGGAACAGCCCCCCTTCCCCCTCCCCCTCGCTTGTGTTCGGGGGCTGGGGCAGGAAGGCGGCTCAGGCAACAAGAAGCTGATTGCAGATCGGGGCAAGTGGGAGTGCGTGCCGCCTTCCATTGCAGCGAAGGCAGTCCTCGATGGCTGATAACCCCTCTCGCTGCAGGCTTTTCGGAGAGGTGGAACGTGTGAGCCAGGAGATTCACAAGTCTTTTACCGCGAGCCAGGAGATTCACAAGTCTTTTAACGCTTGAGGTTGGCATTAATGACTTAGCCCATCCTCGCCCACCCACCCAGCATTTTTGAAGTGCGGTGCAAGGGTCCACCATCCGGGATGATCCAGGACATCAGGATGGACCAGGTTTACAAGTTTATGCGTCATGTTGTGTGGGGTTGGACCTTGAGTTTATTTTTTAATGAAAGCTATGGATCTCATGTCATGGGGCCACAATGTAGCATATACTGCAAAACTTGGGGCAAAATGGAGAGAAGATGATACTGCTTTTAAGTGCTCGTGTTTCCCCCTTTCCTTCCTTTTTCTAAGGCTTCTCTTCTGACAGACCTCCTTAAAAGGAGGGTCTCCTTTGGGGTGGGGGGCAGCAGAAGAGAACATGTCAGCAGCCAGTGCAGGCTCTGCTCATTAGTGCTAAAGAATATGACTGGTTTTGATGTAACTGGTTGTGTCGTGAGGGTCTGGACTGAGATCCCGAGAGTTTCCTTCATGGGTTCCCAAGGAAGATTAACGACTGTGACTGGCGACTTGCCTTTGCACAAAATAGGAGAAACATTGTGCCTCCCTCTTTCCTCCCAATGGAAGAGAGGTTTGAAGTGAAAATTACTTTGTGTCTCTCCCTTCTCTTTCAAAAATGTACTGGACTTTTTTTTTTTTTTTTTTTTTTTTTCCACTGAGTCATCAGGTGCAATTTATTTCAAGTATTTTTGAGCTATTATGGTCTCGATGTGTCTTACTGGCCATGTGCTCACTGGAAGCTGTAAGACCATCTTGCTGAGATCTGCCCTGGCTGGGCTGGAAAAGGTTGTAGGGGAGTCTGCGGGCCGTGGCCCTTTAGATTAGAGCAGAGCAGAAGTGTCTGAAGAGGGTGGCGCAGCTGCCACAGAATATCCTCTCAGCACAGACTCCAAGCGCATCTCTTAAAGCCCTTGCTCAAAGGGGTGAGCTGGTGACACACGGTTGGGAGTGGGAAAAGCTGCAATATTGTCCTTGCCCTGCGCTTTGGACAAACTGGCAAAGGAGGATGCAAAGCCCTTGTTTGTCCCTTTAGCAGACTAGGGTTGTCTTTTGACTGTACTTGAGCCGTGCTTGCTGAAAAACGTACTCTAGGGGCTGACACGTGGTGTGTGGGGAGGCAAAACCTGCTTAAAAGTCCCTTTGTCATGGAAATCATGAGAGGGACACGCAGCTTCGGAAATGATTATTAGTGTCTGATGACCTGGCCAGAATTGTGTAATAACACGGAGCAAGAGATTTTATGTCCCATAAACTTGGTCCTTGCTTTGGGGTGAACTGCCAAGCTTTTGAAAACGTGAGGAGTTTTATGGCTCTCTACTAAGTACAAATAGGTGCAAATCACTTGAAACAAGTCCTTAAAATAAAAACAAATCCAAATGGAGACTCTATGCAGGTAAGTAAAAGAAAAGGATTTTTCTACATGTATATATATATACACATATGTCATTTAAACCTGCATATATGATTTTGTGAGTGACCCAGCTGCTTCAGCAGTTTATTCATTTATTTAAAACAGCTTTGTAGTTCACCTTGAAAACCACTTCCCGCCATATGGTAATATTATTTCTCTATGTCACATTTTTTTGCTAATTATCAAGACCATTTGCTTTAAGATAGGTGTTTTTAATTTCACAGCCTTGTCTGCCTCTCCTGCTTGATCCTGCCCTGGAGTCAGGAGGCTGTGTCTGCTCGTTCTCCATGGCAACAGGCTGTCATTTACTTATTTAAATTTAATTAAAAAGCAGCTATCAAATCCTACGCATCTTATATGTTCTTTATATTGAAAAAAAATATTAGCGGGTCAGTCTCCACAACAGATCTGCCAACCTCACAAATAAAATTCTCAGCATGAGCTCAGTTCACATGAGCATCTCATGTTCTGTCCATTCTCTCTGGAAGAGCTTAGGGGGGAGGGCTGAGCGCTGTGGCCCATCCTGAATTGCAGCAGGCCGGAGCTGGGAGGCCGGGGTAGGAGGCAGGAGCTCTGCTCTCCCAGAGCTTTGCCGACCACACCAGGCAACCTGGCCAGTCTGCACGACGGCCTCTTCCAGCCCCTCAGGCCACCCCTCTCCTTCTCTCCTTCTGTCGTTGTGCAGCTGCTGGGCGGGTTGTGAAGTGGCCGGTAGGATGCAGGAGTCTTGGGGCTGGGTGTCTTGACAAGGAAGTGCGGTTGCATGTTTTGTGCATGGAGCCCTGCTTGCTGGGACAGATGCTTTCTGCAGCAGATCCAACCTGTAGGCATTTTTCCGGGATAGCCTGAGGCTACCATGGGCCAGGTGACAAGGACACAAATGTATGCCCAGACATCTGTGGGCACAAATATCTGTAGCTGCAGCAGTGGAAATGCAGAAAATGGCAGCTCTGCTATAAATATGCTCGCCCTGTGTGAGAGGTTTTACAAATCCAAGTCCTTTCTGGTTTTTATTTTTATTTGTTGTTCTTTTTGAAGAATAGGTGTTCTTTGATGCATACATGATACAACCTTTGGCTTCAAACTAGTCATAGTGCAGAAGCCCAGAGCGCCCTGTTCCTTTGAGCATGCTTGGTATTTGTGTGCAGGCTAGAAATAAAGGCCTTAATCCCAAATTAGTTTTCCAAGGGCTAGCTGGACAAAGGCGACTTTGTGTTCTTTGGGGATAAGGAAATACGAGGGCAGTGACAGGTGGTTGCTGGCAGGAGTGGGAAGGTGTCAAGAAAGGACCTGTGAGGACCGGATCCAGGTAGGGTAGATATAGGAATGTGGAAGCACAGCGAGCATACTAACCTATGGGTGTTATATGTGGCAGTAAAAGGACAGATTAGAACCTGTCCAATTAATAAAGTGCCAAAATTGGCACTTCTTTTTGTCTTCAATACCAACATGCCAATTCTTGGTGGAATTATTTTTGCCTGGAAGAGACTATTCGGGTGGCTCAGTCTTTAGATTACCTGACTGTCTGTATTGTTTTTTTCCTAGTAGAAGCTGGGCCTCCTTGAGCCATGTAACTAGATTTAGGTACTGCTTTTGAGTGGTGCTAATGTGTGGAAGATGAAAAGCTGGTCTTGCATTTTTATTAAGCCTTAAGGAGCAGTTATCATCAGAGGAGTGCCTGTACAAAACTGCACCATATTTTTTTTTTCTTGGTGTTGCTACTCCCTGTGCTTTTTTCGAAGTCACAGGTGGTGATTTTTTAACAACAGACTTAGTTTTTAACTCCTCTTAGCCTTGCCAAAGCCTGTGTGGCTATGACAGGAAAAGTTGGATTCAGTTTTGGCTTGCTTATCTTCATTGATAAAATTATGCACCGAGTTCTAGCTGCTGATTCTCGGTGTGTGAGCTGGGAAGGCTGCCGTAGAGTCTGAGAGGTTAGCGGTTAAAACTAGTTTTAAAAAAAAAAAAGTGTATTTGGTCTGTTGGATATATTGAGAGGTAAATCTGAAATCTCTGGATATTCTTCCTAATAAAAACCAGAACAAAACCAAGCAAAACCCCAAAGCAAGCTTTTCTGTGTTACTGTATTTAAGTGGAAGCATTAAAGGAATTTATGTCTGGCTGGTAACATCCTTAATTCTTTATTACTAGTATTACTAGCATACAGTCATGATCTGTGTTCCTTAAGAGTTCATCTGTTCCTCTTACTTATCCAGCTTTGAAGTAGACCTCGTTGATATTAGTAGCATCAGACTTAATTTCTTCGAGGCTGTATCCTCATCTATAAAATAGAGGGAATACTTCATACAAGCAGCTGTGAAGTTACATTTATTGTCTGTAAATTGCTTTTAGTAATTGAGCAGAGGAGGTGCAGGGAATAAAGACAGTACAGTAATATGTTTTTTTTTTTATCGAAGAGAACTGCATTATTTTCTTCATCTGACGATGCAGAGGCAGATAGGGAAAAGAAAAATGCTTTACCACGAGCACCCTGAAACTAATTGTTGAATTTGTAATGAAAACGGGCATTTCTGAGCGTGGTGATGAAGGCAGCCATCTTGTCTGAGAAGTGCTGCTGATAGCAGCAAAGGCCAATTTAAAAACGGGTGCAACTGGCACTGGAGATCCCGCGGGGCGGCTGGCACCCTGCCTCGCCTGGGGCTGCTCCATCTTCGTGGTGCTCGTTACCAGCACGGCCGCCTTCATCACCCAGTTCAGAAGTGCTGTTAGTAGACAGAGCCTAAAAGCAGATAAGATGTCATGTTTTGAGCACTTTGACAAACTTGCCTATCGCAGGCTTTTCAGCCCCGCAAGCTTTTTCTTTTGTGCTGTCTGGTACATGTGCGTGATGAATCCACCAGCTTTGTGCAAACCAAGGTGGGTTTTTTGTGCCCTGCCTGGGCCACTCACACCATTTTCCCCCTTTCTGAGGGGAAAGAGGGTCAGGCCTCGCTCATGGCTTCGCAGCCACGTCCCTGCCTTGTGCCCACTCCGGCGCCGAGGGGGTTCCGTTTGCTCAGTCTTTAGGAATGTTCCCCTGCAAGTAAATAGCTGGGCTCCAAAAGCAAACCCAGCCTGTCGGTTAAGACGAGCCTGCAAGCAGCCATGTGGGAGGGCAGGATTGCATTGCTGGAAGTGAGGAGAAAGAAAGGAAGGTGAAAGTGGGGCCTCCGTTGTTTGGCAGGAGTGAACTGTTAGCTTGGTTCAGCTGTAATGTGAAGCCCAGCCCTCAATCTTCATTTTCAGTTCCCTCCCTTCCCTTGCTCCCCTTCTTTCCCCTGGTTATACTTGTGGGCTTCCAGATGCCGATTGCATTTCCAGGAAGTATTTTCAAAATGCAAAAGGGAAGGGCTTGAGGTTTGCTGCCTCCTCCGTAGAAGTTGTGCTATGGTTCTTGAGAGCCCTTTGCTAAAAAGCGTGTGTTTTAGGACATCTGCTAACGGGCAGAGTCTGAGGATGTTACCAGAGCTTAAAAAATAGTAGCCATAACCCTCTCCTCGTGAGGGCAGGAGGAGCCATGCCGGCCGAGCCATTGGTGTAGGCAGCCTTTGGAAGGGCTTCGCTGGCGAGGTGGTGGCAGCAGCTTGGACTAAGGTCCCAGGCTTGACGGGACTGGGCAGTCCGTGAGATCTGGGGCAAATGGCAGGATAAATTCAGGAGGATTTTCTGCAGCTGCACAGTGAGCTGGGTCTGGAGTGGGCACCGTGCTGTGCTGCCGGGAGGAATTCTCCCAGTTTGGAAATGGGAAGTGTGATTGCCTCGGACTCAGCTGCCTAAGTAACTTCCTGTCCACCGTGGCGATGGGGGAGGCCTTGTGGGGCGCTGCTGTGGCAGCATGTGGCTTTGGGAGGCACGTGTACATATGTAGGACAGCAGGCAAATTACCTGGGGAACCGGCAAAGGAGCACTTGGCTTCCACCAACCAACGTGAACGGTGTGTCCGTCTCAGGTTTGGTTTGGATAGGCCGCTGTACCTCCTCAGCCCTTGCAGGCTGTGCCAGCGGCAGGAAGAGGTGGATTTGCAGCCCGGCGAGACACATGACCGAATGTATCTGCAGCTGGGCTGGGACACGGGCCGGCATGTGCAGCCAGGAGCCTGCGCGGAGGAGCTGCCTGCTGACCCACAGTGGCTGTGCTGTGACTAGGGGAGCAGGCTCGTGGCGCAGCCACCCAGTGTCACATCTCGCAGTGGGGAGGACGGGGCCGCCAAGAGCTGCGTGCCCAGAGCGCGGCACGCGGGGACGCTGCGTGGCAGAGCCAAGGGGAGGGCACGTGGCCGATGGTGCCCTGCGCACATCGGGGAGGTTGGAGTAACCATCTCTCAGCGAGGAGAGGAGGGAGGGAAGAAACTTGTTAGTACCTAGAGATTTGTTCCATGCCGTACTGCGGCTGGCTTTTTTTAAGCATTTAAATCGAAATTCTCCTTGTTCATTTATGAAGATGTTTTGGTAAAAAATTGGATTATCATGTGGCTGTGCTGCTTTAGGTGTCGGAATTATACACTAGGTGGCTGTTACAGTGGATGTGTTTTCTAAAGACGCAGTGAATGAAGGAGAGGACCACTCTATTGATGCTAAATAATGGTGCCACTGGATGCGCCAAGCGAGAAGTGTCTTTATTTTAAAGGAGATATATACATATATAAAAAGAAATAATTTTAATCTCACATGCTCATAAGCCAAATGCAATATATATATATTTTATTTATTTGTATATAAAAGTCACATTTAGAAGAGAGAGAATGACATAGAAAATATTGTGTGTAACTTCATTAGGAAGTTTTTTTTTTCTTTTTCCGTCCCCTTGTCTATGAGTTGAGCCTCTGGGGAGGATGTTAGCGAAGGACTTGGAGAATTGGAGCCTTCTCAGGATCTGCCATTGCCCTGACGGATGCAGTGGGTATCAGGCAGGGGACACATACAGATGTGGGGGCTGGCTGCAGTTTTTTCTCTGCAGTCTCCCTTTCTTGCTTCTTCTGGAGAATGATATGTATCCTGGCACTCGTGTCCTCCACCTACATCTTCTCATCTCTTGTAGCTACTTGCTGAATTTTGTTGTTGTTCTGGCAGATCTTTCAGTTGTAATGGGTGACTCTCCTCCAGTACTGCTTAACCCTGCTCATGATCGTGGGTGTTTCTGTAAGCCAGTTTTAGCATGGGAATGCAGTGAAAAGATCCAGGAAATCTGCACGGTTTTGGGTTGTCTCCGCTGTGGCAGCAGTCGCCGACGAGGATGAAGCTGCCGCCGCTGCCGCCCGCAGTGCAGTCGTCGCCTTGTGGGGCACCGAGGAGAGAAGCAGCCGCGCCGGGGCCTGGTTAGAAGCCGCTTTGCGGTCGGCCTGGCCGTGCCAAGGACGCGCTGGGGTTTGCGTGGGGAGGACATGCTGGGGCTCGCGTGTGGGCTGTAGTCGTTGGCCGCTGCTGGAGGGAGTGAGGGGAGCGCCCGTGAGGGTCACCTCAGGTACCCTGGCTGGGCAGAGGTGCTGCCCGTCAGCAGATCGCTTCCTGCCTGCGCTCCTAGTCTAGCAAGGTTTAAAAACAGTGCCCTGGAGGGAGCAGAAAGCCTCACAGGTCCATACTTAATTGCTGAGTGGAGCAGCCTGGAGAAATCATTGGAGAGGTGGGTGTGGTGCGGAGAGGGAAATGGGAATTTCCTCTGAGTTTTGCTTGCCAAGCTTCACTGCAGAAGGAATTTTGGACATAATGGGTGGAAAGAAGGGCTAAGATGAACAGGTAGTTCCACTTTTGCGTGCTGCGTGCTGCTGGCAAGTGTTAGCTGAGCAGCAGTTGCAGCTCTACCAAACCTACTTGGGAACTGAAGACACTAAGCAGAAAAGTGAATCTGATTAGCTCTGCTTTGCCTGCATTAAGCCAAAAGACTGTCTGAAATGTGAGCTCGCAAAGGGCTAATAGCAGCGTGTTCTGCAGCACCCCCGAGACCCAGCGTGGCAGGTCTAGCCCTATCTGGTGGTGGAAGCCGCTTGATTCTGTGTTGTGGTTTCTGTTGCACTTTCTTATTACCCTGCTTAGGGCTGCCTGCCATTCTGAGTCTGGCCATGTGGGATAGCTCAGCCCCTGCGACCTGAGCGTTTCTGTCCCAAATAGTCACTGTAGCTCCAGGAGCCAAAGGCATGAGAGAAGAGGTGCCAAGGCTTGGGAGTCCTAGCAGTTCCCCTCGTTATTTCAAAGAATATTGGAAGGTGGGAGAGGAGGGTTTGCTGGAACAAGGTTCCTAGTGACCTGAAAAAACAGGAGCCTATCAGCACTACTTAAAACGAAAGCCCGCTTGGCCCCCCTGCAGGCCTCTGCATCCACCAAGGCCTCCTGTTCTGCCAGTTGCTCTCTCAGCGCAGTGCAGAGACCGCTCATGGATACCTGGCCACTTCACGTCATCTGCGCTCCCCTGATTTACCATTTTGCTTCTGTGCTGTGCAGGAACACCAGAGGCTACAGGAAGGGGTGTTCCCTTGCCCAGGAGGCAGATGCTTTGCTTTGACCTCACCTTTTCATAGGGTTAAAGGCTTTTCCCATTCCATCACATCATTTATTTTCTTGCTGAGCCTTTTTGGTGCTCTGTTCCTGGTCCCTGTGAGCAGGGCTGTTTTTGGAGCTGCCCGGTGCGTGCAGTGCTGTTTGTGCAGGTGAGCTGCTTCCAGGCGGTGGAGCAAAGAAGCCATTGGAGTCTTGGCTGGTGTCAGCTTGGGCTGGAGGGATCTGCTTGCACAAAGCAATGCTCGTTTGCCTTGGAGCTGGTAAAATCCAAACATCCCTGCGTGCCGTTGGGAAAGGCTTTCTGCATCTGCCCTCCCTTCTCTTTACCTCCCTCCCCAGTTCCATGTTTTCTTTTTTTGTAAATGGAAAGCTTAAATAGCCATTTCCAAAACTCTGATGTGGGTGGGGGAAATGCAAAGGACATGGGGACAGGGAAGAGTACAGCTCTGCTTAAAATGTTTGAACAAACGAGTAAATATGAGAAAGTTCTCATATATACGTAGGGTGTGTGTTTGTATTCTGTATGTGTGTATTTTAAGGGCAGAAGGGGCAGGTCAGACCAGTGTTTCCGTGACCTTTTCCTCAGCTGGGTCTTGCTTTTCCTGCTGCCGCCCCTCCTTGCCCAGGGGACCTGCGTTTCCTCCCTGCTGCCCTGCCGCGCGGTCAGGGTTGGCCACCTCCCCGGCGCTCTGGCAGCTCCCTGCTCTGGCATGGAGCCCAGCTCGTAATCCCAGCAGATTTTACGACCTCGCGCGCTGCTCCGTGCAGGGCTGTATGGGCTGCTGTGCTAGAAGGGGTCCCGTGGGGCTTTCAGTCCCGCGCCAGCCCTGGCATCCTACCTGGCTGCTTCTGTGCAAAGCCCAAACCTGGTGGCAAGCGCAGACCTGGCGCCTCGCTGCGGGGTCTCTTGCCCATCTGCAGGTGATCAGCCATGCGGCGCGTCCACACGCACCTGCCACTGACCCCCGGGCGCTCGCAGCGGCGTGGGCTTCGCGTGGCAGATGGAGGTGCTGGTAGTCAGCAGAGAAAACACTCCTCAGGCTCCAGAGAGGGTAATGCAGATCTCCTTTCGCCACTCTCCCCATGCATCAAAGCACGCTTAAAAAACAGAGCATTCATCTTTGACCCGCATTAATGGCTGGCTTGCGTCGTGTAAGGATTTTACGAGTCTGCTGCTGCTCCCACAGAGTTTAATTATTTAAGACTACGCGGCAGAGGTTTGCACTTTCGCTGCTGATGCTCCGGGGTTCAGGCCCTCCTGACAGGCCACGAGGGGAGGGCTACTGAGGCCGCCTGCCTGGCTACGAAACAGCCTGCTCCGAGGAGCCTAATGGAAGTCCTCCCTGGTCTTGCTCATCCATCCCCCCGCTGCTGTTAATCATCCTGACACCTGGGAGCACGGAGCAGCTCTCAGGTGCTACTGGGTGACTCTCACGTGCTCAGAGACCTTTGTGTAGTTTGTGTTTCCCAGCTAGACTAGAAGTACTTCCATGCCATCCCGCAGGCTGTTGAGCCTGTCTCCCGGTGGGAGCACGTGTGGCTCCAGGCCGTAGGCTGGATGGTGGGCTGGTCTGGCGGCTCATTCAGCTGCATGGAAGGGCCAAGCCGCTCGTGCTGCCCTCTGGCCATTGCTGGAACAGGTACGTTGCCCTTGGGGCTGTGCTGCCCCTGACACATAAGCTTGGGCACAGGACCCTAAGCAGGGGCTTCGGGACAGAGCGGTTGTTCCATGGATTGATCTGTGAGCGCTTGATAGAAAAATGAATTTATGGGCAGACCGGGAAGCCTTCGTTTGGCGTGGAAGGCTCGCGCGGTGTCTCCGTGGCCATGCCATCAATAACGAAACTGCCCGTCGCAGCGGCGACCGCGCCGCAGAGCCGCCAGGGTGGCTGTTGCTGCCCAAGGCCGAGCCCATGGTGGGTACTGGAGCTTCCCATTGCTGTGTCCTCACCCCCAGGCTCGGGAGCCACCTTGAACCTCCTCCCATCTGCTCCTCTGCGTGTCGGGTCTCCCATTCTGCGCCCTGGCAAAGGGCTGTGCAGGCTGCGTGTAATGGCCTCTCTGTGTTTTACCCTATTATAGTTTATGTTTTATCCCATTTTATCTCTTTCCATTCCTTTCCCTGTGCCTGTTTCATTTCCTTTGGTATGGAACTCTCATTTCAAGCTATATTGGGAGCCTGGGATGAGCTGAAATGGCAGCAAGGGGTGGGAGGGAGGAGGGGTTGTACAGTAGATATCAGTTTCTGCCATCATCCAATTCTTTAATCTGTTGATAATTATGGCCCCATCTAAATCAGCTGGATCAGCTAGACAAATGCCAGCTGCTCTGTGTCCTTCTGCCTTCATGTTCTACTTTTTTTTTTTTCTATTTTTTTCTCCCTGAAAAATAATAGGATTCTGCTCATTGATGATTAAAACATCGCCTGGAATTTTGGAATGGATCAGATGCGTCAGTCAAACGTTTCCACATTGCACCCAAAGAGAGGAATGCCGTCCAGTTGGGGGTAGGGCCTTTTTTGTTCTTCCCTTCCCCCCCATCAGTGTCTCGAGTTGGTGAAAACCCTTTTCCTATTATAAATGCAAGATTTTTTTAATAGAAAATACTTGCTTTCTTGTGTGAAAAATCGACTGCTTCCTTTCCTTTTGATATGGAGAAATGCTGTGCCTCCTTATGCAAAGTGTTATTAATAAACTCGAGTCTTTCCAGGGTTTTGATAAAGAAAACATTTCAGTAACTATTCCAGTTATTTGGGGAAGACAAAGTTTTGTCTCTAATGAAAAATAAATGCATATTAATTACTAAGAAAGATGAAAATAACTGATTTTAGCTTTCTTCAGAAATGTCAAAGCTGAGGTCATTAATCCCAGAATAAGCTAATAACCCTGAGTAATCTATGTCTCTTGCAACAGGGGAGAGGAAGAATAAAATTTGGTTGGAAGTCACATTTTCCCATGTACCGCTTACGCGTACTCCGTTTTGGTGGCAATAGGCTTAGCATGAGCACTGGCATGAAATATAAGATCTGCGAGAATGTGGATCTGGAGCCTCGCTCTCTATCTGGAGCACAGGTTGCAGCCTGAGCAAGGAGCTAAAGTGGCTTGTTGGCTTCCTGCCATTTCCCCGTGCACAGCCGCCCATTCTGCTCTCGCTGGGATGCGAGGGATTGCAGAGACAAAACACGTAGCTGGGCTCAGGAGTGGGATGGGCTTTGCAGGTCAAGAATGAGGAGGGCTTTAGGGTTTGTGTTTGCAAGAAACATTGCTCCAGCGTTGCTCGTTTGAAACCCAAAGTTCCTTACGTTTTGCCTTGATTTCCTGCTTTTTCCCTTTTCTTGTTAAAATTGCTTTTGCCTTGGAAATGAAGGGTCCTAAACCAGAGGAGTTTGATAGAGTTCACCATAGGATGGTTCTTTTCTCCTCCGCATGCAGGTTTCCTGAATGAGTGATTTTGAAGTAAAGTAATATCTCCCTGCAGAGCCGGGCTCCGTTACGTTTTTAGACTATCACAGCAACAGCGAGGCTGCCACTGCAATATTTTGCAGTAATTTATGCGTATCCCTCATTCTGCACCTTTGTCAGTCATTTCAGCCTCGGCAGGCTGGGAGAGATGAGAAAGGCAGGTTATGTGTTTGCTGCTATTCTCCCTGCATTTCTTCTCAGGGTAGGCAAAGGATTTCAGTCTCCAGAGACTGTCTATCTGGAACCTTTTAGCAGTGCTAAATTTACAGAAATAACACCAGAAAATAGCATAATGGTGTCTCATTTCAGTGATCTCTGCATGCAGTTGCTTATATTGGACACTGCCCCAAGTGTGGTTCAGATGTTCATGAGCCCCGTCTGGTCGCGGTGGGTGAGGAGAGGAGAGCCCTTTATGGGTCTCTGCTGTGCGATGAGCCCAGCCAGGGTTTGGCTCCATGTATTTAATGAGCCCCGAATGTTTCTGCGCTGCTGTCGTTGTGCAGAGCTCTCTTTGAAAACGGGCTCTGTGTCCTTGGTTGTCTCTCCCACCTCCTTTTCAGGAGGGGAGATAGTTGGATATTGTGCATGCTTCCTGAGCCGGTGCTGCTCGCAGGGAGGGAGGAACAGGAGGTCTGATCAAATGGAAGGCTGTCACCAGAGAATTTACCTGGTTTAAATGCAAACTGCTTCGTGTGTCTGCACTTGTGCAGGGTTCTGTGGTTAACGATTGCAGCACTGTGCTCTAGGTTAGCATTTGGACGCGTTTTAGCTGGACTGCCTTCTAGGTACCTCTCCTTCCAATGTGTGCTCCAGGTTGGGCAGTTTGGAAAGGCAGCCGGTGCGGCGCGGGGACGGGCTGATGTGTCACTGCTCTGTGTGCTGGTAGGCACTGAAGTGTTAGAGTCGCATCAGTCTGTTCCGCGAGGAGTATGTAGCAGGTAAGTAGTTTGCTAGAAATGTGAGTTAGCTCCAATGTTGCCGGTGATTCAGGATGGTCGGTTGACTGCAGGGAATGGGGACCTCTCCATGGGTTCTGCGCTGCTGAGCTGTAGGGAGGGATGGGAATTTCTAGCAGAGGAGAGAATGTTTTGCAAAAAAAATCAGCTGCATTTTAAGCTTGAAATAGCGTTACTGAGGAGACAGAGAGAGATTTCTAGAATAATTGTTGGCGGAAAACTATTGTTACTTTAAAATTGTTTTGTGCTGTTTTAAATTCTGTTTTTGAACATCTTGGCTTGGGAAAGTTTGGCTTGAAAATTGCTGTGTATTTGTGCAGAAGGATCTGCAGAAAGATCAACAGATAAGAAGAAACTTGGTGAATTGTTTTATGTTGTAGTCATTAAAAGATCTTTTCATTTGAGATTATTTTTTTTTTCTGTGTTTTATACCTTTGTAGATCAAACATACAGTCCTCCAAAATTCTTTGTGTTGCTAAGTCTTCTTGGGAACTTGCATGTACAATTTGAAGAAAGCAAGATTTCTTGAATCTGAATTATAATATGGATGTCCAAACAGCTTGCTCTCTGGTGAATGTTTATGGTTAAGAAAAAAGACCCCTCGCTGGAGTTTGGATTGCTCGGCTGCAGCCATGAGAATGGCCCCTATTTTTTTGCTGGTAAAGGACTAGAGCCTTGCTGGTGGCTCTGTGCTTCAGTAACTAGCTCTGTACCTTTGTGACGACTGGCTTACTGCAGAACGGCACTGACTTCTGCAAAACAGAATTGGTGAAGCTGATGCGGAAGATTTTGCTTTTTCCATCGTTATAAAAAGTGACTTTAGAAAGGAAGCTGTTCAGCAGGTTGCAACCAGGATTCTATAACAAGATCTCTGTTCACTCTCCCTACTTTTTCACATGCAAACGTGTGGCTGTAATTATATGACAGCTGCCCTCTTGGCTGACATGCAGCAGATTGAACTGGGGATCTCCAGAGCTAAAAGCGTGAGCTGCTACACCGCGAGCTAAAAGCTCCGGAGCTGGAGGCTGCAATAATCTATATCCTTCACAACTGTGTGTGGAGGGGAGCTGCAAAAAAATACCGAGTTGGGCCGAGTACATAGTACTCACTGCTGCGTGCCTAGTTACTTCCTGGGTGCAGCGAAACTTTTCTTTGAGTGGTTTGGGATAATTGAAAAAACTCTCTTCAACTTACAGGTTCTTTAAAATAACACTGCAGTTCTCGCGTCTACCATTTTGGAGTCTTTCTACCTTGACTAAAATAACCTTGCTTGCTTGTCAAATTCCTGCCAGACATGTTAGTTGGGAAAGACATTCGTTGCTGTGTGCTTACACACTGCTGAGTGCGAGGGGCTTGGATGTTACTGAAGCCTTTTGGCTGTAACGCAGTATAAGTAATTTTTAAGAATGCTAGCCACAATGCGAAAAATTTTAAGGCACTGGTGCTGGTCAAACAAACTGTTATGCTTTGCTATAACAATAGGTTTTCACAGATGGGAGCTTTATCAAAGCAAGGGAAGGAGAAGCTGGAATTGTTGGAATCTGCCCTGTCTTCTAAGGATCAGGAAATCCTGAGTGGAGCCAAAGTTTACCAGGCTGAACAAAAATCAAGGGGAGCAGAGCCATATGGAGGAGTTTCATGAGTAGTGTCAGCCGTGGGTAGCTTCTGCAACAGATATTGTGGGAGAGGGAGAACTGTGTTGCAAGTTGAGACATTGATTTTGAACTTTGTGATGTTCTTAACACCTCCTCCCCTCACCCCCCCTAAAAAGAGGAGAAAGGGAAAAGGGAGAAGAGTGTCTACTAGCTTTGAGTATGTTTTCTTGTGGAATTGCGCAATTCAAAACCAAACTGATCCTTCTCCCTTCTCATTTAAAAATATGAAAATGAAACATGAAGGGGAATCAATTAAATATTTAAAGGCAGAATTGAAAAAAAAGTCTCAAATCTAAAGCACAAAGTTAGTGCTGGCCCAGTGGATCTGAATTTTTTTGATATCTCATCTGTTACTAACAGGAACATTCTCTGCTGTAAATGAACATCGTTTCGATGTATGCTAGGTTTTGTCCAATCACACAAATCTGACTCTGCCAGATCATGGTTTAGGTAACCCCCCTCACCCTAGTCTTGTTCTCTACTGTCCTTCATAAATTCATGCACACAAGGTTAGTGTAAGGATACCTAAAGCAAGTCCTAAAAAGTTCTTAGCTTCTCACTTCCTACCCATGTTCCTGTCCTGTACCGCTGGTGTCATTCCATCAGTTGTGCTGATGCAATTATTAATAGGGCAATAGTGTAAAATGGATCAATAACCTGATATGGGTCAAAAATCCCATCTCTCCAAATGTGTGAAATGGCCGGGATCTGTTTCCCAGTGCATTTCTGCAAGTAGCTGTGCTGGCAGAGCTGCGGAACGGATGTTGCAGCTGCAGAGGAAGGAATTTCTGAAGTCAATGTTGACTCCTGAAGGAGGCACCTGGTGGGACTGCCCCCTTAGGCTATCTCACTAGTCTTAGGGCTCTTGCTCACTACAGACTGTCTTGTCACTCTTTACGGAGATAGCAGGATGAGGCTTCCCTTGGGAGCCTGTTCCTCAGTCTAATAGACTTCACTGTCAGGAAGCATTTCCTGATTATGCTTTAATCATGGGTGTCAAACTCCTGGTCCCTGGGATGACCTTAGCCTGCATCAATACGAGTGTCTTCTTGCATGCACTGCTTAGAGTCAGCCCTCCCTCTCCCCTTCTGCTTTGGCATTTATTGCAGGCAGCTGTTCCTTGACTTGAACTCTGCTATCCTTAGCACCATTCTTGGAGGCAGCTGCAGATGTAGAGAGCTGGGAGCCCACATCAAGGGCCCGAGCTGCGATCTGCGGCACGCTAGTAACTCGGAGTATGTTTTTAAGAATCTGACCTGCTGGCAAGTAAGCAAACACACGCGTATGCAGCGTTTGTGTGTATCTCCACCTTGGAGAAAGCCAAGTCAAAGGAATCTGTTACAACAGAGCTATCCCCTGACCTAATTACCTTGCTGTCAAACTCTGGAGCATGGATAAGACTCCCGTGTATCCCTGTGATCCGTATAAGCAGGGCTCTCAATTTCCTTAATGCCTCAGTGTTTATGCTAAAGGGGGAGGAAGAGCATCCCAGCAAAGCCCTTCATTGCTGAAGCTGTGGAAATGCCAATTGTGAGGCTCCACAGTGAAGCACCTATGTAGTGTATCCAGTTTGGCAGGAACAGAGGAAAAATATCTGCCTTGCTATCTGTTTAAGTGGTGGGTTTTTTTTTTTTTCCTCCTCTCTTTCCTTGAGCTGATGGTGATTACTGTCAGTTTGCAGCGCCTGGCAGTGAGAGGATGGATAGATTTCCTGGGAAGAGACACATGCCACCCACTATGTCACAGGGCTGGCATGTAGTAGCTTTCTGACTGCACTAGAAGATTTTTTTCCCCCCTAATAGCTGAATGTCAAGTGTGGACTTTAAAACTTCTGCTGCTGTTCACTGTCTTCCGAAATCTCTCCTCTTATTTGCTGCCTCTTGCTGAACCCCCTCAGTTCTTTGCATTTCCTTTCCAGGACAGGATGCGTTGAACAGTTTCAGTGCTGGTGAGCTGACTATATCTTTGATTTATGTCATATCATTTATAAAAACCGGTGTTATTCACCAGTCTGTTCCTAGTACGGTCAGACATTTTGCTTGCTCTCTCCACCGCTTCTGCAGTCTCTGGATAGACCTTGATATATGATATAGACCTTGATATGTATGTCTCTCTACAGAATGTATGTAAATAATTCCAAGGTAGGGGGTGTGTGAAGTGTTTAGGTACTGACCAGCTCAACTGTTGACAACTGCGGTGAGTGTGAACCCCTGACGTCTGAAGTAGCTTCCTTACTGCTTCCCGTGACCTCCCCCTGCAGGACCTCCCACGTCCTCATCCTGTCTCTCTGTCAGCCAGTTTGTGGCCTGGCTCCCCTTGGCTCCTCAGCGCTCTACCACAGTCTTACCTGTGTGTTGTGTCCCCTCCTTGCCTCCCTCAGCTTCCCGTCCTCCTCAGAGCGCCTTGCCCACCTGTCTGCAGCGCTCTGCCCCAGCCAGCGCTCCCACACGGCACTGCCTTTCGTGACTCTAGTCCCTGCATGAAGCGTCTCCCTTCCTTCCCTTTGTTTTCATGGCGTTTGGCTGCGGTGTCTTACTCACCTGGTGCTATCTAAGCGGTGCGGCTGTTGACTGTGAGAGCGTCATTTTTTACCAGCGATTCTCTGGGCAGCCCCTGCTTGTCGCTGTGGCTGCCCGTCCCAGCACATCTGTGCGGGCTGCTGCACGCTGGACTGGATCAGGGAACCAGCGTGGATTAAAGTACCCAGGGTGGACAGGAAAGCTGCTTAACTCAGTGATTTGCCCAAAGAAATACTCAAAAACTGCAGTTTAAGGTGAAGGGCACTTTGATAGACCTTTGACTAACAACCTCCAGGTTTAGGAGTCCCTTGTTTTAATGCAGACTTGCTGCCTCCCACCCTTCAAACCCTCCTGCTGGGCCAACAACAACAACAGGTCTCCTTAGGACCAGATACCAGCCTAAAATACTGAAAAATCTGGATGTTTCTCCCCCCATCCTGCCGTAAGCCGTGTTGAACCTGTCCCATGTCTCCCGAGTCACCCCATTTTGGTGAGGGGTTCCCTGTCCGGTCACATCTTTTCATGCTCTTCCATTCTGTTTTCTCGCACCCTTCCCTGCCCTTGCTCGTTTGTGTGCTTCCGACTCCATGCTATCCTGGGTTTAATTTTTGTTTAAGATCTCGGCTGCTTTAATGACAGCGGGAACTGAAGGCTGTTCGCTGTGGGGGCTGTGGTGCGCGGCTGTGCTCGAGGTAATGAGACTTGATGAAAACCTCTTGTTACTGTGGCAAGATTTCTCCTTCTCTATATTTAATGGGGGGGCAGGGGGAAAGAAAGGAAAAGTGACAGACCCTGCTGGGTATGTTAATATATTTTTAATGGCTTGCATGTGGCTAGCTGAAGACTTATTTGTCCGGCCTGAGAGAAGCGGAGCCGCGTGTTGTTCCTGGGCACCTTTGCCCAAGCTTAGCCAGGAGTTGCAGTGAGGGAGAGAGAGAGCGTTGCATGGAAATTTCATAGAAATCCCGATGATATAAATGAAATCTAAGAGAGAGAGAAAAAAAAATGAGAGAGATGGAGGGGGGTTGGCAGGAGAGGAAGAAGATTGGATCCCAGATACCTCTTCCCCTCCCCCTCCCCAAATCTTTCTCTTTTTCTGGAATATTCCACCGTCTGTGATCATCAAGAGAGCTACTGTCTCAGGCTGTGGTATTTCTACCAGTGCTGAGAGGAGAGATTTTTCTAAAATAATTGCTGTATTTCTGAGGAGAAACAAAGGGGTTTGCACTCCAGCTGAGAGCTGGGAGAGGGCAGGGGCTGGTAGGAGTTAATGGGGGCTGGACAGGGCAGGGAGCCGCTGTTTGGGCAGCAGGCTGGCCTGGGCATTTTTGTCTTCTCAGCTTAATATGCTATTTAGACTGCAAGCAGGATGAGTCTAGTGGTCTGAGCCTGTTCCCTGGGCTCCTTTTCAGAATTTATTTTATTTTTTGTTGCTGTTCTGCCTCAGGCCCGTGCAGGGCACCAAGCACGCTGGAGCAGCGGGGCCCGGGGTCGAGCAGCGAGGGGCCGGGGCAGAGCTGTGCGTGAGCGCCGGGAGCGTTAGTGCTGCGTAACCCAGGAGGGCGAGAGCGCCAGCAGCGGAGGGGGCTGCGTGTGCGGAGGGTTGAGATGGAGCATCCTGCCCCCCAGCCTAAGGCAGTCACGGGGGTCTTGGGGGAGCAATGGGGTTTCTCTGGTGCGCTTGCAAAATCCCATCTAGGGGCGATGCAGCCCTAGGGCAGAGAGTACAAAAATCAGGTGTGCTCTGAAAATAGCCCTTTCCCAGGTGCAAGCAACTTGTTCTTCCTTAGGAAAGGGCTAGTGTTGCAGCTCAGTATTTTCATTGTTCAGCGACACGCTGAGCTGTCTTGGTCACCTTAAAGGAAGCCTGTCTGCCTGATCCTGAGCCCCAGCAATTTGGGGTGCCCCTTCCTCCAAGGGAGGAAGTAAAGGCATGAGAGGCACTTGCCAGCAAAGGTCAGGAAAACCTGTCAGCAGCTGCAGGGACGAGGGCACCCTCGGATGAGAGGGGTTAAGGAGTTCCTTAGCCAAGTCTCCTGCCCAGCTTCGGGACTTGTATGTGCGAGTGTTTCCTCACTGCCCATATTGGTTTCTTGTTCCTTCAAGAAACTGTGGTGCCGTGAAATACCTTGCTCTTGATGAATGGCCCTTCCCGGTGGCAACATCTCTGGTTGCTCCAGAGGCACCCAGGGTCAAAGCTGTATTTTTGTCATCTTTGGAAAATTAAAGGTTTGACTATCTGTGTAATTTTGGTGCCAGGGAATAGTGCTAGACTGGCAACTCCAGGGACATCCTCTGTAGCCTGCCCCTGCCAACGTGCCAGGTTTTTGACTCCGAGCCAGACTGTCCCCTCTGATTTTAAGTAGCACAGAAACAGTTTGTGGGAGATTTCTCTGCGGATAGTGTAGATTTCTCTGCCTTGCAGAAGGCTGGGAGCACATATGGCGAGCTGCCGTAGCTGACTGAGGGGATGGCAACTTGTTAGCCCACAGTTGCTCCATTCCTCTGCTGATCTGACCATACCCTTATTTAGACTTAAATTAGCTTTCATCTGATTTAGTGAAAATCACTTTAGTAGTGAAGTAGGCAAATCCTTTATACATTCTGTATAAATCTGCCTGTGCAGGGCTTTAATCCATTTTACCCACCCACTTAGAGTATTTGTGCTTGACTTTTCAGTGTGTCCCCAAGCAGGCAAGCCCTAGTTCTCAGTGAACGTCCACTGCTTTCTTAACCCAGTTTTCCAGCTGGGCTGGAGTTGCTGACGGCATCATAACTTATCCAAGAGCATGAGTGAATGTGAATTGGCACAAAATCAAAACCAGAGACCCACCAGGCTCCCTGTCCTGGAAATTCTGGATTGTTGAAGCCCTGCATTTCTTGAGTGGCCAACAATAATAGTCAGCTAATATAGTCATAGCTCTTTTTCTTTTTTTGTAGTTAGGCAGCTTCTATTGATAGTATGGTTATAAAGCAATGTTTGTTTGTTTGTTTGTTTGAAGTTGCCTTGAGCACATGTTCTAACGTCCAGATTAGTTTTAAGGATGATCCATAAAGAACATTCGGTTTTCACTGACTTGTACCAGTTTCTCCCTTCCCTCCCGAATAGATTATGAAATGGTACTGTCATCAGGCCTGATATATCTAAGCCTAAAATAAACAGTAATGTGCGCGCACTCTCTCTCTCTTTTTCTATTTTTAATTATTTTTGGCTTTGTTAGAGAGCTGCTGGTGAGGTATAACGGATGGCTTCTATGAGCTCTAATACTTTAATTGTAGGTATGAGAGTGTTGAGTCTACTGGCTGTCTTCAGATTAAAACAATTGAATAAATAAAACTCTTTATATAGAAAGTGATAAAAGCAAGTAAAGACCAACCAGAATTTGACATAGGCTGAATAAAATACCACTCTCTCTTAACATCACAGCATTCGGTTTCTCAGTACATAAGAGGACATTGTTTTCTTGGTCCTCTGATTGTCATAGTCTTTCAGCCAGGACTTTCATCACCAGCCTTTTATTGCTAGTCAGGAAAGAGGGTTAGGGTAAAGGGAACGGACAAGACTTTTTTTCCCCCCAAGTTAGTCTGTAATTACTATTAAAAATAAATAAAGTTGTATGGACCCCTCTCCTATTTTTAAATTATATTCTTAGTTTAAGGTCACCTTTAGCAATCTTTGCAGCAAGCAATTCACCGTAGCAGCCCGTGTGCTATGATACACTGCTTGTTTGTAGGCTTAGCATCAACTTTACTGGCATAGAAACTGAGCAAATGTTTCTCCCTTTCTAGCTATTTGCTAGGGCAGAGCTGCAGACAGTGATTTGATTTCTGTAAGGGGAAATCATTGAGGCGGTTCTGAGAAGCCCGCAGAGCATCCTGCTGATGTTGCACGGAGGTTAAGGACGGCATGGCATTTTTGGGAAGGGTGTCTGTGGTGTCCACTTCTCCCTTGCAGAGAGAGGGAGCACAGCGGCCTGGAAGGAGGCAGCTGAGATGGGTGTCTGTTGCGGTCCAACAGCAGGGTCTCAGTGAAGTTCTCATGAGGATTTAATTATTAATTTAATAATCCTTCCTCCCTGGCTGCTCATGCACCAATTCTGGCGCTCCCGTTGGCCCTTCCCCCTTTGCGTGCCTCTGAAGTGCCATTGAGTGGCGCGAGGAATTGCAGCCCAGGAATTGCATCCAAGAGCTCGTGGTGGTGGTGGCTGCTGCTGCTAAATCAGCCAGCTGAGCACCTGCTGTCTCCCTGCTAACAGAACTGAGCAGCCAGCTATTTGTTGTTAAAGTGACATTGTCAAAATAAAAATCATATTTTAAGCCATCTCCTCCTTGCATTCCTGCATATTGCGCTGGGCTATGTTAAAACTAAATGAAATTTAAGAAACCACAATGGTATCTTGCTTGTAGCCGGAGGGGATGGCCTCAAGCATCAGGTATGAATTACCTATGTGCCCTGCAAACACAGCTTTGAATCCCAGCAGGCTGAGGCTGGGCTTAGCCCTGCGTGCCCAGGCCGATAAATTGCCTTCCATGCAGCTTATGCTGCGGGGCGCTCTCACATGTGACCTTATTAAAACTGGGAGCTCTCTATGGATCTTAGCGATCCCTCGGCTGTTTCCCCTAAGCAGAGGGGCGGGTGTTGCTGCAGTGTCCTTGGCAAAATCTCTTCCTGCCCCCACATCTCTGCCGAGAGGGGCACATGCTGGCCGTTTCGCTCTCCCCAGCCTTGGGCAGGGTTGCAGCACGTTGCAGGGTGACTAAATGTTGCTGCATGTGGGGGGCGTCAAAAGCACGGATCAGCCTCCTCCTGAGGCAAGGGCTAAGGCTCCTAGCAGGGAAGCTCTTCCCAGGAACAGGTCATCGTTGTGTACTCTACTTGATTATGCTGTTTTGCTGATCAGATTCCTTTTTTTAAAGACCCCCAAAATAAAATCACAGCCTTTTCTAGCCTGATGCTGCTAGACCATATCATAACCTCAGCCTGTTTCCTTCCCTCCTCCTGACTGATTTTTTTCCTGTCTGTATTGCCTTCAGAGCCTTTTCCTCTCTGCCTTCTCTTTAACTTCCTCTCCCTATCCTCTGTATGCTTGGCCACAAGTCAGCATCAAAATGTCTGTGTGCTCAGATGGGAGGTTTGGACTGCTATGAAATATTAAATACGTGGAGCACAAAACCGATTTGCCACGGGCATCAGGGAAGAGAAGGGAATGACCCAGCATCTGAGGACGAGGCTGAAGTTAGAGCTGCTCTTTTCTGCCCTGCCTCCCAGCCTGCTGGTGGAGTTGGAGAGTTTTGCCAGTGTCTGCTCCTGTTTGATGACCATTTCCCTCTTCTTTCTCCTGGCCTTTCTCTTTTCACCCCTTTTCAAGAGCATCCCAGGCTCCATGTAAGTGAATGGTAGATCTTTGTACCCAACCTCGGCTCTTCTTTTGTCACGAGGAAGTGCCCGACACTGTGGTCAGGGCACTGTGCCTGGGGTAGACGCTCAGTTCGGAGGCTCTGCTGTCTGTCAGAGGGTGCAGCCTCCACAGGGATGGAGGTGCTTGGACCTGCGGAGAGCAGGAGGGGCTGCCCCAGGGTAGGAAAGTGAAATTGGGTTTCCCTGGGGAACAGAGGGAAAGCGCTAGTAAAAGATCGATTTCCAATATTTTGGAATATTAGCTTTGGGGAACTCTACGGAGAAGCATTGGAGCCGCTGATCCACAGATTGCTGTAGCTTGGCATAGTCTTGTTTCACATTACAATGATTTTCAGCAAACTACCATGCGCGCGCGTGTGTTAATGAAGGCTTTGATTCAGTGCAAGCTGTTATTACTGGACCGTGCTTTCTGGGTCTCTTTCACAAGCAAATGAATTTTTCCTGTGTCCTGCCACTCCGAATGCGCATACATGCACATGTGTGTGCACTCTGGGATCTTTCAGGATGGAAGGTGCAGTGGGAATGTAAAAAACTGTAATTATGTGCAGTGTTCATTTCTATTTTTGCTCTGCAGTCAGTTTGGCAAGTGGAACTCTGTGTGTCTGGGCAGTTCCATATCTGAGCTGATATATTCGCCAGTGCTTTTTTGCATTGTGATTTACAGTACTGCAATTGAAACCTTCAGGATTACTTAAAGATGGAAGGAGAGCGTGCCTCCATCGAGCTCTGCAAAGGCCATTTCTTCTAGGGCAAAATAATGGGCCTAAATGACTCGACAGTGCCCCTTTTAAGTCCCCGGCTTGTTTCCCGAGGGGGCGGGGGCGAGGAGGTAATGTGCAGGTCTTACAGGAATAAAGGCAGTGTTTTGTGCTCCCCTGCGGCTCTGCAGCAGTAGCTCCCTGACTGACCCTGTTAGCGGAGGCGCTCTGTCATTGCTGGCGAGTCAGGTGTGCAGCCGGAGAAGGCAGCGCAACAAACACCGGGAAGTTAGGGGTGGCCGGGAGGATACGGCGGGGACTGCCAAGTGGGAAGGGATAAAAGGCTGGAGGGAGGAAAAGATCCTCCTGTACAGTAACAGGGGTAAAAATACCCAAGTCCTTTCTTCTCTTCAGCTTCCTTTGAAGCTGCAGCCTTGGGAATTACAGGTCCGGAGAATTCTAATGCAGGCAAGCTCGTGCACCGCCGTGGAAAGTGTGTGCGAGGTGGGTGCCTTTCCCTGCCAACTGCTCCTGAGCCAGGGCTCCAGCATGGTTCCTGTGGGAGATGCACTCAGAGATGAGATGTAAAGCCAAGGCCGTGATTGATTGTTGAAGATCCCAGTGCACTTTTCAGGAGATCAGGGGACAATAACCTCGGTGTCCTGGCCGGGTTCCAGTTCAGTACTTTCTGCCCCACTAAAATTTCCCCCTCCCGTCCCCCTGCAGTTGATGTTGGAGAAGTTACTGTTCACTTCCTCCCCTGGCAACCCACAGGTAATGTGCTGGCACACAAGCCCTGCTTTATTTCATCCTGGCCATGAGGGAGTGATCCCTGCGATTCGGGGTCTCTGGGCTCAAAGAAGTGCTATGGAAACAGAGAGATGCTTGGAATATACACACGTACACAAAAGCACAGTCGGTTACTGTTCCCTTCAGCTGCTGCTTCAGAGCAGGTAAACACTCCTTTTCAGCCGAATCTCCTGGCTAATTCCAAATCATAACTGTGTGTGTGTCTCTGCTGTGTGTGTGTGTGTGCACGTCTGTCTCCATTCCCCCCTCCTTTGCGTCTTGGAACAAGAAGAATGTGTCAAGCCCTCTGGCTGGAATCCAGGACTCTCCGTGGAACTATAAATCGACCCGTCAGGGAGGGGGAAAGAGATTAACGTTGGCCGTCTTCATTAGTGAGTCCCCAGAGGAACCTGGGTCTGCCATGAGCCGTGAATGAGACCAGCTGAGAGAGAGGGGGGAAGTTTGCGGTTTTTATCACCGCCTCCAGAGACCCCGACGAGTGGAGGAAGAGAGTGTGGTAGGGACGAGAGGATGTAAAATGAAGGAAGCTGGAGCTTTCCAGCACGTCGCTCGCTCCCTCATTGGCGGGTAGGGTGGCTGGATGCCGATCTGCCGCGCCAATCCCTGACCCGGGAGCCCATGTGTGTGGCTGGAGTACTTGGCATGCTAATTGGGAGCAGAGAGGAGCGAGCCCAGTGGCAGTGCAGTGCCCTGCCATGCTAAACAAGTGCTGGTAATTGCATTCAAGGTACTTTCATTATGTCAGATTTTTCACAGAACCAGAAAAGTGCATTTATCACAAGCAGCAGAATTCGTCCTGGGCATTGCTCGGGGGTATGTGTGCTTATTGCCCCCCTCCTCTACCTCCCTGAAAGAGGAAAGTAATTCTTTGCTGTGTTTTATTCTCATTTGCCCAGCGATTTTTACAGATCGTTTCTGTGGGCTTCAAATGTCACTTGCTTTCATCCTCCCTCTGTTTATTGTGCGTGTTTGCACTGCAGTCTTGCAAGCGCACGCATGCACTAGCACACACACACGTTAATTGCTGTTTTCCAAGGCAAACGGCGGCCTGGAGGTTGCAACTGTGGTGGATAACGTCTCAGGCTCCCTTGTGAAGTCCCTGGTAGGCTGGGTTGGGGTGCTGCTCCTACCAGTAAAATCTGGTTTAAGCTGGTCGTCGTCTCCCCCTCCCCGCGTCTTGCAGTGAGTGACGCAGGCTCGACAGCTCCTGACAGCAATGCTCTTTATTCACGGAGCAACCGTCGCGCGCATCGTGGCCATGCCCTCGTGGCAGTGCACGCGTCAGGCCTGGGAGAGGGAGGCTGCTCCTGCCGCGTTGTCCTTTCACCTCTGCGTTGCGACAAGAGAACCAGTTAGGGTCAGCCGGGGCAGTGGCTCCTACTGATGGGCACGCAGACCTGGCTGAGATGTGAACTGGGCCATCCTAGGTCCTCCTGCACTGCTGGGCAGAGCATTGCCCAGGAGAGCACAGGGAGCTCCTGGCAGTGCTTGCAGCGTGCGCGGTCGTGTCATGCGCTCGGCCGCTCCGGTTCCAGAGGTGCCGGAGGCCCTTGCAGGCAGTTGATGTTCCCCGTCGGCCTGACCCAGGGCTTTGCTAAAACTGCCCTTGTCCTCTCTTGCCACCTCACCATTGTGTTTTGTCCTGCTGTTTTCCCCTGCCCTCAATATGAGCACGGCTTCCATGCCCGCTCTACCCTGAGATCGCCGGTCCTCGTCCTTGAACCCTAGCGCAAGGGTTTTCCAACCCCACTGCCAAGTAGACACTTCTGCTGTGCAATCCTTCAGCGTCTTGAGATCACCTTCTACCAGCACTTGCAACACAATTGCGCCTTGTAGTCTTAGGCATTTACTAAATTAAATTATTAAATTATTTTTAAATTAATTACTAAATGAATTTACTAAATGTTGTTCCTTCCTTCTAACTAAAGGTAATAATCCCTGTTTTCTGGTATGATACATTTTTTATTGTTTTCTGTTGTAAAGAGAAATCCATAGTAGGCAGAATTGAACAAATCCAAGGGGTAATATTGGGAGCATGAAAGTGGGCAGAAAGCGAACAGAAACTGGAGGGAAAGAAGCGGCTGTTTAAAATCCTTACTTGAAACAGGAGCCTAACTGGTATAGGAAGTGCCACTGCCAGGTGAGTCAGCCGCACAGCTGGTGTAAAAACCGGGAATTCTGCCTCCTAGTTCACATTTACACCTGCTAACTGAGGAGCACTCAGTGATGTTTTGAAATACCATAGAAGGGAAGAAGTAAACAGCGAAGAGCAGAAGAGTAACTGCGCCGTGGTGCGGTGACACAGCCCCAGCTCTGGTGTCACTAATGAACAAGCTGATGGATGAGTTATTAACTCCACAGTCCGGAGGGAAGAGACCATTTTCACCCATACCGTCTTAATGGACAGCGCCGTCACCCGCAGAGGTGAAAGCAGCCTCTCGTCTAGCACCTGCCTGTGCTTTGGAGCCTCGGAGCCCTCTTTGCTCGCCCCGTGGCTGAGGCAGCTGCCCCGGGGTGTGAGGTGACCCGCTGGTGGCCAGGCTGGAGGTCTCTGTTCCCGGGGGCCGTTGGTCCCGTGGGAGGATGGAGGAGGGCTGCAGCCTGCTGTGGGGAGGAGGGCTGCGGAGGATTAGAGCAGCTGCCGAGGGACTCCTCCAGTGAAGCCTGAAATCAGATTGTTTGACAAACATCATGTTAGAAGCACCTGGCTGGTTCTGTTTGCCCCACAGCTCCCTACCTCAGAGAGAAAACGCGTCTTTCCAGTGCTCCAGAAGCTGCTCCTGCTTCCCCCTTACCCTGGCTCTGCCTGCGGGCAGGCTGCTCGCGCGCGGCCCTGCCCCTGCGCCAGCACGGGGGGCTGGGGGAGGCCGTGGGCGCCCCTCGTCCCGGCACCATCCCCCTGCTGCTGAGAGCGCGCGAGCAAGCGTGTGCAGAGGTGGGTTTGTTTGGTGTGATTTTTATTTTATTTTTTTCAGCTCTGATTTTTGTTCTGCCTCATTTGCATATCATTTTTCCCCCAAGCCTCTGCATCTCCTTTCTTCCTCCTTTTTTTTTCCTTTTTTTTTTCTAATTCTCTTCTATCTGCTGCAGATTGCTCCCTAACTCTCAAATATCCCTCCCCCGCCTCGCTCCCCCCCCCCCCACTGCATTTTTCTTTCATCCTTTGTTCCTGATTGCTTGTGCCCGGGAGTGAGGAAAGGGAAAGGGAAGGATACCATCTCTCTGTGAAATGCGGAGCGAGAGGAAGGCAGGCAGGCAAAGTTGCCAGCCTGGCAGAGCGGGATGGCATCCATCCCCGGCACGCGCGGGCTTCTCCCCTCCATCGTGCTCGCCAGGGGCCGCTGGCCCTGGCAGCCCTGCACGGGACTCGCTGCATGCTGTTGCTCTGGGTGTCTGCTGCCCGCCCTGGGGGAACGAACCAGGGCATCGGAGGCGAAGCAAAGCCGCTCGCTGCGCTGCACCGGCCTCGAGCACTGACTGCATCCGCGTGTGGTGCCCTGCCCGGCCTGGTCCCGCTGCAAGTCTGCTGGGTGTCTCGCGCTCAGGGCTGTAGGTCATCGTCTGAAATGTGAGCATCACGTCTTCACTTTCCTTGCATCTCCTCTCCCCCTGCATCAATGGTGCTGCCATAATCTCTCAAAATCAACAGGCCATTACAGCCTGATGTAACTCAATGACTACTTTGAGACTGAAATCCTGCAGGGTGCTTAAAATTTCTAATGTAGAGACATGGTGCTGGCCTGTCTTCCCCCTCCACCTTATTTCCTGGCTTCTAGTGAAGAGTCCATGTGTCTGTGTGTACTGTATTTTAGTGGAGTGGACTGCTCACCCTGAGCCACCTTTTTATTCTCTCTCAGTTTCTCTGTTTACGATTTTTATTCTGGGAGCTGATGCCTTTTCCCCCTGCCTCAACCTTCTCCCTTTTCTCCATTAGTACTCTGAGTGATGACTGTCAGCCCTCGCCTTGGGAGAGCGGAGGTCGCGGCGGAGGATAGCTCTGTCCTCCGTGTCTTTTTGCCCTCTGTTCCCTCAGCCTTGTGGCTCAGCGTGGCCCTTGCCTGTGGAACAGCAAGGGACAGCCTGTGCTGTTGCTGATCAGAGCCTGGGGGTGAGCAGTTCAGGTGAGCATGGGCCATGCTGGGCTTTTTGCGTACCAGAATCTCTGCTGTGCGCCTTATTTCCCTAGCAAAGCTTATCTTAGATATAGCTTTATACTTCGATCTTTCTTCTTGATCCCTTCCCCCAGGTTTTTGTTCTAAGCTATGTTTCTGCCCGAGAGGACTGCGATCTGAAAGTGTGATAGGGAAGGGGTATCAGCTCTTCTGATATTTGCAGATTAATCTTATTTCTCATAGGACCCTTCTGCTTCTCAGACTTAGGTTGCAGGTAGATGCAAGGGGGTGGCCCCAACTTTGATGTCAGATCCTACAGAAGGGGATTTCTTGTGCTTGTTTTGGGAGTGTAGGGTAAGTGTGGACGATGGACAAAACTGAACAAGATGCTTATGCAGTGCACGTGGTGTCTTGGGACACAGAGGCAACGGTTGGCTTTGCCATCTGTGGTTAGATATGTGGGATGTTGCTATCTTCGTTCCCTCCAGGTACAGCTTCTCCTTCCCTTCTGCGGTTCATGAGCACATCAGCAACATCTGCTTGTCAGTGACTGCAGGCAGTGACCAGTGCAGAAGAGCTGCTCTGGCTGCATGGATTTCATTAGCCTTCAAAAAGAGATTAGCAATTAGCAGAGTCTCTTTCTTGTTCTGCCTCCAGGCCTAACCTGGTGCTCTCCTTTATGGCTAGAATAAAAATAGCAGGTTAGCGATAATCTCTTGTTCAAAGGAACTATTTATGGTCCTTAACCAGTGACAAAATGTACGTTTTGAGCAGGTAGTTCGTTGTCCAAGACCTTTCCCGTGAAGGGCTCCTTGCCTGGCACAGCATCGCTGCAGGGCGCGCGCTTGGCTTCGTGTGCGCCGTAGCACAGGCTGCCGCTCGTCCCAGCCTGGCTCCTCTCCCCGCTCTGGCCCTGGAGCTGGGACCAAGGGTCCGTGGGAAAGCGAACAACAACAACTGCACTGTGGGGACTCTGGAGCAACGGGCCTGAGGGAGAAACCGCTTCTTTACTTCTTTGTCAGTTGGCTCCCTTATGCCTTGACACGTGCGGGTCTATACTAGTTTATAACCGATTTCCTTTCTGATGTCACCATGGATGTTTTCATTATCCTTAGGAAAGTCTAATTATATTAAGATATTGGCCAGTTTTTCTCCAGACTGTGTAATTTTATCCCTCTGTGCATTTATGTCATGCGGCTGCAGAGGCTGTGATTTTTGTACGGCAGCTCCTTGAGCAGTGTAGCCAGTGCCTGCATTTAATAAACTTCACTTGTTCTCAGTATCTTAAGCAGTCAGGGAACCTCCTGCTGGAACTGCAGATACTGGAGGTGAAAATGAGGGACCTCTCTGCTCATGCTAATCCTTCCACCAGCCAGCGTATTTTGTAGTTTGTTGTCCACTGGTTCCAGACAAAACATACAGCTGCTTGAGCTTCCCCTCTCCTTTCCTTTCTGTCCTCTTTATTCCCCTATGTTGCACTTGCGTAGAACAGGTCAGTTCTTCTCTGACTTGCTCTGAAATCCGTCTTCTGGTGCAAAGAGCTCCTGTTTAGCTGTGTGCCTCTGGAAAAGACTTCTTCACCAAATCTGTTTTGTTGATTTTTACATTTCTCATTCTATCTGAAAACTCTGTCTTCCCATTCTTGTCCCTCTCAGCTTTTCTCTTCTTCCATTGTAGATATGAGTGCTTGAGTTGGTTGTGAATTTTGATTAAGCATTTTCTTTCCTTGGAGAATGTTGGTTTAAAACAGTAATAAGTGTCTGTCTTAAACACAACATTTCAGGAAAGTATTTTGGAGAAAGGAATGTTTTGTTGTCCAGCTGCCCAGAATATCCCTTAGCCTGCTGATTTACAGACACTCCTAATTTAAAAGCAAGGGTTTGAACCCGAGGTTGCTGTCAGAGCATTTTTTTTCTTTCTTTCTTTTTTTTTTCCTGAGGTTATTCCAGCATGAAACAAATACTGCTTCCCAGCCACTGTTCACCTGGACTTAATGCAAAGGGAAGGAGTATCAGCGGCAGTGTAAGGTGGCTTTGTCCCTACAGCCCTTCTGCAAGGAGAGAGAGGCCAAATGACCCTGCTCATAGTTAGGGCAGCAAAGGGAGAAGGGGGAAAGGCTCTTGAGTTTGAAGGGGTTTTGATTTGTTTCTTTTCCTAAAGCTCTGAAGGGATGTGTGATCTACTGCATCATAATTAAGACAAATTCTTGCATGAGTTTAGCTGTGGAAGTCGGCGTGTGTGATACCCTTTTCCTGCGGAAAGCCTTCGAAAGGCACAGGGGGGTGCAAGGACGGGGCTGGATAACAAGTTATGATGCAAGCACTAGTGTTTAAAAAAAATCCTTGTAGATATGATACACCGGCCAATAATCCTTTATGAAGCAGCGGGTTAGTACTCAGTTGTACTTGTGGTGCCATAGGTGCAGTGTCATTTACAGCATGTGCAAGCTGAGGAAGGCAGGCAAAGCTCAGCAAACCGCCGAAGGGGACGCGCTGGACTAGGATTTGGTATGCCATGGTCCAGACCCTTTCCTGCCTCTGGTAAGTTATTCAGCTTTCGGCATCTCCAGAAGGATGTGCCAGAGGGCTTCCATTGGAAACCTTGGCCTCGAAAGCATGTCTAAGAGAATGCCAGGAGTCAGTCCTGATCCCCTTTGGAAGAGAGGGAGAAGATGTGGAAGCGCGTGGGCAGAGCACCCGTGGGGAGAGTTGCCAGCCAAGGCACCACAACTCTCTGAGGCAGAACCAGGAGGCATCCAGCAAAATGGTCAGAGAGCAGACTGGAAATGAAGATGTGCTCTTCCTGCTGGTGCATCTTCTGCCCCATGGATTGCGCTGCCGTGGGGATTTATCAGCCCAGGGTATAAATGTGTTCAGTTGGAATTAGGTGTGTGGAGAATAGATGCACTGATGCCTGTTGAATGCAATGGTCTGGATTTATATTTCCTCTGGCTGAGGAAATCCCTAAACTACTAAAAGCTGGGAGAGGATGTCAGGGGCATGTTTGCTTCTGGCAGCTGTCAGCAGTGGGATTTGGACTTCGGTGGACGTCTGGTCTGATCCGGGATGGTTGCCTCTAAGCTAGCTTGTGGAGACCAGTTGACTAACCTGGGGGAAGGGAAGCAGATGCAGAAATCGGAATGGTTTGCATTTAATCTGTGCTGCTCACGAGGCAGAGTTGAAATGTAGGAAATGTGTCAGGGTTTGAGTTGTGACTCAAGCCCCTATAACCCTTGTTGTGGGATAACACAACACCAAGCATTTCTCTGTGGTTGGTTGAAGGAGGTATAAATCATCACTGCTGCCAAATAGGATGGTCCCAATTGCCTCTCACATTGGCATCGTGAGGGCATTGCTGAAAACTTACCTAGCAAAAAGATAAATTTTCATCCAGATCTTGACAGGGAAATATGGGAGGGAGAGGACGAGGCTGGAGGGCTCGAGTTTCCCTTTCCGCAGCGGTAAGGGCTCGGACTGTCTCCATGTGTTACCAGACAGCTCCTTTTCCGTTTACCTAGGTAGCTCGTCTGCCTCTGCCCTCTGCCCTCCTCCGTTATTCCCATTTAACAGCATTTCCCAGCTTGGCGAGGGTGTGAGGAGGGTATCGCAGGCTGTGATGAGACACAGCGCCTGCGTGTGCAGCGCGTGCACGCCGTGTCTGCGAGAGCGACACCCGCGCCACCAGCTCCTCTGGGCGCTTACAGCTGCAGTAGCAACATTTTTTTTTGCACACATGGACAATCAGCATCATGGGCTGTAATATCAGTGTTAATTCTTTTCGCTTTTTGTGTGTATAAATGGTGGGATATCTGGCTGGACTGCCAGAAGGTTCAGCCTTGCTTGAGAAGTAACCCGCAAGTCACCAGAGTACAGTAGGCTTGGGAATGGGAAGGTGCAGACTTGCCTCTCATGGAAGTCTGAGAAAGGAAATGCAGAAGTGCAGAAGAGGAAAGATGCTCCTCTGGGGTGGGATATGAAAGGATTAATTTGGGGCAGAGACTGGAGCTGAGAAACTGGGAGTCGTAGAACAGAGTGGAGTTAGAGATTTGGGGGACAGAATGAATTGCTGAGCAGGGGAGGGACAGATGGAGAGAGATCTTGGAGAAGGGCCCAAAATTGCCCTATTCAGTACGTTTGGGAGAGTCATCGCGCCTCTCATTACACATATGTTTTGGGAATGATCCAGGGGAGGTTTCAACAGAATCATAATCTCAGTTTTTTTTAAAAAAGAAAAACCCCAAACAAAACCAGACTCATTATTTTGGGGTCATTTTTATCATCACTGATTAGTTTTTAAATGGAAAAATCTGTTGACTGTTAATACCTCTTAGTTTTCTTGCACTTCCATTTTAAGAGGGAATTGTTGCCAGGCTCTGGATCAAGCTTAAACAGGAGTTTCACATAGATTCAGGACAGATGTAGAGGTAACCTAGGAAAAGTGGAACGGCAGGAAATTATGTTGGTCAAAACTGATACGCTCAGCACAGCCAAGGCTCATGAGCTAGTGAACCTTTTTTAATAGCACATGTTGCCCCTGTGCCATAGACTGTTATTTTTTTTTCCAGGGAACAGATGGAAAAAAAAAATCTCTTGGGATGGGATATATCTCCTGTGCCTGGAGAGAAGCTTGTGTGTGCTCAGGAGAAAGGAGAGTAACACCTCTTGCTCTGCATATGTTTGGGTTAGCAGGAAAGCTCCTTGAGGATCCGGGCTATATTGGATCCTTGTTTGTCTAAGGTGCTTTGGGATGCTGAGGTCAGAAGAGCTTCCTCTGTTGCAGTGGGGATCTGTTATAATAACTGCTGTTTCTGCTGTTACAGGCCACACAACGATGAGATATTTATTAGGCTAATGAGCAAATTATAATTCAAAGCTGCAGGATGAGCAAAAAAAGAAATCTATGTTAGCTCCCAACTGGTAATGGTTATAGTATCAGAGTCACAGAATTCTTGAATTTTAAAGTTTTCCCCAGTGACCAGCCCTTGGATGAGATGCAGATATATATGAGTATGCTGTTATATTCTTACACTTATAAATGTACGTGTGCACTGTGGTCATGAGAAAGAGAATGAGGGAAAAAGCAACCATAGCTCATTTCCTGCCTTTTAGTATGTGAATTCTCATTCATAGAGCACACAGACGGGATATTTTTGTACAGCACTTACAAGTTTTTTTTTTTCTTTCTTTTCTTTTTTTTTCCACTCAAAGAAAATGCAGGAAACTTTTGCCATGCGTTGAAATACAGCTGTGTTTCGTTTGCACCGTGACGCTGAGTGGGTATTAGGACGTGACATGCCTAGTGTACCTGTTTTGCATCACCTCCATACACCGAGGGTTTTTGGTTTTTGTATAAACTCAATTGACCTGCTGTCCAAAGTTTTGGATTATGCCTTGTCTGGGCTACAGGCAGTTGGTGGCCTCAAGGTGAAACACTCTTTAATCATTTAGACTCGAAGGCCTGAGTTCTGGAATCTTGCAAATATATTAACATGCTTTTGATAAATAAAAACTTTGAGTGCTTTCTTTTGTTTGTTTGTTTGCTTTCCTTTTTTTTTCTCCCTTGGAGAACCCTTGACACACGATTTCATTGTAAGTTGGTTGTTAGGGCTGAGAATTTGCGACGGACTCCCTCTCCCTACCCCAAAACAAACAAATAAGTAGAACCATATGTAGTTGACTTCATGCTCCAAATAGCCTCTTAGGCTACTTCCTTACGAAATCAGCAGCTTTTTTTGTGTTGTTTTCTTGAGACAAGCCAGACCACTCTAGGCTGCATAGAGAAGGAAGATGTTTGCCCTGGTGATGACTCTGAAGTCAGCCATGGGCTCTATCCAAAATACCATTTTCCTACAGCTCAAGTCACCACAAAATACCCTTCTAGCCAAGCTCCTTGTCTGAAATAAGCTGCTATAGCAAAGATAGCAAAGAGGCTTTAAAGAGGTTCCTTGGGTTTTTTTGGTTTTTCTTTTGACAAGTTGAAACATTCAGTCATCTTTTAAAGCAATGCAAAGCCAACAGACATTCTTCTCTCAGTAGCTGTTTCTGGTTTAGACTCAGTATAAATCTTTTTTGATTGTGCAATCTGGTTCTAGACTCTGAAGCAGCCCAAATATGGTGCCAAGTGATTTTTAACTCGGTGTTTTAATCTGGGCGTCACTACCAACTTTCCACATCTTACCAAAATCACCTAAATTTATGCCTTACTTCTTTTTTCCCTGAAACCAGGGTAGTTCCTAGCAAACTTTCTAAAGAGGGTGCACCAGGTCCTAATGTTAGGGAAGTAGGGAATCACCTTGTGAGCCAGCATGAGGAGAAGATGAAGTGACAGTAAGGGACAAGTAACGGAGGAACGTCAGCTGGGGATGCTGTGGAGGGACCACGGTGGGAGCTGGAGGGGGTGTGCAAGGTTTTATGAAAAGGGGCAAGAGGGAAAGAGATGCTGCAGATCAAAGAGGAAGAGGGAACGTGTGCAAAAGAAAGCAGCAGTTGAGAGAAAAGTAGCATGAGTTGAGGAGCTGGAAGAAAGAAAAAGGAGAAAGTAAGGAAAAATGTAAGTTAAGGTCAATTAGCTTTGATCACATGAATTTTACTTTTGGGGCATTAGCCTACATCTCTAAACTTGGGGCAAAATGATTTATTTTTTAATGTCTGAATGTTACTACACTCTTTTTTTTTTTTTTTTTTTTTTTTTTTGAGTAAGAAGATGTCTAAAAATTGCTCCTAAGGTTATACTGCCCCAGCTTCCTGATAGCAATCTTCTTTCTCTAGGATGTAGCCACTTGAATTTTAGAAAGTGTTGATAACTGGACATGTCCCTTTGCCAGGATTTGCCATGGTGACTCTAACGTTATCGTCTCCTGTTCTCTCTGTATTTTTTAAGAATATAAGCAAAAATTGAATGTATTATGTGTTTTTGCTTTTAATCTTTAATAATAATAATGCCTGTAACTTGAAACCTAGCCTGATATATCTCTTGTTGTTGTTGTTTAAATCCCACTGGCAGAGGTTTTCCTTTCCCTGCTCTCAGCCGTGACCTGTGAGGAGTACGTGGCAGGGAGAAGGAATAACATTTGGGTGGTTTGTGAGGACACGCTTCATTTGTGGAAATAAGACAGGGATGGCCAGCTTGATTTGAAGCTGGGGGTTTCTTTTACTATTATTGTGCCAGACCACATGGTTGAGTCACAAAACAGTGATTTTTCAAAATGAATGTTTAAAACTTTCCATTTTGAAAGATACCCATTTTAAAAATAAATAAAAATAATAAATATTACAATCTGCACATAGGTGAATCCCTTGAAAATTTTAATGGTAGAAAATATTAGTACCTTTAAAAAAAAAAAAAAAGTACAAGTATTTTAAGGCACAACCTATTGGTCATGCACAAATTTCTGCAGCGACTAGCCAAGCAGTAAAAAAGCAGAGAAATCCCTTCACCTCCAACCACAGCATTAGTTAAAAAAAATACAGAAAATACAGGCAACTCATGGGATTCTGTGTTATAAAAAGCCTTGGAGTGGTTGACTTCCAAAGGAGTCTGCTTAGTGTTATGAAGACTAGCAACATTAATAACTCTTTCTTCTAAGATTATTAATGAAGAGAAAGCGGCCTTTTGCTTAATGTTTAGTGGTCATCTGTAGAAACAAACAAAAGAAAAGACTTTTTGGGATGAGGCCGCTGCCGCCGCGGGCTGCTTGCAGCAGGGCCCAGCGAGGCCGGTGTCCCCCGCTCTCAAAGGCAGCGGCGCGGCCGCGTGTGGGCCGCGCGCTCCCAGGTGAGACGGACCAAAGACCTGATCCGCTCTGACAGCTCCAATATTTTGCTTTTATCTCCTCCTCCGTTGTCTGCTCATTTCCTTCAAAGGGTGACAGCCCTGTGAAATCTCCCGGCAGCGGTGGCGTTTTCTCTCCCTTGAAAGTTGGAAGGGGCAGGGGACAGATAGGGGAGAGGATTGTGTTTTTCTTTTTGTCTCTTTTTTTCCTCCCCTCGTTTTAAAGCTTTTATTTGGCTTGTTTTTTTCCTGGAGAAAATGCAGCTTAGAATTTCAGTCTGTTTTTCTTTTTCTATTCTTTTTCCTCTTTTTTCTCTCCCCTTCAAGAAATTCCTGTGAAACGATCAGAAGGTGTTTTTTTTTTCTTCCGCATGTGAGATGCTTCTGTATTTTGAGTCCTAATCACTTAGGTGAAAAAGAATAAGTAAATTATATATTGAACTGCTAACTGGTGCTGAGGCCTTGCTGTTTCCATGGCAACTGGGCTGGAAATAGCTGCCGGTGACATCAGCACGGTGCAGGTAGAGCCGGATCCAGCCGTTTTCCCCTAAATAAGTGAACGTGGCGGGCACAAACATCTCTCCCGCAAGCAGCGTATGCAAAACACCTTGACATGGCAATTAACATATGCAAATAGGGCCGCTGGCCTGGCGGGGGGAGCGGGAACCGCGCGGTGCTGGAGCCCGCGGGGTCTGTCCCTGGGCTCCGGGGACACTGCCCGGGACAGCCCCTGTCCTACTCCTCCACCTGCATTTTGGGTGCGAGGCCTTTCGGCCCGGCCCGGCGGGAGCGAAGGCCCTTTTGGGAAGTTCGTCCTCGGCCTTTTTTTCTCCTTTGGTGCCTGGCGGTGCCCCCGTTGCATCAGTTGTGCCTTAATTCAAATCGCTGGCTACGATATTGCAAAGAGCGGGGAAGGAGTTCTACAGAGCTCTGCTTGGACACCATTTCTTTCAGATGATGGATAAAAGACCTGGTAGGCTGTTCCTTTATTTTTTATTTTTTTCCCTTTGGTGTTTCTTTAGGCTTTGTTCTGTGGAGGATTTGGTTACATTTCTCTTTTATCTTTGAGGTGCCAGGAATGTAAACTCTGGTCTCTTCTAACACTGCTGAAGGACAAGTGGGAGGTGTAAATGAATCCGTGCATATGCACAGTTACAACCTTAACTGAAAGGGTGAATGTGGTGAGCCTTTAACAGAGGCCCTCTCCACGCAAAATATTAATTACTTGTTGAAGTAAGTACATGTTAAGCAAAACAAACTAACCAGTCTGATTCAACGTGATTATTTGTTTTTCCTCACAGAGCAGGGAGTGGAGGTCCCACCTGAAGCTCTTTCTGTCCTGCATATAGACATTTACCCCATTCATTTGTGACAGGGACTGTCCAGCACCAAAACCTGAATAGACAAAGGCAAGGTGAAAGCGAGGAAGAATAAATCTCCTTTCAGCTGTGGAAGTGAATATCCCTTTGCCAGCAACAAAAACCACAGATCAGATCATGCAGTTCTACACACAGTGATAACACAGTCGATGTGATACTTCCGCGTGTGTTTGAGTGTCTGTGTCCAATTTAGTTTTAACTGTCCCAAATGATTGCATTTCCATCATTTTCCTGAAAAGGCAGGCCATATGTCTCCTTGTTGAGATGATTTCTCTCTTTCCCATATTGTACATCTCAATAACATGCCTGTGTCTTTTCTTTCTTGGTTCTACTAAGCCTGAGCATAGTCCAGGTAGCATTAAACAGTTCCTCGTTTCGTTTGTGCTTGTCAGAAGTTTGTAGCAGTTGAATTCCCATCTCATTTGTTTGTGCGAGTTGAGCAAGCTCTCATGTTTGAGTCTTTTTGTTTGCAAATTGATTTCTGGTTCTGGTAATATACCTGTTACTCTTCTGCAACCATCTATATTTTCCCATGCATTTTTGGGGCAGGTTTTCCCAGAATTAAATACCAGTTTTCTGGCACGCTCACAACCAAAACGTTTTGGGGCTCGTCTGCTCTAAAGACCCCCGAGTGCCAGCAACAAGTGCAGCTGTTTGCTTGCAGCCATGCCCGCCTTTATGAGGAAGCCGCTCTCATTCCAACTGCCCTCTCCAAGAGCTTGTCCTTCCGTGCATCCCGTGCCTGCTCTGGCTGCAGCATTGCGATGGCTTTGAGCAGGAAGCGCTGATGTTTCAGTTGCTCTCACGGAGCTGGCGCTCTCAGGAAGGGGCTCGTGCTGCCTCTTCCCTTTCGTCAAAGCAGATGAGCTCAGAGTGATATTTTGCATTCAGATGTAAATGCTTATCTTTCCTACAGGCATAAAGACTTTCAGTGTTTACAATGAGAAACCTGACACAGGGCAATGGATGGGGAGTTCTGTGAGGTGCTGTGGCTCTCTGAGTGTTGTTTGCAGATAGCTGTACTGCATGGACCTCCTATCATCCTTCACAGAGCAGCAGTGACCTGCAGACCACAGTTCAGGTACTGCTGTTCCCAGGCCTTATCTATACTAGAAAAAGGAAGACAAATGATGCAGAGTTTATCGTCTTATTGTAAGGCTAAATGACACTGTGTATGTGCCTGTGCTTAAGAGTTTGTTCTGACTGTATTGCACTGGCATTGCTTCTGCCAGCAGTGAATTAACTGTCCTGATTTTGTTAGTGTAGATGAAGATAAATATATATGGAACTACAGAATATGAATCCTACCTTTATTAAATCCTCTTTTTGGAAGCAGCTGCAAACATTAGCAGCTCTTTCTCCATCTTTTGATGGGCTGTTCTAAATCATTTATATGGTGGCTTCCAAGGAGCTTTTCTTCCCTAACACTTGGGTGTAGGCAATGCACCTAAGATGAACACAGTAGATGAAGGTAGGAAGATCTCTGAAGCCTTGCTGACAGAAAGGAAACCTTGCAATGTGTTTCTCATGAGTGCCAAGCCCAGCTAGCTCTCCTACCAGTAGCAATACTGGGAGAGTAGTCTGGGATAATCTGTGGACGATGAAGTACTATGGTCAGAAGTTTCAAGAGCAGAAGCCCCTACCATCTTGATGATCGAGCAGTCCTAAAAGCCTGGTCTTCAGATACTTTTGTGTGTTAACTGAGCTCTTGGAAGATGTTTCCCCTACTTAGACATACTGTGCTTGGATATGGTACAGTGCGTGAAGTATTAAAATTAACTGCTCCATCTTCAGATGCCTACTGCTATTAACACCTGTAGAGTTCCTCAGGATTTTCTTATGCCTCCTGGCTTTTTTACATCTGTCTTCTAGAACATGGAATCTCTGAGCCAAAAGTGGACATTGTTTTGTCATATAAACGTGTTGCTAGTGGGAGCGAGAGTAGCCCAGGTGAAGGTTCACATTTGAATCTGTCACAGGTATTCAGGTAATGAGCCACAGGAGACCAAGCATGACAGAAGGTAAGCCCAGATGGCTTTTCACTCCCTGCTTCCTCTATTTTTCACCCAATTCACTTGGCCTTTGCAAAAAGGAGACACTATTCTCAGCTGTCCAGTGTGTTGTTCTTGGTCTCTGTAAACATAATAGTACTCGTAGGAGGCATTACGTAGCGTTTGGGAAAGCGGAAGACTTGAGAGGGCAGGGTTTTATTGCTCAGGCTCTGAGAGCTCAGTGGCTGCCATTTCTGGGTTATGGTGCCTTAGTTCTGGAGCTGTGGTATCATAGACAGGCACAGACTGGCTCCCTGTGCACCCAAAAAATATCAGTTTGTGTCTCCTTTGCCGCAAGGAGGACGTGGAAGTAAGAGGACTGGCTGCAGGACCTGAGGAGTGAGAGGGACGGATGGTCTCTGGGGGGCAAACTTCAGGGAAGGAGGTAGAGGCTGGAAGGAGTTAGGCCCTGTTTAAAATGGCTGCTGCCGCATTGAAGGGGCCATTTTAAGTGTCTGTTATCCTACTGTCTCTTAAGGATGTAATTTGAATGAATGTGAAGCCAACAAAAATGTTAGATTTGAGTACAAATCTGTTCTGATTTGGGGATTCGTCTGAGTCCTAACAATGCATAAAGTGCTGTGGAATGAGGGGTGATATATTGTGGAAATGTAAGATATGAATTTTATATTTATTACTGACTTGGCAGGGTGCTTTTCACATCGCCATTCTGGTACAATTTTGATTAGATTTTTATGTTGAGCATCACAGAAACACTGCTTGTGTGTATGTATTTCTCACTCTTTTGCGCTTCTCGTTGCTGATAAAGAGTAGTCTGTGTTGATGAAAGATACAAGGTTGACAGTCCTTGGGCTATAATGCTACAGTTGAGGCAATGCCAGTGAAAACTTCCTCTGCCAGGGAGGAAGGCCTGCATGGACATGGAGCAGAGCGCTGCTGGCATGAGGAAGACAGATCTGTTCCTGTGTCTTTCCTGCTTCCTGGCCTCTGGAAGAGTTCAAAGGGCAGCAGTAGGTTCTGTGGTGGTGACTTGTGTGGGGACTTGGTTCAGTGCTCTTATGTGGGGTCTTGAGTCCATGTGTTGCTCCCGTTTTCACAAGTTGTCGACTCAGAGCCAATTTTGCTTACTCCCAGTCTGTGCCAGCTCTGAACTAGCACTTAAGAAGATAAAATTAATCTGTAGTCAGTGCTGTCTGTTTTCTCACAGATGCTTGTTTTTGCTAAATCGGTAAGCATCAGGAAAACATCCTACTCCACAGACTACTTTACAAAGTTAGGGTTCAGGGACAGTGGACAATGTGTTATGTATATTTATATGTAGTTGTTTATACAACCCCTGTCTTTTCTGTAAGGTCCTTTACAAGAATTAATGCATGTATTCTTCCCAGCTCTCTGTCAAAAGTAGTAGTGTCCTCATCTTATAGCTGCATGAAGAACTGTATTGTGTAGTGCAGGGTGGAGCAGAAAGCCTGCATCATACCTGGGAGCGGAACCCAGACCTCTGAGTGCTCAGTTCAGCAGCCAGCACCCAAGGATGATGAGAGAAAAGGAGGAATGATTTTCATGCTTATTTAAAGATTTATGTGCTTGTGCTGCATCTGTTTCCAGAGATGAACCTCTTCAGTGTGGCACTTTTCATTAGAATAAGTGTCTTCAGAAGGGGTTTAAAAGGATAAAAATGGGGTAGTAGCTCTCTGCATCTTCACCACAAACAACATTACAGTTTTACTGCAGAAATGCATTTAGCTTATGGCATTTGGTGGAACCAAAAGGTTTGACTAAATCTGATATTGGCATAGCAAAATGTATGAACAGATGATTGCCAGCAAGTTGATTTACCATGATCAGATTGTAACTTGTCATCTGGGCTGTAGTAAATGACTCTATGCTCCTTCTTCATCGCAATAAGAAGTAAAATGTTTGCTTAAACCGTCAGGAGGTTGGTTGGTTCAGTGTCACTGTGACTCAGCTGACAAATGGTAACTTGTTAGTCATGGTAGTTCAATTGCTTACTTCTGTGTTTGCATATCTTGGACTGGTTTCGATGGGTAACTATTGCACATGGAAGGATAAGCCACTGAAAGAGAAAGCCTCCGAGCTATAATCGCCTTCCTCCTTGCTAGCACAGGTAGAAGCAAATCTGTGTGCAGAGCTACTGGCTGTTGAAGAAAATAGAAAAAGGATTTATCTCTATCTTAAAAGTTCCTGGCCTTCCAAGGTAAATCCATCACCCTTACCAAAGCTGTAAGTTCTTCTTGTATTTAAAGTTTTAGCAGGAAGTGGACAGGGCTTAAGGTAGCGTTATATGGGTTAGTAGTTCAGTCTGTGACCTCTGGCGGCTGCAAGATTGACTCTTAGAAGAAAAGGTGGAGAACTTTCTCCTTGTCGGGAGCCAAGCCGGCCTGCCAGACACCTGTGTTGAGACGCTCCTTACCACAGACCTTCACATTATCCAGTAATAATGTGTGAAATTGTGTGGGTCTGGATTGCACAATGCCTCTAGCCTTGGGTTACAGGTATTCAACCCACCTCTTAAAATCTGAAATAATCTGAGTTCAGGACTTGCCGCCTCAGGAGGAAACACTGCTCACCGTGTAAAACCACTACGCACTTAAGCTTGTTTATGCAGCAGAGGTAGCGCGCAGTAAGCTGGGGTGTGAGTTTATGGCTCCCTAACTGTTCTGAATGCTTTGTGTGGGCATTTTTCACATGCAATTAAGAGCTAAGCCACTCACTCCAGCGAAGGGGAGGAAGAGCGGCTGCGGCATGAACTGGAGCCCAATGGGCTCAATGCCGGCACCCGGGTTGAGTGCCTCCTCCCCAGGGTAAACAAGCCCTTAGGTGATTCCTGGTTTTCCGAGGAGAGCAGCTGGGACGGGAGCCGCGGTTGAGGGCTGAGGAGCAGCGTTATTAGCAGAGCTGCGTGTGCTGCCCCAGGCACAGCCAGGAAGCCGTTGGCCAGGCCCACTGCGTGCCCCGCAGGAGCAATGGTAGGAAATGGGGAAGAGCCTATGGGAAGGGGGTTAGTCACGGGCAGCAGGGGCAAGTTGACCTGATCCCCAAGGTGCTGTCGGGCTCCCAGGACCTCCTCCACTTCTTGGACAGCCGTGAGGCCTTTGCAGAGCCCACCTGCAGGTTGTGAATGCCGGGAGGAGGCAGGGGAGAGTAAGTGCTTCCCGCTGCTGAGCAGGGAGCTGGCATCGGAGCAGTCTCACCTCTGCCCCTGGCAGCCTGGCTCCGCATCTCTTGCTCACCCTTCTTGGCCGCTTTCCACATCTCTTTGCTCTCATTTCTGGTGGTCAGCAGCCTCGGCCAGGCAGGCGCCCCTTTCTCATGCCTGGGGAGGGCCAAGGGGAGAGCCGGGAGTTGGGGTCCCGGGGCCTGCGAGCCCTCCCGCGCAGGGAGAGCGGCCTCCCCCCTGAGCTCCCTGTGTCAAGCGCGTGTTTAAGCTTGCACTAGTCTCCTGGACACCTTCCCGGTGAGTTTTCCAGAGAATGACTACAGATGAAATGCAATTAGACACAGATGGACGGGGGCTGGGGGAGGGGCGGGAGACGGGGGGAAGGGTAGGGATTAATGGAAAGGCCGCGAGGCAGGGGCTGGTGCGCGCCCGCGCGCGGGGCAGAGATGCATTCGAGGATCAGAAGCCTCCGCTGGGAGACGCTCGCCAGGGCTGGGGCCAGGAACCCTAGGAGGTTTCTGTGCTCTCAACTGCTGCCGCCGCCGCTGTTGTGATTGTGTGAGAGCCAGAGGGAAGCAGCAGGCGTGTCTCAGGGATGATTAATCATGTATGGCAGCGCCGAGGAAGATGAGCGCGGTGCGCGCGCTGAGAGCAGCGCCTCCCCGGCCCTCTGGCACGCTGACAGGAGCCTCTCCTGCTCCCAGAGCCAGCCCTGCGGGAGGGCGGGCTGAGGGGGACCGCACGCTCGGCCCGAGCCAACGGGGCTCCTCATCCATCCTGCTGCCCAGAAGCTCAGGGCTTTGGAGCCTCTGGAAACGTAAATCTCTTAGGTCTGGGGAAGAATGAGAAAAATGTGAGAGCGGGGAGCTGAGCTAGTCCAGGTGGGAGGAGAGGCAGACCTGACTGAAGGTTTAATTAGCGAGGAGCGCGGAAGGAATAAAAGTGGGTTTGGCAACAGCAGGCTCCCAGCGCTTCCCAGTTGGAGAGGTGGGGACAGGGCACAGAGCAGCCCAGACTGCTGCAGATGTCCCTTCGCTTCAGGACTTGTCAGCCTCCTCTCCCCCCAGTGCCTGGCGCTCGCTCAGAAACCTGAGATTGAAATGTGAATTGGTGTAGGTTGGGGGGAGGGATTTTGTCTGTTTTCAGTCTTGGAGTCTCTGGGCTTTGACTTCTTAAGCTTTTCTTCAAGGCAATAGGGACTAGAAACCTGCTTTTCCCACACCATTTTTGAGAGGTCAGACCTCTGCACAAAAAGGAAAAACAGAAGATGAGAGTATCAAAAACCTGCCAAATATCCTGAGACACATGATTAAAGCAGAAGTGCTGGCAGGCCTGCAACTTTTAACCAAGTTTCTCAGTTTAATGGCCATTACCTGCAATGCTCTGCGCACACATGTCCCGCTCTCGATTTCTCCTGCAAGCATCTGAAAAGCTCCCCTTTCCTCTGCATCCCGCCTCCAAGGGTAAGGCAACATTTTTCTTACCATCACTATTAAATACAGTGGTCATCATTTTTGTTCCTCCCTTAATCTTGAAAACATCCCTTTTGTGGTTTGTAACAGTTCTTTTGGGGAGCTTTCTGCTGCAAGAGAAGTGTTTGATTATTATTTTCCTGCCTCTCATTTACATCTGCTTGGCTCTAGATTTGTTCAGAAGGCCTTAAGTGTATTGCTGTCTCCTGTTTGTTGAGGTGGGATCTCTGAGCTTATTTTTGGAGGGTTGCTTGGGCGTGCTGTGCTGTGTTTGTTCCTGGAAGATTGTGAGCGAGTGCTGTTTATAACCGTTAATTTTCCATGTGCTGCTTCCTCACACAGTTCAGTGGTGGCCAGAATCTGGAATGTATTTTTTTTTTCCTTGATATTAAACATGCAGCTAAGTATTTCTATCACAAAGAGTATAGGAGCAGGGCATACGAATGGGTCAGAAGCAGCGCAGAGCTAGACGAGATTTCTCAGGATAGAGCTGGACTCTGTTGGGAAAACCGATGTGCTGCAGGGAGAGGGTAAAGCAAGAGGCCTACAGATGAAGTTGGGGGTATGTTTGCAGTAGTGTTTTGGGCTCCCTGGATTAAGAAAGCAATGTAGTTTTCCAACCAGAACTGAAACATTTCAGTGGCATTAAGATCTGAGGGAGCCAAGAGCTGGAATAAATACTTAATGCTCCTCCCTGTGAGACCTCTACTCACAGGCAGTAGTCATGGAAAACGGGACAAAATAGACTTGGATTGCTGAGTTAGTGAATAGTGCGTCTTTATTCTTTGCTGTTTTCAAGCGAGGCGTTTTCCTCGCCCCATGAGTTCAGCAAACTTCCTCTGTGGTGCTTGTAGCCCAGGGAGGTGACGCGGAGAAGGTGCGGGAAGCTGCTGGCACGTTACATTAGCTGTGCCGTGGGGTACGCGCTGAAGGTACCACACGGTCCTAGAAGCTTTGCCCTCTGTTGCTGGTAATGTGTCCTGGAGCGTGGGCTGTCGGAGGAAGGGCGGCCAGGGCTTGTCCTCTTGCCTCCTTCAGCTGCAGCCCAGCTGAGTACTCAGGAAAAGTAACGGGCTCCTCCGCCAAGGCTGCATTGAGGTACTCTTCTTCCCTTCCCAAAGGGAGCATCTGCCCATGTGGTCCGGGAGGATGGAGAGCGAGTGGAGGGTGGATGCCTGTGTACCTGAGACCTGTGGAGAGTTGCTGCTTTCTTTTGAAGCTCTTTGTGAAAGCATTTGTTATGGTGAAGAAGAGCGAAGGGACAGCTCGTCCTCCATCTCCCCTCTTCCCATTCATCAGGGCGGCAAAGGAAGCAGGGAGCTCCTGCTGAGGCTTCTCTCACGGATATGATTTAAGGGAAGGGAAAAAAATGGGGCCAAGAAGGCATGATTTGCTACCTCGCTCACCTACCTGACTGATGGGCAGCAAGAGGAGTGTGTTGCCAACTAGCGGGAGCTGCAGCCATGCCTTGACAGAGATATTGATGTGATGGGGAATAATGTTCCCCCTCTGGGCTGTTCGGGATTAACAAAGGCCCTTTCCAATCTTGGGGATCCCACTTGGGGGATTACAAAGGTTCCTTCCAGTCTTGGAGATCCCAAGTGGAGTGTGGCAAAGAGCAGAGGTGAAAACCAGCCTGGACACCGGCTCCGAGGGGGGCATTTCCGTGTCCCAGCGGTCTGGATGCTGCAAGAGGCAAAACACAGGGGCCGCTTCCTCCTCAGCCCTTGGCATTGGGGTTGTTTTGCTGGGAAACGAGGGGCCCGACTGAGAGGCTTTATGCTCTCCCGGAGCAGACGGAGAGGTGGCAGCAGGGTCTCCTGGCCAGCGGGGCACCAGTGCGATGCCCCCTCCCCCTGCCGGGGATGCTCTCCGACGCTGTAACGGGAGCCTTTGGAGATGGCAGAGCTGGGGGCTGGCTGCCAGGCTCCCTTTAATTCCCCCAGCTGGCAAACAGGAGGTCTGTGTCGGTTGCCGGGGCGATGGCGGGAAGCTGTGTTAGTTTAATGAAGCATTGGGAAGGCTGCTGTGTATCTGCAGGCAGCGGGGGCTCTCCCGGCTGCCAGCTCGGTCCCCTGGGGCGGAGGGGTGGCTGCCGGCGGGTTCGCAGGCCGCGGAGCCGCCCCTGCCCCGGGATGCGGAGGCCGGTGCGCACGAGCGCGCGCCCGCCGCCTCAGAACATGTCCGCCCGCGCCCGGCGCCGCTCCCGGCACGAGACGCAGGTGCGTCTGGGCCCTCGCCTCCTCGCCGCCTCCCCGCGCTTTATTTTTGGTATCCCTTCTCTCAAACTTGCCCTCGTCCTAGAGGACCTCCCCTTTCCTCGCAGAGAGCGTTGCCTCTGTCCCCACGTCGCGATGGTTTCCACCCAGAAGGTCGGACTTGGTCCTCGCCACACATCGAGCGCCTCCTTCCCTGGCGCTCGGATGCCCCTTTCCTTCCACAGCCCGCATGGGGGGCATCAGTTACCCCTCGGAGGGGTTGAGCTCACTCTCTGATTTAGCAAATGAAGACTCCAAGCGTTAATGTCTTCATATTAAAGGTGACCTACAAAGGAGAGAGAGGAGGAAGAGCGGGGGGGGAGAGAAAGGAGGAAAAGAGGAAAAAAAGCCTTGTGTTTATGCCCCTTTTCTAGTGTCTCTTTATGATTTAAAAAGCACTGAATGTGGGGCTTGGGCTTTTTTTATCCCTCTTTGCTTTTCTTCTTCCCAGCATGTTATTTAGAATAAAAAAGGAATTCTAGACTTGTTTAATCTTTTTTTCTTTTTCCTTTTTTTTTTTTTTTTTGGAAGGGGGTGGGGAGAGGGGATTCGATGACAACTTGAGCACTAATAGGCTTATGGCATCAGAGGAGCTATTCAAATAAAACTTAATTAACTGATTATTTTTAAAATAACCCTTATTCAGACTTGTTAGGATTTGAGGGGGAGGGAAGGGTTAATAGGTGCGAATAAACAAATATTAGCCAGAGAGCTTGTCTGGAAGTTCAGTAAACCCTGTCTGCTTAAGCACAGGCTAAAAAGTCCTCCCAGGCCATAACCCCATGAATTTTAAGCCAAAAAGAAAAGATTAAATAAGAATATTCTCCTGAAAGCAGGCAAAAAAAGGCTTTTTGTATGTTAAAAATATATTTTGTAAAGATGAAAGAAGGGCACATAGGTGATTTTTCTCCCCTTCCTCCCACCTCCCCCCCATTTTTTTTCTGCTGTCCATTTGAAGCTCTGCGTAAATAAAGGCTACCCTGGATGGTGTCGTGTGAGCTGGCGGGCGCGAGCATCCCCGCGTCCTGCGGGAGCCGTGCTCGGCGGCACCTCTGAGGACCCTGTCCTGCCCGTGGGCAGCAGCGCGGCAGCCTCCCGGGCCAAGGCAGCAGCCTCCCCCGGGGCTCTGCGGGTGCCAGGGCTGCGCGGCGGCGGGAAGCGAGCCCTGCCCTCGGCAGGAAAGCTGCCTCCGTGCCAGCTCTCCTACTCCCTGTTGCTGGCCTCCCTCCCCGTCCCACGTTTCTCACCACCCGTGTGAGTGCCACGCGCCCTGCGCGCTCGGTGATTAAAACCCTTCGAGGGGGATATTATGGAGTTAACTGTAGTTATTTGTCAGGCTGCTGGGGAGGGGGCAGAGTGATCCATCCCCAGGGAGAGCGGCACTGACGAGGAGTGGGGGGGAGCGGGAGGGAGGAGGAAGTGGGGGCGAGATTGGCAGGTGACTGCCAGCTCCGCCGAGATGACAGCGGCAGCAGCTCCGCCAGTCCCACTTGAGCACTGCACTGCAGGTACTGGGTTAATGGGTGGGAAGTGGCGAGCAGCAGTATCGGGCTGGGTGGCTGCAGGGGAGGGTGCTGGCGTGGGGGAGTCGATTTCTGCTAAACGCCAGGATAGAGGTGACACTCTCTGTATACATGTAATCATTAGGCTTCATTCCCAATACTATTTGCCTTCATATAAATCTAAAAAACGTCGAGAAAGCTTTCCCCAAACCTGACAGTATTCTACCTACAGTCACTTCCCCCTTGCCAATATTACCATGTTCTGCAAAAACGGTCTGAAATGCTGTACTATTTTTGACCATTTCTTAAGGATATTTGCAGCGAAATTTTAATTTTTAAGGTGCTAGGAATAGGATTCTCTGTCCCACATCTTCATCATGTAATGAATGAGGCCTTTTTGCTAAACGTGAGACTGCAATATAATCTAAACCTCACGATTTTGTTGTTTGATGATACTGACTATCCAACTAGAAAATTCATGTATCCTCCTTTTGCAGGACTGGCAGGTAAGACCTAGACTGGAGTCCTGATTGACATCTGCAGACAGCATTTTTGCTCATGTTTTTTTTTTCTCTTTCTCATCTCGTGCTCACGCACTCCCCCCCTCTCTCTCTCGCTCGCTCTTTTTTTTCTTCCCCCTTCCAGAGGGCACAACATCTGTTGGCAAAGGGCTGAGGACATGAGCTGCACAGAGAGATAAAAGCAAAGAGCCCTCATCCCAACTGAGAGTTCACAGATCTGTAACCCAGGGGACTGGGACAGGGTTTGGCAAGGATTGAAATCCTTCTTCTGTCTTTCTCTTTTCTCATATGTTTGAGTTTAAAAAAACAAAAACAAAAACACTGGAGTTATCTTAAATGTCCAGTAGTGTGGATTTAGACGTCAGCTTCGCTATCAGCTTTTATTCTTAGTGTAAAGAGAGAGAAAGAGGATCAACCTAAGCTACGTGGAGCGATGCCTCAGTTTATGAACGTGAAGGAAACCAGCGCCTCTCCCAGAGCAGCAGGTTAGGCCGAGGGCCCTTTCAGAGCTTTCAGAGGCAGTGCCTCTGCCCTATCCTCCCCCTTCCTGCAGTAGGGACCAAATTTAAGGAATCATTTGGCAGTTAAAGGCACATGTGTGACTGTACACCTGCATGATCTGTAGGAAAGAGAGGAAGCTTATAAAAATGTCTCGCTGCTCATGTCTCCCTCCCACTACCAGCAGGCCTCTGTAAAGTATTCAGCCATAAAAATGTTGCTTTTTCTCTTTGATCTGTGGTAGTTATGGAGCAGGCCCCTACCTACACCCGTGTATCGGGGCAAGATGTTTTGTACTGTGGAAGCAACAGGCTGGTGCTACACAGCAGAATTCAGCTCCTGCACAGACACCTTGCTGGGGACCTTATCAGAAATACCTACAAGTCTGTGGGAACTGGGGCAAACTCCCATTTTATTTTCCACGGCTAACACAGGCTTGGTGATTTATATTACAGGGTGACACGTTTCGACTACTTGATAAAGAAAAGCATATTCACAACAGCTTCTTGTTATGCAAGTAATCCTGCTAAACGGAAGCATGGCCAGAGCCATCAGTTTTGACATGTCCCCTGTGTTGTGTTTTCCAGAGTTCAGGTGTAGCCACAGTTTCAGGCAGCTAAGACCTGTGTTTTAGACAGGCACCCGCTCGCAGTGTTTGCTGAACAGCCCAGGAGCTGTGGGCATTCATCAGCTTTGAAAATTACATCATAGGCATCTTAAGTGGTACTTTCAAGTGTGCATTCATTTTATAGCTTAGCAGACGGCCTTTTGGCCATATATATAGATCTCACACACACACTAAACTGTTTACTAGGAACAGCAGTTACTTGAACTCTGAGAAGAATTGCATGCTTCCCTTCTGCCTTCTTCCTCCCCGTTTCTGTTTCCTGTGGGGCACTGGAGACCTAGGGATAGACTTTCTGTTCCCCAGTGTGCAGAGACCTTTGGCTGGACTGCGGACTGATTTATGTGTTAGTTTTGCTGGAGGAAGAATGGGCACACCGTGAAGAGCTACCAGTTCTCTGAGTGACTGCATCACAACCTTCCCCGTTTTCCGTGTTACTAGCGTGTGGCAGCAGATTTTTGTTGCGTATAGCCTTGCCTGGGGGCAAAAGGGGCTGGGGGCAGATAGCAGCGGAAGATCCAAATGAACCCCCTGATTTAGAGCTTAAAATTAATAGGATTGAAATTTTGGGCAAGTCTCAGAGTAGCAGAGGAGGGTAACACAAAGCCAGTGCTGGGAACTCATTTTAATTTCAACCATCTTGTGCCTGTGTAGTTGGCTGTCTTTGTTTAAAGAATTTGGCCTTCAGGTAGCTTTTATTTGGACTGTTTGCTTTTACAAAGAGCATTAAATGACTTTCCTTGATGAGTTGCAGCCACTGCCTTTGCACCCCAGTTCTCTGCTAGCCCTATTTTCTCTTTTCCATAATCTCCTGGTGCCCAGCAGCAAGCCTTTAGGGTACATGCGCGAGTGAAAGAAGCCTGAGTTGGGGAATTAATATTCCTGGAACATAACACCAGCAGCATGCACACGCTGAGGAGAATATTAGAGCTATTAGCGGTGGGAGTTTGGAGTGCATGCAATATCTAGATGGAGAATTCAGTGTGATTAATCTGCCTCTAAGCAGCAGCCTCCGGGCTCTGGGAATTCTGTGGCACGTTTGAAATCAGAACTTTTTTTAATTACCTTTCCGCATCAACAAAACAATCGCGGGTGTGTGAAAATAAGCCCGCTCAGTCCTTGCCCTTTCCCTGTTTTTTTGGTGTGAGGCACGCTGCCTGAACCCTGGCTGCTTGCGGTCCCCCAGCCGCAAGCAGCCCTTTGCACGAGCACCGAGGGACGCGGCCTTGTCGTCCTGGCCCCTTTCCAAGTCAGGTAATTGCGTCCTGGGCCAAGTTAAAGCAAGCCTGTTCAGGTTTGCCTGCGTGTGTTAGATTCCTGCCTTTGCTGCGCTTCCTTCCTTCTGCTTCCCAGCAAAGCTGCTTGCCCCTCTCCCCGCTTTCCCGCTCCGTGTGGGGCTGGTGCATCCCCGGTGCAGGATGGCGGCCATGTTGTCTCCTCGGCAGCCAGACGGGTTGGGAGGGATTCCCCAGGAGAAAACGCAGTGGGGTAAACACATAGGTTCCTCTCTTGCACAAGGAAGGGGGAAAATTCAAGGGAGATTTGGTCAGTATAAAAACAGTCACAAGGTTATGGACAAACAAGGTTGAGCAGGACTTTCTGAAGAGCGCCGTGCCTGCAAGATCAGACACAGACCTTTATGCCTCTAAGTCCCTCATGCCCCCCTCTCACAAGCAGGGGTAGGAGAGGAGCTTACTCGTTCCATTGCTGCTTGTGTTTTCTGGTTTTGGGGTGGCTTTTTTTTTAACCTTCCTTTTCTTTTTTGACTACACTGGTGTAGAAGAACTGTAAAATGACGTGGGCAGCCAGGGAAGATCTTCCCTGGTGCCTACGCCAGGGCTGGGAGGAAAATCCTTGCAATGCCTTGAGGGGCTGGGACTCAGAGCCCTTCCAGGAATTGAGGATGGTCTGTAGGCAGCAAATGAGAAGCTCCCTGCCCGCTGGAGACACTCTGCCCAGCATTCCCGGGGTGCAAAGGTTTTTGGCAGACGCCTTTCATCGCCGCTGCGCTCCTGGACTGTGTCCTTCCAGGAAATCCCCACTCGCTGCTAGCCCTCCCAGTCCTCTCACGCACTCGTGGGGCTCCCATTCCTTTCGGTAGCAGTGAACGTACCTGCCAGCCAGCTCGTTGTAGGGATCTGGACTGTTTCCTCCTCACTTTGCGCTCGCGCCATGTGCATATTTCCCTCCTGCTGCACTGGCAGGCTGCAGGAAAGGCAGGCAGCTACTGCCGTCCTGGTTTTGCTTCCCTTCCAGGTCGGAGGGGTGGTGGGGATGGCCCTGCAGGTCTCGGTAAGGGCAGAGACGGGGAGGAATGGACACGCTGTGAGGAGCACAAGCTGTCTCCCCCTTGGCTCTGTAGTTCAAATAACCTTATAAATATAACATTGTCTGCAATTAGCACTGTTTAATTTTTTTTTCTTTCCACTTGGCTGTAGCCATGCCCTTGGCTTATCCCTCCAAATTCCTGGCTCTCAGGCGTTATTAGGTCAATGCAAGTGTTTGAATTGCCTTGCTTCAAAAGAAGGAAGAAATCTATTTTAAACACAAATAGCAGATTATTTTTTGTTTGGTCTATTTACCAGCTTGTTTGAAGTTAGGTTAAATTTTGAGAAATCCCGATCAAAAAGCCCCAAGCAAATAAACAAAGAAAAAAAAAACGCAAGTCCTGCAACAGTCCAGGCCACACAAAGCCACTGCTGACCTGCTGTTCTCTTCTTAGGGTGCATTTTGGAGGTAACCATAGATGCTGTCAGCACCAGCTTCTGCTCCCTGGGCAGTGCGCAAGCCTTGCCTCGTATCAGGAGACCATCGAAGCCTTCTGGCCTTTCCTTTGCCTGCCCCAGCCCGCTTGCCCTCCACAGAGTATGAAGTAACTAAAAATACAACAGGGAACAGAAAACCTCGCTGTTTAACCTCACTAGGAGCAGAAAACCGCGCTAGGCCTTGCCTAGGCCCCGTATGCAGCTCTGTTCCCTTAAGCCTAACCTTTAGCACCTCCTTTATTCTAATTATAGTTTAAAAGTGGTTTCAGATCCACAGGTGATGGAAAAAATAAAAAGGGAGCATATGTTAATTACCATTGCCTCAGCTCAGCCCACGGCCACCAGGCCTCGGCCGCTGAACTTCCCCGCTGCCCTTCGGCTTTCCTTCCTGAGCACTTTTCAGGACCCGTGTGTTCAGTGCGACTCCAGAGTGAGCCGAGACACAGGCGGTCGCTTCGGGCCCTTCCCCAGGATCCCTCCCCGTTGCCTCAGGGAAGCTGCTCTCTCCGCTTGGAGCCTGCCCCGATGGCGAGCGCGGCCCGCGGCACCCCCGCTGCAGCCGAGCCGGAGCGGGGCTGTCCCTGAGGGACCGCACGCGCGTGCCCTGGCTCTCCTGCTCCCTCCGCTTTTGAAAGAGATTCCCCGTGTGATTGCAAACTTTATTTGAGAGATGGGAAAGAATCAAAAAAAAGAAGAGAAAAAAGACAAGAGAGCGCTTTTTACGCACAAAAAAAAGCCATTTTCGTGGCCAGCCATTTCCCCGAGTTCCCTTTGTTACTACTGCAGATATGTGTTTGAATAAAAGCCTTTTCCCCTCCCCTTGCCGATTCCTCCCCGCTTCATCCTGCAGTGAAGTCACAACCCAGTGTTTGTGGGCTCCGCGTGATGTCAGAGGCTCCGCCGTGTGACTTCATTCCAGGGCTCAGGCAGAAGGTGCCGACGGGGCTGAGGCGAGAAAAAAAAAAAGCCCCCTCCTCTTCCCTTCTTTTCCCTTCCCTTTCCTTCCCTTCCTTTCCCTTCCTTTCCCTTCCCTTCCCCCCAGCCCCCCCTCCACCCTTTGGTTTATAAAACCAGTAGCTGAGATAAATCGGAAGGGGGTGGGGAGAAGCAGCAGGGAAAGCTGAGAAAGATGCCAGAAAGGTACAGTAGATTGGCTTTCTGTCTCCCTCCTTCTCGAAAGTTTCCAGGGTGAAAACGGCCCTGCCGCGGCCAGCGCACCAGGCCGCGCGCGGCGGCGCGTGTCACCCGGTTGACGCTGCGTGCGCGCGCGCCCGCCCGTGTGCGGGGCGGCCGGCGGCGGCGCGGGGCGCGGGGCAGCGACGCGGCGTCGCGGGGACGCAGCTGGCGCCCGCGCCGGCGGGGCGCAGCGAGCCGCTTTTCTTGTCCTTTCAAAGGCCCCAGCTGTTGGCTGCTCTCTGCAGTCTGGCTCCAGCTTTGAGACCGACATAAATGGGTTATTGGGTTTATGTGCGCGCGTGTGTTTTCTTTCCCTGTCTTCCCCCCGTACTGCTGCTGTGGGTGATGGTGGTTTTCTGTTGTTGTTGTTGTTGTTTTGGCCGCGCAGGTTTGGAGGAGTGGCGGGGCGCTGGGGTGGGCGCCTGCCGCTTGACGGCGATGGGTGTCTCCATGAGGAGGGAGAAGGGCAGGGCCTCAGGGTCACATTCTCAAGGGCTCTGAGATACGATTTCTGTTTTATAATATCCCTCTTTTTTTTTTTTCATTTAACTGATGGCAGTACAATAGCAATGGGGGGCACCAGCAGAAAGCAATCTCAAAAAAAAAAGCGGGAGGGGGAAAGAAAAAAGGAGGTGGAGGGAAAGAGGGGGGGTTAGCTTGCCCCTCCCTTCTTCTTCGGCATTTTTTGTGCCTGTGTCCAATTTGCCATTCATTTGAGATTTTGGACAAAGGCGGGGGCAGTGGGTGGGCTGCTTTGAGTTTTGCGATATAATATGACGGGAGCGGGAGAGCAAAGCGCAGACAATTAGAGATCGGCGCGAGGGCTTTGCTCATTCAGGCTGTGAAGGAAGCCGTCATTTTGTGTTAGCGTGCGTGTCTCCGGGAGGACGGGTAGCGCATGGTGACAGGGGAAGGATGCTGAGCACGCCACGGTATTTACACTTGCTAAGTGCCTGCACCAGGAAACGGGAGCTTCCAACGCAGGCAGGCGGGAGACGGGGTCCTCCCCAGAGCGCCGTTGTGGGGTGGCCGCCCCACAGTGGCCTCTTGCCGCCCAGCGCAGTGTTTTGTTGGCCCTCGAGATGGGAGGGCTGAGGCGAGGCGTGCGCAGGTGTCAGGCGGGCTCCCGGCCGCCACGGCTCCGCTCGCACGCTTGGCCCCGCTGACCGGCGGCTTCTCGGCCACTCTGCGTGCCGGAGCCCTGGGCAGAGCGGGGCCCGGCCTGGCCCGGCCGCGGCGCCGCGCTGGTGCTGGGTGCCGCTGCTCCCACCGCCGTGCGTTGGCGCCGATGACCCTGCGCCCAGCTGGCTTTTGTGTTTATTTATTTCTTTATTTCAACTGCTGGACCCGGGCTGTCCCCTGCCTGCGCGTCTCAAGGCTGATGAATAGCACCCCCTGCAGTTACAGAGCTGATCTTTTGTAGCGCAGATCTATAATTAATTGTGCGGCGCCTTGGCAGCCCGCGCGACGAGCAGGCTCTCCCAGACACCCGTGTGCTGCCCGCTCCGCAGCCACCCGCTGCCCCTGCGGAGGGACCTCAACAGCGTCCAGCCTGCTGGCGCTTCAGCAGCTACCTGAAAGAGGATTGCAATAAATAATCAAAAAACAAATAAATTACCACACTACAGAATTTCCTCTCCTCTGCCCTGGCTCTTGACACGAAAAGACTTACAGGGTTATTTGCCTCTCTGCTCCATCAGGCACAAGTCTGATGTTTAGGGATTTTTTCCCCTTTCTTGTCTCGAAGGGGAAATAAGGATTTGATAGTTTGTAAAGTGCATTGAAGATGAGTATCTTTGCCCATGTTCAGTGCTGGCGGCTGGTTCATCGGAGTCACGACCAGGCTTAGCCGGGAATCTCCCCTCAGCGCCCTGGATGGAGGATGGAGGCAGAGGCTGAGCGGCCTCGTTGCCGCCGGGCCCCGTGCTGTTTGCCGGGGCTGTCTAGGGGCGGACGTGGCATGGCCAGGGCCGAGGCGCCGCACATCGCGGCTTGGGAGTTGGGCACGGATGAGGGGAGCGCGCGACGTGAAACTGAGGACAGAGGACATCAGGGATGTGATTCGGCTAAGATTAGATAGAGAAGAGGTTTTAAGCCTCATCAGCTTGTCTGGGTACGGCAGGATTGTCCCCTACAGGGTTTTCCTCAATTCTTTATCTACACCTGCTTTTAAACGACTCCTGAAAGAAAAGAAAACTGTGGAGAAAACCCTTTCCTTTGATTTCTCTTTAGCTGGTGACAACCATTGCCCGGGACTGTAACCAGAGGTGTTCAGGGAAGGGGGGAGGACTGCATCACTTCAACCCCATGCTAGGATATGAGAGGATTAAATCTCTTTCCTAAGCAAAGTGAAAGGTCCCCAGGTGCCTTCTCTCAGGCTCAGAGATTGCAGTGGGAGAAGGAGGCAGGATCCAGCTGGGTAAGAGACCTCATCAAGAGGATAAAAGCATGTAGGGTAAAGGACAGTCTGTCTCCCTGAGTAGGGGAAGTAATCAGTGAGGATGTGCAAGGGTCTCTCAAAAAGCCCTAGGCAGGAGATGCTTGTATCAGAGCAGAATTTCCAGGCAGTGATAAAGGGGAACAAGCTGAAAGCATTAATTGGTTCTTCCCCTTTTCTGTTAAGATATTCCATTTCTTGCAACCACTGCTGCCTTTTTTTTCTTTCCTCTTTTTTTTCAAAACTTCTTTTCAATCTCAATGAAAAGTACTGTTAAGGAAACCCCCTACTTATCACCTAGAGGCTAGTTGCTGACTTATTGTTTCTAGAGATGAGATAATGCAAGGCGAGTATAAGTAGGGTGACTACCCTTTCCCATCAATATTAGGAATCAGCGGCGCCTTGATCTTCAGCCTTGTGGAATGAATCACGTGGTAGGAGTGTGAAGCTTTGCTGGTTTCAGAGAAGAGCAGTCATCCCCCCCTTCACAGCCACCTTTCCCTGCCGTGACCTGGGAGGGAGGATTCTTGAACCGCATATAACTGCCCCAGAGAGCGTGTCTCCTGGGGACATGCTTTCTCCACCAGTGGGGACAGTGTCTTTTCATTGCCTCTGGTTTCGGCCAGGGTATTTGGGGACCACCCTGAGGAATGCAGATCCCCCAAGTACTTCTACCTCTGTTGGGTAGGGATTGGGAAGGAGTTGGTGCTGAGGTGTCTTTCCTGGGGGCTCAGGCTATTTCTAAAACCAGCAGAGACTCTCCAAGTTGATTGGTTGCCACAGACGATGCCTGCTTGGGTTCTGTGCTAGTGGGTGATGCCTTAAGAAGTGCCTGGCTCATTTTCAGAGCCTTGAAGGAACTGGCAGCATTTTTTTTTAGGTCTAATTGCTCTGAGCGCTTTTACAGAGAAGTTAAATGGTTGGCCTTCATTTCTAGTGACCTCTGTAGGGTAAGTGTGAGCCCCGCTGGGATTCAGTGCTGCAGAGCGTAATCTCTTCAAGCGGGGTGACAACAGCCCCAACATAAGCAGAGGTTTTGCCTGTTGAAACGTGAAGCCACTGAACCTCAGTGGGCAACTGGAAGATACCCTTGAAGCGAGAGACAGAAACTACTTAGGATTTTACTGTGGTCTTGAACAGTCTAAAGATAGGTCTGTACAGACTTTATGAAACCAAATGCTAATTTCTTGACCCAGGTTGGTTACCTCCATTATCTGATGGCTTTTAAAGCATTGCTATCCCTTGAGTTAGGTGATTTGAATGAATGTATGCATCCTTCCCCTACCCCCAAATGCATACATAGGTCATGCTCCTAAATGGCTGAATATGCTGTGTTTTAAAGTCATGAGTTCTGTATGCTCTTGTATGCCTGCCTTTGAGTGTGAGCAAGACTTTAGGATAATACAGGACACTAAAATAAGAAACTAAAGCTTTTTTCAATTTTAGAATTCGGGATTCTGAGCATTGCGTGTACTCTTAGATTCTCAAAATACAATGTAACGGGTTGTGTTTGAAGTAGGATTTTTTTTCCTCATGTTTTGACAGCAATTAAAGGTATATAAGTAAACAGTAGTGATACTTTAAAATTATTTTTGTAATAGTCCAGTATTTTTGATGCATCGGGACCAGAAAACATCACTATGTGAAACAGAAAAAAACAAAAACGCAAACAAAACAGTGGAATTCAGTTTGTGTGGGAGGAAGATAATGAGATTTAATGTAACATATATCTATGTGGTCCTTTAGACTACTGCATACATACAATATAAATACAGGCTTCTTATCAGAAGAGCGTAGAAGACCTCTTGGTTTTGGTCGGGTTTGATGCACTCCGCTTTTGCCTCTTCCTGCTTCAAGCCCCTCTGATTTGCGGTTCCATGTGCTTGAGTTCTCTAGCAGCGAGGTGACTGGAAGAACTAACACGACTCCTTCAGGGACTTTTTTTTTCTCCTCCTGTTGGAGCGGCTGAGATTCAAAACAAGTATTGCGTGCATGAGGGAGAAGGCCAACAGGGAGTGAAGTAAGAATCAAAATGCTAGTTGCCTCTAAAATTTGGAACTATATGTCATGGGGATTTAAGCTTGTCAGGTCTGGAAATTCCCACTTCCCTGTAGGCAGAAAAAAACAGCAAGTGAAAGCCCTGTAAAAGGCCAGCAGAATTAAATAAAAATTCCCTGTCTGTAAAACATGTTCTGGCACGACCATTTTAAAAGATGAGCTGTTCTCCTAATATTTGAATTTCTTCTTTTGTTTAGATATGTTTAGCCATTCATATAATGAAGATTTATTGATGGCCTTTTTTGCCTTGTTGGAGACAGTCTTGCTAGAGAATCATATTTGTGTGGCTCTCTGTTTTAATTTCTACCTTTATTACTTGGGACATCTGCATGGAAATGCAATCCATTTCTCCTCAAAAGTTCAGCTTTTATGTTGCCTTTTTTTTTTACTGGACTTAGATTCTTCTCTCTGCAATATCAGAATCACTTCCACAGCAACTAATTCTGATTCTGCAAGAAGCAGGCTTTTGACAGGAGGTAAAAGGAATAAGCAGAAGAAGCTCAGTGGGTCTTAAGGTGCAAAGACCTTATTTTCATGAGTCAGCTCCTTGTAACAGGAAGATGGAAGTACAGAACTGTTGTGGTATTAAAAGATAGAGCAGAATTGTCTCCTGTATAGGTGATTTAATTTCTTTTTTTTTCCCTATGGTTCATGCTAACCACATTCACCTGCTTTATCTTTTTCTTCCTTTGACATGCTCCAAAGTCCTTCAATCCAGTTGTTGCTCTGTTGCAGGACTTGGGCTCTAGGACTTAACACTATGGCTTTTGGAGATGCTTCTTGTGTCTGGAGGAGAGCCACTTCCAAGCGATGCACCCAAGACATGACAATCAGTAGGTTGAGAATCCATGCTCTTCCTAAAATACTGTCCATCAAGTACACACATCCTTTGAATGGCTTAAGGGGAAGGTTCAATGGCAGAGAATTAATAAGAGGAGAGCCCTCCCTGTCTTTGCTGCAGTACCTTGTGAGGTGTGTGATACCACGTCTCCTTCCCATAGGGTCAGATGTAAAATGTTTTATCTGAAGTAACTCGAGAAGAAATAGGAGGAAGGAAGGGGAGATCCTGGGGCTGGATGGGAAAAGAAGTAGGAAATGTTAATGAATGCAGCCATGCTGGTGTCTTTCTTGGAGAAAGAGAAACAGGATAGCTGCCCTTGCTTTACGCTTGCTTAAAGATGTAGCTGTCCCACCGAGAGTATAAGTTTCAGACCCTAGTTGCGTGACCTGTAGGTGCCTGATCCCACTGTCATCTTTTGTATTCTCTGTCTTCAAGCTAGTCTGTATGCTCATTCCCATAGCAGCCTCTGGATAAAAGCTGTAGAAGTGCAGTGGAGAGCCTGTGCACGACATGAAATAGCGGGATGGGGGAAAGGATTAGGACAAGGATACTACCTTGAGGAGCCAGGTACAGTTTCTGTGCCTCCTTCCATGGAGACTTTGGCCTCCTGGTGCTCCTAGTTCAACAGTTTCTGTCAGCAGTGAAACCTTAAAATATAAAACCCCCTCAGAGGACCCCATTAGTCGCATTCTGAAATCGTCTTCCAGCTAACAAATCCTGGGGTACAGTGAGTCCTTCCAGCATGTTAGGATACCCACAGATCTGTTCCCAAGCCCACAAAAGTGCATCTCGGCACAGCCCTTTCGCAGTAGTCCGTTCTTTCCTGAGCAGGGGGTGGAGAGGGTGTGCAGGGACGAGGCGGCTGCGGTCGGGAGCGGCGCAATCCTTGCTCTCGTCCCGGCTGCTGATAAATGCTCCTGCAGAGACACAGTAACTGAGTAATTGCTGAATTATCGCTAGAGCAGAAGCGGTGACCTCAGAGACAGAGGGTGACTCTCCATCTCCATTTGTCAGTCCGCTCAGGGTCAGGAGAAGGGTTTTTTTCCTGGGGATCTGTGGGTGAGGGGAAAGGGATGCGTGCGGTAAGCCTTACGTTACAGCCTGACAGGAAAACCTGTTTGCTTTTGCATTGGCAGGACTCGTGTATGTTAAGCGAGTCACTGCTGCTTGCACATGTGCTGTGACAGCAGTGCAGGTAGGAGCAGGGTGGTGATTCTGGGGGCTCTTGAAAGGGTTTTATTTTGCCCATGCAGAAGTTTTCCAAGTCTTGAGGCCATTTTCCTTCTTGTATCTGTCTTGTTTGTGTAGCTGTACCTCTGGCCTCTGAAGCAATTTGATTAGAAGGTGGGGGGGAAGGATGTCTAAGGCAAAATAAGCAGGGTGGGAGATTTGTACTGTGCTAATACCGTAGAGGCTCCATACAATTAAGGCTGAGTTGATTTTCTTGCACTAAAAGCAGAGACTTAAATCTTTATTATGACAGTAGTACAAGGCATGTGCTCAATTTACAGAACTTGCTCTCATCTCACAGAAGGTATTTGCTGGAAATTTGCATGTAAACCTGTTAAGTTTGTTGCATTGATTTTAAAATGGATGCTTTAAGGGTTTATTTTAGCAAGTAACCATTTTGGGCCTTAGACAATTTCTTGTTTTATTTTTTTTTCTTTTATGAATTGAGGGGTGATTTGCTCATAAATTGCTTTAAAAAAAATGTGCAGATACTGCTGATGACTTTACCCTGAATTAGTACCACTTGCCTGCATGTTAGCCTACAGCCCTGATGATCCATTTGCAGGAGTAGAACCCATGTGGAATTAATTTTTCCATTAGTCCTAACAATTAGTCTTTTAGTCATAATTTTTATGTAACTGATCTTGATCAAGTGGTTGTCACTGAATGGACACAGTCAGAAGGTTGATTTTCTTTCTTTCTTACTTTCTTTGGGGAAGGAAAAATGTGAATCATTCAGAGGCAAAGAGAAACTCGGGAATGTGAACAAAGTATAATAATGACAGAGGTTTTTCTTCCAGAGTCTGCAGGCAGCCAAAAATAAGATTCTGAAAGACTGAACTTCTCCATTAAGCTCAGCGGGGCAATGCCTTAAGGCCTGATACGTCACCGTGTTTTCACACTGCACTTTAAGTGGTTCTGTATATGATCAGTGATGCCTACAGCAGTGTAGCCACTGATGAGTAGTGTGGATTTCTAGCATGTTCTTACAAACTTCACTTCATCTTTTAAAATCAGCCATGCAGTTTAGAGTTCTAAAATGTTTTAGAAAGAGACATCTCTTCCACTTCCCTTGTTACTTCTGTAGGTAGTCATTAGTGGGGATGGGAAATGCTGCTGTGGCCTGGAGATCCAGGCACTTCAGTATGCAAAATCACTTTTTTGTTGTTGTTTCTTGGATAAATTCATATGTGCATGTTGTCTTATAGTTCTTACTTTTGCCATTTATGCTGTGACTTTATTTTGTGCATTAAATTAAAAATAACTTGATATACTGAGTTTTTTTTTTATATATATAAGCTATGCTGTCACATATTTTTATATACAAAAGGGTTTTACCTTAAGCTCTAAGCACACCTACCTTATAAACCTACATAAAGGATTGACCTCAATTGACATTTTACTTCCGAATCAGAGAAGAGATAATGAAAAATCAAATTATAAAAACCTTATCGGTTCCCCCACCCCATTAGAGCTTTATCACAGCCTTCCATCCCCAGAGGGAATGTTGCTCTAACCGAGCTCTTAGCATGCCTTGGCAGTCAACAAGATTAAGGCTGTTTGTGACTCGAGTAAAGCACCGGTTTGTCACAGTGGATGCGCTGTCAGAGCTTCTTTTTCGGCCTAAGGAAGCAATGACTTCCACCCTGCCTTAAACTTTGCTTGCAAATGGGCAACAAGTGCGGATGAGAGCGGCGTGTTGCATGGTGAGTGGGAGAGCGTCACGGCGACCCGGCCGTGATTCCCGTGGCAGCAATCGAACGCGCAGAGACAAGGCCCAGCTCCGAGCAGGAGGCTGGCCGGGAGGGCAGCCGCCGCCGCCGCCGCGCGCTGGAGGCTCCTGCTGCCCGTGTGAGCGCCCGCCAGCGCCGCGGGATCCTGCTGCCCCCGCAGAGCCTCCACGTGGGAAAGGCGCGGCGGGCGCGAGCGTGCGGCCTTGGCGTCGCTTCCTCCCGACTGCTGCCTCTACTGCGCTCCTACCCAGGCGCTACGTCAGCCAGCCCCAGAATTACCTTTGACAGGGGACGCGTATTGCAGCGTGTTGTGTTTGACTTCTGTTTTTCATAAAAAGCCACCTGTAGGGGAGCCACCAGGGAAGTTGTGGTTGGAAGGAGAGTCCTGTGAGCCAGTTAGGCAGCACTGCTTTGGGCAGCGAGCAGGGGCCCTGTCAGCGCAAGGCTTGCGCTAGGAGGCAGACAGCGTTTGCAGAGGATCTGGGGAACAGCGCGGTTTGCGAAACTGTCGCATCTACTCAGTGCTGCGTTCCTGGCAACGCGAGCTTTGAATGATACTCGATCTTTCTCCACCCGCACTTGGCGCTTCCCAGGCTGCCAGCCTCCCGTGTTTTCACGTGAGCCGCTCCGAGCGGCAGATGGAGGAAGCTGTAGTGTCACACAGAGCTTCCTTTGCTGGTGCAGTCTTCAATGAAGGGGATGATGATCTGACAAGAGCTGCATCCTTGCTCCCCAACTGCCCCCTCTGCCAGGCTCCTTGTTTCAGGCTACAGCGCCCACCCTCCCTTGCTCATTAAAATAGATAAACTAATATTCCCTAAAAAGCTTCAGAGTTTACTAGATGCAAAAAGCGCAGCTAGGCACCCTTAGCTCCACAAATCCACCCTTTACGTATGACTCACCGGGGACCAGAGTATTTTTTTAATTGTTGGAGCGGTTTCGGGTGAGAGGAGCACTCGGGACAAGGATGCTGTTGGGTGGAAGGCAGCGTAGTGCAGCCGGGAGCGCACGGCCGCCGCGCGGAGCCGTGCGCGCCGCCTCCATGTTGGCGGCCCAGCTCCCCGCGGGCCATCCGCCCTCAGGACCGCGCTCCCCCGCGGCGGGGTGCGAAAAGCTCACTGAAAATATTCCGAGATGGTGAAAGGGCTTTGATTATTATTGTTTTTTTTTCCTTCAGAAGGAGGATTAAATGCCCCAAAAGCCAAACACAGGCACTGGGCTAATGCAGGAAAATTGCCTGCCTAGCTCTGGTGTGAAAGTGGGAGAAGTGGCCAAACAGAATAAATTAGCTTCTTAAAATAACTTGAGAAAAAAAGAATTAAAAAAAATGTATTGCAAGTATCGACTTTTTTATAAGATTAAAAGGGAAACGTTCACCCTCACCGTGCCTCCCCCTCCCACCCTCGGAAAAAAAAAGGAGGGGGGGGGAAGGGGGATGGGGGCAGCCCCTCGCCGGGGCCTGAAGCCCCTCCCGGCGGGGCCGCCCCTCCCCTGCGGGAGGCGGCTCCAGCAGCCGCCGCGGCCCCTTTAAGCGGCGCGTGGCGGCGGGGGGGCGGGTCCCCGCGTGCGCGCGCGCGCAGCCCGCCCCGTGCGCTCACAGACACGCGCGCGCGCACGCGCCGCCCCCCCGGCCGGGACCTGCCGCCTCGCGCCGTTGCCGCTGGCGCGCGCCGTTGCGAGCACCCGCCGCCATTGGCTGGCGGGGGTCAGCTGACCCCGTGTTATTTCCTGTGTGTGTGTGTGTGTGGGTGCGGGTGCGCGCGCGGGGGGGCCATGGCGCGAGCCCGCCCCGCGCCGCCGCGCGCGCCCCGCGCTGGAGCCGCGCCCCGCCGCTGAGGCGCCCCCGCCCCCCCCGCCCGCCGCGGGGACGGCGGGGCGGGCAGGGGCGCAGGTAACGGGCGGGACGGGACGGGACGGGACGGGACGGCGCGCGGGGGAGGGCGGCGGCCCCGCGGGGGCGCGGGGCGCGCGGGAAGTTGTCTCCGAGCGCCTCCTCAAACTCCTCTTTTGTTGCCGTTTGTGCGTCCCGCCGCCGTTTCCCCGCGGAGAAGCAGTCGCTCCGCGCAGGGAGGCCGCGTGCGCCGCGGCGAGGTGCCCGCCTGCGCCCCGGCCCCCGGCCTGTCCCGTCCCGGGGCGGCGCGCGCCGCGGGGCTGCACGTGGAGCCCGGAGCGCTGGGATGGGGGCTCCCGAGCGCGGCGGAGCTCTTCCCTTCCCTTCCCCTCCCCTCCCCTCCCCGGAGGGTTGGCCGCGCGCCGCTCACCCGCGGGGCCGGGAGCGGCTGTCACGAGGAGCGGGTCCCCTTCCGTGGGCGCTTTGCTGCGGCTGACGGCTTGTGCCCCTGTTGGCGGCTTCCTCCTTGCCTCGAGGAGGGAGCGAGAGTTACGTAAGGAGCGCTCTAACCTGCGTACCGGAGTTGTATAACGATGCTGGGGCTCCGGTGGTGAAAGGAGGAGCACCTCTGTAGGTGCATCACCAAATGGATCCTGCATGTATACGGCCTTATCCATAACCTTCCCTTCATTGAAAGGATCGGTAGCCTGATTGAGCTGTAGCTCTTTCCTGTACCATTTGTTCTTTATTCTCTTTTTAACAGAACTGAGAAGATTGAGGATCACTTTCAGAGCTTTCTAGTGTTTGCATGAATATTTTGAAAGCTATTTGTGTCCATAATAGTTGTTGCCATCTGTTGATACATCCCTGAATGTTTTTCATGAGTTAAATTCCTGATCAGTCGGCATACATGTAGCAGTTGTCTCACCTTCATCCAGCCTTGTGGGTGGGCGCAGTGAATGCATGATGGAGATGTGGCAACTCTCTGGGTTACAGTTATAGCATAGTAATTGAATTAGTTCGGAAAAGCTGGTCATTTTTTGACCTTATTTCTTAGGCTGCATCTTCTTTAGATGCGTGTACCTGTTGTAAACCACAGAGATCAAAACTTAGTGTAGCTGAGTAAATTTGGCTGAGTATGTGTGGAGCTCTTCTTTTTAATGTTACAGAGTATGAGTCTTCTTTTGGTTGAGATATTTTTTCTTAAGTCACCTTTAAATAGGATTGTGTATTAATTTACTATTGCTTGAGTTTTATGAAGCTGAATTTTTGTCTGTTGCCTCCTCTTCAGGCTGACCTGGCATGTGTAAAAGGTAGTGGCAGTAATGGGCTGCAGAGAGAATTAATATGGAAAATGGGAAGATATGTTTGTCAGCCATCTAGTCATCTGTCTCTAAGAAACATTAATGTGTCAAAGAAAGGAAAATAATACTTGCTCATATCTGTAAACTCTTGGCATGTGAAATCTACATTTAGTTTTTCTGGTTAAAGTAGCAAATACACTGCTGTGTTTTCTAAGTGGAAGAATGACAGCATCTTTTACTTCAAAGGAATAGGATTTACTCCTGTATGATTTTGTTGCTTATAATTTTGGAAATGACCTCAGACAAGCGGATTCCTTTTGGTCTTTCTATTAGTAGTCTTAAATGTCTAAGGGGAGCGTTTGGACCTTCTTGCAAGTTTGGTGTTCTGCAGACTGCTTAGCTTAAATCAAATAGTGTCCTTCTGTAACTACCTTTCTAGTAGCAAGTTATGTCTTTTGACACTATTTGTGCTTTGATCTCTTAAGTCAAATTTCAGAGGCTTCAGGAATGATGAAGGCTTTATTATTATTTTTTTTTTCCTCAGAAATCTTGCTTTGATATACGCCTTTGCAGCCTTGGGCAGATCAAGGATGGCTCCCAGTACAGCAGCACTAGGAGCAACTTGGTTGTGCCTTTAATATGAGTTTGAAAAAATTTTTTTTTTCTCATTTTCTTAGTTATGCTTTATAGAGAAAGACTGAGGTGAATGTTTGTTAAAGGAGTACATCTATTTCTGTAAGGCATAAATAAGATCTGAAGGTTATTCAAATGAAACAGAAACCTTGTTTGTGTACTGTTAGTAAAAGAGAGATCTTCATTGGCAGAAGAAGTTTCCTTAATCTTCAGCTGAATAACTAGAGAGATTCTAATGTTTGCCTTCCTAGTCTTTTAAAGGATGTTCAGACCTTAAATGTAAAGGTTTAGAACGGTGTCAGTAAAATTGTCTTAATACAGTTCTATCTATGACCGCTTTTGGTTCTCTGTGGAGAAAAAGAGTGAAATCTGTTGTGTGTGTTTGTTTGTTTTTGAGTTCTCCCTCTTACTGTAGAAATGTGTGTGAAGAAATCTTTGGGGGCTTTTCATACAACATTAAGAAGAAAATTGTTGCCTACCCTTTTCTGTCTTCCTTTTTAGGTCATGTTTGACTAACCCAGCTATGAGACAGCTGAATGACAATAATACCCTTCTTAGAGAGGTCCCTTCATAGGAGTTTTAATGCACAGCTCCTGTGGCTGCTCTACCAGCTTGTCGGATTGCTATTTGGAGTGAAGGCGTAATATGTAATAAACTTGAATAATTTTGATCCTGCTTGTTTGACTCCTCTTTAATTTGAGATAAGGATGTATTTAGGAGTTTGTAGCTGGCTTGTGCATATCTTGATTTCTGACACCAGGGGTATGCCAGATCCCCGTGGGGAGTAGCGTTTTAATTAAAATAGATATTTAATTTTTTTCCTGAACTTGTTCAATTACGTTTTATACTTATGAAGGATATTAGACCAGTGTTTTTGGAACCTGAGTTCTTATGACTTCCAAAGATGCAGAAACATTTTTTGGCATCAGTGTGAACCTTAACTGACTTTGCGTTAGGAGGAAGAAAAGAAAGAAAATGTTGTTACTTAATTCCATTCTTGGCCTCTGAGCCAGGAATGCTTATACGTTAGCATACGTTCCTGAAGAACCACCAAACTGGAGGTTGATGGAGTGTTCTGTGACTTCTCTGCTGACTTGGTCGTAGAGACTGGGTTGAGACCAACCAACTCTTATCATTCCAGCCACTAAAATGACTGCTTGTCGGGTTTTTTGTTTGCTTTGTTATTTGTATATAAAACTTTGGGTTTTTTTTGTGGCTGTACCCAATGAGCTCTCTTTCAAAAAAAAAAAAAAGGTTTTGACTTCTAAAATTAAAAACGATTGTCAGAATATTTTGGCCGCTTCTACTAGTTTTCATGTACTGTTTAACTTATTATTTAGCACTGGTAGAGGACAGAAGCACAACGTAAGTGGCAGTGTGTGTTTGTGTTCCCTTAAGACTTTGCAGGAGAGACTGCTGTATTTCCTCCTGGTAATGGGAGCTTAAATCTTAGTGTATGATTCCACTTGTATTAGACTGAAAAAAGCGTGTACTGTTATTCCTCTGTGATGGGTCCCCTCCTTTGCCGCTCTCGTCCAGAGCTCAGTCTCGAGCGCCTGGAGGAAGGGAAGGTTCTGTGTTAGTGACCTGTGCAGCTCTGCGCGGAGCTGGACTGCAGTGCCTGCCTTCTTGCGTAGTTTAGTCAGGCCTTTCCTCTCCTGCTTATCACCGAGCTGTGTATTCGTTTGTTTTGGGACGCTTGGGAGCCTGTATAGTGTTCTCCTCTCCTTCTTGTGGGCCCCTGCTCGTTTAAAAAGCAAACTCAAAGTTGAGGCCGACCTGTAATTGTGAGTTGATCCTGTTTTGCCCCTTCGAAGAGTATGATTGGTTCAGGATGTTCTGGAGGCTGTGGTGTGCCCTCTCTTTGCCTTTGAAGGTAAAAGAATGTGGAATTTTAATTATACCAACTCCTGAACTTGTTTCTGCATTTCTGAGCAGCACAAGCAGTTAAACTAACGAGCATATGGGAAGACTGAGAAGTGTTTCAAGGTTCCCTCTTCTCTGGAAGGCCTACTTTGAATTCCCTTTGAGATATGCCCTGTTCTCCAATAGAAAAGCCCAGTGTTTCTTGCCTATATTGTAATACAGCAAGGGCAAAGAAATTTTGAAAAAAAATAAAAAGGAAAAAAGTCATCATCTTAAGTGCACACCTTGGTGGAATTTGTACACATAATTGTGTTTGGAATCACTATTCTGTGATAGAATATAAAAAATAATTTTGGAGGATTTCACTGCTACAATTTGGAGCCGTCTAATTGCTAGTAAATTCAAAGGTGTAAACAGAACCCCCCAAGTGAGTTCTGATAAAAGCTTGATGTTCCGCTAGAAATTTTTCAGGAAATGACTTAGCTGGAAGCTTAAATACACTTTATTGGGAGTATTGTCCATCTCACTTTTCTTATAAAACTGTATACTGTTAACTCTGTCTTGGTTTTGGCATTTAACTGAACTTGAGACAGCTGAATCCAGAGGTGGCTTGTGGCCATGTACAGTATCGCCAATCAGAGTATGAAAAAAGGTAATGCAGACTGCGTTATCAGTCGATACCCAAGATCTGTCTGATAAACGTAGAGAATGCTGCTTGATCAGTGTTGTCCCATTGCGTATTTTGGGTTTATTTCTCATCTTGACTTTTTTTTTTTTTTCCTTTGACTGCAAGTGTTTTGTCCTTTGTGTATTTTTTCTTATTTCCCTGTGACTTTTCCTTATCTCTCTTCTGGTGTGTAGGGAGGTTTCTCGAGTAACCATTCTGCAACCTTTTTGCATGCAACATCTTGTAGAAATAGTCCTTTCAATAGGTCTTGAAAAGCTTGATTGGCACCTAATAGGTGATGGAATAAGTGGGACAAAGTTGCTGCAGAAGGTGGGAGCAGATTTTCCTTGTGTCACTTGGCATCCTGAGAGAGTGGCAGATTCTCTTCTGTGCTTCTGGAAAGAAGCAGTACTGGGAGAAGGGTTAAGAACCGCTCGGAAGTGGTGCTATTTGGTACTTTGTTGGGGGGAGAAAGAAGAGAGAAGCTTCTTTCTTGAGAACTGCTCAGCTGCGCACAGGTTTCTGGACAATGGTGGTATCGCACAACTGGGGTACAGGAATTTTGCTTGTCTTTGGTTTGCTCTCTTGTTTTCATGTTGCAGAAATAAAACTTGCTGTGTATTTGAGAGGTGAGTTTGATGGAAAAAAAAAAAAAAGATGTGCATATGTAATAGAGTTTGCAAAGGGTTGTTCATACGCGCTACTGAAAGAGGCAAGGGGAAAGGAAGAGGTTGACTACATACCTGCTCTACAGGTTGATCAAAAGCCCATTGAAGTTGGTGGGAAAAGATGTGCAGACTTGAGTGAATCTGGATCAGGCTTACGGAGCAAGGGCATCCCTTGGCTCCATGAGAAACAGGGTCAGGCAGCTCCTAAATGTAGACAGGAGGGAGAAACAGAAAACAAACGTCCTTGCTTGCTCACAGAGCTGCAGTGTTTATAAAGACTTCGTTAGACTCTGTTTACTCATGAAATTATTCCTGATTAGCTCCATGTGTACGCTTCCATTCAGAAATAGACCAAGGAGGATCAAGAAACTCTTACCCAGTTGGTTAACAACCCATAAATGTCCTTTGCATCAAATTAAATCAGGAGCAACTCTCAAGCTAAAAGCCAATTGCTTGTTTTTGTTGTCATCTGCCCAGCTTAAACAAGATAGGAGACTTTTCTGCTTTCCATTGAATGTTCGGGTGTTTTGGAGCAAGGGAGGAAGCAGTTTCATCTATATGCCCTGGTAACCAACCTTTAGGAATGTTAGCATTGTGAAATGATTATATATAGGTTATCACATGTATTTTCCCTTGGTGCTTAGAATCCTCTAGAGGGGAGGATGGATGGAGAAAGAAACGGTAATTTTCTGGTTTTGTTTTTGTTTTTTTCCATTTTCCACGGTGTATGGAAGGCAAAACTGCAGGAACTCAAGTTTAAAAGACTGATGGAGCTGATTTTCAGAGTAGTGAACCAGCTGAAACTCATTCTGTCTTAATTTGAAATCTTCACTCTAGCATTTCCAAAAATGATGCTCGGAGTACAGCTCCTTTCCCTCCCCTCCCCTAATTTGGATCCATAGAAGTGCTCTGTCTTTTCTAGTGCTGAATTCATCTTGCCTCTCTGCTTTGGACTCTTAGGTTCCCCACCATTTGTTCACTTTATTTCGGATATGTACCATGTGGTGAGATGAAACGGGCAGAAACCTAGGCCATCGTCTTTACAAGATTTTGTCCATCAGCAAGTTCCCATGCTGGTTGACACTCAGTGGGGTGATACCGAAGTCCCTTGGAGGAGGAGAAGCCTTTAGAGTCTAGTGGAGGGAAGACCCGTACTGTAGCTCATGGCTTTTGTGAACTGCCGGTGTCTGTTAGAGTCCAATTTAGGTATGGTGTGATCCGAGCCCTGTTGCCATCCACTTGGCCTTGGCTCGGTTGCTAGAGCTGGCAAACAAGGAGCTGAGTGTCTACAGCTGGAAGCAGCAAGATGCAGGATCTGGCTCCTCGGTTGCTCTGGGCTGAATTTATACCATATACCATGTAACTTCAGGCCCTTAACTGAAGCATAGAAATTTAAGGTGGTTGGATTCTTAAAGTAGCTGTGGAAAAGGACATTTACTGTCATTAGCTTCATGAGAAAACTGGTGAGACTGTGTCAGTTCAAGTGCTTTAGGCGAAGGATTAGTGGTACAGGATTCCCAACGAAGGGAATTTAGGATCCGTGCTCCGGCATGCGCCTTCCTTGCTCTCATCTGTCCATATCACTGGTTATGTCATTGTACCTGCTGGAGGGATGCACAGGGAGATGGTGCAAGAGGCTGATCCCTTTGAGAGAACCTAGAGAAAAGCTGCAGTGCTGGGGTGGGAGTGAGTGTCTGGGGGGTGGGAGAAAGGGAGGGCCGAAGGGAACTATTTAAAATAGCGCTGCCACGGAAATTAAATGGCCTTTTTTGTTGTTGTTGAATTGCTTAACTGAAGTTATTTTATCTGCGCTTTCTTCTGTCTTCCTGTTAACAGTGGCTGTAGCCTTGGTAATCATGTTATTTACTCCTAGATTAGCATAATGCAACTCTTAAAAATGTGTGAATGGACCTGCTTCCACATGAGGCAGATACTGTGGAATAAGAGGTTGGAGAAATGAGTAAAGGGATGTTTAGGAGTAGGCAGAAGCAAGATAGAGGGAGATAGGTTATCGGGTTGGGGAGACATAGGAGAAGAAATTGCTTGCCCCCCCTTTTTTATAATGCTAATTCTCAAAGTGCTTTATCTTTTTGAGGAAACTTCACTTTTTTTTCCATACTAGTTAAAATCTTCATTTTTTCCACAAATGTTCTGTCAGTAAGCATCACATGGGCTTGACTGTGTTTTTTTGCCTCAAGTCTTTCATAGCAGGAGGACTTCCCCACCCAAACTATTTTAAAAATGTTGTCACTTTTGGGTGGAGATAGTGCTTGACTGGGATGAAGGAAGATCATTTTGGCTCATGAAACTTAGAAGTGGTTCAGGGCATAGCTAGTTTTCTTGTGATATCCTAAAAGAATAAAATTTAAGAAGTTTAGAGTGCAGCATTTCTGTAGCTGGGGGTAATTCTTTGTTAGTTTAAATAAATCAGGTAGCAATATAACTCCAATCTTTGATGATTTTTGCATATTAGCTGTAACCAAGAGAGCTATTTTTGTTTTGGTTTATTTCATTTGTCTTGAGTTTGCAGGAGTTTTTCTTTAAGCACTCACTGCACTGGGCGTTGTAAAACAGAATATAAAGACTTGATTCTACTGACTACTTTAAATGGAAAAGAAAGATGTGTGTTATTGATAGCATTTTATGTATGACCTTAGTATTCTTAAGAACTTGTCATAATTTGAAGAGATAATGCATTTAAGGTTTTAAAGGCAGTTGCTACTGCTTAGTAAGAACAATTTGTGAAAGTTAATGAGAAAATTTATATATATATATTTAATATTATATAATCTTTGAGGTACTGGATTCATTTCTGCAATGAAAGTGGGAGTTGGGAACAGACAGACCTGACAGCCCTGCTCGCTGCTTTCTGCTTGCAGTGGATGATTGACTTTTCTCTTTCTCCGCCCTTGTAACAGAAGGGTGAGCATGGAGGTGAGTTGACAGACTTACTGCTGAACCTCCTGTCTCAGCTCTGGGGAGGTGGAGAGCAGATCCAGAGCTGTCCTTTGAAATGGTTGCCCAGTGTATTTTGTTTTCTTGCAGGAGCAAGGGTGATGTTTGGCTGTATGGAGATGCACATGGGGCAACATTTGCAATGAGAAGCATAAAATGAGTTGCCAAAACTTTGGAGAGTGAATGGTTTGGGGAGAGTGTGCAGATAGCTGATGTGAAGCTTGGAGAAAAAGAAATGAGCTGAGTAATCAGTATTATTTTTATTTTGGTGATGGGAAGGGTTGTTATGTTGTGTGAAGATGAAGAGCCTTTTAAACATGAACTTCTGATTTCAAGTGCACTTTAGTAGCCATGCCACTTGAGCAGCTCCTGCTGTGTCCGTTTTGCTGGTGCAGCTGTTTGTGTGATGATACAGTGAATAAATCTGTCAAACAGCTCGAAAATGGCTTTTTTCCTCTCGTGGGCTTGGGGGTAGAGGGCAGGCGCATCGGTTTCCTGCTCCTTGTGCAGCAAGCTGGAGGCTGGACCTCTTAAGCTGGTGTACAAGGGACTGTCTCTGTATGTGAGACCACCACCATGTGCTGTTTTTGCCTTTACTACAAAATGAAATCTAGCTGGTTTGCGTAGGGTCTCCTCTTAAGAGTTGTAGCTGTTCACCTTAACTTGGTAGGAAGCTTTCACCAACAGGTTGCTGAATCCCCAGGCAAGCACTTTCTTAAGCATACCTGTGCCACTGGTTGAGCTTGAGAACAAATGATGTAGTAATGAACTTATATTTATGAAATGATACAAAATATGACAAAGTTTGAGCAGAATTTTATCATTAGCTATGATCCTAGAAATACAGTTTTCCTAGCCCCAACAGTCCAAGTATCAGCTTACAACATTTACCCATGTCAAGCTGCTGCTTTTGTCACGTTTCAGAATATAAATTTGACACAACACTTGCAAAGAGCAGAGCTAAACTGGATGTGGCAGTTTAGTTCTGGTGACATGGTGAGTGAGGTTTGAAGACTTGCAGACACGCACGCACAAAAATGGTTTAAAAATTGTTAGACAATTTGGGGTTATGCAAAAGAATAATATGTCAAATCATAGCAACATACAAAAGTTTTGGTTTGTTTGTATAATATTCCTTGTTGTAGTCGAATACTTCATTTTTGATGTGTGTGTGCGTGCGCTCACGTGGCTCCCCTGTAGCATAGGAAGAGGCAACAACTGAAGCTCAGAAGAACTCTCTGTGGCCATGTGGGGAAATGCATGAAATGGGAAGAGAACCTGGATCTCATCTCGTGCGATAATCCCCCAAGCCTTCCCTGCTCAGGGCTGACAGGCCTCGCCGGGCTCCTTCTGCCTCGCTCAGCTGTTCCTCACCCTTCTGTGAGAAAGGCTTCCTTAATTGTTCGGATTTGAACTTCTACGTGCTAACTTTCTAGAAAGATGCTCAGGCAGTTTTGTAAAGAAGATATGGCATCTGTGTGAGATGATGGAAACTAGCTAAAGCCACTTGCTCAAACCCTAACTCATCTAAGGAATCATTTGACAGAATTTTCTTTGGCCAGGACAAAACTCAGGTTTTGTTCCAGTGCCAGTATTACCCTTCATTTCCACGACACACGCTGCTAAAAATTGCTAAAAGTACTTGCACAAAGTATCGTGCCTTGATGAGAGCCAGATCTGAGTAGAATTTTCTCTATTTCTCTAGAAGTGCAATGGTGGATGAGCCTGCATCTGAGTTTCCTGTGTTTATTTTTAGTATGCAGAATTTTTCTTTTAATGGGGCAGGTTCGAAACAGCTTTATAGAAAAGTATGAAAAAAATCTTTCCTTTAGTCCAGGCTGCCCACAATTTTTGAAAGAGGTGAGCTGTGAATATTATTGCTTGGACAAGCTGGTAACCTTTTAAGTTAGTGCTGGCTATCTCGGTTGACTTGCATATCATATCTAAGACAGAAAACTAAAACTGATTTTACTTCTCTAAAAAGGCATAAAATGAAGCAGTGTTACTTCAGTTAATTTGCTAAATGTAGCTTTCTGTTTGACTGTACAGCTTGTCTACCTGCAAAGCAGCAAACGGATACACACACACACAAAAACTAAAAAAGGTGAAGCAAGTCAGTCTATTTGTAGCCATTGCCCAGGTGTGCAAGTAATAGCTGTACCTGCTGAAGTGAGGGTTAGTAGCTTGGCTTTGACAATGGAAATGATACTCACTCCGTACATGGAAATTTTCTTGCCTTGATATCAGGCTTTATTCAGACTCTGAGGATTATTTACTGACAAATTATGCCAATGAGTTGCTTGTGCCCTAGTTCTGACTTGGATTTTTATTGCTTTTTGCTTAGCATTTGAGTACAGCAACTGTTGCTCAGGGCAGTCTGTTTTTAAGATGATCCAGGGAGCAAGAGTGAAAATGCTAATGCTTGTAGTTTGTACAGGCTGTGACCAGAAATGGCCGCAGATACATGTATATCTCTGTTATTTGCACAGCATTTAGTAAATAGGTCTATTTTAATTCAAAGGCTGGACACTGCATAAAAAAAAAGTTATTCATGTACATTTTGGGCGTATGCAAAGTGCTGTCTTAATGTTTGTCACCTGTCTAACTACATTTTCTTTTCTGATAAGCATGCTAGGAAGTGAGAAGTCTTTGACAGATCAACGAAAATGTGCTGCATTTGATTGCTGCCTGAGCCTTCTATGCACAGATGGGTCACAGTAGTCAGCCCAAATCTAAAGAAAATTTTAACGAAGCAAAAAGACCTCGCTTGCCTCCTACAGAATTAAGTGATGCTGGTTTGGTTTGCTCTTTCATGGGCTCATCATTAAGAATTAAGCCTATCCCCACAGTGTTTTGCTGTTCAGCTGCCTTTCCCTGCGCTGCCCATCTATAAAGCTGCACGGCTACGTTAGCATCCGTGTCACCTGGGGAAATCTGGGCAGCTGTCCTGCATTTATCCCGTCTTTGATAATTAGGACAAAAAGGTTTAAGGATATATGTAGAATTGAAAAACTCAGCACGGTGCGTGGCAGAAAATCATTTCACACAGTAATGTTGGTGTGGGAGGGCTGGTGAACCCTGTTAATCAGTAGTGGTTGGGCAATCTCATATACATGCAGGGTTCGTTGGAAGATGCTCGCATGCTCTTGACTGCCGTTTGATAATCTTGCTTGCAGTGGGATCAGGATGCGATTGCTCCGTGTTTTGAGGAACTCCCATGTTAACAAAGTTATTCTGTAAGGGTGTTTCAGATGATTAAACAAGAAACAAAATCTGCATTGTAGATGTGCTTAAAAATAAGCTCACATGGAGCATGTGGGTTGAAAGACTCTGAAACGACTTCAGATGTTGCTCGAATAATTCTGAGATATGGATAAGAGGACCCACTGTGTCTCTGTATTCATGAATCGTGCTTTAGTGATTTAATAAATGAGGCTATTTCTTTATCACTCACGAGAGCTTGCAATGTGCTTGCTTTGCTCCTGCCAGGTTGAAGATGAACTTTGATTGCTAGGATATTGGGGAAGAAACAGAAACGTTAGAGCAGAAGGGAACAGCTTAGCAACTGTATTTTGCAATCTAGGTGGATATGTGGATGTGTTTAGATGGCTGTAAAGCTACAGGCTATAAATACTCAAGAGAGTCATGAAGCTTTATTGGTGGAGCTGGATGTACCTGTAGTGAGAGCGTAGGTGTGCTTGGCTTCTGCCAGAGTCTGGTCTTTCCTCTTCTGAAGCTCTGAATAAATGAAGACAGCTCTGCTGCTTTTCTATATATATATATATATGTGTGTGTGTGTGTGTGTGTGTGTGTAATATAAATGTTAAATTGTTAGTGGAGTACTTCTGGGGGGACTCTGCCCTCCTCTAATGGGCATGAGACTCAGTAGGTCATAGGCTGTTCTTCTGTGTCCATGCATATGGAGGAGTATGTGAACGTGTATTTTTAAATCCTTGCAGTAAGATTTTAACCAAATGTGATTTTTTTTTTCTGTGAATCCAGAATAGACTTTGAAGGCTTTGTCATCTGTCTGCATGTATTTTATTAATAAGACTTGCCTATGGAACTATTCTTGGTGGGTTAGCTGAGAGTCTAGGTGTTCTACAGTGCCATTATTATAAGGAAAAATGATTATTATAGAAATAGCAATAGTCTTGTGTTTATAGTGTACTGATGACAGGAAGTATCTTGTAAGTCTTTGGATATCAATGCTGTAATGGAGTAAAGCCCCTCCTTTTGTTTTTCTTTTCTTACTCCCATTACTAATGAAATGCCACATATTTTTTCACTGTTACGCTGCTGATCTTGTTACTCAAGTCAATCCCTTTAAGAGATATTCTGAAGAGATATGCTGAGGGAAAGCTAAAAACAGAGGATTTGCTTAAGGCAGCAGCAATTTAAGTTGTCCTCACTGAAAACTCTTATTTACTTTTCCGATCCAAGATAAAAATTGAAGGAGAAATGCATTTCTCTCCAGTGTTTAATGGGCTTCTGTTCTTAGAGGTATTTCACAGCACCTTGTCCTGCTCCTGTTCCAAAATATAATTAAATTATACTTTTTTGAATAGAAGAATAAACATAATTGGTGATCAGAAAGTTTATAGTGTAACACAAAACAGGCTTCCTGGAGCCTTGCTTGGACTATGCCAAGTAAGTTTTGTTACAACTGTATTTAAAAAATGAGCCTGAGGTTCTCTGAGGGACCGAGCCTGTAATGAGGATGAAAATGATGCTTTAATGAGAAGATGGTGCAAAGCACATTACTGCTGGGTAGTGAATTCGGCCTCCATAGCACATGGATGTTGCTGATTGTGAAGCCTAAAGCTGCTTTCTAACACCTAATGGTTGCAGTAGGTGTTTCTCTACTTTGATTTGGATGCTTAATTCCATTTGTGTGTCCTTTTTTTTTCCCCTTGCTTTTATTTTTTTCCCTCTATTTTATACCTTGGTCTGAGACTGAAAATGGGGCAAAACAAAGTTTGTTAGCTTATGAAAATTTGAGAACAGGAGCTTCTAACTGACAAAAGATGGAAGGAAACAATTCAGAAAAGTGTGGTTTTTTTTCTGTAAGAAACTCAAATTGGACTGATCAGCACAGTTTGGTTTTCACGGGTATAATTCATCTATATGTGTGGTCTTTAAAATGTTAGAAAAAGAAAGTAAGTTTTAGTGTCGTGCTGAAATTACATGCTAATATTCTTTTAAGAGCCATATTGTAAGATTAAAACTACAGTAGAATTGATTTCCAGGAAGGAGACAGTCAGAAGCAGAAGAATCATCAATTCAAGGTTGTCTTCAGTAACGTTCTCTTGGATGTCAAGCTGCACGAACTGAAGCCATAACGCAAATTTTATTTTTTTCTGCATCAGTAAGGAGTTATGAAGATGGGCACTGCAGTGTCTTTTGTGCGCACGTTCACAAAGTAGCAGAAACTCAAACGTAGATAGTATCCTGTTCTGAAAAAGACCCCAGTGATGAAGCTCTGTTGAGCAAGAGCCTTCTGTAGATAAGATGCTCCTTAATAAAATCCTGAGAGGCAGTCTGAAAGAGAATATAATGCCACGTGTAGTCTGCATCTTATTATCCATGTGTCTGTTTCCTTGGTGCTCTTTGGTGATCTTCTACTTGAATAAAAATTCCAGTGCAAAAACAGACTGGAATTCTAAGTGAATTCAGTTGAATGTGGCAAGCACAAAGGATCACTAAATGAGAAAACATAGTGCAGACAAGTCTTCTAGGAAGCCTCTAGTCTGAGGAGCCAGGATTTTGTTTCTCAGAAAAGTGCAAGTGTTGTATTAACACTTAGCTAAAGAAAGAGAAGGCTTTCTCTAGAAAGTCTGGGCTAGAAAGCCATAGAAGTCTGGGCTCTATCCAGTCTTTTTCCAGGAAGGGATAGCTGCAAGGCAGCATTTCATTTAAAGGCATACTGTGAAGTTGCAGCACTGGAGAACAGTAACAGAGCTTTCAAAGCCAGTAAGTTTTTGTCATCTATTTATTGGTTTGAGTTTTTTTATATATTTTCTGGTTTTGGAAATACCAAAAAAAGATTATATACATACACATGTTCATTGCCTTTTCTCAATGTCTCTAGTGATGTATTAGGCTCTTAGTGAAGGACTAACCAGGGTCCACAAACAGTCCTTCAGCTTGGTCCAGTCCTTGAGGATGACTGACAAGTTCCTCATCCTAAATAGAATACTGAGGTATATAGGAGGACCCTCCTGAAGTGCACTTGCTTAGGAGTTCTCTATGTAAATACAAATAGTCATACATGGTTTTCCAAAAAGTGTGGTCTGGCTTCTTTGATAGATGTTTTCAGTTAAGTATTATTGAAGGTAATATGAAGTCCTAAGGGAGTAAAGTTGTAGATCCCTTTGCACAGCTAGAGAGGACTCATCTGGAGTTTTCCATCTTCTGGAATGAAGCAGATTTGGGGAAAAGTATCACTTGTCCTGGTGTGTTGGTTTTCACTTAAGTGTCACTGGGATAGTTGGAACCGAGCATGGAACGGTTGTATTTGAGCGTGTAGGTGTCTGTGCTTTCAGTTTCCCATAAAGCCTTTTGTTGGGGTATCTGTGTGGACATCGGCCAACTGCATCTAAAGTGTTCTCCGAGCGAAATATGGGCCGACGGATGTTGTTCCTACTGTAGATCTCAGGATGCTTTGAGGATGATTACCTCGTTTAACCTTGTAGCAAATTATTTCCAGTATTACTACAGAGAATAGTTCAAGGATGATGGTGGTTCCCCTTCTTTGCCCAGCAAAATACTGCTGAAAGTTTGTTTCCTCTGAGGCACGAAAACTGACCCAGTTAGTGGCTGTAGAGAAATATTAATACTGAAAAAGTGCTCCAACTGGTGGTAGGTTATGAGCTTAGTTGTTCTTGGCAATGATTCCTCCTATTTGCACAGCTTAGAAGGTCCAAACAAGCACAAGCCAAGGGCCCAGGCCTTGATACTGTACCAGAAGTTAGGGGGCAAGTACTAAATGTTAATTGCTGCTGTTAAAACTGTAGAACAGTGCTATTCGTGTGCCTGGGAGATGTGGATGCTATAGTTTCTCTTTTCTTTCTCTTCCACCCCTCTAGGAGGGCTTTCAAGCTGTCGCTCTGCTGCTGAACAGCATGCAGTCCTTTCGGGAGCAAAGTAGTTACCACGGAAACCAGCAGAGCTACCCGCAGGAAGTGCACGGTTCATCCCGCCTGGAAGAATTCAGCGCCCGCCAGCAGGCCCAGATGTTCCAGAGCTTTGGAGGAAGTGCCGGCAGTGGACGTCGTGGAGCAACAGGAGCCTCTACAGCAATGCCTGGTGAGAGCTCTGGCCATCAGAGCTACCAAGGTTTCAGAAAAGAAGCAGGAGAGTTTTACTATATGGCTGCCAACAAAGATCCAGTGGCGTCAGGAGGGCAGCAGCCGCCTCAGCGCAGGCCTTCCGGACCAGTACAGAGCTATGGGCCCCCTCAAGGGAGTAGCTTTGGGAGTCAGTATGGGAATGAGGGACACGTGGGCCAGTTTCAAACACAGCACTCGAGCCTTGGGGGTGTATCCCACTACCAACAGGATTATACTGGCCCTTTCTCTCCAGGGAGTGCCCAGTACCAGCAGCAGGCTTCTAGCCAGCAGCAGCAGGTGCAGCAGCTGAGGCAGCAGATCTATCAGTCGCATCAGCCCTTGCCCCAGGCCTCCAGCCAGTCTGCTTCCAGCACCTCGCACTTGCAGCCGATGCAGCGTCCATCCACCCTGCCTTCCTCTGCTTCTGGGTACCAATTACGAGTGGGGCAGTTCAGCCAACACTATCAGCCACCTTCGTCCTCCTCCTCCTCTTCTTTCCCTTCCCCGCAGCGTTTTGGCCAGTCGGGACAGAGCTATGACGGCAGTTACAGTGTGAACTCTGGATCACAGTATGAAGGCCATGCGGTGGGTTCCAACGCGCAGGCGTACGGGACCCAGTCCAACTACAGCTTTCAGGTCCAGCCAATGAAAAGCTTTGAGCAGTCTAAGCTGCCCCAGGGTGGGCAGCTGGGGCAGCAGCAGCAACAGCAGCAGCATCCACCTCAGCAGGTAATGCAGTACTCGAATGCTGCCACCAAACTCTCTCTTCAAAGTCAAGTGGGACAATACAGCCAAGCTGAAGTTCCTGTAAGATCACCAATGCAGTTCCACCAGAACTTCAGTCCAATTTCTAACCCATCTCCTGCTGCATCTGTAGTTCAGTCTCCAAGTTGCAGCTCTACCCCTTCTCCTCTCATGCCTGGTGGAGAAAACCTCCAGTGTGGGCAAGGCAACATGTCTATGGGTTCCCGAAACCGAATCCTGCAGATGATGCCCCAGCTTAGCCCCACCCCATCTATGATGCCAAGCCCCAATGCTCATGCAGGGGGATTCAAGGGCTTTGGGCTGGAAGGACTGCAGGAGAAAAGGCTCACAGATCCGGGGCTGAGCAGCTTAAGTGCTCTAAGCTCTCAAGTGGCCAATCTGCCTAACACTGTCCAGCACATGTTGCTCTCGGATGCCTTGGCTCCTCAGAAAAAAAGTTCCAAAAGGTCGTCCTCTTCAAAGAAGGCCGACAGCTGCACAAACTCAGAAGGCTCCTCCCAGGCAGAGGAGCAACTAAAGTCTCCCTTGGCAGAGTCCCTTGATGGTGGCTGTTCCAGCAGTTCAGAGGATCACGGGGAGAGGGTGAGGCAGCTGAGTGGCCAGAGCACCAGCTCAGACACCACCTACAAAGGGGGTAACTTAGAGAAACCCAACTCCTCACCAGCAGCACAAGGCTCTCAGAATGAGCCATCAAAACTCAGCACCAGCCCTGCAGCTAGGGAAGATGCCGCCTCCCCTGATGGGAAGGAAGCTGTGGTAGCAGTGGAAGCCACTCCAAAAGTGAACGAAAAGGCAGTTGGGGTGATTGTTTCTCGGGAAGCCATGGCAGGAAGAGTAGAAAAGTCAGGTGGGCAAGATAAACCTGCACAAGATGATGTTTCCACAGCCACCCAGGCACCAGCTAGTGCTAGTGCAGCGAAAGAAGCTGGGCATACAGGACCTCAGACAGAAACTCAAGGAGGGAGTAAAGGGAGCAAAGGTGGAGATAACACTAACCATAACGGAGAGGGGAACAGCCAACCTGGCCATGCAGCTGTTGGGTCAAATTTTCCTGTGAGAACGGAACCTTCCAAGTCTCCTGGTAGTTTAAGATACAGTTACAAGGATAATATAGCAGCTGGTTTGCAGAGAAACATTGGTGGCTTTCCACAGTATCCTTCTGGTCAAGAAAAGGGGGATTTTCCAGGGCACAGTGAGCGCAAAGGCCGGAATGAGAAGTTTCCCAGCCTCCTGCAGGAGGTTTTACAGGGTTATCACCATCATCCAGACCGACGTTATTCTAGGAATGCACAGGAACATGCTGGGATGGCTGGGAGTTTGGAGGGAGCAATGAGGCCCAACATCTTAATTAGTCAGAGCAATGAGTTGGCCAATAGAAGCCTCCTAAACAAAAGCATGGGGTCTCTCCTCGAAGGCCCTCACTGGGGTCCCTGGGATAGGAAATCGAGCAGTGCAGCTCCTGACATGAAGCAGATCAATCTAGCTGATTACCCTCTTGCTAGAAAGTTTGAGGTAGAGTCTCAATCTTCTGCCCATGAAGGGGGAGCACTTTCAGAGAGGAGATCAGTGATCTGTGACATATCTCCATTAAGGCAACTTGTCAGAGATGCTGGTCCTCACCCAATGGGCCACTTAGGTTCTGATGCCAGAAGCGGACGGAGTGAACGTCTTGCTCCGGGTTTAAGCCAGTCGGTAATACTCCCTGGTGGCTTAATGTCCATGGAAGCAAAGATGAAGGCTCACAGTGGGCAGATCAAAGAAGAAGATTTTGAACAGTCAAAGTCCTCAGCTAGTCTCAATAATAAAAAAACAGGAGACCATTGTCATCCTCCGAGCATGAAGCACGAGTCTTTCCGAGGCAATGCTAGCTCTGGGGTGGCAGTCTCTGATTCTGCTCCAGACTACATTCCCCAGCAGGACAGCCGAGCACCACAGATGAGACGAGCACCCGGCAGAGCTGGAAGCAGCAGGGGTAAATCGCCTTCTCAATTTCACGATCTTGCAGATAAGCTGAAAATGTCTCCAGGCAGAAGCAGAGGCCCAGGAGCAGATCTACACCACATGAACCCCCACATGACGCTAGCAGAAAGAGTTAACAGGGGTTCCTTGCATTCTGCGTACTCCCAGAATTCAGAAGGCGCGTCTTTGGCTTCAGCATATCACGCAAATGCCAGGCCTCATGCTTTTGGTGACCCTAACCAGGGTTTAAATTCCCAGTATCATTACAAGAGGCAGATATACCAGCAACAGCAAGAAGAATACAAAGATTGGGCAAGCAGCACTGCTCAGGGTGTGATTGCTGCAGCTCAGCACAGACAGGAAGGGGCAAGGAAGAGCCCGAGACAGCAGCAGTTTCTAGAAAGAGTAAGGAGCCCCTTGAAAAATGACAAGGATGGGATGATGTACATTCAAGGTAGCTCCTACCATGATACTGGAAGTCAGGAAGGTGGGCGCTGCATTATGGGGAGTGATGGTACTCAGAGCAAATGTGCTGAACTGAAACATGGCAACCAGAAGATGCAGCATGAGTCTGGTTGGGACCTCTCCCGGCAAACCTCTCCTGCCAAAAGCAGCGGCCCCCTTGGAGTAGGCAACCAGAAAAGGTTTTGCCCTCCAGACAGCGATGGACATAGACGAGAGGAATCTACAGATTTGCCCAAGCCTGGTAATGCCATGCTCAGGCTCCCTGGCCAGGAAGACCAGTCTCCTCAGAATCCATTAATTATGAGGAGGAGAGTCCGCTCTTTCATCTCACCTATCCCTACCAAAAGACAACCGCAAGACATGAGAAATAGTGGCACTGAAGATAGAGGGCGACTGGTGGCTTCGGCAAAAGAAGCAACTGATAAAACATACAACTCCTATGCCCATTCATCTCAAAGCCAAAATGTTGGCAAGCCAGTTGCAAAGGGAGATTCCTTCAAGGACCTGCCAAGTCCTGATGGTAGGAATTGCCCTGCTGTTTCCCTTACAAGCCCGGCCAAGACCAAAATACTGCCCCCAAGAAAGGGGCGAGGATTAAAACTGGAAGCTATTGTTCAAAAAATTACGTCTCCCAATATTAGGAGAAGTGTTTCCACCAACAGTGCTGAAACCGGTGCAGATACTGTCACTCTTGATGACATTCTGTCCCTTAAGAGCGGACCTGAAGGAGGAAGTGGGGCTGGGCACGGACCAGAGGCTGAGAAAAGAAAAGGAGAAATGCTCTCAGATCAAGTAGGGCCAGCAAGCCAGGGTGTGAGCAGTGAAATAACTCTCGCAAGATCTTCAGAAGAGTGGCCAAGCAATGAGGATGATAAAACCAAGAAAGAAAGCCCTGAAACTGCCACTATTAGTAAAGAAGGAACAGGGTCTGGTGGAGCGCTACCACCTCCTCAGAAGCCAGGTGGTCAGGGAAGGTCTGATGGATCTGTAAGCGGAGCTGGAATCGTAACCTTTCCCGACTCAAAAACAGTCTCCCCTTCTGGTGCATTTACTTCTGAACCAAACCCAAAGCCCGAGGAAAAAGATGGAGATGTGACAAACATTTCACCCAAGCCAGACGGTTTCCCTCCAAAGGGATATTTTCCCTCTGGAAAGAAAAAGGGGAGGCCAATTGGGAGCGTTAACAAGCAGAAGAAGCAGCAGCAGCAACAGCAGCAGCAGCCGCAGCTGCCGCCCCCACCGCCGCCACCCCCGGCACCCGCGCAGCCTTCGGAGGGGGTCGTTGGGGGGGAGCCCAAACCCAAGCGGCAGAGGAGGGAGAGGCGAAAACCTGCAGCGCAGCCGCGGAAGCGGAAGCCTCGACGGGCTGCTCCCATCGTGGAGCCTCAAGAACCAGAGATTAAGCTGAAATATGCCACGCAGGCTGTCGATAAAACTGACACCAAGAATAAGTCCTTTTTCCCTTACATTCACGTGGTGAACAAGTGTGAATTAGGCGCTGTGTGCACAATCATTAACGCGGAGGAAGAGGAGCAGAACAAACTGGCGAGGGGGCGGAAGGGACAGAGATCTTCAACGCCCCCTCCTAGCAATGTGGAGAGCAAAGTGCTGCCCACCTCAACTTTCATGCTGCAGGGCCCTGTAGTAACAGAGTCTTCTGTCTTGGGGCATCTGGTGTGCTGCCTGTGTGGCAAGTGGGCCAGCTACCGTAATATGGGTGACCTCTTTGGTCCTTTCTACCCCCAGGATTACGCAGCCACCTTGCCCAAGAACCCGCCTCCAAAGAGGGCCACAGAAATGCAGAGCAAGGTCAAGGTACGGCACAAAAGTGCTTCTAATGGTTCCAAGACAGATACGGAAGAGGAGGAGGAACAGCAACAACAGAAGGAACAAAGAAGCCTCGCTGCTCATCCCCGCTTTAAGAGGCGGCACCGCTCTGAGGACTGTAGCGGAGCTTCTCGGTCACTTTCAAGGGGAGCTTCTTGTAAAAAAGCAACCACTGAGGGTGGCAGTGGTGGTGAAAAGACTCCTTTGGACTCAAAACCCTCTATGCCCACTTCAGAAGGTGGCGCTGAGCTGGAGTTACAAATTCCTGAACTACCTCTTGACAGCAATGAATTTTGGGTCCATGAGGGTTGTATTCTCTGGGCCAATGGGATCTACCTGGTCTGTGGCAGGCTCTATGGGCTGCAGGAAGCTGTGGAAATCGCAAGAGAAATGGTGAGTACCTAAACTTCTATGAAATGATGAGATGATTTGCAATGAGTATAACATTCTGAATATTTTTTTTCCTTGTCCTCTTGCAAGTCTGAATCAAACATCTTTCATCTGTAAATACATCTCTAGTGTTGCCCTTTTGATGGCCCAGTTTAGATCTCTGCTACACCTGGATGAGATAGATTTTTCAGGCATCAAAGAGCTGAATTCTTATTACCTATTAAAATTAAGTTTTGTATGTCCAATCCTTTCCCATGACTAGATGATTTTTTTATCTTCTTTATTCTGTCCTAATAGATAATAATGCTCTTCAGATCTTTTCTTGGAAGTATATAGGGAAAGGACAAGTGGCAGCAGGTGCAAATTCCAACAAAAGGAATTCCAATGCAGTATTAGCACCCACTCCCCACCAAAAAAAAAAAAAATTAGGAGGGAGGGATGTCAAACATTAGATGCTCAAAACGTGACTGTGCAAGGCCTTGAGCAATCCATTTTAACTCTGAACTTGGATCTAACGTCACTGTTGGCCCTACTTTGAGCAGGGACTTAAGCCAGAGATCTCCAGAGGCCCCTTTCAACGTTGGTTGTTACTCTGTTCGCTAGTATGTATTACACAACTTTTTGGAAAATTGGCCGTTCTACAGAACAGAGATTGAGTAGAAGGGCACAGAGGTCTTAAGCCGTGAGTGAAACACAGGTGGCTTGAGCTGCATGGAAATTATCCTACAATTCATTACTTATAACTGCTTTTTTCCAAAGCGTGAGGCTCTGGCCATAGATTAGTGAGGAAAAGTATGTAAAATCAAAGTGTGTGTGTGTGCAGGGGAGAACAGAAGATTATTTGCAACCCCTGGGTTATGGATGGAGGCACTAATGATAATCAGAGATGAAAGTGACTATCTCAAAACCACAGCTTTGTGGCTTTATCTAACCCACCAACAGTACACAACACTCCTTTATTTGCCTTTCACGTTTTGCTTTCTGTCCTGGGCCAGACCATGGAAGAAGGACTAGACTTTTTTTTTCTTCTCCTGTTGCTTTCAGATTCTTCTCTTTCTAAGCAGTCCTAGGATTCAGTTTTTCTCTTCTCTTCCCCCAGCACTGTCACATACTCTACACTGGCTTCCTCCCTGGAGCTTTCCTCTTCGAGTTTGATTCCTGGCTTCTTGTTCAGTGTTCTTTGACAGTAATTACATGCTTCTTTGCCCTAACTTCATTTGGCCTGCATTCTCGTTTCTAGTTTCCCATTAAGCAAAGACAGTTGATCTCCTTGACTTTTGTTGAGCAGTGCTTGTGAGCTTGTTCTGATCTGGCTGCTGAATTTCCTCTCTGATAATACCAAGGTCTTTTTGAGGATCAACACCATCATTTGGATCCCTTTTGCAAGGTCATCGTGCTTCCACGATGCTTCCACGGTGCTTCCAAGACCATCAGGTCTTTCCATCCTGTTTTTTTTTTTTTGGTGTTGTTTGTTTGTTTGTTTTTTTCAATTATTATTGTTATTTCTAAGGATATGTCACACTTTTCACTTGTGATTTTTGTTTCTCCTGAAGCAGACGCCTTCTCTGGCAATTCTTGAGCCACTTGACCTACCCTCAGTGATAGAATCATAGAATCATAGAATGCTTAGGGTTGGAAGGGACCTCTAGAGATCATCTAGTCCAACCCCCCTGCATACACAGGGACACCTAGAGCACGTGGAATAGGACTGCATCCAAGCGGGTTTTGAAGATCTCCAGAGAAGGAGACTCCACAACCTCTCTGGGCAGCCTGTTCCAGTGCTCTGTCACCCTCACTGTTAAGAAATTTTTCCTTAAGTTCTTATGGAATTTTTGGTGTTTCAGTTTCCGGCCATTTCCTCTAGTCCTATCAGTGACCACCACTGAAAAGAGACCATGACCGTCCTCTGCACTCCCTCCCTTGAGGTATTTATATACACTGATTAGATCCCCTCTCAGCCTTCTCTTCTCCAGGCTGAACAGGCCCAGCTCCCTCAGCCTCTCCTCATAGGGCAGATGTTCCAGGCCCCTGATCATCCTTGTAGCCCTGCGCTGGACTCTCTCCAGCAGCTCCACATCCCTCTTGTACTGTGGAGCCCAGAACTGGACACAATACTCCAGATGTGACCTCACCAGGGCTGAGTAGAGGGGCAGGATCACCTCCCTCGACCTGCTGGAGACGCTCTTCTTAATGCAGCCCAGGATCCCATTGGCCTTCTTGGCCACGAGGGCACACTGCTGCCTCATGGTCAACTTGTCACCCACCATGACACCCAGGTCTTTCTCCGCAGAGCTGCTCTCCAGAAGGTCGGTCCCCAGCCTGTACTGGTGTCTGGGGTTATTCCTCCCCAGGTGCAGGACCTGGTTATGTGCTAGGTTATGTGCTTTTGTTCCTGCAAAGGAAGCCTGCCTTGCAGAAGTACCATGACCGTGCTGACTGGCCCTCATCACACTTCTTAAGTTGGCCCATTATCCACAACACTTTTTTTTTTTTTTTTTTTTTTAGTATGATACTAGCGCTTTTTTTTTCTGATTGGCATCTATTTCTTTCTCTGAATGAGATCTTCATGACTTTCTATTTTTTTTTTTCTGACAGAATACACTTTAGCCTGCCCTTTCTCATTTTCTTCCAGCAATTCTGATCATCTCTGTGTCCTAAACAGATTTTTTTTCCTCCTCTTAATCCTTTCATCTGCCCTTTTGACACCACGCAATAATGTTCCCTTGTCTCCCTTGAACCCCTGTTCTTTCTCTCTTTCTCTTTCCTTTAATCACTTGTTTAACTTTTTTTTTTTTTTTTCCTTTTTTTCTCCTCATAGTACATGTCAACATGAGTATTTCTCATCTTTAAAGTGTACAAAAAGCCTGTGGCCTCTTCCCTTTGCAACTACCTCCTCATTTCCTTTCCATTTTTCTCATCTGAAAATACTTCGAGTGCGTTGTCTGGGGCTCTTGTCCTCCCCTCTGTCTTTGCTTGGGCCCTCGTGCTATTGTCATCTCTGTTTACTATGATCTCTTCCTAGCTAAAGTTCAGAGCTAGTACTTCATTTTCCTTTCCCTGTCAGCTAAATTTGTCACCATCAGCTGTGCTCTTCTAAAAGTGTTGTTCCACCTGCTTCCCGTCTGTGTTCTCTTTTGATTACCTCTTTTCTTTCTAATGATTTTTTTTCTGCCTTTCCTCAGAGGCTGTTTATCAATTGCAACTTTTTGTGGGGCTTCTCTGAAGTTCTGCCCCTGCCTTCCTCCCTGTGATCCACATGCCCTGTCTTTGGGTAACTTTTGGTAACTCAGTCGCTTTGCTCCAGAGACTCGCAGAGCTTCTTTTTTGCTCCAGTTTCATGTTCACCTGTCACAAACTTTAAAAATATTCTTGAATCCATGAGTTTCCAGGCTCTCATTTCAAACTTGGCTTTTAATCTGCATCCTCCACAACCATTCTCTGCTATTCTGGTTTTCTTGTCAGTCAGATTCATAATCTTGTCATTTAACTTGAAAAAGATTTCTAAGTCTTCTGAACCAAGACTATGAGAAAACCTGTGGTAGTCTTTGTGAGCACTGAAAGGCCATATATTATATCTCATAACTGTTCTGTCTGGATTCATTTTTTTTTAAACAAGTTTTAGGATGTTTTAAACTAGTTTTAAGCAAACCATTTTTGTTAGTTTTGTTACTGTGTTCGTACAAGACACAGCCTAACAGATGTCCTAATTGAATGTCACAAACAACAGAATGGCTTCTTTTCCCTGGCAGTATTTGGATTTTAACCTTCTGTCCTGTTGCAGAAGAACCCAGCACCGTTTTGCTGTGGAAACCGCGGACCCTCCCTGCCACAACCGGGCAAGGGTGGCCTGCAGGACATGCCGAGAGGGGTCTGCCTGCCCCGAGTCGTCCCCAGGCCCTTGAATTAGCCCCCCGTCTGCCCTGCCACCTGAGGACAGCCTCCTGCCTCACGCAGCTCGTCTCCTGCACTTGCTGCAGATGCTCTTTCTTTTCGTCTTCCTTGCTTTGCACGTGCATCCTCTCTCTCTTCCCTCTGACACGCCGTTCAGCACCGCAGACGTTGGCAAACCACGTAGCTGCTGGCCAGCAGGAGAGAGGTGTCTGCGCAAGCATGGGAGAACAGGTCTTACCTTTGGTCTAGGAAAAGGGAAGACATTAGGTTGTGGCAAACTAAGTGGTGCGAGCCTGGTAGCGAATAATCTAGATGTGTAACACATTCTGTGTAAATGAAATATTACCTTACTTCAGCATCCACATAAATCGGTTAAAATTTTTGGCTCTTACGCCATGACTGTTAACTGACCTACCTTCAAGCTTGGCATTTTGGAGTCAAAGTCTTGAAGTAAAAAAATGTCTCTGCTGCCCTGGGTGACCCTGTTGCCCATAGAAAGCTTTTTTTTTTCTTTTCTTTTTTTTCCTTCTCTATTTTGGTAAGTTGCCAGGTGCCATAGTTTGGCTAAGTAAAACAGGTCATAAATGTTTTGAAGATATTTACCTTATTGTACCTGGGACCTTAAGGCTGGAACTCTTGCAGTAGGTTTGAGTACATGTGGAGACCTCGCCCTCCATGGAGAAAACCTAATTCATTCATGTCCTTCGTATGGGGGATTTTTCATCTCTGTTTCACCTCCATTAGTCACGTTAGGCCATTTCTATATATTTATTACTTTGAAAACTAATAGTTGCACACACTTCACTGTAAAGACCTTTAAGAAAACAATTTCCTGCCCTGATCATTTTCTTTTTCATTTTCCTACTCAAAAGAAACTGTTCCAAGATAAAGTCTTCATTACTTTTGAAAATGGCAAAATTTTCAAGCCCCTTTAGCAGCTCTCATCGGAATACATTTAATTTTCAAGAGATCTGATTGTGTTTCAGCATGCAGTTAAAAACCTGTAAGTAAATCCAATTGTACTATTGGTTTCTAAAGCCACTCACTAGAAAGTGGTGTGCTGTTGCTTGGAGCTCTTAAACACATTTTTTTTTCCCAGGGCAGAAGCTCTGGTCCAGCACAGGTATTATTTCTGATTATTTCTGGTTTTGTTCCCATCATTATCAGAATTGACCTTGGTGAAGTTGCATCTAGCTCCTTTTTCTGCTGACAGTTCACTGTGGAAAGAAAACTTATTTATCCCCCAATAAAGATCCCTTTTAAAAGGTCTCAAGAATTTAATGCTTCAGGCCTCCCTGCTTCATTCCCAGCCTGAGAAATCTTTTAATCCTTAGGAAGTCCTTGGAACCTGTTTCCTGTCCTGCTTTTTAGTGAAAGGGCTCATCTGTTGTTTCAGTCAGGAGAACTTCAAGCAGTAAAAGATAAAATCTGTCTGTGATCTGCCATGTAGTGGCAGGTGATTCTGGGCCTTCTCTCACCAGTTTGGAGTTTTGCTATCTGTGCCGCTCTTCATGGATTATCTTTGCAAGCCTGTTGCTTCCTTGAAGAGAAGAAATCTGTGTGCTTTTGAACAGCTGACGTATTTAGCAAGGCGGTTAGAATGGACTACGGTTTTTAAGAGCTTTCTCCAAAGCCATATAGGCTCAGAGAAGTTCAGAACCTAAATGCGTGTCTTTCTCTTTGCAAATTGATGCTTGGATCTTTGAATGTTTCATTACTCTTGGCAGGGGCAGGCTTCTGGCTCATTTCCAGCATGCCTTTTTAGATGCTCGCAGGGCTGTTCTGTGGAGGCAGGCTTTATATACACTACCAGACTTCATGGAGAGCAACTAGTTTCACAGGAAAGCTGTCCTTGACCACTTAAGATTTCTGCTAGCTGATCTCTTGACTATTTATCCATGGAAATCCGTGCCATGGAAGAGATACAGATTGCCTGTCTGTAGTAATTTTTGTTTGCTTCTGTTGCTTTCACAGAACTCCTTTTGTTCATTTACCTGTCCTCTTCTGGATGCTTGCTATAAATTGGGCAACAGAAGTCCCTAGAGGGACCACTACGCATAAAGCTGTTATTTATATTCTCAGATTTGGGGAACTCAGTGCCTGACAAAAGCTTTCTTATGCACTGTAAGTAAATGCTCCTAAAAGGTTCCTAACTGTATGGCTAATCAGATGTCAAAGTTAGGGAATTGGTGTGCCCTGAGAAAACAGTGGGAGGTTCTGGCCGCAGGAAGCTGAATAGTGGATCAGTGAGTTGGGAATGCCCGCACGGGTTTCGGGTGTCTCGTTCTGCCCAGACGCGCTCCGTTGTCCCTCCGGCAGGCCGGGAGCAAGCTGCTGCCCGGGGGCTGACCCTGCTCGTGCCCTTGGCGCCGCGGGCGGCTGCCTCGGCTCATAATGTGCTGGGCGACCGGCCTGGGACAGGGGGTACCCTGCCAGGTAGCCGGCAGAGGCAGCAGCCTCGGGGAGCGTTTGCTGCCTCCCCCTACTAGGGAGGACCCTCTTCAGGGGTGCTGTAATGGGGTGCTATAACCGTGAGAGCGACGCAGCCCTAACACGCGGCTGTGCCCGGGGCACCATCACTTGGGAGTGCAGTAGTCCAGGAATGCTACCGGTTTTAATTGTGAAGAGACAAATGTTGACCTCTTATTCATTATCCTTCTTTTTAGAGAAGAAAAATGTGTGGAACCTGGCATGGTTTTTCCCTTAGTTTTCCTTTGCCAAGAGTCTGTCAAGTGAAGTTCTGCATTGGGTCAGGGTTCAGCTGAAATAATAATTTGCTGCTTCAAAGCCTCACATGCCTGACAAATACAGGAAGGAAAAACTGTTTCCTACACCCGGACCAGTAATAGCGAGGAGGAATTTCTAGAGTAGGAAGAAGTGACACTGGAACTTGTTAATTTTCCACCCTGGTGAAAGGGAAATGAGTAATGATTAAAACCTGCACGTTATCTGTGTTTTTAAAAGGCACTGGCGGGGGGGAGCGAGAACACTGTCTGCTATCTTTATCTCTGTCAACAGCTTTTAATGTGCATTAACCCCAAAAGAGGAATGGCACAGAGTCTCAAGGCACCTTCTACAATTACCCTTCAAGTGACTGACTTCTTAGTTTGCACAGGCTGTCTAAATCCTCAGTTGTCTAAGCTGAAAAGATATTCTTCCTTCTTGAGGATGGTCCTCAGTAAAATTAACCTAACGTTCATTCTTCAAGAAATGGCAGCATCTTCAATATTCATCAGAAGTGTTAAGAAAATAAGAAGGCTTGATGTTTCTGGTAGAGAGAAAATTCTGAAAGACAGGTTGAGTAATGAACTTCTGATTCGGCTCTCCCAGAAAGGTGCCACCATCTGCCACACTGCTGACTTCTCTCGTGCTGCCATGACTCCTGGTTCCTCACCGCAGAGAGGAGAACCTAGTAGATGCCCCTGATGTGTCATAGTCCATCGCCTGCCCCTTGTAGGGACCTGGCTGTGCAAATGACTAGTACTAGAGCTCCCTGTGGTGCCCAGAGCTGCTGGAGCTGGTATCAGCATCCTCAGCTGCAGGCAGGGGAGCAGACAGCCCACATCTGCACCTCTGTTGCGTGTATTCCTGTATCTTCCGAGACTGAACGCTGTTGATTGCGTTTGGGGCGTGAAACCTGCTTTGCTTACCCTTCTTGTGAGTAAAGGCAGCTGAACCTGGTGCAGACTATTGACAGTCATGGATTACAAACGGCAGGAAGGACACCATATTTGAGGTCTCAGATGTAAAGATGGTATTGGGAAGGGAGGAAAGATTTCCCCATACCAACATTTTGAATAATGGCAGAGCAAAGAAGAAAGGCAGCAGGGAAGTAATTTTTGTACATCACTTGTAGCTGACTTCATTGCCAATAATCTATCCCACAGCATGGGCATCGTGTCTGCTTTTACATGTGGTTTTATATTTTACTGTTTGTCTAGCATGTGGAGTGAGGAAAGTGGAAAATAGATTTACTGACAATAGAGCACTGGGAAAGAATAGACTGTTTAACTGCTTATGTTGGTTGTAGCCAGGGGCACTGGAAAGTTTTGTATGTAAAATGCAGGGCATTCATTCCACAGTTGTGGTCTTTCTGTAAAGCATTGGGGATCCTCAAAAATCTGTGTATAATTTTAATTTTAAAATGTATTTAAATAATTTTAATGTCAAAGAAACTCTTCCAGATGAGAATGAAGACTTCTCCATGCAGGGGATTTCTAAACAAAGCTTTGCAGCTTTTTGTCTGGCTATCCACAAACTCGCACAATCTTTTTTTCATGGGTTTTTAAGCTGCTCTGTTACTGCTGAGATGCCAAACTGTTGCTAAATTATCAATAATGAGCGAATACCATCCATTTAAGTGTATTTTTAGGCTGATTATTTTTAAGCTGTACTGACAAAAGAAAGTTGTAAGATTCCCAGCAGAGTCAGGGAGGAGGAGGATGGTGGATGTCCTTTTTGTTTGTTTGTTTTACATTTGGGCTGAAGTGGTGGCCTCTTCCTGCTCAGGTTACAGATGACAGTCACTGCAGCTGTATAGGAGAGTGCTGCTAACAAATAGGTATTGAAGGACCTTCAAAAATTTGGAAAGCGTCTTCTGCTGTGCACTGTCATATTTAAAGTAACTTTTATTTAACTATAGCTGGGGCTAATGTGTAAAGTTTACTTTTAAAGATGCTTTTCCCCAAAATGGGAAAAGTAATTGTTTTTAATCTTTTTTTGCTTTGTCCATTAAAAGGTTAATTTCTGGAGCTCAGAATTCATGGCTTTCCCTCTTAAAAGATTGCATGGATTGTTCGAACAATGCTCCATCTTTTCTAAGACTTTTTAAATAAAATATTCTATGCTTTCTCCATTTTATTTTTAAATTAAAGGTTATCCCAAAGCCTTTGTTCACTGAGTAAGCAAAAATAATACTTGAGCTATATCGATGTTCTCCCCTGCATAATAAAGGAAAGCTCTTCAAACACTGCAAAGAAAACCAGGTTCCTGAAAAGCTGTAGGAGCCTAAGACTCCGTGCAGGCGCCAGGCTCGGATAGGAGTGCTGCAGATCACAGCTGAGCAACCCTGACTGTGGTTGGGGGAGTTTTTAACTGAAATATAGACAATTATTGGATTTTGGTCATTTTGAGGGTAAATTTTCCTTCTAGCTGTCCCTTCTAAACCTAGTTGTATAACCCCTCTACCTGTTTTTAGTGGGAGGGAAATTGTCAAATGCGTCCTGAAGTAGGTCAGAATAATTTCTCTGGCTTTAGAAGGATGAGTAAAAATAAAACTGAAGGAGGATTAGTATTCATGTAGTAATTTTTAGAAGCTGTAGCAAAATTAAAACTTGGCAGACGATGTTACTCTGCGCAGACAAGAGGCAAGAGAAGAGCAATTCTCTTGGTGCTGCAGAAAATCTTGCTTGGGGTCATGGAGGAAGCCAGGGTTCTGAATCTTAAAGCACCTGCTTTTTTGCCCTTTTTTGCCTTTTTTTTTAAAAAAAAAAAAAAACTTCTCCATAGCATAGAAAATATTTTCTGACTGAATTTCATACGTGCCCATGGTGCCCATGTGAAGCATAGGACAGTTTTTATGGTAATGGGACTTGGGGGGGGGAAGAAAGTTATTAATGAACCTTCATTGTTATGGATTGGATCCCAGCCAGCTGCTTAGTGATTAAAATTTAATTGCATCATGATTAGTTTTCATTAGTAAGCAATTAGCACCTTGCAGCAGCCTTGTCTTGCTGGAGCTGGGGATGGCCCAAGGGCTCTGAGCCCCAGCACGGAGGTGCAGAGCTGGAGGGGGCCCCACGAAGCCGCTTGGGGCAGACAGAGGTTTGCAGCCTTTGCCCCTACCCGAGTTCCTCTCCAGCTCCTGTGCTCAGCCGGCCAAAATCCCCCGTGCAACAGGCACAGCCCAGGGGCAGGAGGAGACGCAGTCGAAAAATACGAGCTGCAAGTTAGCAGAGGGGCCAGGACTGTGAACTGGGAAAGAAAGCCAGTTTTTCTAGCATGGTGTTAACAGTTACACAAACCACTAAATGCAATAAAAGGTACACTTTAAAATGTATCTAAGGTGGTTCTTAAATGTACGTGGCTCTGCAGTATCTATTACTGAAATGAAGTACAGCCCTCTGGTTGTCTAACTATGAAAAGGCAGATTTATTTTTTTGCTCCTTTCCCTGCTCTAGAAGGCCTGGGGACCAGATGCTCCCTCCCTTTCTCTGGCAGGATTTGCCCATCAGACTAACCCAAAGCAGGCATTTCTCACCAGTGAGAAGGAACAAAAAGCTGCTTTTTTTTTTGGGGGGGGGGGGGGGGGGTAATTCTCCTGGCAGTGTTCAGCATGACTCTGATCATACAGATCAACTCATTTTCACATTGGTGGAATTTTTGGTGAGAGCAAACATAGCAACATGGAAGTCAGCATGAGCTACTCAACCTACCCAAGACAGAATCAAGGAATGGAGCGGCCAAATCCCCTGAGAGGTCTGTGTGCCAGAATTGTGCTGGCTCTCGGTACCTGGGCTCCTTGTATGAAAAATAGATTGCATCTCTTCCTGAGCTCTGCTTGTACACCTGGTTGTAGCATAAAAGCGCTTCAGTCTTATCCCAGCCAGCTTGTCTGCATCCAAAGCTTTCTTCACGTGTAAGAAAATATTAAAGGTTGGTCTCAAAAAGCTTTTGTATTATCTTTCCTTATTAGAGAATATTTCATTCTGGTTTTCATGCCTTAGGTGTTTTATTTGGCTTTGCAGGGAGGTGGCTCAGTTCTGACCAGGCCCTGCGTTTGACTTGTTCTCGTGGCTTGTCGCTCGACGAGATGCGGCGCTGTTGCTGCTTCGCGCCGCGCTGCCCTCAGCTCCGTTTCCTTGCTTTGCTCCTTTGGCCACGAAGAAGATTAGCTCAGCAAGCTTAAGAAAGCTGCTGATTATTAGAGAAGAATTGGTAGTTTCAATAAAATACTTAAGAGTAGAGAAGAGAAAAAGGAGTGTCCTTACATGAGTCGCTGAAAGAGAAACTTCTCTTTAAAGGGACTAGTTCTTTAATATTAAAAAAGCGGCTTTAGACTGGAGTTCAATTCCGAGAGAATCATGAACTTTTAAAATCCCATCCCTACACTGTTAAAAACTCCTTATGTTGTCTTTTGCAGGTCTGTCAAGGCAAGAAATAATTCCATAAATTTGAAAAAAAAAAACCACTTGATTTTTGTGACCATTGAGACAAATTTGGAAGGCACTTTGAAAATTCAAAGCATGATGTGTTTTTAAATTGTCAGATGTTGTTAATTAAATTGTAAAATCAGGAAGGTGATGCAAAGCTGCATGTTTTAGTTGTGCAGAAGCTTTAAGTTAAATCACTTGAGGGTTTTTTTCCCTATATCATTTGGGGATAGGTTCCCCAGAAGACGGTAGTGTTCTGCTATGTATTCGCCTGATGTTAGCTTTCACATTTCTTAAAATTAAAATGCTGAAGAACTTAACTTCAATGTCCTGGTGCCGTGCATAAAATCACTACTAAATTTGTCAGCTGTCTTCCGGGCAAAGGACACTTCAAGTTATATTTGTGACGAAAATTCCAGTGTATAACCAACATCTTCCAAAAAACTAAGAATTTATCTAGATATTAATTTTAGGAAATTGTTTATGTTGGATTAGAAAAAATACCAATATTCATGTTATAGGGACATAAAAGTGTTATATGAGTTTTTTATGCAGTCTTTATTCCTAAGCTTAAATTTAATTATTCCTCCTCCTTTGAGGTGTCATACATTATTACTGGGAAGGGAAGGCACGCTTCAGTGTTGCCACATGGTACTATTTCTTCAAGCGGGAATGTGCAGAAGACAATTCATGAGGAACAACAGTTTCAAGTAATTTACCAGTAAATTCAGTTTTCTGGACACATGGCTTCGGCTGTTGCCAGAAGAAGAAATTTCCTTTGCGATTCCCTGAAGCTGTCCGACCAGGAGGACTGTCAGCCCTACAGCCCTCAGAAGAGGGAAGGAGAAGAGGTGGGAAGAGAATGTGCTTGCATATGACAAAACAAAAAAGACTCTAATCCTACTATTTCTTATTCAGCTGGGGAAAAAAAAATAAAACAGATTTCCTTTTGATCTCACACACTGGCTTATTTCTAGTATTCCAGGGCTAGTACCAGTCCTTTTTATCCTGGTGTAGTTTATCCTCTAGGGAGGCTACTGGCAGCGCCTCAGCTGTTTTGTCGTGTTCAGCTGGAATGCGGGCTGGCCTTGGGCTTTTGCTGCTATATATATTTGCTGCCACTTCTCCAACTGCTGCCAGTTCATCTGAAGTTTCTCTTCAGTGTTGTGTGTCTTTGGCAAGCCTGCTGCTCCTGGGTATTTTGAATAGCTGCAGTTTCGGATTCATGAAAAGTAGTTGCTGTTGTGAGAGGTGGTGCAAGTCATGGTTTGTAGGGTTTTTTCTGATTATTGCTGGATGGTGAAACAGCATATTTCTTTTGAAACTCATTCAGATATTTGGTCAGTGGACGTTATTTTGCATAAAACATTTCTCTATCTGAGGCTTTTTCCTCACTCTGCTTTGCTAATTTCGTTAGTTTTGCTCAACTTGATTATTTTTGCAAGGCTCATGAGCTTGTATTTTCATTTTTCTTCACTTTTTTTTAAGAGACTGGTGTGTTACTTGACAACTCAGCCTTAAGAAGGGATGTATTGACTCCTAGGCATTTCTCCTTCTCCAAGTACTGCACCTTTCCTTTTTCTCCTGGATTAATTCCACTTGCTGCTGATCTGCACCTGTTTTTCCCAAGTAGCAGCAGCAGCCACCAGTGGACGTCAGAAATAGTTGTCTGCACTTTGGAACCTGCTCACCTCCTCTGTAAAGCTCTGCCCTGGCCTCAGCAGCCTTCCGAGGAGCTCTTTTCTGCTCAGCATCTCATCTTCAAAAGCATCGAGCAGGGCCATTTTTATTTGGTGCAGACTTGCCCATCCTCCAGAGTGGCAAATTGTTAATTTGACAGTAAGATGATCTTTGGGACCTTTCTGACCTGTCTTTACTTACAACTGAATATGTTTTGATCAAGCAGTAGGATCAGATATTTAGATCCTAATTTAAGAATTGGCACTTTTATTAATGAGGAAACATCCATTTGGTACAGTATTTTTTTTCCCTAAAACATTTTCATATATGTCTTCCCTTAACATTCCTCTGCAGACTTCCTCTTATGCCCAAAACATAATTAACTTGTCATACTTTATCCTACACCATTGTGCTCTGCCCTCTGCTTACTTCTTTCAATTTCAAGGATTTATGGTCTACTTCGAATCAGCCCATTCTGGCTAATTTTATAACTTCCCTAAGCCAGGCACTTTATATTTAAAGACCCGCACATTTATCTTTGATTTCCATCACTCACTTCATGGAACCACAGAACAGTTGAGGTTGGAAGAGACCTCTGGAGATCATCTAGTCCAACCCCGGATTGAGCAGGGTCATGTAGAGCACATTGCCATGTTCCTGTCCAGATGGTTTTTGAAGATCTCCAGAAAAGGAGACTCTACCACCCTGTGCCCAGTGTTCAAGCACACAGGAAAGGAATTTTTCCTTAGATTCACCCAGAACTTCTCATGTTTCAGTCTGAGCCTGTTGCCTCTTGTCCTATCGCTAGGCCCCACTGAAAAGAGAAAACTTAATTTTCATTACTCTGAATAATAATTTTGAATGTTCACTCTACATTTTGGACATTTCCTGTAATCAGTGCCCAAGATGGTCAGGAAAGGAAACAAGTACTGGCAGAAAATCCAAATGCAGCAAATGCTCCCACATTGCTGAGTATGCTCTTCCCATAATTGTGTATCTCCTTATCACATAATCAGTGCTTCGGAAACTTCTTTTTCCTCTTTTAAGTCAGTTCTTCTATTTTTCAGGCTTTTAAAAATGTGTATATATATACTTACTGTTACACATTTATGTCCTCACATGAGTAGCCAAGATAGCATAAGCTGGGTGAGTTTTTCAGCCAACCTCACGTACTTGAGCAGATTCTAGGCCCCTGTACTTGCACATGCCTGTCTGAAATGCTCTTGTTGCAGGTGGCTCATTGTCGTCAAAGGAGGCAAGATTTATGCGTGTTTTGTCTTCTTGTACCTGCTAGTCTATTTATTCTTTTAATTTGAAATTACGTATTTGTATGATATATATTGGCTACCAAGAATGTGCCTTGCCTATTTAATTTTAAATTAAAGATGCTTTCTCATTATCATTTCAAGTTATTGGTAATTTTTTGTTACTTTTGCTAATTCCATTTAGTTAACCTTCAATTTACACTTGAAGCATCTGGACTGTGTTCTAGTTCAGTTTTCTAGCTCCATCCTTTCTCTTTTTTTTTTCCCTCCTAGTTTTTGAGGAACAGGGAGGGAGTGTTCTGTCTTCTCCATGGCTTTTTCAGCTTTTCACCAACATCATCTTGTAGAGCATGTTCACATACATTTAAGCTTTTGATCCCTGCAAGTGAATTTATCTCTTAGATCAAATTTCAACCCTTCTATATAGTGCTGTAGTTTTGTTCAGCCTTCCTATTCTGGGGGCAAACACTGAAAAGTCTTTAAAAAGGCGTTGTGCACCCTTGCAGTGTAGTTTCTGGGTGCGCGCGTTCTTTGTAATCACCAAGGGTGGTTTTTGTTGTTGTTCATGGTGGGCTTTCCCAGTGGAATCTCCAGGCCTGCGGAAGAGCTGCTGTGCTGGGCAGCAACGGGACGTTGTGCTGGGCCATCCGGTCTCCAGCAGTGGCCAGGAGCAGCTCCTTGCGGAGCTGTGTCACGGAGCAGGCGCGTACGGAGCGCTGCTTCTCCCAGGCGTTTTCTGCCGGCCGACACAGCTGTCTCCTTCAAGTCATGGTGTTGAGCAGACACTGACAGACCTGCGCTTGATGCATCCGTCTAATCTGTTCTTGATGAATCTGTCTGATCTCTTTGGCCAGCACGGCATTCTTTGGCAGTGAGTTTTACGGTTTAATTATTTGCTGTATGAAGAATCAGGTTTGTTTTACGTTCTGCACCAGCTGCCCTATCACCACATGATCAGGTCCTACTTGTAGGCTTGATTTTACAGATCTCAGCTGGGTCCTCTTCTACTTCTTTTTCATTTCACCTGTTCTCCTGTGGAAGTTCTTGGTGTCCTCGATATCTCTGTGGTCTTCTTCTGTATCTTTCTCTCATCTGCCATATTCTTGTAGTGATAGGGCAATGAGGAGCACATACAGTATTCAAGATGTTAGGATGCT